>NW_024097219.1:0-1200000 GCF_016545835.1 Crotalus tigris
ACTAGTTATAACTTTGTTTGCTTCTAGTTGTTCGCAGATCTGTTTTTTATTATCTTTTCTAGGATCTTCCCAGGTATTGATGTTAAATAGATTTGTCTATAGTTTCCTGGGTCCGTTTTTTTCCTTTTCTTGAAGATGGCAACCACACCAACCCTTTTCCAATCCTCAGGTATTTCCCCAGTGCTCCAGGATTTTTGAAAAATATGGTGCAGTGGTTCTGAGATAACATAGAAATAACTCTAGAACTTAAAGAAATAAATATTGCAATAAACTGCATATTTAATATGATTTAGAAGAAGTATTTTAAATTTTGCACAGGTGTGAGCACAGCACCTCTCTACTATTCAAAAAAGTATCCACTTTTTAACCATCTGGGTTAATCTGACACAAGGAGTGGTTACTTTAAGAAATCAACATTAAAATTAATGCAACACAAAACCACTTTGCTTTTTCTTCATGCTGGTCCTGAAGCCTAAAAAAAGGATTACTTTAATCAATAACAGAGATGCTATGTCTATGTAATATGTAGTCTTCCTCATCTGCATATCCTTTCTCTAGACATAACACAGAAACATAGTTAAGGGACTTCAACATCTCCACAATATGACTAGAATATAAATTCTTACAGCACGTTCCAGAATACAGTCAAAGCAGTCAAGATGACAGCCATAACAATGTCACCAAAGCTCCACTATTTTTATATACATCACAAACTTAGACACAATAACAAACTGGTAGAGCTTTTATTTATTTGTTTGTTTGTTTGTTTTATTGTTATAGCCACCATCTTGATTTTTTTGATCATACCTTATAAACAGCCTTGACATATTTTTATCGATCTGTCATCACATGTCCACTTAAATTTGCTTCTTATAAATGCAGGCAAGTTTTCATAATTGGAATATAATTTTAAATCCAAGCTTGCATATCACTGACAAGATCAATAATGCTGCACCTAGGACAATTGGCTCACAACTGTGTAAACAAAGATAGCTTCATGTAGTTATTTTTAACATATGCATGCATAAATCATGCACATTATATTTTTTAAGATACAGTAAATAAAAAATAAATTTAAAACAAATGAGGTAAATAGCCCAAATTATAGGAACAGACCTCCAATCCTAAAAATAAGCCAATGGAAATTATAGTCAAAAGAGTCCTGTTTCATTAGGGAAGTGTAATACATTGTTTAAGTCTCCCTGTTAGAATCTACTGCCCCTATTGCCTCTTTTGAACCTGGTTACATAAATCTGGTTGATTGAGAAAGTTGCAATTTTATAGCCTTCAATTCAAGAAACTTCACCTGATAACAATGACATTATCTTCTCCATGAGGTAATTCCTTTGTTTGTCATGTGGACTTGGACTGGGGAGACTCAGGTTTAAGACCATGCTCAGCCATGGAAGCTTACTGGATGACTTTGGATAACTCATTCACTCTCACATTATCTTCTCCATGAGGTAATTCCTTTGTTTGTCATGTGGACTTGGACTGGGGAGACTCAGGTTTAAGACCATGCTCAGCCATGGAAGCTTACTGGATGACTTTGGATAACTCATTCACTCTCAGAGTCAGAGGTTTTTTGGGGGGGGGAGGAGTGGGAAATTGGAGGAAAGAGCAATATGTATGCCTCTTTGAGCTCATGAATGAAAGGCAAGAAATGACTGAAGCAAATAAATAAATAGGCACTAGGTCAGGGTAGGCAACCTTGGCTCTTTTATGATTCGTGGACTTCAACTCCCAGAATTCCTGAGCCAGCTATTCTTGCCTGCACTAAGTGTTGTTACTCTCCTGCCACATGAGTATCAATACTTCCATATTTGAAAACGTTTGCATAAAAAGAATAGGTAAACTCCCTGAAAGGCTTGAAAATTAAACTTGGAACAGAGTGAGGAACATGCAGGGGAACAGGCTATTCAACATCACAAACAGGCTGAGAAATCCATTCAGTGCTTTGCCTATTACACAGCATGTAACCAAAATGATGCAATCAATTCTGATAGGAATTGTGAGTTCTTGCAAACAGCAAGTTTTAGACATAATGTTGAACGGGCACCAGGTAAAAGGCTACCAGAAGATACAGGCTCTTTCCATGAATATGTCCATTGCCAACCCCACTGCCAGTGCTGCTCTTTGTATGTGTGCAAATTTCCATAAGCCCCAATCATTCATATGCTGGAGATACAATTCCAATATGTCTGTAAAGCACCAGAAAAGAGCAGGTTTATGTAGTTTTTCACGCAATGCTAAGGCAAACACCAGGATAGATCTGGTTAAACATCTTTTGACTTCACAAGAAACCCTGAGTCTTTTTGTTGAAGCAGCTTTATTTCCACCATCTTGGGGCAGTATGAGCCTGCTAACATGAAATGCAGATTTGCATCTAACTAAAAGACTTTGCACCAGCAACAACAGTTTACATCTGGCTTCTTTTTATTGCTACATTAATCTTAGAGAAAGGGAATTCATACAAGCCCTGGGAAAAGTCCTGGTGTGTTTGTTTTCAGGTTGCTGAATCAATCTGTTGGGAACTACCATGTTTATTAAGGCATTCCCATCTCTCTGCCTGCTAGGAATTTGATTAGTTCTCTGAATGTAATTAGGTTAGGGGGCTGCTGGTGGTATCACCTCTTGCATAAACATTGTCAGTGCCTATTTAACTCTCTTTCTTGAACCAGTTCCAATAATTCACAGACAATGCAGGTTATAACTTTGCTGGCCAGAAATTATGGAAATTGAAGGTCCACCTATCCACAGAGCTTTGGGTTGTCAAAGACCCTACTAATAAATGCTGTAATAAGAAACTCCTTAAAATGCTCAAGGCAGAAGATCAAACAACAGTGTGGGAGAGGAATTTTTGTAAGGACTGATGATTATAGGGTCAGAGTGGAGTAATGCAAATTTATGGGTTGAATTAATAGATTGAAAATGTATGAGTTGAATTAGTGGCAATCTGTAGTTCCCTTCAGGCTTCATTCTTGCTCATTGATAATTTATTTGACATGCTTTCTTCAGGAGAGTATTTTCTACATGTGTCAGGAGCACTTTCAAATTATAGATATATAACTTTCAGTACTGAGCAAATAAAATAGGTAACATTTATTATGCGATATAATACATGTACAATATATAGGCTTAAAACTAAATGATATTTGCTCAATATCAGGCCACTTCAATAGCATTTCTCTTGGCAGCATGAGGTCTTCCTCCATACATGTTGAAGGACGTTGTATGCACCACAGCCTATGCAAGATGGACTGTTCTTCACATTCACAGTGTCTTCTTTAGGAAAGCCCCATTTTTGGAGATTGTCTTTTGATCTTCCTACCTTGGTATGTTGAGTTGAATGCTGAGTTATATAGATACGAATTGACTGTATGTCTCATGCTGTCATTAAAGTTAAAAGCTTTAAGATTCCATTCAATGATAATTCAAAATGCTAATTTAATTGTACCAATTGACCTCAGAGTAGTTAACCTTCATCCCATCCTAGCAAAGAGCTCCAAAAATGCAATATTTGTTCCAAGAGGAGCAGCTGAACCAAGGAATACAGTACACTCTTCACTATCCAATCTAGTAAACAAAAATAAAGTTACTTGCAATTGAGCTAAAAAGGCAGGGAGCATATTAAGCTCCATCAATAAAAATCAGTATAGCACAAGGATTCAGAAGAGATGAAATGAACATGGCCAAGTAATTTGCTGAGATACAGTGCCTCTTCACCCAGCCCTTTTCTCCTTATATGCTAAATTAAGTCTTTGAGCACAAACATTGTGAATTCAGTCTGAATTGCAGGAGAAATGGGCATTTTATCATAAAATAATTAGAAGGAATTCCCCACTCTTGAAAATGTGTGGTTCAAGTCATTTCCTTTCTTTTGCCAGGGAAGGTGTAAAATGAGTTTTCAGAGGAAAGGAAATAAGTGTTTTCATTAGCCATGTAGATTCATGCCTGAGAATCTGTTGAGGAGAAGCTCTGAAATGGAATTCATAACTCAAGCCACTCTACACTACCTCCCATGCATTTCCAAGGAGAAGTAACTTCAGCCGGTCTAAATAGAAAAGAGAAGAAAAATCAAGAAATGATGCTAGAAAGGGATAAGGTGCAACAGCCAGCAAGGGCTGGCATGACAGTAACATCTGCTCACTTTTTTTTCTTTAATCTGCATACAGGACAAATATACAGTGCATGCACGCACAAATACACACACATTAGAAAAGATCTAATCACATCTTAGTAAGTCCTTGCAAGTTCTCAACTGCATGATAACCAACTGCTGCCTTGAGTTGTTACATTTTTATTTATGGCACTTTCATATTATCAAAAAGAACATATTATCTACCTTTTAAAATCCCAAACAATCTCAAAATGGTCTTTAATTATTATATAACAGTACTGGTTACAATTGTCCATTAAAAAAACATTAGGGAGAACTGGTGTGCTATCTGAAAATTATGCAGGTTGAAATCCAATATATCTGAGGAGTATCGTAGTGGAAAGTTAAAGCAAAGAGACAGCAAAAAATAAAAGCTATTAAGTGGAGCCCATCTTTAGGCATGATTATGCTGCTGAATTTCCTAATAATTCCACCCAAGAGCCGTAAAGTTGTTCTGTACCAGTTCTCCTCTGGAGACAACAGCAATCATTCCATACTGAAGTTTCTTTTGTGGTTATTGCGGTCACAGGCTCAACCAGATTTTGTCCACAAAGCACAGTAACCTTGCAGTTCAGACATTCACAGCGTATCTCAAAATACCAGAGGATTTGAAACTTTGGGCCACACTATGAATTAAGATAGTGTACTGCACTTGTCTAGGAAAATGCCTCCCAAATGACTTGATGGTGTTTTGACAACTAATGAAAAATGCACAGTGAGTTGTCATAAATTCCCCGAAGTCACCTTTGAATAGGGCCAAGATGATCATTTTCCTCCTGCAGCACACACAACAGACTTTTATAGACATCCAGAAAGTTGTTTAGCCACTGTTCTGGCTCTATTGTCCTTAAGAATATCTACTCAGCCTCATTGTCTTCATTTCATCTGATAAATGATAGACAGACTTGACTGAAGGCAATTACTAACCAGAGATAGAATGTCACATTTTAGAATTCAGCCTTCCTACTGTATCTCTAGCTATTTGTAAGAACTGCAGCCTTTCTCCGTAGGGGACACTTATCCTTTTCTAGATATGTTCTTCAACCTTTCAAAAAAATATTTACAATCAGGCGAAGTTGTTGGGCAAGTTTAGGGCCCAAATTTATGTTTTGGATGATGATGATGATGATGATGATGATGACGACGATGACAATGATATGAGACAAAAACAGACAGTATTTCCCTCACTAGTATTTCATATGCAGGTAAATATTTCTTTGTTCCTTCTCTAAAGTTTTATCACATCCCTTTTTGTCATTTGCTTTAGCAAGTGATGCTGGAATTTTTAGCCAAACTAGTGAATCAATAAATGAATAAAATTATGTCTTAAAAGACAGAAACTTGCAAGATCTATAGTGAAAAAGAGGTGCTAGGTAGCAAGCCTGGAGGGACAGAGTGCACTGAATAAAGTCATTTCTGATAACAGAAATGGCATCCACCTTCTCTTTGCTTTTATTCCTTGTTCCTCTTTGGCCTTTATAAACTCTGGCTCTAATCAGCAGATCAAGGTTAGCTAGGAAATTGCCAATTCTTGACTTCAATGGTTGCATAGAAGAACAATTCAATTAACACACATTTTCCTACACCTGCACAAGAAGCTGCAGATGTCAACATTTATGTTCAAAATAATACAAAATAGGAATTCAGATTTTTGTTGGATATGTCATTCCAGCTATAGACTAAGGTTGTAGATGAGAAGGAAAAAAAACACCTACCACCACGAAGGCTGAAGTCTTAGAAGATCCTTTATCTTCTGTATTTCTTTTACTTCCTGTCAGAAGTTGATGGGAGTTCTGCATCCAAGGTTACTGTAATGTATACATTTTAAGGACCAGAAAAGGAATCAGGGTGAGTACTGCAGGTTCTTGCTTTGCTTCTTACAAATGTATTCAGTCTATGACATGCCAGCTTTACATTTCTCCTTTTGTATTGGGAGGCATTGCTCTTAAGATTTCTCTTGGTCTATCTTACCAGATTTATATCAATCAGTGCTACTATAACTACATTTCTAGTACCGGTAGGTCTCTGTTTTATAGAGCACCTTTGAGCATTTATTTGATTTCAGTTCAAAGTGTATCTTTTCTAATATTCTATATCTCTTTGTATATGCATGCCTCTGACTCAGTTTTTGACTTGGTGACTGCAGTTTTCTTGGCAAGATTTCAGAAATAGTTTGCCCTTGCCTGCTTTCTGGGGTAGAGAGAGAGAATGTTTAGCTAAAGGTCATCCAACTGTCTTTGTGCTTAAGGCACAACCAAAACTCACAATCTTCCAGTTTCTAACCTGGTACCTTAACCACTACACCAAACTGATTCTCCTATATATTATTTTCCTTTAATTTTGAACGATATTTACTGCTAACTTTTTTTGATATTAATAATGATATTAAGGTAATCCAATTAAAATTTGCAAGGAGCCTGCTGTACATCTCTTAAAATAATGATAAGTCTTTTACAGCAGGGCTGTCAAATATTTTGGATTCAAGCAAGAAGAGATGCTTTGCTCTGCAAGGGAGTGCATATATATTTATAAATATATATAAATCACAACTGTGATTTTTAATACCAATGATCTGAATGTATATGATCCAATCACAAAATCTCCAGAACAAGTATACAATTATTTTTAATATATGTATATTAAGTCAATGGCATATATAATAGTAGGAGATGATTCAAGTCATCCTTTTGTTTCCTTTCTAGACTATAACAGGCCATCACCCAAAGTATATTTTCAGAGTTCTAAAATTTTGCAAGAGTAAATGTTAGCATGGGTGAATAATGGATGTTTTATTAATCTTTCTTAATATTTTTCTTGATTCTATATCCCAAAATTGTTTCTGGCTACATTATTTTCTGATATCACATTCTTTGATATCTGAACTTAAAATGCATACTACATGCCACTACCATTTTAGAACTTGCTGTATGGATTGTATGGGATTAATATAAACATTTTAACAAAATGGTCCTTGAATACAGCTTTGCTGAATGATAAAATATTTTATTGATGAGATGGAACTGGAAATAGCAGACTTTTTTCTATCAAAAATGCTCAGTTATACTGTCTTTGCTAGGGGCTACCAGTAAAGCATTTATTCAAGGTTAAATGATCACAAGCTCTTCTTATAAAAAGAAGCAACAATTGGGTAACTTAACAATTGTTAATACTCACACTGAATTTAATATAGAGTAGCAAATGTAAGGTTGCTCTATTTCTTCTTTTCTTCAGAGCTTAACTATAAATAGAGTTAGAATATTAGGAGCTATAAATATGGATTAAGAATGAATTGTCCTGATTCTCCATAAATCAGAGTTTTTAAGAATGTGTTTGTGGGTGCATGCCTGAATAGGAGTCAGTATGATGCTATAGTTAAAGAACCTCAGTGGATAACTTTGGGCCAGGCATTTTCTCTTAGCCCAGCCCAACTTGCTCTCATGGAACCAAATAGGAAAAGAGAATACTATGTACAGTACATGAACCTGAGCTCCTGTAAAAATTGTGGATTATAGATCTAATAAAAATAATTATTATATATGAAGGAAAATTAAAGACAAAACACCAAGAGATGTATCTGCTCTTAAAACTATTAGATTTCATTCTTTTCATTTTAGGTAGAACATCTTGCAGTTTCATTTTCTCATTTAATCCTCTGCATCACAAACTTTCCTCTTGCATAATTGTGCATCTTGTTCAATGTTAACACCTGTTTTAAGGAAGGATTCTGCAATAACTTCTTATTTTGAAATAAGAACTTTAACTGTGCAGCTAACTAACTGAAAACTGGATTGCTGCAATCCAGGTATTAAATTAAAATTCCTTAGCTGCCTCTTGGGATTTCCTTATTATCAGGTTCACAAAGCTGAATTGGAAGCAGGAGGATGAAGAGAGGAACCTGTACAGTGTATACAAATGGCCCAATTGGAATACTATGAGTTAATCTGAGCTGACAATTTGGATATTGCAATGCAAAAATTGATCACAGAATATGAGCCATGAGTTCTGACTGCTTCAAATAACCAAATGTGATATATATGTATATCTCACACATTACATTTGCAACCTTGGACTTTGTGATGTACAACAATTCCATTTTATCTTTTAAAATGGATTTTTTAAAATCAGGGATGAAAAACGTCTTCCTTATTGATTCCCTTCCATCAGCCCCAGACAAAATACATTGTAGTCAGGAATAATGGGCTGAATCACAAGACTGCACTGCTCTTTTGCAGAGGGTATTAGATAAGTAAGGACTTGATTTATATCAAGCAAAATTACAAATAACACCGGAGATAATGCAACCATGTTATTGCAAAAATGAGAAGATTAGATATCTGAACCCAATTTCTCATAGATTACCCTAGTTTTTCAGATTTTGGATACACTTACTTGAGTTAGCTTGGCAAAGGAGAATGCCAAGGAATATGATTTACACAACCAGGCAGTGCTCTTCTAAAGCACATAGATTTGGAGGTGAAATGGGATTTCCAAATCAGATAGACCTTTTTTTAACTATAAAATAGGAATAGGCAATTTGGTGCTTTTAAGTTGTTTTGGGATTAAAATTCGCATAATATTGGCCTTGATCTCCACCCCAAGAGAAAGCTGAAGATGTTCTAATTTCCAGTGGAATCCATATTCTTTCAAAAGAAGAATTTGAGCAGCACCTTGAACAGCACCATGGTGAGTTTCAGGCTATAGATCTATAAGAATATGTCTCAAACTGAAACATACATATCCCTGACTGGATCCAATTTAACTGAAAAAACCCTGTTCAGCTCAAGGAATCTAGCCTTCTCCAACAGCCATTAAATCCAAAAGTGTACAGAAAACTATTGGAATCCTCAGAAATAGAGATAGAAACACAGAGAGATGTTGACAAAAAGGCAACTCTTACGCTTCATCTTCTAGAACAGTAACTTTTGAGGACAGTTCTCTCTGTCATTCTGATGCATCCTCCACTTCTACTACTTCATCCTCTAGTGATAGAGAATAAGGGCCCAAAAACAGAAAAACTTGCTGCTGCCTGTTTGCAATGGTTTAACTAGTCCATAACTGTCTAGTCTAGTCATGTCTAAGTGCCTTTTCCTCCTGATCACAGTTAAGAATAATGAACAAAGGGGGAGACAATAAATCAGCGATGCATATGATATATTTAGCATATGCAAATTTAGTTCCCATCTAAAGTCCCCTGTCCTCCCTCCAGTCAGCCATATGAAAGGATTAAGTGGCAAACCTATGCTACAGTATAGTGAAAAACTCACCCAAAAAAATACCAACAACTGGAGAGGATCCAACAATCTTTTCATTAATTCTAAAACTAAGACTTACACTGAATCACTGGTCCTTGGCATTCAAAAGAGCCAGGAGCAAGAGCCCCAACATAACTTAGGGTCTTATATGTTTCTCAAAGACAGTATAAGCACAAGTATAAAGAAGCAGGCACCTCAAAATGCAAAGAGAATTGCTTCACAAAATATAAGGATCCAAGATGACAAATAGATAGATACTGCACATTCTTTGAAATGCAACATAGCAGTTTTGATATATGAGAAGTGCCAAGTCTCTGATATTCTAACCAGCTGACTCTGTGCTTTACTGCAGAAGGAGGCAAGAGATAAGAAGGCAACACCACATATCTTTAAATCTGCTGCTTAGCTAAAGGCGTAAATTCTGTAAGCATCTGAATCATTGACAACACAGTAGCAGTAAAATTTCACACTTAAATAAGCATCTGCAGAAATATAACTAAAAGAATACACAATAACTTGAAAAAGAATCTCTGTGTAAAATAAAACTATAGAAAGGCAGAAGCAAATGTTGTTAAATTCATATTTTAGTACTCCCCACTAAAGCTGTATCACTTTAAATTGCAGATCAGGTTCACATCATTGAATGATTAGATCCATATCAATATGTATGAATATGTGTTTTGCACATGAAAACTAAATGTCATAGGCAGGGCTTTTTTTGTCATAGAACGCACCGGAACGGAGTTATGGATTTTCCAGAGTTGTGTTCTTTTCCTATTGTTTCCCTTCCTACCCTCATTTGTTTTTGAAAATGCCCCGCTGGCAGTACAGTGCAAGCAGGATCCCCTCCGGCACTGTCTCTTCTAGGAGCCATGAGACACTGGAGAACCACAGCCAGAATGGGGCTTGATGGCTGGGTCAGACCATGTGATGTGGAAGCCAACGGTGGTGGTGGGAGACACATAAACATGGAGGCCATCTTTCACGAGAGGGTGAGTGAGCCTTTTGCCTTCCCTTACAGAAGGTGGGCTGTGAGATTAAAGAGAGGTGAAGTGAGAGGAAAGAAAGGTGGCTGGTGTAGAAGCTTGCCCGACAGTGAAACTTTGCTGTTTCAGTTCCTTGGGTATTTCAAAGGCTGGGATGTCTATGAAAATCTCTTTTTAGTCTTTTATATTTTATATTCAAACTGCAGAGGGGAAGAATAAGAATAAAGCCAATGTCTTGTGATTTGGAGGTATATATGTATATTGAGAGAATTAAATCTAAAGTAAAATATCTGTAATTCAGAATTAATGAAGACATTATGTCCAAATGTGCTACTGTTGAAAAAAAAAGTAGTTAGATCCAATAAACAGGTTAGAGATGGAGGTACAGAAATATGAAGATAAAATTGTAAAAGGATATATCATAAGACAAAGCTTGGTAAAAATATGAAACACAATGAGAAAAATGAGTTCAACAATTTTGCCACTAGCACCTTTTAAATGTTTTTTATGCTAGAGATAATTATAATAAGAAAAGCACAATTGTGTATGCATATATGATCCACTCAGATGCCATTAACAGACTAAAGAGAAGAATCACTTGTTAAAGGCTGATTAATGTACTTACAAATTGTTGGAAGAATAAAAATTGACCTTAGAAATGATGAAGGGCTCTAAGGAAAATGGCAGAATTTGAAATTCATATAGTGTCAAGATATCCTATTGGAATCACTTTATGATCTGGTGTGGAATCTTTTCAGATCATATCAGACTGATTGGTTTGTAATTTTTTTCTTTCAGGTTGAAGATAGAGACAAACTTTGTAGCTTTCCAGTTGCTATTTCCAGGACCTCTAAAGGTAAAGATTCAGCTAGTTTAACAAGTATCTGCAGTAATCTAGGAAATATTAGAGATATTCCTTGGCTTTGCTTCTGTCAATCACAACCTTCAGTTCTCCCCTTCCATCCTGCTCTTCAAAAGCTCTTGCTGGAGAAAACTGTTATAAAAATTGGATGAGTAATTCCAACTGTTGATATTTTCATTGTATACTGATTCTTTTTTTATTTGATTTGTCTAATGACTCAAGTTATGTTCAAAATTACAACAGAATAATACCTAGAATGCACTAACATCTTTATGATTTAAACCATATGGGAGGAAACACTGGATGCTGCTAACTCCATATTGCCCCCATCTGTTCCTGTACTGGAACTCAGTGTCAACCATTCTCGACTATTTGTATGCAGAACTCTAAACTAAGGTTGTTCTTCATTTCATAACTGACACTGAGTGATAGTACATATTTCTGTGAAAGAACCATACTATTATGGAATGTGCCTGACACATACAAATCCACAGACATTTTCTAAAGATAGCAAGACAACTTCCATGTTCTGTAAAAACATCTTAAAGGCATGCAGGTAAAGAATTATCATGGAGCACATAATCTTATAATTTCCTACAACATTCCTGTTGTTTAACTTACAAATGCAAGATGATATATCTTAGGTTATTCCTTATCTTCTACCTCTTGAGAAAAGAGAATTGTCTACTAGAGTTATGATTTAGACAGAATCTATAGCTGCTTCTGGTATTTCTATCCTCCACTTTAGTTGGACAGTCACTTAGCCTGTCAGAGATAAGAAAATTCTCTATCCCAATAAGAAGAAGGTTATGCTTCACCATAAACCACCACAGACTCTGTGTAATACTATTAGAGTCTAAAATGACACAAGAATACATTAAAACATTAGTTGACCTACTATACTTCCAAATCACGCCCAAGGCAGTTAAGTCTGAAAATCAGCAAGTAGGTCATGTGCTTTTGATGATTTATTTTCTTTTGATTGGCTGGGGTGGTTGGCTGTGCTCTGATTGGCTGGGGGAGTGTTCTGTTTGGGTGGGGGCTTTGTTGTGCTCAGGTTAGTCTGAGTTGCAGGAGTGTTTAAGATGGTGGGCTGCCTTGCTATTTTTTGGCTTTGCGTTCATGGTCGTGCCTCATCTTCTTGGAGGGTGTCAGTTTGCTTCATGTATGGATTGGAGGGGTTTAAAGTGGCTAATGATGCAGCTGTGGTCTGGCTTCTGGTTTGTGGTCTGCCTCATCATCGGTGTGGGTTTGGGTTTGCTTTTTGCGTGGATGTGTGGTGGTGACATCCTGTGTGGTTTTTGTGAGTGTGGGTCTAATGTCATTTTTTGTGTTAGGGAGTTGTTTGTCAATAAGGACGGGTTTCCAAATGGCTGGTAGGTGGGACATATCATCTCGTTTGTTCATGCTGTGTGGGTGTTTTTCTATCTCGATGGCTTCTCTGATTATTCTGTTATTAAAATGTTCAGTTTTGGCGATAGTTCTGGTATTTTTAAAGTCAATTTCATGTCCTGTGGCTTTAAGGTGTTGGATCAGGGAAGATGTTGGTTCCTCTTTTTTGACTGAGTTCTTATGTTCTTCAATGCGTGCACTTATTCTTCTGTTGGTTTGTCCGATGTATGTGTTCGGACAAGCAGTGCATGGGATTTTATATACTCCTTGATTTTCTAACTCAATTTTATCTTTGGGGTTTCTTAAGATGGTGGATATTTTTCTGTTTGTGCAGAATGCTGTTTTGATGTTGTGTTTATGGAGGATCTTACTGATTCTGTCTGTGGTGCCTTTTATGTATGGGAGGAGGGCTTTGCCATTTTCTTGTTCTCTGTCTTGGATTTTAGTGGGGGTTTCTTTTTGGATTCTTTTTGTAATCTTATTTCTTTGAAATCCATTGGATGTTAGTACATTGGTGAGAGTGTGTAGTTCGGTTTTTAGGTGTTGTTCGTCAGCTAAGCGTTTTGTTCTAGAGATGAGTGTCTTGGCTACGGAGTTGATCTGTGCTGGGTGGTGGTGTGAGAGAGCGTGCAGATAGCGGTTTGTGTGTGTTTTCTTCTGGTAGATGGTGTGTCCTAGGGAGCCATTGGATTTCTTGTAGACTAAGACATCCAGGAAGGGAAGTTGGTTGTTAGCTTCTGTTTCCATGGTGAACTGTATTTTGGGGTGTAGGCTGTTGAGGTGTGTGAGGAAGTTGTCCAGTTTTTCTTTCCCATGTGGCCAGATTATGAAGGTGTCGTCTACGTATCTGAGCCAGAGTTTGGGTTTGTGATCCGATTTTTCTAGAGCTTGGGTTTCAAAGTGTTCCATGTAGAGGTTGCAATGACAGGTGAGAGGGGTGATCCCATGGGTGCTCCTTCTGTTTGTTTGTATTTTTGTCCGTTATAGATGAAGTCTGTGTTGGATAGGCAGTGGTTGGTCAGATCTAAGATGTGTTTGGGGGGGTTATATTTGTTTTGGATAGCTGTCAAGGCTTCTTTGATAGGCACTTGGGTGAAGAGGGATATGACATCGAAGCTCACGAGTAGGTCGCTGGGCTGTAAGTTTTGTTTCTTTATGATCTCTATAAACTGGAATAAGTTTTTTACATGTGAGGTGCTGGATTCTGCATAGGGCTGTAGTTGTTTGGTGAGAAATTTGGCTAGGTTTTGTAGAGATGAGCCTATGGAGCTGACTATAGGTCTGAGTGGGGTTCCTTCTTTGTGTATCTTGGGGAGACCATAGAGTTTGGGGCATCTGGATGATTTCTCTCTGGGAATGATTCTTTGCTGGATCTTTTCGCTAATGGGAGAGGCTTTTATTTTGGACCTGGTGGTTTTTTTCCAGGTAGGTGGTGGGATCTGTGTTTAGGGGTTTGTATGTGGAGTCTTGGAGTAGATTGGTTAATTTGGTTTGGTAGTCAGATGTGTTCATAACCACTGTGGCGTTGCCCTTGTCTGCTGGTAGGATTATTATGCTGGTGTCTTCTTTCAGGTTACGTAGTGCTGTCTGTTCCTCTTTGGGTAAGTTGCTTTTGGGTGGCTTGCTGGTGCACGAAAACCTCAGAAAATATATATATATATATATATATATATATATATATATATATATATATATATATATATAATAGAATAATCCGAACACCAAGATAATACTAAAAACAAAATTGTTTAATATAAAAGCTGAGGCTTTCGTCGGTAACATTACCAACATCATCAGAGTGTGATGCAAGATTGCTGGGAGTCCTTCTTATGCTGCCGGGCGGCTTTGCACTTGGCTCCTTGACCTAGTTACTGGTCTGTCCGTTCCCTCCATCTGGTTTCTTAAACGGCCCACGTCGTTTATTGTGTTAGTCCCTCCGAGGTTGCTGTTTCCTTCCTCCTAGATCCAACCACTCTCTGTTTCTGCTCGCCCGCTCCCGTGTCCGTCATCCTCTCTAGCCCCATTCCATGGTCTGTCTGACCCTCCCTGGACTGACTGTGCTTGTGTACGTTCAAGGGAGGGGGTTTATATATATATTAAAGATAAAAAAGAGTCCCTGCGGAATGAGATTATACAAGCCTTTTACAACAAAAGATTTCAGATTGCCGCCCAAGATGTCATCATTCTAAAGGAAATCCCATCCAAAATTTTAAGAAGTAGAAAAGACTTTGCTTTTTTAACCAATGAGCTTAAAGTTAGATCGATGCCATTTAGATGGGAAATTCCGATGGGTATTGTTTTGAGCCATGCTGGGACACGCTACAGATTGAACACAGTTGATAAAGCTAGAGATTTTTATACTTCGGTCCTGGGTGCAGGCTCAACTTCATCTGGTCGGAAATCTTTGAGTGGTAAGGAAGCTGAGCAGCAATCTGAGGCATTAGATTTGGTTTCCGCAGGGATGATAGAAGCGGCAAAGCAACGCCAGACGGAGGCTAAAGAGCAGAGGATGACTCGTGCAGCCTATAAGCGTAAAGAGAAGGAGCAACGTAAAAAAGAGCCCAAAGAGAGTTCTCCTGGAAGTGCTTCACCGCCGGTGGGAGGAGCAAGACCCAAGAGTTATGCAACACACGCAGCTCTGTCAGATTTTGATGGTGTCTTCTCCAGGCTGCGTGCCAAGGGAGATGGCAAAGTTTTTGACCTGGAATGTTAATGGATTGAATTCTCCTCAGAAACGGAAAAAAATCTTTTATTATTTGAAGCAACATACCAATGATGTTATTTGTCTACAGGAAACTCATATTTTACTTAAAGACCAGAAATATTTAGTTAATGCTCGTTTGGGATCTCATTTTATATCTCCTGCTCCTGGGAAGAAAGGGGGAGTTGTTATATATGTTAAACAAAACCTACCAGCTTGTCTGGTAGAATCAGATCCCCAGGGGAGATATGTGATGATTGAACTTGGTATATATGGTAAGAAAGTACTTATAGTTGGACTTTACGCTCCAAATCAACAACAGGAACAATTTTATAAACAGTTACATCAAAAAATAACTTTGCTTGATTATAGATCAGTGGTATTAATGGGTGATTGGAATGGTGTCTTAGATACACTAAGGGATAAGAAAGGTTCCTCTCCTTTTCTTAAACAAGCAAGGCTACCTAAAGCCTTTTTTGACATGAAAGAAGACTGGGAATTAAGGGATTACTGGCGGGAACGTAATCAAGAGGAGAGAGACTTTACTTTTTTTTCTGATAGACACCAATCTTTTTCAAGAATTGACTTTTTCTTGATTACCACGGATTTGTATAATAAAGTAAAGAATGTAAAGATTTTTCCTAGATCACTGACGGATCATAGTCCAGTTTGGATGGAGCTGATTCAAGAGAAAGAGGAAAGAAGATCTTGGAGAGTTAATGAAAATTTGTTTAGACAAGAAAAGAATGTTCAAAAACTAAAGGAGTGTTTAAAGGACTATTTTGCTTTGAATATGTATAAGGGGACTTCAATGTCAATGGTATGGGATGCAGGTAAAGCATTTATGCGCGGTGTTTTGATAAAAATGAATAATTTTTATAAGCGAAATCAGATTCAGAAACGTAGAGAACTTGAAGATGAAATTAAATTAAAAGAAAGGGCTTTGATTTTTAATCCTTCTGATGAGAGTATTAAAGAATCTGTAAAGTTATTAAGGTCACAATTTAATATGTTGATAGCAGATCAAGCTGCAACCAACTTATTATTTATGAAACAAAATACATTTTGTAATGCCAATAAGCCTGGGAGATGGTTGGCTTATCAATTAAGAAAGAAACAGAGACAAAGAATAATAGAGAAAATAAACTATAAGGGTAAATTAGTTTCTCAGAAGGAATTGATTAAAAAATCTTTTTTGGATTATTATCAAAACCTATATAAATCTACTAATATACAAATGCTAGATATAAATAAATATTTAGCTGAGGCAAGTTTTCCTAAACTGACTGAGGATCAGAAATATGAAATTAATGGTTTAATTACTAAGGAGGAAATTACCTCAGCAATTCAACAATTGAAATTAGGGAAAGCACCGGGTACGGATGGGTTAACAGCTGTTTATTACAAAGTTCTAATAGAGGAGATGATCCAACCATTACATGATCTTTTTAATGGTATTTTACAGGGTTTAGAGATTCCTCCTTCATGGCGTAGTGCTTTTATATCATTGATTCCAAAGGAGGATCAAGATCTTACCCTACCAAAAAATTACAGGCCTATATCTCTTTTAAATGTGGATTATAAGATATTTGTAAAAATTTTGGTAAATAGGCTTATGAGGGTGGTGCATCATCTTGTGCATAAAGATCAATCAGGATTTATAACAGGAAGGTATATGAAAAATAATGTCAGACAAATTATTAATTTACTAGAATATTTAGACAAGAACAACCAAGTTCCTGCAGGGCTCATATTTTTAGATGCTGAAAAAGCATTTGATCAATTGAATTGGCATTTTATGTTAAGAGTAATGGAAGAAATGAATTTTGGTGAAAAGATATTACAAGCCCTTACGGTAATATATCAAAAACAAACGGCACAACTTATTGTTAATGGAGGTTTGTCGGAGGTTTTTACAATAGAGAAAGGTACTAGACAGGGGTGTCCTTTATCGCCATTGTTGTTTGTTTTAACATTGGAAATATTATTGATCAAAATTCGAGAGTCTCAGGAAATTAAAGGAATATATGTTAATAAAAAAGAATATAAGTTGAGAGCTTTTGCGGATGACTTGGTTGTTACTTTGTCGCAACCTGATTATTCTGTAGTAAACTTATTACAGTTGATTCATCATTATGGTTTGGTTTCGGGTTTTAAGATTAACGTAAATAAGACTAAAATTTTACCTAAAAATATGTCGAGTCAGGAGAAGCAGATTTTGGTCAACTTGACGGGTTTTGAGATTGTTAATAAGGTAAAATATTTGGGGGTGATGCTGTCTGTTTCTAATGCAAAATTATTTAAAAATAATTATGAAAGGTTGTGGGTCAGGGTACAGAAGGACTTGAAGAATTGGGAAAAGTTGCAATTATCCCTCATGGGAAGAATTGCAGTGATAAAAATGAATATTCTACCCAAGTTTCTTTTTTTGTTTCAAATGTTACCAATTTTGAAAAATGAGATTAATTTAAATGAGTGGCAGAAGGGTCTCAACAAATTTATTTGGGCAGGGAAAAAACCAAGGGTTAAGTTTAAAATTATGCAAGACTTCCGTGAGAGGGGTGGACTTAAGGTACCAAATTTGAAATTATATTATGATGCGGTGGTTTTAACATTAATTAGTGATTGGGTAAATTTGACAAATTCTGAGATACTTTACTTAGAGGGATGGGATTTACTTTATGGGTGGCATGCCTATTTAATATTTAATAAAAAAATAGATTGGGCTTTTAAATCTCATATTTTAAGAATTTCTTTACTTAGGATTTGGAGAAAATATTATAAAAGTGATTTTAAAGTACCATTATGGGCTATACCTTGGCATGCGATAGAAGGAATAAAAAGAGGGGTTAAAATGGATATGGTGTCTTATAGACAGTTACTTAAATGGGATGGACAAAACTGGCAATTAAAATCACGGGAAGAGTTAGCACAAGAAAATTTTACTTATTCTTGGTTCCAATATAGGCAATTATTAGATAGATGGAAGATGGATTGTAAGGTGGGTTTTCTTAGAGAAGATGAAAACCTTATTAAGCAACTGAAGGATCAAAGACAAACCCACATTAAGAGAATTTATGGGGTTTTAGTTGAATTGGACTCAGAAACGGAACTAATTAAAGATTGTATGATTAGATGGGCGCAGAATTTTGGTGAGCCAGTTTCATTGGACACCTGGGAAACTATTTGGGTGAGAAATGTCAAATTTACTCAAGCACAGAACTTAAGGGAGAATTTTTATAAAATGTTTTATAGATGGCACCTTGATCCACAAAAAATGTCTTATATGTATCCTGACGTGCAACCCAAATGTTGGAGATGTGGTTATAAGGAGGCTTCCTATTATCATATTTGGTGGTCATGCAGAGAGATAAAAGCATTTTGGATCAAAATATGGTGGAATATCCAGAGAATTTTTAGAAGGAGGGTAAAATTTACTCCGCAATTATTTTTGTTAGGTATTGTTACAGATTGTGATACAAAGGAGGTTGTATTGATGTTAAACTTGATCACAGCCGCTAGGCTGTTAGTAGGACAATACTGGAAGAAGGAATCTTTGCCTACATTGCAGGAATGGTTTCTTAAAGTAGCTTATCTGGCAGAAATGGCAAAGATTTCGGCTTTCTTAAAGCAACAAACGCAAGAGAAGTTTTTTGCTGTTTGGGATAAATGGATAAAATTTATACAATTTAGATTGGGTATACAAAAATATTATATAGTTTTTTCATAAGTTTTATTTTCATATATATTATAGATAATTTTTTTATATATATAAATATAAAGTTTTTAATTTAATTTTTATTTTTATTTTTTAAGCCTATATTCTGCTCTGGGAAGCTCAGGGGGGGGGGAAGGGAGGGTTTTTGTTTTTTTTTTTGTTTTTTTTTTTGGGAGGGCTGGGGGATGGGGTTTTTTTTTTATTTAATATATGTATTGTTTAGTTTTATTTTTCTGTATATGTTGCCTCTTGTTTTGTATTATTTTTCCTTTTTTGTAAAATTTATAAAACTTTCAATAAAAAAAAAAAAGATAAAAAAGGATATATGCAGTGTTATCTTCATTTTAGATATCAAAAGGGTTTTGCGGCTCCCAGTGTTTTGTTTTCGGTGGGAAACGTGTCCAAGTGGCTCTTTGAGTGTTTTGGGTTGCCTACCCCTGATCTACATAGTGCAAAGAAATTCTGGAAAGATGTTGCTGTGCATGTAGTTGAATGGACAACATTTACATGGAAGATAGAAACCTGTGCCCTAGGGATTCCAGTTTATGTGGAAGCCTCCACATATAACTTTGTATATGCACAGACATAAATAAGAGGGAATAATTAGTGACTGAACTGGAAGAAAAAGTACTACATCATTGTCAAAATACAAACATAGGTTATGTTTCTATTTTGACTATTTTTCATAAAAGTAGAATAAGCTTAATATAGATATAGTTATTCTACGACAAATATCTAATGCTCTTATCATTAGATATAATTTTATCATTGCTTTACTATTGGAATTGCTGTACATGCCCCTGACATTTGGCCATTGGAAACCTGGAAATGGTTTGCATGTGTATGTTCATCTGGACAATTACAACAGTAAGTATGATTTGCAAATCTGAATGGCAAATTCAGATGTATGGAACCATTGTTGTGCAGACCTGTTCAATAGTGTCATTTCAGACATCCACTTGCCAAAATTCAAGAATGATTCATTGCACAAAACTCAAATCCATTCATCTATCACCTTTTAAAAGTAAATTATAAATTGATGATATAGTCCCTGAGACACTTGATATTAAAGAGCTAACATTTTACAAAGACAATGCTGGATCTGTTTTAAGATAGTTGTATTCCTCCTGCAGAAGTCTCATTTTATTATAATAGCTTCATGCTAAATTCCTACTGGAGCAAACAGTAATACACTTCTGTTTGTGTTAGGTTTGAAGACAGATCTGAAAAGAATCACAGAGTGAAAAAATTGCAGGAAATCAGATTCTAGATAAGCAGTAGAGACTTTCTAATGGTAATGGCTATTACCAGTGGAACAATATGTCTCAGGTGGTCCGTCAAGATTTTGCTATCTGTCAGGATTTTGAAACTGTAAGATTGCTCTGGTTGTTACTTTGTCTCAACCAACTTATTCAATAATGGAGCTGTTACAATTGATAAATCAATTTGGACAAGTTTCTGGTTTTAAAGTTAATAATAATAAGACTAAAATATTGCCAAAAATATGAATAATTTGGATAAAGAGACTTTAGTCAGATTGACAGGTTTTGAAATTGTTAATAAGGTAAAATATTTGGGGGTATTTTTATCTGCTTCTAATGCAAAACTGTATAAAAATAATTATGAGAAGTTGTGGCTTAAAGTACAAAAGGATTTAAATGATTGGAAAAAGTTGCAATTATCTTTGTTGGGGAGAATAGCAGCGGTTAAAATGAATGTTTTGCCAAAGTTTCTTTTTTTATCTCAAATGATACCTATTTTGAAGAACGAGGTTAGTTTAGATGAATGGCAGAAAGGTATTAATAAATTTATCTGGGCAGGGAAAAAACCAAGAGTTAAATTTAAAATTATACAAGATGTACGAGAGAGAGGTGGACTCAAGGGACCAAATTTCAAATTGTATTATGATTCTGTGGTTTTAACACTGGTTAGTGATTGGATTAATTTAACAAATGTAGATATACTCCTTTTGGAGGGGTGGGATTTATTATATGGATGGCATGCCTATTTAATTTATAATAAGAAGGTGGATAGGGCTTTTAAGTCTCATATTTTAAGAATTTCTTTACTTCGAGTATGGAAGAAATATTGTAGAATAGATTCAAGAATTCCATTATGGGCTATCCCGGGAAAGGAGGAAGGAAAGGAGTGAAGATGGACAGTATTTCTTATAAACAATTACTTAATTGGGATGGGAAGAATTGGCAACTAAAACATAGATGAATTAGTACAAGAAAATATTATTTACTCATGGTTTCAGTATAGACAATTATTGGAAAGGTGGAAGATAGATTATAAAGTGGGTTTGATTAGAGAGGATGAAAACTTGTGGAAACAAATTAAAGATCAAAGTCGATCTCATATAAAAAGAATTTATGAAGTATTAGTGGAGTTGGATTCAGAAACAGAATTAGTTAAAGACTGTATGGTTAAATGGGCTCAAAATTTTGATGAGCCCATTTTATTAGAAACATGGGAGATAATTTGGGTGCGGAATGTTAAATTTACGCAAGCTCAAAACTTACGGGAAAAATTTTATAAAATGTTTTATAGATGGCACCTTGATCCACAAAAGATGTCTCGTATGTATTCAAATGTGCAACCTAAATGTTGGAGATGTGGTTGTTTGGACGCAACGTATTATCATATTTGGTGGTCATGTAAAAATATAAAAGCTTTTTGGATAAAGATATGGTGGAATATTCAAAAAAAATTTAAGAGAAGGATAAAATTTACTCCACAATTGTTTTTGTTAGGTATTATTGTTGATTGTAATGATAAAGAAATTATTTTAATGTTAAATTTAATTACAGTGGCAAGGTTGTTGATAGGACAATATTGGAAGCAGGAATTTTTGCCTACCTTGGAGGAATGGTTTTTTAAAGTTTCTTATTTATCTGAAATGGCAAAATTTTTTGCTTATTTGAAAGATCAATCGCAAGAGAAATACCTTTTGGTGTGGAAAAGATGGATAAATTTTATACAGTATAAGTATGATATTAAAAGATATTATTTAGCTTTCGAATAATTTATGTTTAAAGTTTAAAGTTTAAGACAATAAGTATTTTTTCATTATATATATATATTGGACCTTTTTATTATATATATATATATTGGATTTTTTTACTGTAATTTTTGTTTTAGGTTTACTTAAGTTTAAATGTTTTGTATTTTTAGTTGTTAACCCTGTATTCAGCTCTGGGAAGAGGGGGGGAGGGTTGTTGGGAGGGCTGGGAGGTAGTGGGTGAGGGATATTATTGTAAAATTGTAAAACTTTTAATAAAAAAAAAAGAAACTGTAAGATTGCAATAAATTTCACAGTTCTATGAAATGAACTATAACTGCATAATTGTCAACTGAAAAAAAACCAGTTAAAGTATCCTTTACATTAGGATATAGGTTTTATTGGTCCAGCGATGTACAGGTAAGTCTCGATTACTGCTGATAATGAATTCCATGAAATGGTAATATTATTTACATTTGCACTATTCAAAGTCTAGAAAATAGGATAATTATTTCCAGATCAATGGAAGTAGTCAATAAACAGTTTTAAACATAAATTTGAATATGTTTACTAATGAAATATAACAATAAAAGATTAAAAGAGTGTACTAACATAAATTTAGTTTTAACATCTGCCTTTGAAGTTGCTCAGAAGCCATAGGGAAATAATGTAAGAAGTGGTAGAAAGTTTGAAGATCACCCTTCAGTTATTTATTTTATGTGGTTTTAGTATTTTCTATTGCTTTCTAATGGAGTGTAACTGTCAACTCTACAAATGAGCATGGCTGCAGCCACTTTTCCTACCATTTTCGGTTGCCACATAGAGCGAAGGGAGGGGGATTGCCCAGGTGCTTCACTAGTCTAAATAATCTTTTGTTCTGTGGGAACCAAGGTCATCGGCTGCTCCCGAGACTGCAGGCTGGGCATTGCTTAAAAAGCCCACCAAGAAGATGTATTGGGGAATGTAGTTGCTTGCATAGTTTTAGGGGAGGGATTTTTTAACTTTGTATTGAGGAATTGTTTACATGTGTCTCCAGAGTTGGTTTCACTTTTGACATGCCAATACTTTATACTAATAAACATGTTCTTTGACGAATTTGCAAGCCTCGGGGTTCTGCTTTATTCGTCTGTCTGTCAGAACCATAAGATCTTCTAGATGTACCTCATAAGTATTTATAATAAATAATTCAGGTGAAAAAGGTCAAGCAGGAGAATAAACCCATATCTAAAGCATGCCTACTGTATTCTGCTGTAATTCTTCAAAATAAGTTCTCCCCCCCCCCGAGCTTTCCTTGAATGGAACCTAAACATCTTTATAACACAATTTTGACAAATCAATTGTGTGCCTCAGATATAAAGCAGGGCTAGATAACATATCAAAACCTTGGTAGACATTTATAATCACAGTTGGGAAAACTGATATAACCTCTATTTTAATCCATTGTATTACAGAAGATAAATCTGTATCCATAGTACAAGCATTGAGAAGTTATGTGTTTTATTTGTTGATTGAAGTAATTTACACTTTGCACTCTATTGAAGATGGTTTAAAATGGATCACAGTAATACATGTTGAGTCCGTGGCGGGAAAACAGACACGAGAAGCAGCTGGAGTTCTCAGTTTCATTTATTCAGCGTTCAGCTTACAGGAAGATGGCTTCAGCCTCACCCAAACGCCTCGCAGCCTCTTATATAGGCAACTCCCGGGTAAATGGGTTACTTTTCCCGCGCCAGCACCCGCGCATGCGCACGGCGCTGGCGACAGCCTGTCTGGTCCCGGGCAGCTTTGCACCTGCCCGGGACTGCCTGCAAACGCCCGAGCCGTTTGCAAGGCTCGGGACATAACACCCCTTTCCCCCGGGCTAAAACTACTACCAACATACAACATTTATTTTATATGACATTTTGCTCCCCAGTGCTCCCACTGATTACTGGCTTTTGCCTTGCCAGCAATGTTATGTAATCTTCTAGATACTTAGGAGATTTCTTTGCTCTCTGTGACCTTCTTAGCTCTGGGTTACTGGCATAAGTCCCCTGACTGGAGGGAGGCGTGAGCCTGTTCTCTCTATGGTGCCCTGGTGTCTTCCAAGGACTGTGCCCCGATGCCTGGCCTGCTTGCTTGCCCACCGGGCTCGTCAGGCCAGGGCTTCTGTTACTTTGTGACCTGGTTGACCTACCTAGCTGTAGACCCTCAGGCCCCTTGAAGTGATAGCCGCTGCTGGGCGTCTCTGTAGAACCTCCTAGGTCAGTCCAAGACCTGTCAGGAGGCTGTCCATTCCCTGAACCCCATTCTGTGTTCGGGCTCGTGTGGGTTTCTGTACTTTCCCAAAACTCAGGTGTTCCCTGATTTGTGCTAGGGTTGTTGTAGTCGGGACTTGGTTCCTCGACTAACTCTGTGTATGTTTGACCCCCTGTAGGATTTGGGGTAAGGTCAGGCCAACCTTGGGAATTGTGTGCCAGTTCTCTTGCGGGGAATGATTTGTTGGGATGCCCCCGGGTATCCTCCGTTGCTGGAGTGCTGTGTGATGTGTGTGGAAAGTGAGTATGCCCCCGGGGTGACTCCCTGGCTGGAGTAGGCGTGAGTGCCTGTTGTGTGGGTAAGCTCCATGACTTTCTTTTCGGAGCAATTGCAGAACCTTGGGACGAGCCGTTTGTGGCTCTCTCAGTGGAGATGGGCAGTAGCTCTTGCCCTTCCCTTTGCTCCAAAGGGTCCCCCTCCCCCCCTGGAAAAGACCCAGGAGTCTCAGCAGAAAAGGCTCGCCTAGAGCGAAGTTGGTCGATGTGCCGACGCAGGACACGACCGTTGTCCAGGGCAACCTCGGAGGAGAGAGGACCTGTGATCCTGGACACAGAAGCGGGGACCCATGTATGACCAGGCCCGTAATTGCGAGCCCAAACCGGGGCACCCACAAGTAGTTGTCTAGGTGCCCTAGGATGTGAGGTAGATGAAGGCAGTCTGTCCGGATGCAACCGGTCAAGTCTAGTAGTAAGTTGGCGCCCCCAACGAAGTTCAGCTGGACTTCTCCCTGTAGAAGTGGACGGTGTGGTGCGATAAGAAAGGAGAAAGTCAGCCAACCTGTGATGCCAGTCCCCGTAGGTGAGTCTCTTCAAGGCGTCCTTTGCGATGCGCACCATGCGTTCAGCCATACCGTTGGTGGATGGGTGAAAAGGCGCAGACGTGGCATGACGAATCAGGTTTGCCTGTAAGAAAGCTTGGAATTCGGAGGAGGTGAATTGAGGGCCGTTGTCGGACACAATGACATCTGGCAGCCCGTGTGCAGCAAAAATCCCCCTCAGTACCTGAATAGTCTTTGCAGTGGTGGTGGATGAGACAGGCACAACCTCAAGCCATTTTGAATGGCTGTCAACAAGGACCAAGAAGAACTGGCCCTGAAAGGGCCCAGCGTAGTCAATGTGCACCCTAGACCATGGGGACTGTGTTTCCTCCCATCTATGCACAGGAGCTTGGGGCATCTCTGGGCGAGATAGTTGGCACAGGTGGCATGCGTGTACCTTAGCCTCAATATCTTTATCTAAAGCAGGCCACCACAAGTGGCTGCGTGCAAGAGCCTTCATACGAACAATGCCAGGATGACCCTCGTGGAGGGATTCTAAGACCCTAGTCCTCATTGAGGTGGGAATGACAACTCTGTTTCCCCAAAGCAGACAACCCTGAGAAAGGGACAGTTCGTTTCTTTTGGACCAGAAACTCTGAAACTCAGGACTAGGGCAGTGCTCAGGCCACCCGGACAGGACCCAGGAGCGGACACGTGAAAGTGTGTGATCTGTACCTGTTTCAGCGGTAACATCCCTGGCACTAAGAGGGAGCTCGGGCAAGGCTTGGATTGATAGAATGTTGACAGCTGGCGTGGGGTCAGCTTCTACTACTGGCAGAGGCAACTACTGAGGCCATCAGCATGGCCCATTTCTTTCCCAGGCTTGTGGAGTAATGAAAAATCATATGCAGACAAGAAAAATAGACCACCTAAGCATTCTAGGGGAAATGATGTGGGGAGTCTGCTTACGTGTGGTAAACAGTCCCAGCAGAGGCTTATGGTCAGTGAAGACCGTGAAATGCCTGCCATATAGAAAATCGTGGAATTTTTTAATTCCAGCAACAACAGCCAGAGCCTCCCTGTCTATCTGAGCGTAGTTGCGCTCGGCAGAAGACAGTGTTCTGGAGTAGTATGCAATAGGAACCTGAGTTCCATCAGACCTGAGGTGACTCAGGACAGCTCCAACCCCGTAGGGGGACGCATCACAAGCGATGCACACAGGGAGAGACTCGTTGAAATGTGCAAGAACACTGTTAGAAGTGAGCAAGGCCTTGACTTCTTTAAAGCAAGCCTCATGCGCTTGTGACCACAGCCACACAGCCTGTTTGTCTAGTAGCCTGTGAAGAGGCTCAGCTACACTAGCTTTATGTGGAAGAAAAGAATTGTAGAAATTCAGGAGGCCTAGGAAGGCCTGAAGTTCGGCCTTAGACTTTGGCCTGGGTGCATCTAAAATAGCAGTTAGTTTGGATTCAGCAGGATGAATCCCAGCAGCATCAATTTTGAATCCCAGAAATTCAGTAGAAGGCACCCCAATCTGGCATTTGTCTTTTCTGAGCTTGAGGCCTGATTTCCTGAATCTTAACAGGACAGCCCTAAGCCTTTCAGCTAGAATGTGTGTGGAGTCTCCTGCAATCAAGACATCGTCAAAGTAGGGGCAGACCCCTGGTATACCTCGTAGTGTGTTTTCCATACGCTTTGGAAAATCCCAGGAGCGACATTCACTCCAAACTGTAGCCTTTTTACTTTAAAGGCTCCCCTGTGGGTCACAATGGTCTGAGCTATGGCAGCATCATCATCAACAGGCAGCTGTTGATATGCTTGAGCTAGGTCAAGCTTTGCAAAAACACGCCCCCCCTTGAGAGAGGCCAGGATGTGACTGACCACAGGAACAGGATAGGCATGTTGCTGCAATGCCTTATTGAGTGTGCATTTGTAATCAGCACAAATGCGAATGTCCCCATTTGCCTTTAGAGGCGTGACAATGGGGGTCTCCCACGGGCTGGAATCAACAGGTTCTAGGATTCCCTGTTGGATTAGTTTGTCTAATTCAGTGTCAATCTTACTTTTTAAAGCAAAAGGGACCCTTCTTGCTTTAATCCTAATGGGAGTGACAGTGGGGTCTAGCTTTAAGGACACAGGTGGTCCTTTGAATGTGCCCAGCTGGGGGCTGAAAACATCTGCAAATTCTTTGCAGACTTCCTGTAGGTCGAGTGTTTGTAAGCTATTGAGTCCTGTGACGTGTATCCCCAGGGCCTCAAACCAATCGAGTCCTATGAGACTCGTTCGTTCACCCCCTACTACTAATAAGTCTAGTGGACCTTCAAAACTCTTGTATTGCACGTTAAGGGTGGCCTCCCCCTTAACACACACTCTTGAGTTCTGAAAATCTGTTAATACAATATCAGAAGGCCTTAACTTGGCCTTAGACCCACTTCTGGAACAAATCTTCCTAAATGTATGCAATGAAATGATGGACAGGGCAGACCCTGTGTCTAGTTCCATAGATAATGGAACCCCTTGTAGCTTCACGTTGAGTGACAGCTTTTTCTTCATGGGCTTGTGTGTGCCTGTTCTACAGATGCTTCTTCGCGAAGCGCAAAAACCTACCCTATTCTGGCTGGGGAATCTGGTACCCTTCAGGCGTTCTTCTTGGGGTTGTGCCTTTCGTCGGCCCAGGCACACAGCTGCAATGTGCCCTTGTTTACCGCATGCCCGGCAGGTAGCGGAGCGGAACTTGCAGTCGGTTCTCCTGTGGCGACCTCCACAGCCGATGCACTTGAGCGGAGCCGAAGAGCTTCCCTTCTGGTTCTCTTCCTTCGCGGGGTGGTAGACGGTCGACTTCCTCGTCCGGATCCTCCTCGGAGTTTCGTCGGACGTCTTCCTGGTGCACGGACGCACCCTCTGCACTGTTTCTGATCGGCCGCATGTTTTTGACGGCGCCGCCTGCTGCTTCTTCTGCGGTGACTTCCCTTAAGGCGTCTTGGAAGGATAATTCTTCCTTTGCGAAAAGTCTCTGTTGTAGCTCGCGATGCCTTAACCCGCACACGAATCGGTCCCTCAGTCGTTCCTCGAGGTCCTTGAACTCGCAGGGCTTGGCGGCCTTCCGTAACGCGGCGATGTATTCCTTGGCTGACTCACCGGACCGTTGATCCCTTTGTTCGAAGGTGTGGCGCCATGAGATAACGGACACCTTGGGGTGGAAGTGCTCCTTCAGCAGCTTCTTCAGGTCTGCGTAGCTTACAGACTCTACTGGGACAGGTGCTGCAAGGTTTTCTGCGATTTCGAAGGCGTCTTGGCCGCAAACGCAAAGCAGGGTGGCCGCCTTCAAGCTATCTTCCCTCACTTGGTTTGCCTTGAAGTAGTTCTCCATTCTGGATACGTAGGACTCCCACCGCTCTGGATGTGAGACGTCGAATTCCGAAAGCCTTCCGATTTTCGCCATCTTCGGATCTTCAGGAGACGGGTCTATCAGCCAGCCTACCCCCGAATGCGCACCGGATTGGCGGGCAGCTGCCGAGTCGACGCCGTTCCTCTTTCGCCGCTCAGGACTCCTTGGGTAAGCTTACACTTCTTCCTTTCCAGGTAGTGCAAGGCATCCCACCTTCGTCGCCAGTGTTGAGTCCGTGGCGGGAAAACAGACACGAGAAGCAGCTGGAGTTCTCAGTTTCATTTATTCAGCGTTCAGCTTACAGGAAGATGGCTTCAGCCTCACCCAAATGCCTCGCAGCCTCTTATATAGGCAACTCCCGGGTAAATGGGTTACTTTTCCCGCGCCAGCACCCGCGCATGCACACGGCGCTGGCGACAGCCTGTCTGGTCCCGGGCAGCTTTGCACCTGCCCGGGACTGCCTGCAAACGCCCGAGCCGTTTGCAAGGCTCGGGACATAACAATACATACAGTATAAAAACACAATACTGAAGCTACAATGAACTGTGCAAATCAAAACATCAGACTGGGAGATTGGGAGACCAGTTAAAACCTCAGATATTAATTGTGAGAATAGATTAGAAGTTATCTGCTATCTATGATAAATGCTATCTTGACTGTTTCCATGCTTCCCTAAAAGAAGTTTTAGAATTACTTATACAATGTAAAGCCTATCCTTTAACATACATGCAATATACAAACTACCATAAAGGAATTAGAGAAGAGAAATGGGACAGATATTTATAGTGGCAGTTCATTCAGCCTTTACACTGCATATGTTTTCTGCCTTGATTGGCCTGTAATAGATAGATGATGATAGATATAATTAGATAAAGATAGATAGATAGATAGATAGATAGATAGATAGATAGATAGATAGATAGATAGACACACAGACACACAGACACTTTGCTATCTTTGTCAATAAAGTCAAACCTATTTAGAACATAGATGGGAGACCCCAGGTCTGTAGGCTTAACGAGGAATTATAAATAAATAAATAAATAAATAAATAAATAAATAAATAAATAAATAAATAAAGCAATGGTCAATCACTTCTGTTTTATAACCCATAAACAAGATGGATGTGTCTTTGAAGTCATCTGAAATCAAGCTTGACTTGAGAGGAACTTTACTTTTCGTCTTAAAGTGAGGTTTAATTTTCTTTTCTTCTACTCCTTTCAAGAGGAGAAGCTTCTCAAAAATTCCTGAGAGAAAAAAGTGGTTACCATGAGATGTATGGTAGCAGCTCACCAAACTGTTTACTTAGCTCTTCTCTCATCAGGTGAGATAGCTTGTCAGAAACCCCCTAGAGAAGGCCTCCATGGGGATAGTCTGCTGTTGGCTGCTGTCACTGAAGACAGGAAAAAGACTTTTTAAGTAAGATTTTAATTGGCAGAAGGTTTAAATGAGACAAAACTGCTGCATCACATCCTATTTAAGGCCAGATTTAGGGATAAAGCAAATGGAGACATTTCCATAGCTACTGGTAACAAATAATTATACTGTATTTACCTCAGCTTGTTTACCTGTTAACTGCAGAGCAGTTATTACTTCCCATGGAAACAGCTCTGAAATTATTTACATGTTCAATGAGACTGAAATGAGCATGCATTTACCACTTGCTGCATTTTGCTGGATACACCGCTTCCTTGGCAATTAAGAAAAAAAGAGAAAAAATGAGGAGAAAGAAAGTTTTTTTTAAAAAAAAAAGTGAGATCCTTCAGATAAAAGAAAAAGGAAGGCACAAATTAATGGGATTCAGCAACAGAAAAATACCGCATCTTCTCTCACTGGGCCACACTGATCCTTTTGGAACCCATTCAGCTATGAATAATTTGTTAAATAATCATTATAACTAAAAAGGCTGAAGAAAAGGACACCTGATTTATTGTATCTATGCCTGCTATGGTAACCCATCTCCTATTTCAGCATAACAAGTGGAGCCTGTAGAAAAAATATACAGGTGAAACTCGAAAAATTAGAATATTGTGCAAAAGTTCATTTATTTCAGTAATGCAACTTAAAAGGTGAACCTAATATATGAGATAGACTCATTACATGCAAAGCAAGATAGTTCAAGCTGTGATGTGTCATAAGTGAGATGATTATGGCTTACAGCTCATGAAAACCCCAAATCTACAATCTCAGAAAATTAGAATATTACATGCAATCAGTAAAACAAGGATTGTACATAGAACAATATCGGACCTCTGAAAAGTATAAGCATGCATATGTACTCAATACTTGGTTTGGGCCCCTTTTGCAGCAATTACTGCCTCAATGCGGCGTGGCATGGAAGCTATCAGTCTGTGGCACTGCTGAGGTGTTATGGAAGACCAGGATGCTTCAATAGCGGCCTTCAGCTTTTCTGCATTGTTCAGTCTCATGTCTCTCATCTTTCTCTTGGCAATGCCCCATAGATTCTCTATGGCAGTGGTTCTCAACCTTTTTAATGCCGCGACTCCCAACTGGTCATAAGTCGAGGACTACTCAACCGGTCGTAAGTTGAAGACTACTCAACTGGTGCAGCACCATTTGCAGAATGGAACTTTTGGCAGGCTCAGCAGGGCAGAAACAGCCTGGACAATTCCTATTGGTTTTTGAAAGCCAATAGAATTAGACTCTATTCAAGAGAGTCTATTCTATTGGCTTTCAAAAGCCAATAGAATAAAAGGGAGTAGCACAGCTAAGGAAAAGTGGGAAAAAAATGGCGGACTGCGTTGTTTAGCGACCCCCGTGAAATGGTCGTTCGACCCCAAATGGGGTCCCGACCCACGGGTTGAGAACCACTGCTCTATGGGGTTCAGGTCAAGCGAGTTTGCTGGCCAATCAAGCACAGTAATCCCATGGTCATTGAACCAAGTTTTGGTGCTTTTGGCAGTGAGTGCCTCTCCATTCTTCCTCCAGACTCTGGGTCCTTGGTTCCCAAATGAGATGCAAAAGTTGCTCTCCTCAGAAAAGAGGACTTTGGACCACTGAGTAACAGACCAGTTCTGTTTTTCTTTAGCCCAAGTAAGACGCTTCTGACGTTGTTTGTTGTTCAGGAGCGGCTTGACAAGAGGAATATGACATTTGAAGCCCATGCCCAGGATCCGTCTGTGTGTGGTGGCTCTTGATGCACTGACTCCAGCCTCAGTCCACTCCTTGTGAAAGTCCCCTACACTTTTGAATGGCCTTTTCCTGACAATCCTCTCCAGGCTGCGGTCATCCCTGCTCCTTGTGTACCTTTTTCTTCCACACTGTTCCCTTCCACATAATTTTCTATTAATGTGCTTTGATACAGCACTTAGGGAACATCCAACTTCTTTTGCAATTACCTTTTGAGGCTTTCCCTCCTTGTGGAGGGTGTCAATGATGGTTTTCTGCACAACTGTCAGGTCAGCAGTCTTTCCCATGATTGTGATTCCTACTGAACCAGACTGAGAGACCATTTAAAGGCTCAGGAACCCTTTGCAGGTGTTAGCTGATTAGAGTGGGACACTTTGAGCCTAGAATATTGAACCTTTTCACAATATTCTAATTTTTTGAGATTGTGGATTTGGGGTTTTCATGAGCTGTAAGTCATAATCATCTCACTTATGACACATCACAGCTTGAACTATCTTGCTTTGCATGTAATGAGTCTATCTCATATATTAGGTTCACCTTTTAAGTTGCATTACTGAAATAAATGAACTTTTGCACGATATTCGAATTTTTCGAGTTTCACCTGTATTCCTTTTGGTTCTTTACATACAATATTTGTTTTGATCATTTGCTGCCTTATTCTCCACTTGCATGTAATAAATTTGAAATTTTAAAAAATATTGCAATGCTTCACTTTCACAATACACTCTTTGAGAAAGTGATCAAAGCCAACAGAAAGCTGCCTTGTAATTCTTAGCAGCATGGAATGGTGATAGAAAAGAGAGAGAGATGTACTCAGTCATGCCGATGTTTGGGGACCAGTATCCATGGGAATAGCCAGAAGGGAAGCAAAAGACCAAATAATTAATATGGAAAAAGAAAGAGAACCCACATTTTTCATCTTCTTTGTTTCCCAATGTTTGGGAAAGGGCAAGAAATAATGATTCAGATAAACAAATATTGCAAACAATAAAGTTATATGTTGGCATACAAAGTCCATACTGCATACAGTGAATTAATAAGATTGTGAAATCTTTCTCTTTTTTGCATTTGGTGGAGGCAAATGCAAACATAACAAACCAACTGCAGTGAAATCAACTAGGATTTTCTCAAGGCATTTATCAGAATAATTGTTCCCATTTCTGGCATATGAATTAGTAACCCAACTAAGCAGCTGTGGCTTTTCATTTTCACCCCAAGAGTTTTTAATAAGGAAAATCTGTACTGTCAAATAAAGTAATGTTGTCCACATTTGCTCATCATTCAAATAGCATATAAGCACAAGGGAAATTTATAAACAAAAGTCTTGTCAATTCCACTAGGGCCAAGATGATTTAAATTAGTTCAAACATCAGTGTGCTTGTATTCAGATCTCTGCTGTTGCTTGAACGGGAATTCCAGTTGTATTCAAATGGGAATACAAGCATTTTTTTTTAGTGGAAATTTATGGCAGTTCTTGACAGACAAATGCCTGGCTTTCTGATTTCACAAATTGTGAGTAAAAAAAAACTACTGAAAGTTCTCCAACTTGTACTTTTCTTCTCCAGACACATTTTTCTCTCTGAGATTTTGACTGAGTATCTCATCACCATATAAACTCATTTAGATTTGTGTCCAAGATATTTCTCTTCTGGCCTCAGCCTTTCCTAGCCATTTAGTCTTCTCATCCATAAGATGAGTGCTACAACTGACAAGACTTACCCAGAAATCACTCATAAAGACTAGGATCAAAAATCGTTTATGGATAACAAAGGTCTTAGTCCAGAAACCTGAAGTACAGTCCTAGAAATAGTTTTCTATTAGATAAATTACAACCAAATAAAATAAAATAAAATCTTTATTGTGGTCAAAGACCAGCTTAAACAAGCTACAGTTATCCTTGAAAGAACACTATACTGATCATTCAATAGGACTGCTACATGAACCAACATCCTGACTGTTATATGATCCAGATTTACTTTCAGTGGACAGTAAATGGCCGATTTAATGGCCTATTACAATTCTTACACAGACTCCACCAATCACTGAGCTCATTAGCAAAATCACTATTTAAGAGTATGTATACTAAGAGTTGACAATCACAGGTATTATTGCTATTTAAGAAGCAACACCATTCTAATATGTAAAAGTGAATAGGGCTGAGAGAGGATGGAGGAATTGTTTTTTTAAGGGAATAATGTAGCTAACACTCCTTCAACTTAATAATATTCAAGCAGAATTAGATGCCAGAGATTATAACCTTGAACAGAAATTAAAAGGCTGGAGCTAAGCAGATTACTTTTTAATGACACAGCAATCAAAAGTGTATCCTTCACAGACATTTAACTCCCTTTTTTGTATAAATCAAGCCATATGTAAATGTTATTAATCCAATAGTGAAGGTAGAAGAAAACAACTTTTAACCTAACTCTGTATTCTAAAGTCCAGGGATGGAAATGAGTCACACCTGTATGAAGCAGCCATAACTCCCCAGATCAGAAACTTTGTGCTGGCAGAGGTGATATTTTTCACCTTGTTGAGATGCAGTAATTTATCCTGGCAGTCCCTTCTTCTTCACCCTGACAGCTTCTGGAGGTGGAGAATGAGAAACATGGGGTAAAACAAGGCTAGCTTCTCCTCATGCTTTAGAAGTGAAGGGCTGTGTTACTTAATGATGAAGTTTCAGGGAAGGGCTGGGAGGCTAGCTATTAACTTTATTGTTTTCTTTAAAGAATGAAGAGAGGAGAGAAGACAGAAGATGCTCTCTGTCTGCATGGTCTTAGCACTGCTCTTTTATCAGCACTCCACTTCTTCAGTGACTCCATGACATAGTCCCTATTTGCCATCTGAAGCCATTTACATAGTCCCTGTTTGTCATCTGAAGCAATTTATTTGCAATTTCAATTGCAGTGCATTCCAAAAACATTGCAGGAATGAAACACCAGAGCATTCCAGAGGTTGGGAAACTTCTATCTTCTACAACTCTCTTTGTCTCCCTCTCTCCCCTGTAGAGGCCTAGCTATGGTGGCACTTATTATTTAGATTTGTAGGCTGCTTCTATCATAAGTGACCATTTAAACTAGTAAAATAGTTGAACATAATAAATAACAACCGTAAGCCATGTGCTGTATCACACTGAAGAAAGTCTTCTCCCAAAGTAAACAGTCATCAACTGCAACCAGAGTCTTGAATCACTCTCAAAAGCCAGTGAGTAAGCAATGCAGCTCTAATTTCCTTTTCTTTTTCTCCTTAAACTGAGATAACCTCAACACTTTAACAAGTAAGGCCGACAATTCCATTCATTTTAAAAGTAATAAAGCAGCTATAAAAACATTACCTTGAAATGTTTCCCAAATTTGAAAAAGACATGTTCTTAGATGCTAATAGATGTTTGGCCAAAAAATAAGCTCATTCAATGAAATATGAGCGGGAAAGATAGAAAAAGAAAATATTGAGGAGAAGAAGGAGGAGAGGACTGGTAGTGCCATTAGCAGCAAAATCTTGAAACATTTATAGGAATCAACTAATATTATTTTAGATGACCCTACATACTTCTGAAGCCTGGCCTTTTCCTGGTTTTAATCTGTTTCTGAAATTTATTATTTATACTATTTTACTATTTCTGAAGTTATTAAACGTTGATTTATTTATCTAGTTGTTTTACTTCTGTTTCATTTGTCCATGTGATTCTTTTCCTCTGCTGTTCTCTGGTGTTGTCATGCTCCCTTCCTATATTTCATTTACAATTATGTAAAAGGGAAACACTTTACAAATATCTAAGATAAATAGAGAAAGTAAAATATAACCTAGCACGACTTTGTAGATTTATTTCTATTTATAACACTATCAAAATTTGGTGCTGATTGTTACTTTGTTATTTGATATGTCAGCTCTTTTTTTTTTCTTCTGAATCTGTAGTTCTCCTTGATCCCTTTGTAATCAATAGTCCTTGGAGAGAATATAACAGGTTGCATAATTCATCAATATACTAGGGCATTACGTTAACTAATGTATTAGAAGAAAAACAGGGAGAATCTTTTTTTATTTCCTAAGTTTAGCTGATTATATACTGTTTTCCATTGTTATATAACTTCAAGTAACAGTGTGACACAGAGCTCAACTTCAGCATGAAATATGATGTATTCCACGGAATCAAAAAAATGCATTGCTAGGATCTAAGAAGCACACCCAAAAAGGTGTTTGTGATAACTAAGCCCAAAGAAGATTTTTGCAGTTTTTGTTTCTGAATACATTTGTAAAGATGAGAAGCCTTGCCATAAATTGACTGAGGGACAGATTTCATCCTTGATCTATGGTTTGCTTAGTTCAGGAACCTACTGATCTCAATGAGTTAAGTTATTCTCAGATATCAATGGCAGAAGAGGGACTTTAAGGTTCTGAGTTCAAACATTTTCTAAGGCAAGAAAGAGACTTTCAACTTAACTTTGCAGAAAGCTGGGGGGGGGGGAAACCTTAAATCAAATTCCACCCATGCCCCTTCCTTCCAGTTTCAAACTGTGCTACCTGGAAGTTAAGAAAAGAAAGCTTACCATTTGCTAGTGGATTTACCAATAGTGTTTTTAAAATAGTTAAAATATGTGCAGACATATTACTCATTAGCCCCAGCTGAAAGCAATAATGTTATAGAGTACAAAAATAACATGTAAATCTACAACTTGTTCAGATTCATGCATTTATAATTAACTAAAGAGGAATAATAAAAATAAATAATTGTCTAGTTCTGTGCCTGGCAGTTACAGAGAAGTGAGAAGAGGCATCTCCCATATATCTGTGTTATGACTAATGTTGATGAAAATATGGAATAAAACATTTTTAAATGTCTAGAATAAAGAATGTATAAAGCAACAATACTCAGAAAGATGACATTGTTCAAAATATGACAGGGGCAATTTAAACATCACTAGCCAAGCCCTTCTTCTGGGGTTCCTTGGTAAATAATAAAGCTTTTGATAAGCTGTCAGAGATTGATCCTCTTAATACTCTCTGATCCATTCAGTTGGATCTTGTTTTAAAGAACTTCTCTCTTCAGCAGCTCTGGAAAAAATAGAAAGAAATGTGTTTTGGTTCTTCTTATCCCAACCCACAAACACAGAACTTAACAAACTTTCTGCAACACAGAGAATAGTGCGCAAATGGAAATAATTTAATGAAAAATCCCCTTACTAAATAATGAAACCAGATCTCTATATACAAAATGGGTTTACTGGGGAAGAGGAGATATTAGGAAAACAAAAGAAGGCAATAATTGCACAGAGAATTCCAAGTGACACCAATACAGTCATCCTAGCTAATGATTTGTTACCTCCTTGAATAAACTAGTACAGGGGTGTCAAACTGGCTGCCCGTAGGCCGGATGCATCATGTGCAGGCCAGGCCTAGCCAGACAAAAAATGTCCCAATACATCCCAATACATCGTGTGACATGATCAAGTTTGACACCTGTGAGCTAGTGGGTTTCAGTATAGCGGAGTTGGCTGGGGAATTCTGGGAGTTGAAGTCCACCCATCTTCAAGTTGAGAAACCCTGACTAGGATCTCTGCTTGAAAACTAATACTCAGATCCTTCTTGATCTTTCTTTTTATCTTGAGAACACTCCTCTGTTTTATGGAATACTGAACGTAACTAGAAGCTAGACAATTGTTTTGTTCAGTCAAGCAAAAGACTCTATCTCTGATGTTCTAGGTCTAGTAGTTAAACCCATGTTTTAATAACACCTGATGAAATGGGTTGCAGACTAGTTTTTATACTAGTATTTAAATGGGAGAGGTTTTGTTTCAGGAAATTACATTTATCTGTCAACTTGAGTTCATGTTATCAAATGCTTCAGAGAACAGTGTTGTAGCCTACTAAAGTAGGATTTGTCACAGTTGCCAGTCAAGGTAATATATATTTTTGATAGGGCACAATTTTACACAGAGAAGGATGTTTATTACCACTTCCTTACTTATACTTACAAGTAGATGATTAACTAAACTCTATATTCACTTCTATCTAAGTAGTTTATGAACAGAACTGTGAAATTACAATTCTTGCCAGTCCAGATGCATCAGACATAATAGTGTAAAAATAACCATTAGCTGAATATGTTTGCCTTTGCTTACTAAGTGTTTTTTAAAAAAAAATCAATATTTTAAAAAATTATATTGCTGGAGGTTAAATTATGCATGCTTCACAGAAAATGAATAAAAATAAATAATATTGGAACATACTGTATTTTCCAGCGTATAAGGTGACCCAGCGTATAAGATGACCCCCGACTTCGGCACCAATTTCCATGCCTAGAAAGTCATCTTATCTGCCGGAAACTACCGTAATTTCTGGCGTATAAGACGACTCGGCGTATAAGACGACCCCCGACTTCAGCACCAATTTCCGCGCTTTAGAAAGTTGTCTTATACGCCGGAAAATACGGTAATTCTTCCTATGGTTTCCTATGACTGCACAGAGTAGCTGATTCTGTCCAAGATATAATTATGCCCTAATAATTAGCTTTAAAGAAGTTTATGAAAATGAGAGGACTTGTTTTTAATAGCTATTTGCTAAAATGGATAAGTAAACAAAACGTCCTAAGATTCAGAAGCTTAATAGCAATAAGGCCCAATATACTTACAAATACAGTCGCGATACAGAAAAGACAAAAAAAAAAGAACCAGGGATAAAATTAGAGCATACACAATTAGATAAAATCCTTCTAGGAACAGAAGATCAAATGATAAAAAAGATATATCAATATTTATTAGAACAAGATTTGTTAGAAGAACAGGTAAAAGAAACAATGTTAATCTGGAGTAAAGATTTTGGTTACAGTATTGACCTAGATAATTGGCAATCATTATGGGACAGAAACAGGAGGTTAACACTAGCCACCTCCTACAAAGAAAATTTATACAAAATGTTTTATAGATGGCACCTTCCCCCTACAAGGCTAGCAAAAATAGATAAAAAAAACCTCACCAACATGCTGGAAATGTAGAAGGCTTCCAGGGACGTACTATCACATGTGGTGGGAATGTTCAAAGATGCAAAATTTTTGGAATCGGATAAAAAATTGACTGGAAGAAATATTATTACAAAAAATTGATTTAAAACCAGAAATCTTCTTATTAGGGATTATTAATGATAAACTCAGCAAAGCATCTTTTTACTTACTTTTGCATATTTTAACCGCAGCAAGATTGGCGTACATCCAAAAATGGAAAGGAAAGGAAACCCCCACTGAGAAAGAAATAATAAATAAAATTTTATCTTGCGCCAAAATGGACAGGTTAACTCTAGAGATTAAAAATAAAACTGAAACAGAGTATTATGAAATTTGGAAAAATTTGTACGATTGGTTAGAGATAAGGAGGATCGCTGAGATGATTATCGATTGACTAGTTGATATCATAAGGACTTCTTATTAGTACCTATATTAGGATACAACTGAAAGATATGTAAATACAACATTGACGATTAAAAGATGGTTTATCAAAAAAATTATACGCATAGATGTTATACGCGTAGTTTGTTATACTCTGTCCTGTTATAGAAGGTATTTTAAGTTTCTGTTTTTCTTTCTGTAACATAAAGTAATACTAATAGCACTGTTGAAGCCAGGGAAGTTGAATCATGTCCATCTTTGTTTTTAAAATGTACATTTAATAAAATTTGTTAAAAATTATTTTTTTAAAAAAAGAAAAGAATGTAGAACAATTAAACAGTGGAACAACCTGCCTCCAGAAGCGGTGAATGTGCCAACACTGGAAGTTTTTAAGAAGAAACTGGACAACCATTTGTCCGAAATGGTATAGGGTTTCCTGCCTGAGCAAGGGGTTGGACTAGATGACCTCCAAGGTCCCTTCCAACTTTATTATTATTATTATTATTATTATTATTATTATTATTATATTAAACAAACTATAGTATTGATCGATGCCATAACAGTCACAATCTCTTTGAATTTTAGCCTCTTGGTCTCATCTGTAATTCCATCAAAGCCTCTTGAAATGTAACTGATGGGCAAATTCCAAGTAGGCCTGACCACTTGCCCTAAGATCTTTCTTGGTCTTGCACTGGAAAACTTTCCCAGTTTGTGCATTTAGTTCCTTGACATCATTCATTATTATACAGTCATAAGAACATTCTCTCTCTACCCTGACGCCCACCCAGGTATGGTTGAATTTATGAAATTCATCAACAGCTATGTTTAAAATAATCATGAATTCTTTGGAGTTTAAAGCCAACTTTATATTTTCTGGCAAACATTTATTGCCAGGCTTGCATCTTCCACCTGTTTGTTGACCTACCACTGGGAACAGAGCGCTCATTAGCACATCCCAGCAGTGATATGTGATCCCTGATGGTGGTTGCATCAACCATTTCCAAAGTGAATCTTTGTAACAATGAGATGAACTTATGAATATGAACTAGATGTTGAACATTTGGAGATGGAGACATAATATCATCAGGACTTAATTCTCTATAATATTTCAGCATGCAGGCTCTACATAAAGCCATAATTAGTAGGCACTACTGAGAAAATTATTCCTGTATTTTTCTTCCAGAGAATGTATATTAAAACTTAATATAATATTTTTATTTTAGAGAATGTTTATTAGATATATATTTTGATTTCATCCCTTTTCCAGCCTCCAACACTCCCATCTGCAGCTCTATCTACTCTTATTCTTCAGTGACCTTTAAAAAATACAATTTAACATTTTTTTTACTTTATTTCATTTTAGATATGATGCCCTTCCATTTGAAAGTATATCATGATGATGTCTATAAACATGCAAACAATTCTTATAAGGTGATATAGCAGCAAAATGAAAATTCTTAAAAATGCATTCAGTGAAAACTATCAATAATAATTTTTAAAATGAGCTGGATGTGGTTAAATATTCTTTAAAAAAAAGACTGTGGTGCTTAGGAGAACAATTGTGAAGCACATGAGTTTCTTCAGTAAAAGGGAAGCCTTTATTTTTGTCCTTATTGATTGGCATTTCTGTTTAATCTATTTACCAGACATCATGCATAATTATTCTTAGAAATTTTTGAAATTATAAATAAAAACACTTAATGCTTCTGATGGACTACAGCATGCCAGAAATGATGTCATTTTAAAAATATTATATATTTAAGACTTTTGATTCAACTTTGTGCATTAAATTTTAGTTCCATGCTAGATCATTTAATGGAACATTTTTTTTGTTTTGCAAGCTTTCCCATAACTTGTAGGTGCCCTGCATGGATAATAGAATAATTCTAATTTTCTTAGGATAGCACTGAAAGTTCAACATATTTGGAAGGTAGCAAGTTAAAAGGAGTATGTGGTAGCCTCTGATTTATAACAAAGTTCTTTTTTTATTATTTAATTCAATTGTGGAACTGCTTAACTACAGAGAGACAGCTCACAATATAAAAACAAAATATATGAAGATAATAAAAATATGAGGAAAAGAAGAAACAGAATCACATCAAACCTTATACAATATATGTTAAAAACCTCTAACAAGTGGGTTCCATCTACCTTATCCCAAGGCATGAAAAACAGGCACATGTTTAACATCTTCTGGAAAGCTATCTGGGCAGGAGATGTACTCTTAATAACACAGCCTACTTGTATATATGATAAAATGGAGAATATGGATGCTGCTATCATGGATGATGGTGAAACTACTGGTTTTCAGATATTTCTGCAGATAGCTAGATGATCACTTCTTAGAAGTACTACAGTACTTTTTGTATCCCTGAATTGTAACTGAACTGACTTCTGCTAATGCCTCTCTTAACTGGAAGCCATCAATCATATGTAACTTTGAATGTGTTACAACCTTTCTGAGGGTCGTGATTGACATAACCAATCACTTCTTTTTTAACAAAAACTGTTTAAGTTGATCATATGGCCAAATAACTTACATTTCTTGAACTCATTCATTCATTCTGGGGAAAGAGGCCACAATGGGGTACAATTAATTAGAGAAGAATAAACCACAGTAGATGATCTCTGCTCAAGATAAGCTCTTCCAAGCTTAATGATGGACAGCAATTTTCCTCTTAATTAATGCTGCACCCTAATTGTAAATCTACTAATTATTTCCTCATGGTTCTTAATTTGATTCTTCAGACTTTTCAGATGGAATGACTTTAGTAAACCTGATTCCTTCCCAGGTGTACTATCTACATTAAACCTCCCATAGGATAATCAACCTGAAGACCACCAGCTTGGGAAAAGGGATCAAGAAGTTTAAAACTAAGAAAAAATGCTACCCTCTGAAAATAAAGATGACCAAGATGGTGAGGTGAATGAACAGAGCAGTTCACTGTCTAATTTACATCTTGCTGGAGCTTCACTAAGTGGGGACTCATTTTTGGACAGTCCAAGCGAGCGATCTAATACTCTGAGCGTTAGCCGCCTTCGTCTGCGCTCTTCGTAGCCAAGCACGAGCTCACTTCCTTCCCGGCTCAGCTGGATCAAGGTCTCCGCTCTCCGTCCTCCCGCAACGCCGAAGTTCCTTAATCCACGCCCTCATCCCGCAACCTCGGGATTTCCCCAGGCAGCCGGCGCAACGCCGAGCCTTGCGCGGTGTGAAACGCCGACTCTTTTTCCCCTCTTCCCACCTCCGCCTCCCCTTTTATCTTTCCGACACATCTGCTTGGGGCTCCGACAAGGGATGGCGCAGGTCGTCACGCGCAGGTCGTCCGCTTGAAGCGAGAGCCGCTGCCGCTCGCCCAGCCGCTGTAACGGGAACGATGGGCCGGAGCCCAAGGTGCGGATGATGTGCTAGCCTCCCTGCCAGGCGCGAGAGGCGGCTATTTTTAGAAAGCCCTGCAATTTCCCCCCTTTCCCCTCCCCTCGCGAAGCCTGGAGTAGAACAGCGGCGCCGGGAGAGCCAGTCTTAAGCGCCAACGCCGCCGCGAGCCCCGCTGGCGGAACTGCCCACGGCCGGCCGGCCGGCCAGCAGAGCGAAGCCTTTCGGCTGCCCAGCGCCCAGGTGGGTAGAAACGCTTTGAGTCCCGCCCCCCCCTTCCGCCTCTTCGTCCTCGGTCACCCTCTCGCGCCGAGGCCGCTGAAGCCCGGCGTTGTGTTTTTTTGTTTTTTTTTTGCCCAGAACAAGAGCAAACAAGCGGGTTTCTTTAAGCCCCTCGGGGCTGGGCGTGTCTCCAATCGCCGCTCCGCTTTTCCAGCTCACGGGAGCTTCAGCGCGGCTCCTAATCTCCGGTTCTTCCGGGCGAAGAGATGGTGGGCGCGCGGGGAGAAAAGCCTCTCCCGTCGCCTCCTCACACAGAGCTCTTCCCCGCCGCGTTCTGCCCGGGACTCCTCATCCAAGGCGGGAAATGGCTTTGTTTAAGGGCCTTCCCGGCCGATCCCCTCCTCCTCCTCCTTTTTCCAGCCAACCCCTTTTTCCTCTGTTTTTGTGTGCAATGGGGAAACTGCTCCGGGCTGCGTTTAGGTTGAACAGGCAGGCCAGCCTCGGCCGTAAGTCATGGAAGCTTCTGCAAGCCTCCCATTTCCTCTCCTCTGCCCTCCCAGCTCCTATTAATAGCAAGAAAGCTTTTGTCTTTCTCTTTGCACCCATTAATTATTCCCGCGACTGGCATAGGGAAGGGAGGGGAGGAGAGGCTCACAAATAGAAGAAGAGGGGAGGGAAGGAAACAGACTCCTGTTCCCTTCTTATATAATCAGTGTAATAAAAGAGCAGTTGCCGGGCGGTCTGGCAGCAGCCTAGTGGGTGTGGGGGTAATTTGGGATTCCCCAGCACACCCGCAAACACAGAGCTCTGCTTGGTTGAAAGGCTGTGTGCAAGTTGTATGGCAGGTCCTATTAGATCAGTTTTATCCTTAGACGGAGGGCAACCTCTGAGAGACAACACCAAAAAGGTGAGAGGGAGTTGTGTGCCATGGCATCTACCCTGGCACATGGATGTCATTCCCCCATCACCACCCTTGCCCCACAAGACTTTCTCCTTCAGGTTCCATTTGGAAGAAACACTGATGTGCCAGGTTGGTTGTCCTTTGAACATGTAATTGGAAGAGCACAGCCTTAGGTATATAGATAGATAGTCCTTTACTTACAACCATTTGTTTAGTGACCTTTCAAAGTTACAAAGGCAGATTTATGACTGGATTTTCATACTTATGCTCATTGCAGCATCCCCATGGTCACGTGATTAAAATGTGGCTACTTGGCCACTGGCATGTACTTCTGACAGTTGCAGGACCCCAGTGTCATAAGATCACCTTTTGCTCCCTTCTGACAATCAAAGTCACTGGAGAAGCCAGATTCACTTAATAACTGTGTTAAGAACTGCAGTGATTCATTTAACAACTGTAGCAAGAAAGGACATAAAATGGGGCAAAACAACAACTGTCTTACAGAAAATTTGGCTCAGTTGTTATAAGTCTAGGACTTGGAGTGTTACAGACTGCTTTTTATGTCATGCGCAGGAAATCAGTTCAAATAAATATATATAGATTTACTGTAAGCTAAAGCTCTCTACAAGAATCTGAACTATTAACATTCAAAGCGAATTGGCAGCAGATAAGAGTCAATGGAAGTCAAGGTGAACTAGACTTAGAACTCTTCTGGGCATGAAGGGACTTGAACTGATGATGAGTTTGACTCCTCGTCTGGGCTCACCTGGTCATCTCCTACATTTTATTTATTATTCATTTATTAAATTTTACATGCTGCCCATCTCACTATCCAAAGTGAATCAGGATGGCTTGAGTCAATGTCTTCTTCACCTACACTCCAGCCCCATCAAGTACTGAAAAGTTTTTAAGGAGAGGGAAAAGACTAAAATACAACTAAAGTCACCTGGAATTGATTCTCTGAAGGTGAATCTGACCCTAGGTCTCCTGAATACTTTTTCAAATACATTAATTTTAATGCTAAGCAACCAGTCATAAGTTGACGGTTACCTCTAGCTTGCTCTGTCAGTTTTGGTGACCATGTGGTTTTCTCCTTGCTGGTTCCTTGATTTGTCTGAGGTTTTGTCTGGTGTTACTCTCTGTTTCTCTAAGTGTTGGTTGTAGAGGAGGTGTATTCTGGTCTTTTTGCTTCCTTTTCAGCTTTTTTAGCATTTTTTATTATCAATGGTGTGTAAACATGGTTTATATCTATCTGTCTGATGATTGCCGATTTGTCTGAATGACATCCTTCCAGGAATTCCCTAATATTTTTGGATTTAGCTTAGTCTAGGATACTGACAGTTTCCCAGTTGAAACTATGGTTGAGTCTGTCCATGTGTTGTGAGATTAATGAGTTTTCATTGTGTCTTCTGACTGATAGTTGATGTTCGTGGATATACTCTGCTAGACTGCCTGCCTGTTCTACATTTCTTCTTTGGCTAATTATGATAAAAAAGGAGTAATCACATTTTAATTTAATACAGGTCACTTAAACACCATTTCTCATTAACCATTCTTTCCAAATTAGTGGACGAAATTAGTTTTATCCTTTTTTCAAAGGATTTAAAAGACTGGAGTAATAACTGTAGTCTTCTTTGTGATTAAGATAAGTTTTCAGGTTTGCTAATCCAAAATAAATCCAATTTCTTTAGGATTGGAGGGGGGGAAACCTATGAACATGTCCCCAAAGAACTAAGAGAAGCTACTTCTTTCAGATGATCCAATCACTCTGAATGAATGAATGAAAGCCCTGGTAGCTGTTTTAGGTATAAGCCAGCTGAGAGTTGAATTTCAGATTTAAGAAAAAAGCACACACGTATATTCAAACTATTTTGCCTCTGGATTTTGGCAAAAATAATCTTGATGGGCTTTGAGGGCATGTACATCTTTCTGATCAGAAGATGTTAACTCCTGATGTAGAAAGTGACAGCTTAGTTTTCTCTGAGTAATTGCTGAGACTTTTAATCAAATTGTTTTACAATGGACTTTGTGATCACATGTGATAATGGCATTGTTTTGATAAAAAGAGGAAATCTTGTATAAAGAGTGACAAGAATATATGCAATGTCTGAAGCTTATTAAACAGTAAGGATTTCTGCTGTGAAGAGAACAGGACCTCATCTGAGCAGCAGTCTGGCCTGGCTGCTAATTTATGTGTTTATCCAGATGGATAAGCAGAGGTCAGCAAAAACACAGAGAAAAAAGAATAGAAAACTGTGGAAGTGTGAAAAGGTAGGCACTTTTATTTAAGATATTATAAGTTGAATAAATATAATCATTTATAATCTTTAGATCTGTTGCTTTGTCATTTTATCCTAATTCATGTTTATTAGATAGTCATAAAACAGAAAAAGGACATTTTTGAAGTGCATACAGGTAGTCTTTGAGTTACAACTGGTTGCTATAGTGACAGTTTGAACTTCCAACGGACCCCTCCCCCCAAAATTTTACGACCCAATTCTGAAGTTCCAGCGGCAGCCCCCATCCCACCGTTAAGTGACCACATTTTGGGTATTCAGCAATGCCCTCATTTATGGCCACTTCATGTAGTCACATGACTACAATTTATAACATTTTTGCCAAAAACTGGCTTTTGCTTTCAGTTTTCGGCAGAAATGCCCCATGGCGAAGAACGGGTTTCCTTAATGACTGCAGATTCACTAAACAACCATGGTGATTTGCTTAATGATTGCCAAAAAACTCAGGTTATAAAATTTGATTGGTCGTGTAATTGCTTACTTTACAACCATCATGACCAGGTAGGTACCAGTTGGGTCATAAGTCAAGGACTATATGTATGTTATGACTATACAATATAGATACTCTCAGTAGAAATGTCAAAACTTGAAAATAACTTGTAGAAGCTGATTTAGATGAACACGTTTTTAAACTGGAATCGTTAATCCATTTAAAGCTTATGTGGAATTCCCTTGGACAAGGAAATTAAGGTTTGATAATATCTGGAGGGAGACAGGTAGTAGGAAGCTAATTTGTATCATGATGCGTTTGTTAATTTCACAGTGTTAATGGCACCTATAATTCCTGTTTTGGAAAAAGTTGGAGGTCTTAGCCCCATTCAAGCATGCAAATCTATAAGTGTTTATGTGATATCCAGTGTAAATGCTTGTAAAAAAAATAGCTAAATTGGACTTCCATGAGAAGTTGCTTTGATTTCCATGTGAGCACTAACCCTGATAATGCAGCTCTATGTGAAGATGCTTTGCTCCTGGGGACATTTCTGCTCACCATGTGAGAGAGGACTATGCAGAGATAAGAGCGTCTCTACTTATTTACATACCATACTGCTCCAGAACCCCTGAATGAAGCTTTTTTTTTTTTTCCAAAGGCAGAACAATAGGGAGCAATGGATGTCTGAATCTTTTTTGAAAGCATCAAACAGTTTAAGCTTTTTTAATTGCTGTATACTCTGAAGTTGCATTTGAAATGATCTCAACTAGACACAGCTATTAACGCCTTGGAAAGAAAGATGAGAAATTGAATTCACACCTCAAGTCTTCCTAATGTTTACTTGGAGCACTTTGCACTCTAGCTTACTAAATAGGCCCAACAGTATTGCTCATCGATTTTTATATGCAAAAGGACAATAAGCTTCCAATTGGCAGATTATATTTGTTTGTGGTTTTTTGTTGTCTTTTTGCAGTTAAAATTCTTCATCTGCTGGGCAATGAACTCATGTAATAAGTCACCTTATACGTGTACATAGACATGAAAACAGCATATTCCTTGAGAGAAATAAAATAAAAATAGCAATTTATCAGTGATATGGCTAGGAAGAAAATTATTTTTTTTATAAATTACTAATCTGATAGGTTTATTTTTCTCTTGAGTAACAAAACATTTTTGCCCTCCACATTAACATTTTAGGGGTAATATGAGCATTTCCATTGTGTTTCCCTCAATGGAAAAGCCTTACGTATTTCCTTAATCTTCCTATTACCCCAAATAAGTGTTAGGTTACTTTTCATAAAATCACCCAATGTTCAGATTTGGTGAATCTAAACAATGGAAGATTCCAGATGAATAAAAGAATTTTTAAAATAAATTTTACTATCGTGAAGAATAGCAATGCCCAAAATTTAGATTTCAAAAAATCAGACAAATTAACAGATGCTCTAGGTATTGGTGGCTTCTATCTGTTGAGGCAGCCAATTTGGTGCAATGGTTCAGGCATATTAGAAACTGGGAAGCTGTGATTTCTAGTCCTGCCTTAGTCATGAAGTCAGCTGGGTGACTTTGAGCTGCTTACTCTAGGAAAGTGTCAGAAACTGCAGGGAATCAACACTGATTCCAAGGCATCTGATACAAACGCTGTCTATTGCTTCCCATTTCCAAGGCAGTACAATTCTCCATACTAGTTGGGGGAGGAGAAATGAGCAGGAGACTGCTGTTACGCAGCTATTCTGCTTTTGGTCCTCTCATAGGCCTCCCAGGTTGGCTCCTGTGAAAAATGATGCTAATATAGATGGTTCTTTAATTTTATCCAGCACAGTTCTCCTTAATGTTGTCAAAAAATGGTGCATAGTAATGAACTAATTTAAAATTCAAATTCTCTCAATAAAGCTGTGCTGTCATTCATGATTTCTTCCTCTAAATTAAATACTTTTTACCTCGCTGCCGGACAGCGAATCAGGATTTTTATTTTGAGAGTTGGAACATAACTTGGAAGACATTTAGGCTAGCCCTCTAGCCGGGATTGACTAACTAAAAGTATTAGTAAGCTCTCGTCCTCCTCCTCCTCCTCCTCCTCCTCCTCCTCCTCCTCCTCCTCCTCCTCCTCCTCCTCCTCAGGTTTTTCAAAGGTAAAGCAGTTTGTGGGAGGCATTGGTGGTAATATAATGCATAGTCATTCTGTCTCCTTTTCAAAGATGGATTATCTTTATAATGAAGGATGAGTGGAACCCCCTTGAACTTTATTATAATATAATACCAATCTAATATGGGTGACAAGAAGTCCCAGATTTCATTTAATGAGGAAGTTATTCAACTGCAGCATTACATCCAGAGAGGCTGTATTGTCATTGATAATTCAATAAATATGAAGCAATGATGTTCTCATACCTAGGCAATTAAGTGCAAAAATGTCTTAGTTCCAAACCTGATTCATAAAATTGTTCCTTTTTCTAGGCTAGGGGTATTGCCAGACCTTTAGACAGTACAGTAAGGGCCACAGTTTCAATAACAATTCAGAATGTGTAATAGTAGCCAATTTTGAATGAGCCAACATCAGAGAAATATCACTTCCAACATAATTTCATTCATTAGTATTATTAAACATGTTTCTTTAGGTTTTATGAGAAATATATCTTGAAGGTACTGTACATACAGGCATGTACTTGCACTATTCAGAGTCTAGTTTAAGTCTTCCACCTAGAAGGATTGCAGATGATATGCAATCATTGAGATTGATACAGTTTCAGAAATTCCTTATTACTAAGAAAAATGTTGCATCTTGCCAGCAAAGTCATTTTCACAACTGCTATGGTACCTGAAGTTATTTTGGGGAAGGAATTAGAATTTCTATCTATATATATTTCCACATAGTTGACTCATTGCATTCTGTGCTCAACGTCTCAATATTACAGTTCCTTAGTTTGTTTTCCAGATAAAAACAATGGTTCAAATAGCCAAAATAGCTTCTAATATTCTGTCAGAGCTTGAACCAAGTCATAGTTTCTTTAGAAACTCAACGGCACTTGGGAGCTAAGGACAAAAAAGTCAAGGACACAGATCAGTTAGACAAATTGCTTTTATTACAGAAAAAAAGAAGCCCAACTAACAAGATCATTTATTATAGAATCTAGCAATTCAGCCCATTTATATATAAACCCAAGTTTTATTTTATATCCCTTTCGTTTACCCCTAGGTGATAATGGGCTTACGTTCTCGGTTTTGTACATGGAAGGCAATTGCTCCATGTTTTGATAACAGTTATATCTGATTTCAGGCTCTTGGATTCCAACCTTGGCATCTTAATTCATTACACAAGGTAGGATAGCTAGTATAGAAAATACTGGATGGTTTGGTATGTAAGAGGGAGAGTCATTTCAATTTTCAAAATAAATAATTTATCTAAACAAATCAGAGTCTATCATTCACTTATAGCTTTGGCCAACTAAGCAAAATGGACCTGGAAAATGACATTGTTATTTCCTGACCAATTTGACCTACATGTCATTGAGGAATTTACTCTCTTTTTTTTAATGACTGTAATACTTTATTTAGTTTCAATCTTTACCTCCTCATCATCATAAACCAGTTCCATAGATTAAATTGTGGAAAACCTTTCTTCCAAAAATTCTGCATGAAAGACAATAGATTTTTTTCTACCACTTAGACATCCTAGCTACTTGTAGTTCCATAGTCTTGTATACTGTAAATGGATGCTAGATTGTGTTTCATATTTATGCTACTATTAATTGGGCCTATTCAATCCTTTTTTGCATTCTGACTTTTCTATGGGAAATCAGCTTTGCATTTATTTTGATACAATTTCGATATGTAGACATATTTAAGGTGTCATAATGCCTAAACAAAACGCATAAAATTCCTACTTGGCCAAATATTGATGCAATATTTTGAATTAGTGTGCATTAGCCAGCCAAAACTGAACACTTTGAAATAATCTTCTTCTTCCTCTTCTTTCTCCTCCTCCTCCTCTTCATCTTCATCTAGATCAAACTTTAAACTGCTAGAATGAAGCCACCTTCATTGTTGGCTTTGTTATTGGTCAAAACTAAGTCATTATTGGTACATGTTTCTGGTAGCAGCCGACAGACTAGCAGATGGGCCAGGCTCTGTGTCTCTCCATGTTCACATAGCATCCACTGAGAGCCTCCACTTAAGAATATTGGTTTTACCTTTAAGCATTCCAGTTTTCAACCTATTGAGGGTTTGAAAGCTCATTAGCTTTATCTTTAGTGAGATGACAGTTATTAATGCTTCCTAGATCAAACCCAATAGTAGTAGATTGGCTTAGTCCATTAAAAAAGGCTGATACGATATCTTTTTCAGACTCATTCAATTTAAATGTGTGGATTAATTATTTTGTGTGTATGTGAATATTTGTATTATTATTATATAGTGACAAGCAAAAAATACACAGGAAAGTTATGTACAAGTACAAATTAATTGATATTTGAGAGAGTTGCAATTCGCTGTTATTAACCAGTCATCTTGAAAGCTGATCGGGATTTGAACTTTTATAAAGATAAATAAGTGGTCAACTATCCATTCCAAGCAAAATTCGCAAATAGAGCAAGCAGTGAGCAAAGAACAGCACCATGGAGAGCTTCTTGCAGAACCAGCTATGCTACTATGAGACTATCTAAATCTCATGGCAGCATAACTGGCCCAAATTTCAGTCTGGGAGTTGGTTTCCTGCATTCCTTGTTTTGTTGAGTTGTTTTTCTTCTGAAAATCTTGGAGATCATTTTTCAATATTCTGCTGTCTCTGGGTATGGCAGTGTCCTTTATCCAGACTTTTTTGTCTCTTTTTTTTTCAACAATTGTTAAGTCTGGGTATTGTGTACCAAATGCCTGTCTATTGTTATTTGAGTGATTATTTCCAACCAGTTTTGAATTCAGTGAAAACTGAGTTCATGCTGAGTGGCTTTCTCCTCTTGTGAGAGTTGAAAGGTGAAGCTGGCAACACCAGAAACAAAGAACCTGAGGCAGACAAGACTATTATCAAACATGGTGTAGATGACCTCCATGTCCAAGGTTGACAAAACAAACAGCAAGCAAGGACAAGAGAAACCTAAAATTTAACCTTGGCACCATTATAAATTATAGGATAGGTTGCCATATTCTTCTGTAGCTGATCTTTGTTATTAGATATCTTCTGTCAATAATTTCAGCAATGTACCTATCCAAAGCTTGTCCATGACTATTTTATTTTAATATTTCATTTCATTTCATTTCATTACACTTAGAAATCATCTGACCGCCGAATGACTCTGGGTGGCTTATAATTTAAGACAAGACATAATAAAGAATCTAAAGTATTTGTATGCTGAAGAATGCTTTAGATTCAAGAGTGATGAAACTTTGGCAGCCAAATAATTCATAGGGAAACAGCACATGATATTGTTATTCCCATGAAATATTAGAGTTGTCCCTTAACAGATAGTGAAACTGATATGCTAGAGAGAGAAGAATATTTGAAGACAAGTGGTCCCAAGAGAACCATTGCTAAGCATGTATGACGTGCACTTTTTTCTTCCATATCTTATAGCTACTCACAGTAGCAATTACCACAATGGTTATAGATGCAAGTTCTCCTGAATGCTGGTTGAGTTTCAAGAGTGAGAATTGTTGTATCTTGTGTAAAATTCTGATTCCTGTGGCATCACAATGCTACTACTCAGTGTAATTTTCAATTTTTAAAAAATTCTTTCAAGTTAAAATGCATATGCAATTTAATTGAAAAAGTATGAGTGCCATATTTTAACATTTATATTTCAGAAGAATATAAAGAGTGCATTTCAGTAAGGAAGTGGTTGATTACATCAGGGTTGGTGCTATCCATATAATGTATTTATTTTGGAGCAGATTGAGAGAAACAAATGAAACTCGTATCAAAGAAATTCTTTTTTAAAAAAAAGTTTTATTATTTTTTTAACAGTTCAATAATAATTATTCAACAAAAATGTGTTGTCTGAGTATCTTATTCACTAATACAAATTAAATTCCTGATCCCTAAATCTTTTCTCTAACCATTGATAAAATAGGTCCCAAGTTTGAAAATATTCTGTTTCTTCTTTTTCTTTCAACCTTAAATTAAGTCTGTCCATTTCCGCACAGTCTAATATTTTTTTGATTATTTCTTCTTCTGGTGGTATTTCTTCGTTCTTCCAATATTGTGCAAATATAATTCTTACTGCTGTTATCACATGTAGAATCAAATATGTATTTTGCTTACCAAGTTTTTCTGGCATTATACCTAGTAAAAAAAAATTCAGGTTTATAGTGTGTGTGTTTCTCTAACATTTTTTCTAACCAAGTGTGGATTATTGTCCAACAACTCCTTGCTTTAACACATGTTCACCACAAATGATAATAAGTACCTGGTTTGTATTTACAGTTCCAACATTTCTCTGACATGTTTTTAAACATTTTTGCTAATCTTTTTGGTGGCAAATGCCATCTATAAAACATTTTATATAAGTTTTCTTTGTATGAAGCTGACATTGTCAATTTATAGTTTCTTTCCCACAAATTTTGCCACTTTTCTAAGTCTATATTATATCCAAAATTCTTTGCCCATACTGTCATTGTCTCTTTTACTTATTCATCTTCCATTTTGAAATGTAATAAGAAATTGTACATTTTTAATTAACTTTTCATCAGAAGTTAAAAATGTCTGATCAAACATAGTCTGTTCTTTGTAAAATCCATACTGTTTAATATCTTTATGATATCTGACTTGAATTTGTAAATGTGACCACCATGTTAAATCTATGCCCTGATTTTCCATCTCTTGCCTGGATTTTAAGTTCCCTTCGGAATTTAGAATATCTTTGTATGTCCATATTTTATTGAGACTGACTAGATTTGGATGTGCAAATGCTTCCATTGTTGAAAGCCATCCTGGAATTTTCAAATAAATTTTATATTTTCCCAAGTTAATAATAATGCATTTCTAATGTAGTGGTTTTGGAAGTATTTATGTATTTTATTTTTCCCGTACCATAAAAAAGCATGCCCACCAAGTTGCAGGTCATGTCCCTCCAGATACAGCAATTTTTTATTTTTTAAGAGTTATCCATTCTTTTATCCATGTTAACACTTATACTTGATAATATAAAACCCAATCTGGCAAGCCAAAGCCTCCATTTCCCTTGGCTTCTTGTAACATTTTCAATTTAATTCTAGCTTTCTTTCCTTGTCAGATAAATTTTTGAATTAAAGAGTTTAAATCTTCAAATAATTTTTTCTCCAGTTTTATGGGTATCGTTTGAAATAAAAATAATATTTTTGGTAATATATTCATTTTCACTGCAGCAATTCTTCCTAACATTGACAGTTGAAGATTCTTCCATTTTTCCAACTCAAGATGTATTTGGTTTAACAATTTAATGTAATTATCTTCTTTTATTGTTGAATATCTTGTTGTCAAATATATTTCCAAATATTTGACTTTTTTGACTATTTGCAATTCTATTTTTTCTGATAATTGCTTTTTTTGTTTATCCGTAAAAATTTTAACTATCACTTTAGTTTTTTTCTCTATTTATCTTTAATCCTGCTATCTCTCCAAATTGTTCTATCTTTTCCAACAGTTTAGGAATCGTCTGTAAAGGTTCCTCTAGAATGAATACCAAATCATCTGCAAATGCTTGCAGTTTGTAGGTTTCAGTTTTTATTTTCAATCCTTTAATTTCTAGATCTTGCCTAATGTTTCTATTTAAAACTTCCAAAGTTAAGATAAATAGCAATGGGGATAATGGACATCTTTGTCTTATTCTTAAAATTTATCTATGCATTCTCTTGTGTATTCAAAATATAGCACTTTCTTGAAAAGTAAAAAAAAAGAATAAATGTTTTGCTCAAAAAAAGAAACATGAAACATTTACCTTTTAATTCAAACTATATATGTCTTGGATATATGCTGGATATATTTGCTTCAAGTTTTATTGCTTTTTAAGAGTGCCTTTTCCAAACTGCACTTGAAGTAATCAAAGATCCTTTGACTTTAGGTATATCTCCTATTTGAAAGAAAGTCTTAAAACAAATCTAATAAAATGTTTCACAAAATATAATACTCTTATTTTATCAGAGTGAGACTATTTCCTATGAATGTGTGTGATGGTGTTGACATTGCAAAGCTGGATCTTTTTGCTTAATACAGTGTCGAGTTAACACATGTGCTTGATATCCCTAAGATGACTCTTTTCCTTTTAAAATATACCACTAGTTCTTACAACATAGACAAGTTACTATAACTTGTCTATTTAGCCCAGTTACCTGTTTCAACTATAACAGCAGCTTTTAGAAATCTAATTCCATCTTTTTCTCATCCATCACTACCTAATCCTTTTAAGTAGAAATATCAGGAACTGAAGCAAGGAATTTCTATATGTGAACCAGATGTGCTGACCCCCTCTCCCAATTATGAAAAGTCTAAAAATATAACAGCGTATCCACTATGGCATGGTAAGCTAGATGCCAGTTCAAACTGTAATTTCCATTACAGTTTCCAGCACAGATTTTTTTTTAAAAAAAAAAAATGCTTCTCCTCAAAACTCAACTGGAATAATTTAAGGAAGACTGTATAGTGTATATCTACTCCAATAAATAGGCTATGATGAGCAAGAGACGCAGGGATTTAATATTCATACCTACCTATCAGACTGGACTCTTCCCAGGTGATGAAACTACACTAATTTCTCATTTGTTTATTTATTTATTAGATTTATATATCTCCCATCTCATCTAGAAGCACACTTTTTGATTCTTCCATGTCGATGTTTATTGTTATCTAAACATTTGGATTTTGGTTTGCAGGGATTGGGGGAACATCACAGTGAACAGGATATAGAATCTGTTATTCTGGAGAACTTGGCAGGATTCACACATTAATATAAGAGTGTTGAAACCTTGGCAGCCAAATAATTCACAGAAAAACAGCCCATGGTACTGCTATTCCCATTTAATATTAGAGCTGTCCCTTAACAGATACTGAAGCTGATATGCTGGAGAGGGAAGAATATTTGAAGTCAACATTTGAAGACAAGCTGTCCCAAGAGAGTCATTGCTAAGCATATGTGATGTGCATTTTTCCCATGCCTTATGGCTGTATAGTCACAGTAGTAGTTACCACAATGATTAGAGTTGCAGGTTCTTCCTGCTGCTAAAGTAAAGATAATAGGGTCATCTTAGGAATGCTACATAATTGCTAGAAAGAATAACAGGGACATTCAACAGTGACATGAATGCAAGTTCAGGCTATCTGACCCTGTCCTCATCTGTATGCACTTCCAGGGTGTGAGCTACCTTTGACATGCACTGCCTGACTGAGGAACTACTACATTAGTTGTCTGAAGGAGTACTGCCTGGCAATTCAAAAAGGTATGTGTATTTCCATTCTGCTCCCATGTTGCTTATTTGATTATCAATTTATTGTATTTATATCCTGCCTTGTTCTCCAGTACAGGAGATGGATAATCCACCAATGGGTTTTCTCTGTCTGCCTGCTCTTGAGACCAAGTAGCCAAAACTAGACATGCCCCCTCTTCCTGTGGAGTCCATTCTTAACTTGGTCTCTGCTCTGGAAAACTCGTTTTGGCGTGGCTCTCAGCTTATCGGGATAGACAAAGAAATCCATTGATTGATTATCCCTTAATAATTGGCTTTCCCTTCTAAAAAAAAAAAGCCCCTTATAGGAATTTACCCACTAATTTTTTCTTGAGATCAAGAAAAATTAGGTTTCCTGATCTCAAACCTAAAATTGAAAGGGGGTGTGGGGGGGGGGGAACTTCCCCACAGATCCCAGCCAGCCCCAGGGCTCTGGGGGTGAAAAGGGGGGGAAGAAGGCATCAGCAGAGACCACTTGCTGAACCTTTCTCCCCAACCTCCAAGGTATTTTTTCCCCCAATTTGGGGAGAAAATAACAAACTCCAGGTCCGGATTCAAACTTGAATTCGGATCGTCGTAGCTTGCCCAGCAGCCCAGGGCAACCGCGGGCGCCATTTTAGTTGCCGTTTTCAGGCAACAAAGGCAATTCCTGGCTGGGATTCCCCCAAAATGCAATGAAATAGGAGCGCACAACCAGCGCTTCAATTTCAAATCCCTCAGATGTAAGTTTCCATGGGAGATCACCCCTAATTTTATCAACACAGGAATAATCAATTAAGCTGAGAGATAGTGGCATCAACTAATCAGTGCTGTGTTGGACTGGAGATTTGAACCTAGCCTTCAGGTTGACTGTAGCAATTATATGATGTTCTTGATTTTCTTACAATTATGATTTTTTAAATGAGAACAAATGTAATTTTCCCAGCTACTTGTTGAATTTGCATAGAGAAAAGTCCAGATTGCTAACTTGGCTCTAGAATATTTTGAGAGGAGATTCGGTCTTCAAATCAGGTGGCAGAGTTTCAGAAGAAGATAAGTTTTTGTATTCTTTGCTTATCCCAGTACTTTGCCTTGAGAATATTTGAAGCAGTAGAAAAGAATATTAACTAAGTACCAAGCAAACTCCTATGGATCCAGTTACTGGAGCCCTGGTGATGCAGTGGTTAGAATATAATACTGCAGGCAAACTCTGCTCATAACTGGGAGTTTAATCCTGACGGGCTCAAGGTTGACTCAGCTTCCCATCCTTCCAAGGTCAGTAAAATGAGGACCCACATTGTTGGGGGCAATATGCTGACTCTGTAAACCACCCAGAAAGTACTGCAAAGCATTATGGAGTGGTATATAAGTCTAAGTGCTATTACTATTGCTATTGCTTAGTATATATGTCCTATAATTGAATAGAGAAATGGACATGTAAAACAAAGGGCCTAAAAATAAGGAAAGGATAAATGCTTGTATCACTAACAACAAAATTTGATGTTGGCCTAATTTGGTGATTTAAAAGATAGCTTCTGACTTAATTTAAGCAGGAATTTTATAAACCAAACCATTATAATTTGCATGAAGTAACATAAGAATGGCTGTCAATTTTATTTTTTAATGGAATTTGCAGACTAAGAAAAGTCTGACCAGATGTAGATAAATAATCAAGTTCCATTTGGGTCAGATTGATTTCTGATGACTATCAGGACATAGGATGGAAAATTTTTTAAAACAGTCCCATCTATTCTGTAGCTCTGGAATTTAGCAGTGATCTTCAATCCAAGTACTAATTAGGTCTGACCCTACTTAGCTTTTCAAGGTCATCCAAGTTCTGTAGTGCTGCCACAGTTTGAGTTAAATTCTTTTGCATGACATATTGTTTTGTTTTTGTTACTTTGATTTTTAAAAGATAGAAAGTACCAACAACTTTTTTGTTTGCTTTGGACTGAATTAGTGATAATAATAGCCTACCTTTTTCTAACTTGGTGACCTCCACTTATCTTGAATAGCACCTATGAAGCTGGAAGTTGAGAGCACCAGTTTGGGGGAAAGCTTCTCACCATCCTTGGCAGGTTATTCTACTACCATAGAGGGTGAGCTGAAATTGGCTATGATGTTCTGATGCTAGGGAGGAGATCTATAAGCACAAGAAATATTCTAAGACAGGCATGTCAAACTCGTGACATATCGCGACTTTTTCCCCCATTGCCAGCAATGGTGTGGGTGCAGTTTTGGTGTGACGCATCTGGTCCGTGGGCCAGCAGTTTGACATGCCTGATCTAAGACTATTAATTTTTAAAAGGAAATATGAAATAAAATGTATTTAATAATCTATTAAATTTCCATTACATTTAATACATTAATGGTAAAACAGTAGGGGAAGTATGATCTTGCAGATGACATCAAATTTCATCAGCGTAGGAGTTTAGCTTTGTCAAAAAGACTGATTATGGTAGTAATATTCAGTCTGTTTTGATATTTTGTCTTGATTATAAAAAGTGTTGAAAACCTGCTTTCATTAAATTGTGTTCAAGGAAGAGTTAGTGGAGCTGTCAGTGGCATTTAAAAACTCATACTCTCCAAACATTTTCATCCAAAAATTTTCTGGTGATTTTTAAAAAAATCTCCTCTCAATTGTTTCAGTGTGACATCTGATAAAAGATCTGCCAACATTTTTTCATGCTTAGGGCAAGTTGTTTCACTAGTGAAATGAAAGGATCAAAAAGCCATTTTCAAAAGCTTGTCTTGGACCTTGGGATGAAATGACACAACACTTTCAATTTGCTCAGGAAACACTGAAATTCTTCAGAATGTAGCTTAAGAAATACTGATCTAGGAGTCAATTCCCTTTCCACCCTTACTCAGAAAATCAATTCACATTGATTGTTGTAGTTTGAGCCCCTTCTTAAAATGTTCATAAGGACTAAGATTCCTTTAGATACATTTTGCTGTCTGGGTATGCTAGTATTAATGGCCAGTAGTACCAAGATACCTGCACTTTTAAAAGGAGAAAAGGAAATAAATTAGCAATCTGGACCTTAAGTGTTGGCTGAATATAAAATCAGACAAAAGAGGGCTTCATTTATTGAGTTCAAAACAAAATTAAATCATCTGAAATAGATTTAAGGGGCTGTAGACAGAAAATAAATTTGGAGCTTGAGTAAATAGCAATTGAACATGAATGGGGGGAAATGTATAGGAATATGCATATATGTTGGGACTGGAATACATATTTGTGGCTTTGTCCTATCCTCATTCTGCCTTTAGCTATGACCATCAAATGGAAAACTTGAGAGGTCTCAGGGCAACAACCTTTTTATTTGATTCCGTACTCAGATGCCTGCTGCCTGGCATAGGGCCAGAAGAGGAGGAGAGGGAAATGAGGGAGGACGAGAGAATGGGAGGAGGAGGATTAGCAAGACCCTTTGGCAGCAGCCTCAATGTAGATCTGTGGCAGAGTGGTGCCTATAAGCCTGTTTGCAATACTTTTCACTGTCATTTATTTTGATTCAGAGGACAGATAGCCCTGAGGTGCTGTGGTGCTGGTAGTTTTTTGGGAAGATTAGCAAGGGGGAATTGAGTAATGATGCATTCCTTTTTCCCTTAGGTGCATGGTTCATAGAATACTATTGGTCATTCGTGACAAGGAAACATTTATTTCACAACATTTCTCTGAAGGCCACTAATGTCTGTGGTCTAAAAGTTGCATGGAATTCTATTAGGCAATAAACATCCATGGCTTTCTCTTCCGTGACTTTGTCTAATCCTCTATAAAACAATCTAAAGTAGTAGCCATTGCTGTATCTCCAGGGATCTAATTCTGTAATTTCACTATGCCCTGTAGCTATAACTTCCTTTAAAATGCCCTGAATCTTCCACAGTGGACATCCCCTGAAAAAAATAAGGGGGAAAACTCCCAACCTTCACCCCTTGCAGAGATATATGTGCTTCAGGTCCTATCTTACTATTTTTCCTACTAACTGCTCTGCCCAAACTTACTGTACCTCATAGGGGAATCACTTTTTACAGCAGTAAGCATTGAGGTATAGTAACAAGAATTCTGTATGATAGAACCAGATGTTTGCATGAGGGTTTATCAACACTGCAGGATTCTCCTCTTTTCCCTCATTACAACAGGCCCCTCTACAAGGAATGTGTTACCTTGACTAAATAATCTAAAAATAATCAACAAATGGCCCTTAACCTGATTATACAGTGAGCCACTGTGCCTACAACATGTACGCTTGGCTTCAGTGAAATGAAGGAAGGAAAGAAGCAGCCTTTAGATGTTCAGGTCCATTCTGTAAATTGACAGGGAAATCCATATGAATAGGGAAAGTCTCTACTATATATCCATCAGATTACTGTATTTACAGCATTGCCATTAAAGTAGTTTACCTTTCTCTGCCCCAGATTTCAAATTTTAGAGATATTGATAAAATAATTCATGGGACTGATTTTAGGCTTTGGGGTGAGATAGTGATGATAAGTGCATCTCATAATGCAAGCGCTTTTATCATGGATGGTATTATTACTCATCTATAGCCTATTACAGCTCTTTCCATAGCATTCCCCTCATAATGCTGTGCCCATCTGCATGGAACATGAGCAGAATGTGTTCCTTTGGAGTATAGCTCTCTTCCCATTCAACCGTGAGCAGATTTAACAGCATGCATGATTTTGGGGCAGATCTGATTATGTGCCAATTGCCAGTGTAACCCCATAATGGAAAAAAGAGCTTTCCTGCTGTAATTTTCTATTTTCCCTTGGACAGAGAAGGAAATGCAGACACACATGAAATGGTGGCTTTCTTGGTGGTTTTCATGATCCGGTGCACACAGTTATGAGTTATGGAGGCAAGTTGGATATTTGCATTCATGGATTAATATTATGCCACTGAGCACCCCTTACGAACTTTTTGCTGAAAAAAGAAAAGAACAAACTTGTGATTTATGGGTTTGGAAATTAGAAATGATAGCTTATAGAAAGGAGGAATTATGATGTAACCTTAGAGAGAGAGGGTATATATTCTATGTATTTATAATTGCTGTCAAGAAGATTGAAGCAGCTTCTTCAGAATCTTTTCCTTTCCTTTTTTTCTTTATTTCTTTTTCACTTTCTTACTACCTTTATTCTGAATTTAAAATATGTACTGTTTTTAATCTGGTTTAAAAACTTCTTCAATAAAAATCATTTTAAAAAATACTCTGCCACCGAGCTGATTGGGGCTCACACTTCTGGAAAGAAGCTTTGGGTACTTTAGGCTGAGATATCTTATGCACATTAATCTGTGAGCAAGCTCAATTGAGTTTAATGGATTTACTATACTTTTCAGCAGGCATTCAAAGGAATGTGCTGCAAGTTGTCAAAAGTAACAACTAGTTTTATACTTTGCTGTTCAGATGGTGAAAATTAAGCTAATTGAACAAAAGGGAAATGTTCATCCATCCTCTGATACCTAATGGCAGCTGTTCATCATGAACAAATTTCTCTTGGGAAAGATGTAGGAGAGTGAGGTATCTTTATCTTTTCAACCTTTCATTTGAGTTTTTAAAAATTATAATAATATAATCAGATGGTTATTTTAAATGGCAATTTATGAGTGCATTTGAGTTAGTAGTCCCATTTGCCTATTTATTGCAGCAAAAAATAGAGAATATGGGTTGATCCAAAGAGTAGAAGGGTTCTATACCCTTAAAGTAGAAGAGAAGAAGGTTTTTAATTGGGCTACTTTTGCAAGATAGACTGAAATAATCTATTCTGCCCCACAATTCAAGGGGAAAGGGACCCATCCTCATTTGCACCTGGCTGGCCTCACATTAAAGATTTCTTAAAATGAAAATCCTGGGTTTTGGTTTTTTTTGGCCTGGGAGAGAATAGGTGGTTGCTTCATAAGCAGGGGTGTAATAGTACAAACACAAAGCATCTAACCAGGGGTGCACCAATTTAGTTGTTTCTTTCTTTTAAATTACTGTAAACTCTGTTTGAGAAAAGCACAGAGGCCAAGCCATGTTGTTCTTTCTACCTAGATTAAAAAGGTTATCCTACTGAGAGAAGGGGCTTTTTTGTGTGTTTTGAACTACTTGTTTGAACTGTGCCATCATTTCTTCCCCAAGAATGACATTCCTAGGCAGTAGCTCTGGAGAGATTCTCTGCTTGAATTTAGCATGAATGAATAGGGTTTTAAAAATTTAAGAACAGAGACAAACGATTGTGCTTTGCCAGTTTAATATTTAATCCTGCCAGCTTGACTTGATTCTGGTCTCAACTTCCTCTGGTGTCAGCAGCACCCCTTTACAAATATTCTAAATGAAGCTGGCATCCACACATTCCCTAATGTGAGATCCCTGAACAGCTTGCCTTGAGGTTTTACTTCTGCCCAGATATAATTCCACCGTTGTCATTTTTCGCAACAGTTCCCACTCCAGCTATGTATTATCTTTGGGGACTTTAAAAGTCCTATTTCACTAAGTAATATTCCAGGGGTGATTGTTATTTTACACTTTCTGTTTTTTTTTTTAAATAAAATACAGAATTGGGAACAATTAAAATGGAACCTTTTACAACTGAATCCACATGGATATTCCCACCATATAAGCAATTCATCAGAACAACAACGTAGCAACAAAGACTGTGGTTTTCCTAGCGATGGAAGTTTTTAATAATAGAGTGCGCAGTATGAAGAAAACTTAGATATCTATAATCTATATAAATAAAAATGTAAATGTTCGTTTGTTCAAAATCTTAAATCTGATTGCTTTGAATTCGAATACACGTGCAAGGTGTGGACAGGAACAGCTAGTAAATATGCATGGTTGCTGCCCACTTGTTTGCTTTTGCTTTGCTGGTATATGCATATTTATAAGCATATTTTAGGAGTGATCAAAGTATTTGGAAAGGTTAAAAAAGGAGTGAATAGAAATCTTCCTTAAAATATGTCAGATTTTTCATTTAGCTCACTGTGTGATGTGGCTCAATCAATGGCATCTGTGGGGTGGCCCCAAAAAATCAAAGTAACAATTGTGGCTTCAAAATCACAGACACACATACAAAAGGGGTAGATTCAGTCTCACACTTACTGTCTTCATGACTTCTTTCAACCCCTCTGTGGATCTCTCCTGGGCAACAATACTAATCATGAAAGATCTTTAGTGTTTCGGTTGTAGCTAAACAGCAAATGTCAGCATCCGTCACCATCGGCCATGCTTTAAATGTTTAATGTTTAAATGTTTTTAAAAACTTGAAATAGCAGGAGATTTGAAGTTAGCAAATAAAACACAATATCTGAACAGGGAAAAAGAGGCACAAAGGCTAATCTGGACACAGTCTTCCCAATATTGGGAAAGCTGGTGTTTAATTTAAATTAGAGTAGTTATAAATGTGTACTTACACCAATCTTGTCTATCAGTCAGATGTGTAGGAGCTGCATTTACCAAATTCATAGTCACAACTGATGCTGGAGGACACCAGGTTGGGAAAGTCTTGCTGTAAAAAACCCTTGTTTTAGTGGTCTTTCTTTTTTTCTTTTTTTTTCTTTTTTTCTTTTTTTCTTTGCTCACATGTAAGACTCTCTAGCACACAATCCACTCTATTGTTATTTAACTTTCAAGACCAAGAAGGACACTCCTGAAAAGGACACTTTACCACAGCCCTAAACTGTGGGCTTCATTGTTCTTGTGAATTAAGATTATCTGAAGACTTACCCAAGTGTTTTTAGTGTTATCTAAAACATTTCAATTAAAGGCATTTTTTTCTACAAGGGATGTGAAATTAAAAAAAAATCAGTATTTTACTCATAAGAAAGTAAATCAATACTCCTCATTCTAGTGCCTTCACCAGGTGGGTTGGACTACAAACTCTTAATTCCCAGTAAGATCACTCCAATACTTCATTTAACTTTTTGTTATTACTTGCGAGGGTCACCAGTTCTGCTTTACTAATCCTCAGAACATTTGGTTTGGGTCAGCTTTAAAGCTACATTAACAGAATCTTTCAAATCTGAAAGTACAAATCTCCCACTGCCTCTTTTACAGCCCAAGAAACTAGGGAAGGTCTCTTCTGAGCCTCTTGTTCATCCCACTACCTAGTTGCAGAATACAGTATGCGGTCTCTATCTGGCCATTCCTTCCCTAGGCAGATTTCTTGGTCCTTTCTCCCAAGGTCTTTCCCACACAACATTACAGTTTGTCTCTCTTTCAGTTTTTGCAGCTAAATATAGTGTTCAAGAAGAGATCCTGCTGTGACCTTTCAAATCCATTAGCCTTTCAGCTGCCACAAAGCCACCAAACTCCCAAAGACAGGCAGCCATGACTAATGGGCTCCACGGGCATTGACAGGAACCTTGTCTTTTCCAAACACACTTCAGGCTTGGTTCCAGCTGTGATGTCACTCTCAAACATCTCTATTAGCCACTTGTGTTTCTGCAGCCACTTCCATAACCACACATCACTCCCGATGCCTCCAATGTATCAGCTGCTACGGTAAGCCTAAAATGTAACTGCTGGGAGACTCCTCCCCAGTGCCCTGTTTTAAAGCTGGCAGTTGTACCTAATATTATAGTTTTCAGAGTGGAGCCCTAGTTCTCTCCATTTAGACTTCCTAAATGGAAGGAATTTCAGAGTCAAATAATCACTCAGGGAAATGTTAAAGCCACAGTGGGTGGCCAGCATAAATGTATGAATGGCACTTCTAGGAAAGCAAGAATTGATAAACTGTAAATCTTGAAACATGGCTCAGGTTGCCACTGATTACCTTTCTTTCTCTGTTTTGGCCAGAGTCTTATCAGTAGTTTGCCGCATACAGTTTACCACTGTAGAAGAGAAGATACATTTTGTGCCAGCATTCAAGTCAAGAATCTTCTGTGCAGAATTTAGCATCCTTTAGCATTTGCCCTACACTGCCTCAAAATAAAAGAGTATCTTGCATCTCCTGTTCTCGTGACTCTTCCCTGAAGAAGCATATTATAATTTTGCACAGAGATTTCTTTGATGAGTTTTTTGACTGAGATTTTTTTATAGAGAGGATATATGAAACACTTAATGCATCTTGTGTACATGCTTTAAAGTAGCATGATATAAAGCTTTTTTTTTCTTTCTTTCTTTTCATTATGTTGTCAAAGACTTGAGGCCAGTGGATATTTGTGTTTCATGGTGGCTTTTTGGTTTATTGCCATGGTGTCTGATGCATTTGCCAACCTGAGACTATTTTCCCTTCAGCATTCCCTTTTTCTTATCAGTTCACTTTTATAATTTTTTTATTGTGATTTCAAGTTTCTACCAAACTCCGGGCTTTTTGATCTAGTGGTATGTGAATTCTTCCCAGGAGAAGTGCATGTAAAATTACAGCTCCTGTTTTGCAACGTTTTCTCCACTTTTGCCTTTGACTTCAGATCAGAGGTGAGGATTTGCACCTCAGGGGAGATGGGCTTTTCAGATGCTATTTTTCAGTGCTCACCTACCCAGGTGTGAATAACCAGGCAGTTGTTCCTTTTTAAACTTGCATTCCTGCATAGCTTCATAACTGCAGATACAATTATCAGATTCTTATAAAAGAACCTGAAAGAACAGTATATATAACCTTTCATAGCTCTGTTCCATCTCCAATAATAATAACACAGTGCCTTGATATGAGGCACTTGATTGCATTATAGAAAGTACAGATACTTTGTGGGTTAATTAAAGTATGTCTTCAGACATCAAATGCATTTTGGAAAAGAAAAGCTAGCTCAGAATTCATTCGATATAGATTGGCTTTCTACTGTAAATGCTACTTTGTTCTAATCTCCACACTCTTCTCATTCTTGTATATCCTTGGAAGTCACTTTTAGACATATTTATTGTGTTTTTTATATGAAATCTAAAGACAGGGTGCATGGGGGTCTTCTCTAATTGTTGCAACAGCAGCTTTCTCAAGGGAGCTGGCCTGAGACAGCCTGACTTTTATTCAAAACCATCTAATGAGCTCCAGGGTTGAGAGGGGAATCGAACCAGGTTTCCTCTCCAAGTTAAACACTTTGATCAATATGCCATGCTTAGCTGTACAACAGGGTAACCAGATATCCTGTTGTTGTTATACAATGTACTTGCCATCATTAAGCAAAAGAGAGGGGGGGGGGAAGAAAACACAAATGAAGAAAGTGGCAGAAAAGGTATTGAGTAAGTAATAAGTAATGCAAATAATAATTTGAGGAGCATATGGCAAAAAGGGAAACAATAATAACTTCTTTAAAGATACCTGAAAGCAGGAAACAAGCCGAAAAAAGAGTTTGGTTGTTAGATAACAAAAGCAAGAAAGGGATGTTCAGAAATATAAGATAGATACCTGAACTGGTATTGATTTTTTTGGGGAAGGGATCAAAACAATTAAGGTAAATTGAACTAACCAAATGATAATAAGACAAGATAGTTGAGGAGTTCTTGAGAGATTACATTGTAATAAATCATTAGGTCCTGTTAACATCAATCCAAGAGTTCTTAAGAATTCAAAAGTGAAATTGCTAACTTCCTAGCCAAAATGTGTAATTTTTCATTAAGATCTGAGGTGCGAGATGACTGAAAGATAGCCAATGTGACACCAACTTTTAAAAGAAGATCCAGGGAATTACATTCTGGACAGCTTAACATCTACTCCATGCACAATTAGTAGAAGCAGGAATCAGAGAAAATAACTAAACAGATAGGGGAACAAGCCTCCTTAAGGAAAATCAATATGGAGTCAACAAAGTAAATACTACTTCACCAATCTTCTACAGTTTTTTTTTTAAATTAAGCAGGATTGCAGATGGAGGTGACCCTATTAATGCTAAATTTTAGGGTTTTCAAAAAGCTTTGATAATGTTCCATAGCAAAGTCTCTTGGGTAAATTTAGCAATCAAGGGATAAAAGTGAAATGGGTAGAAGGAATGAACTTGAGGAGCAGGAGGAAGAGCCACTGCCAAGACAGCATCAGATAAAAGAAATCTGAGCTTGGAACAGAAACTTAACCTGAGAAAGTGGCTCAGTCAGGACCCTCCCTGTCTTTCACAGATCGAGGGAGGGAGGGAGGAAGCACATTCAGACTTGCAAGATTCTGTTACAATAATAAAGTAGTAGTAGCCTGTATGATGTTGGTTTCCTAGTCTAACAAAAAGAGTCTGTGTCCTTTTGTGGACCACTAATTGTTTAATAACAGAAAGCAAAGAGTACAAATGTAAATACTCAGTAGAGGAAAGTGAATTGTGAAGTATTTTAAGGATCTGTATCAGGATCCATGCCTTTTAATCTGTCCATAAATGATCTTGACATTTATAACATAAATGATCTCAAGCAGTGAGCTGCCAGGTTCATAGATGATACTGAATTATTCAGGATGAAAAACCTGAAAAGTGATTTGTGAGGAGTTCAGGGATCTCTCTAAATTGGATAAATGGTCACCAAAATAACAAATGTGGTTGTCTTTAAACATGTACATTTGCTTAACAAATCATCCCAGTTATTAAACAAATCTGGCTTCCCCTATTGCCTTTCCTTTCTCAGCCGGCTGAGAAGTCACAAATGGTGATCACATGAGTCCAGGATGCTGCAACCATTATAAAATACCTTGCCAGTTGCCAAGCACCCAAAGTTTCATCACGTGTACTGTGGGCATGCTTCATCGGTCATTAAGTGTGAGGAGCAGTTGTAAGTCACTTTTTTTGGTGCTGTTGTAACTTTGAGCTGCCACTAAATGAATGGTTATAAATTGAGAACTACCTCTAATCCCTCATTTCAAACTAGGCATTATCAGTGTTTGGAATACTGTATACTGACTGGGCTCTACTGTGTACTTGATGCAGGAGATGATAGTTGGGAAATGTGCAGAAGGGGCAACTGAAATTATCAGAAGGTTTTGAACATCTAAAGAGAAAATACATAAGGATTCGGTATTGGTTCAAGATTGCTGGCAGCATATCTCCAAATACCAGTAGCTGAAGAGCAATAACAGAAGAATGGTAGGTTTCCATCTCTTGCAATGGAGGACACTCCAGAGCAGTGGTTCTCAATCTTTTTAATGCCGCGACCCCCGACCGGTCGTAAGTCGAGGACTAAACCGGTCGTAAATTGAGGACTAAACCGGTCGTAAGTCGAGGACTAAACCGGTCATAAGTTGAGGACTACCCAACCAGTCGTAAGTCGAGGATTTTCCCTGCCTGGGAGCGCCGCACATGTGTGGTGCTGCCCCCTGCGCCGGCTGAGGCGTAGTTGGCAAGCAGCAGAGACGGAGCAGGCCGACCACCGGCTGGGCCACCAGCTGGCCCAGCCCAAGGAAGGTAAGGCACCCGCCGGAAAAGGGGGAAAAAATGGCAGACAGCCTTGCTTGGCAACCCCCGTGAAATGGTTGATTGACCCCAAATGGGGTCGCGACCCATAGGTTGAGAACCGCTGCTCCAGAGGCATCTGGTTGGCCACAGTGAGAAACAGAATATGTTATGATGGACTTTGGCGTGACCCAGCAAAGCTTCTCTAAAGGGCATTCTTGGAAATCCACCATGCCCAGGATTGATATGCTAACATTGTATACATGCCTACTTTATTTAGATGGTTTCTACATTAAATTTATGTAGCCTGTGTACTAAAAGCAGGCAACCTCATGTTATCCGGATATGTTGGTCTTCGATTCTTATATGGTTTCAATCAGCATAGTGGATGGTGAAAGACACAGTGGTAGGGATTATAGATCATAACATTTGACTGGTCTCCCCCCTTTGTAACAGAAAGTCTGTTTGAAGAAGTAAATTCAAAGCCTGACTCAAAGAATACAATGGCAGCCTAGCCTTTCCTTCCAGAGTTCCTGCAGATGTGTGGACTCCAACTCCTAGAATTCCCCACTTGGTATCACTGTTTGTGAGAATTCTGGAAGTTAAAGTCCTTACATCAAGAGGGCATGCAGATTGAGGAAGACTGCTGTTAACATGACGACATTCTCTGATTTCATAGCAGCAAAAGCAGCTAACAATAGGTGCTGAAAAGCTTGGTTTCGAAGAAATACATTAAGCTATCCATTATCTAATTTATGGAGCTACAGTCTTATTGTCTACAATTTACAGAACAGCTTGCTTTACTCTGGGCAGTATGCACATTAGCAGCTGTCATTGCTAAACAAGGTATATTTACATGAGCCAGCTGAGATATGAGAAGCAGGTGGCTAAACGCTTTTCTGCCGCTTCTTAAAATATCTCTTTTTTCAGTTTAGCCATTTTTATCACATAAACAAACATTTTAAGTTTATATCATTATACACCCTCCCACAATACAAAATTAAACAAGACAAAATGTCAAAGTGAAACAAGGTATCCATAGAAAACAACCAGATGATGAAAACATGGTTCAAATGTAGATAGTTTAAAATAAATTGAAATACTGAAAATGTGTTTAAGTGCCTGAGCTCTAAATTGTTGTTTTTCATTCTGAATATTGTTGGACCACAAATTACTTAGAGAAGGCTAGCATTTTGAGTTTATCCAGAAGTAAATAGCCAGTGAAGATTGGCAGATTTTTTTGAGTGAGCAGTGCCAGTCAAATCTCAGACCAATTCATTATGTACTAACCAAAGTTTCCAAATTACATCCATAGATAAATACCTTTAACACATTAGAGTACTATAATTGATATGGCAAGGCTTCGTACCAAGTACAATAATTAATCTCCCTGTTATACTAATTCAAGCAGTCTCAATATATTTAGATAAGTAGATTAACTGCAGAGAATTAGGCAATCATTCATATACAAATTTCTTCATTTAACAATACCCAGAAATCCTGCCCTTTATATATTTTAATCCAAAGGTCTTCCTGCATTTTTTGATTCATTGGCTATATGATTACTTATTTCCTAGCCTTAAAGATTTCTACCACCTATCGCTAGTTTACCAAATTGCTTTTGTTCTGGTGTGAGAATCAGTGATAAGTCCATGCCTATTCAGCTTTAATTCTTATGGAATATTATCAGAGCATGAATAGCCATAATAATGTTGATCTGCAGATAGGGCTTACAGTCATATCATAATCTAACTGGGTCACAGAAGTGTTACATGCTTCAAAAATTGTTTTGAAAGGATATTTTAGAATGTATATAAATACAAGTATAGCCTCTCTTTAAAATAGCTGGGTCTTGTTTTCTCAGACAGTTGCTTTAACAAATCAGTTGATTCAAGCATATAGATCTTTTTTCAAGTTTGTATGGAAGCTTGAAAAAAAGGGATGCAACTATTTTGAAAGAGTTCAGAAAATCCCTTTTCTGAAGCTTGCATAGCCATAATTACCATTACATATATTTATGAAGAATTAAATCACAAATCATATTTATGGATATGTTTCTCTAAGCTACTGAATGTATATGATAAAAGTGGGTTTCCAAATATGAATAGGTTGAAGAATAACCAAAGTATGTCTAACAGTATACTTCATATCAAAAACGCAGGGCCAAAACCTACACTTGCTAGGGCCCCTCCAAATGGTAGATAAATCCAAATTAACAAAATACAGGACAAAAACTAAATCTGACAATATAAATATAAAACATGAAGATATTTGTAGTCAAATTCAACTACATTCATGCAGTTTTCTTTACAGTGTTGCAGAGGTGGTTTGCCTTCTTCCAAGACATCTTTTTCAGTTTCTTAATTTAGCCTGTATAAAGCAATCAAATGTGGGTGCAGAGTAGTAGGCTGCCAACATCTGCTAGCCAAATCTTACATTCCTGAAGTTTAGATACAATTCTGTCTCCCATCCATTCTTGCTATGCCAAGAGATCATCAAATATTAGAGACCTATATATGAATATATATTGTACATTTAGTTACAATTGATGGAATTAAGTATAACTAATGGTGTTATGTTCTATAGGTTTAATTTTATTTTTTCTCTCATTAAAATTACAATTTGATGGCAATTTTGGAGTTCCTCTGGGAAGGTGCTTGCAAGACAACATTGTTAGATTGCTAAAGTATTTAGAGCAGTTTCTTAGTTTAGCCTTTTCAAACTTGGTAATTTAAAATTCTGGAACTTCAATTACCAGAATTCCATACATTTTAAAGTTGTCAGATTGGGTTCTTCTGATATAAATGAACATATAAACCTTTTTATTTATATGTGTTGATTTTCATTTATTAGTACATACTTTTTCTTTGATGCTGCAACTGTTTAGCCATTGGATTACCTTGCAGATTTTATAATAACAATAATGGTCCCTATATAACTAGAAAAATGTCCAAGGAAACTTTAAGTTATAATATCTACTCTTATACCATTAGATCTTGTAACTCAGAGACAGGCTACAGATTTTCTTCCTCTCCCAATTCTCAGCTATTATTATCTTTTCAGCAAGTTCGTTGCAAGCCCATTTTTTATTTGTATATGCAACATCACAAGATTATGTATTTTTTATTTCTTTATTGCACTTCATTAAAAGGGAGAGGAACAAGAGAGAAAGGGCCGTGGCAGCAGTCAATGAAACAATGAAAAGTAAATAAATCAGGCAGTAGAAGATAGAAAAGCAGAAGCAGCAGTCTCTGAAACAAAGACATCAAATTCAGAAAGATAAAAAAATATCCAGATATTGAGATGCTTGAACAAAAATCTGTGCCTGATATTGAATTTAAACAGAAGTAGCAAAAGCTTTGCAAGGAAGATTTTCCATAATTAAAAAGATCTATTATTGTAAAATGCTTCATGCAGGGCTGCCTTTATAAAGAATAAGCAGATTTAAACTATTGCAAAATGAAGACTGTTGCCTAGGATATCAGAATATTTCAGATATGTGTCATTTACATATGTTTTGCCTGATTCCTTGCTATTATTTGGCACTTATAATCCTGTGGCTTCTGCGTCTCTTCATTTGCAGTTGTTTTTTTTCCCCATTTAGAATCAGAGGAAGCTATCTTAAACCCAGTCTGGTTATTTGTCCATCTTGTCAGTGTCAGCTTCCCCCAAGATCATCCTCCAAAGTCAAAGAGGGGCTTTTCTATCTCACATCAGATCCATTAAGTGCAGATGTCAGGAACTGAACTTCTTCTGCCCACAAAGCAACTGCTTTGCCATTAATCTAGAAAGGCAATTAACAACATACCTCATTCTTGCTCCCTGCCCACAAAATGCTGAAACACATTTTCACAAATCTATATTGAGAAAAATGTTTACGAATGTCATGAGATGCATGCAAAAGCAAACTTGGATACTGAGATCTGGTTGATATGGAGACTGAAAAACAAAACACTGGAAAGCCTGGGGGAGATTCAGAAACTAAAAAAAAAAAAAAAAAAAAATTAAGAAAAATAGCCAAAAAACCCTATTAAAAAATCTTCATTAGGACAAAATGCAGCTGCTTTATGAGAGCCATAGAGTAAGTGGCTGCATCAAGCCTCTTAAAACTTGGGGGGGGGGCTTTCCCCAAACATCCCTCTTACCCTGTGCCTCACCTGCTTCTCTATCTCCTGGTGTCCTACCAATCTCCTGTGTCCCTGCTATATTTTAGGTTATAATAATAATAATAATAAAGTTGGAAGGGACCTTGGAGGTCATCAAGTCCAACCCCCTGCTCAGGCAGGTAATCCTATACCGTTTTAGACAAATGGCTGTCCAGTCTCTTCTTAAAAACTTCCAGTGCTGGAGCATTCACCACTTCTGGAGGCAGTTTGTTCCACTGGTTAATTGTTCTAACTGTCAGGAAGTTTCTCCTTAGTTCTAGGTTGCTTCTCTCCTTGATTAGTTTCCACCTGTTGCTTCTTGTCCTGCCTTCAGGCACTTTGGAGAATACCTTGACTCCCTCTTCTTTGTGGCAGCCCCTGAGATATTGGAACACTGCTATCATGTCCCCCCTCATCCTTCTCTTCGTTGAACTAGAATTGCATGCATTCTTGGCTCTTCCCAGAGGTGACACTTTACAGGCTGAGGAAGGAAAGCCTTCTGCTCTTCTATCAGCTGTTGTTGAGAAGCACCCCCTCTTTTTCTGCCAGATTGTGCAGTCCAAGCTACCTTTGCCAGTGCCTCTGACGGGACCTAACTTGAAGGCTAAGATGCCCTATTGGGGCTTCATTCTGGATTACCACTAGATGGCAAAAATAGAGATACAGAAAATTCATCTGGATTTTTAATAGGAAGAGCATCAGTTAGCTAGCTTATTCAAAATACCAAACTAAAAACTTCATTTAATTCAAATGGTCAAAGAACAAAGATTTGCATCAAAGAGTTGGAAAGGTTACCATCATATGATCTTCACCCTGTGTCGCTGAGATAGTGGTGGGCAGAGGAAAAGATGCTTTTCAACATCTTGCTAAATGGAATCTTTAGACAATGGTAGAAAAATGCATCTATATCCATAGTAACCTGAATAGGTTCTGTGAATACTCATCTAAACAACACTCTTTATTGTTATGGGTCCCTTTTTTGTAGGGGCATTGGAAAAAAAATCACTGATCACTGTCTTTATTTCATCGTGGCTTCCTTTCTTGGCCTATCTTAATGACTATGCTAGCCCTCTCGTCAGAACTCTTCTACCCACCCACTGGCTCTGAAGAGGAATCACAAAGAGAGAAATGCGATGCCCAGGACTAACAATGAGCCAAGCAATAGCAGGTCAAACACCTTTCCCCATTCCATTTCCAACCTACTGCACTTGATGAAGGTGACAGAATCTGCATTCTTTAAGAGTACAGATAGTCCTCAACTTACGACCATGCTAAATGGGCGACAAGGAGCAGATGCAGCCTGCCCTTTTGGGCCTCATGGCTGTAATGAACAAAAGTGCATAAAATCAACCTGGTAGGAATAAATGAATGCTAAGATGTTTAATATATTTATATCACATTTATTTCTTAAATATAAGAGGATTTTCACAGTAAGACCCATGTCTGCTAAATTGCTTTGCTGCAAATGATGTCATTTACATCAGTTACATAATTATACAAAGGATGTGTATTGAGGCAAATGATATATAGTAAATTCAGATTTAACAGACATTCCTTCCTCCAAATAGTATTTTAAAGTGAGTTTATATGAACTTGCTTTTAAAAACAAAAGACTATACTTTGCACACAAATAGTAATTAATCCTTGAATTTTATTGTCGTTGAGTTGAATTTTCAGAGGAAAGAGCCCACTGAGAGAGTCTTAGTTTTTGAATAATTGAATAAGATTTTGTGATGTCTCTGTTCCTCGTTTGCCAAAGTGATGTGGATAGGACAATTCAGCAGTGTGACATTTCTCTCTTGTCAAATACAGAATATCTAATAAGCTAATGGATGCAAGGCTAAACTACCTTTTATGTTTCTTCAGCTTTTGTTCCAAACACTACTGCAGTTAGCTAATAATAATAGTAGTAGTAGTAATAGGCTCCTTGGGTGCAATCCCAAAACAACTGGAGCACCACTTGAACACCATTGGCATTGACAAATTCACGATTAGTCAATTGCAAAAGGCGGCCTTACTAGGAACTGCTTTCATCCTGCGACGATATCTGTAATACCATCAAACATCCACATCTGCCTATCCCAGGTCCTGGGTAAGGACTCGATAGGTAGACAAAATGCCAAATCCAGTCTGAACATCTGGCTGACTGTGCGATGATCCAAAATAATAATAATAAAGTTGGAAGATACCTTGGAGGTCATCTAATTCAACCCCCTGCTCAGGAAGGAAACCCTATACCATTTCAGACAAATGGCTATCCAGTCTCTTCTTAAAAACTCCCAGTATTGGAGCATTCACCGCTTCTGGAGGCAGGTTGTTCCACTGGTTAATTGTTCTGTCAGGAGGTTTCTCCTTAGTTCTAGGTTCACATAAATCTTCTGTGATTTGTGATCAGAAATGATCTTTTCCAGATCTTCATCAGGTTTTCTGTATTCTCAAAGAAAAGGCCTTAGTCTAGAAGAGAAGCATATACTGTATTTGTACACACACATACAAGCATACACAAATTCACACCCTTCCCATTTGGTTAAGCCTTGTTGCATAGTTGATGCCATCTAATAGCAAAGGGGCTTGGAATAGCTATATATACATATAAGGTAACAAAAAAAAAATCTTATGCTCAAAAGTGGAAATGTTCAAGACTACCCACAATGGAGCAATGATTTGTGAAGATGATGAAACCTACAGAGATGTTTCTAAATTAACTTCTTTGATAAAAGAAAAGAGAATATCTGCATTTGTGACTGACTGGAAGCCAGTTATAGACTTTTTGCTTGAAACAGAAAAAAATACACTTATGGCTTGTGGTTTTGATGACTAAGAAAAAATGGATAATAGAAAAAAATGAGCTTTTTATAATCAGAGAGTAAGAGATAACTTTGTAATTGTATTTATGGTATATTTGCTGTAAAAGAAATTGGAAACTTCTTTCTATTTCTTTTTATCCTTTTTGTATTTTTGTTTTTGTTTTTTCTTTTTCTGACTCTCTTCTGTATTAGTTCACGTTCGATTTTTATATTCTCTTTAAAATGTTTAATAAAGTTTATATTAAAAATTGTAAAAAATGTGAGCTAAATAATTTCATTTTGATCAAAGCATTATTGATTTCCTGTCTTCTCTGAAATTTTAGTGTCCTCCCCATTTTTTGAAACTTTTTTTTGTAGAGGAATAGAATAGAATAGAATAGAATGGAATGGAATACTGGAATACTGGAATACTGCTATCATATCTCCCCTATTTCTTCTTTTCTTTAGACTGGCCAAACCCAAGTCCCGTAGCCATTTTTCGTATGTTTTAGTCTCCAGGCCTTTGATAAAATTGTATCCATTCAAGTTTCAATTATGGAAGCTTTTCATCACTGAAGGAATGAAAGAGTCTGCCATGTGCCAGTTTGTTAAAAGCTAAAACAAAATTGTTTTCTTTACAAGTAATATTGTGGACTATTTATTTTACGGTGCTCCCTTGCTGAATATTTGGTAGACTTATCATGAAGCATATAATATGACTTTGAAGGCTGGATCAAGACAAAACATTTCAAGTTAGGCATTCTGCTCCAAGAAGTAGTTGGATTCAACTGCTTTAGCAGTCATGCTTGTAGTGTATTTGCGGCTTGTAGTGTATTTTTGGACCAAATTCTGCAGATTATGTCAGAATGTAGGAGTATTCTCGTGTCTATATAATCCCAGACAACAATAACATTTGATCTATAGAAAATATGAGCTGGTATGTTTCTGTGAGCTTAAATGGACTCCAGAAGATGGTAGAGGACAGGAAGGCCAGGAGGAACATTGCCCATGGGGTCACGATGGGTCGGACACGACTTCGCAACTAACAACAACAACATGTTTCTGTTCCCATTTTTCTGTAGAATTCCATTGCAGCACTAGAAATAAATTCTTAGATTACTGTATCACATCTCTTCAAAAATCTTATGGCTATTACCATCACACAAATATTCCTGTCTCCATTCTCTGGACTGCTATTGGATGCAGTTTCAATTTGGGTGCATAAATAGATGCAATAGATGGATTTCTTTATCCCCTATGTAATTTTAGTTACAAATATTGTAGCTGACTGGATATCAATTTTCCATTTGTATCATTAGAAAATGATAACATTTTTAAAGACACAAATACTAAACCATAGGATCTTTAAAATGTTGATGCTGATTTTTAGTACAGTTCTTAATTGTTGAGTCAACATTTTACTTCCTGACTGGGTAATAACATTGCAGAATATTACATTAATGAAGTTTATTAAGCTCATTACAAAAGAGCTAACCTATTGCATGGACTTGGACCAAGAAAGAGTCCTCTAACTTGGCAAAATCCTGCCATTGAGAAGAATGTAGGGAGAGTCCTAGTGGATCATCCTGTTTCCTACAGTACTAAAATAGAGTTTTATGGACAAGCAATAAACATAAGAGCAGGCTACTTGCAGCTGTAGGATTACACTTAGTCCCCATCCTCTTTTTGAGACCATCATACCCTACTCTGGTTATTAATGCTGAAAACTCTTGCCATTCTGATGTTGAAAACTAATGGAAACTATATTACAGTGTTCTCTTTCCTGAATTTCCAATGCTAACCTTTCAGGTTCCCTAGAGAACAAAAATTCTCTGTCAGGTTTCCTACCAATATTTTGTTTTCTGGTGACCTTGTGGCAGCATTGGGCACAAAAGCCCTTCAAAATTATGGACTTTTTCATACAAACATTCAGGTGTGCAAAAGCCCACAAGCTTCACCTCTCTGCAGTCCTCCCACCTCAGGAGCTTGTTTTAGACGACAGTCCCATAATTATCATTAAAAAGTGACTGTCTTCTCTTGGGCTCCCACGAGGAGCTTCTACTCTCTTGGGCTTCTGCCAAGTGGAGTTCTTTGTTGTTCAAAAGTAATTCTCACTGTTGATGTGTCATCCGTGTGAATGAGTGCCAGATGTAGGTTGGGCCTCAGTGGAGGTTCATTTAAAGATAAGCACACCTGCCAAAGGTACCTCAGTCTCTTTAGGCTATCAGAGCAGGGATAAGGATGAGTGCTGGATACATAAGAATGCACACTTTTGAAGGCACATGCAATGTTTTATCGGCTTTTGCTTTCAGCTGAATGTACAGCTTCTACAATGTAAAATTGATGTGCTCAATTTTCACAACAGTGATAGAAAGAAATAGGTTGTACTATGCAAAGCCACAGCATAAGGTGACAGACTGGGTTGTCCATTTGTCTTGATGAAGCACAAGGCCTTAGAGTAGTTAACACAAATATTTTTATCTGCCTCTCTGGGCATTGTTCAAAGAAACAATTGATTCTGCTTTTCCCAGATACTTATTTCTGAAATGGTAATTTTGACACCCACTGAGTTTCACAGGTTTGACCCATTTGCTTGGTGGCACCCATCAATAAGCTTTATTTATTTACTTACTTACTTATTTACTTGTTTGTTTCTTTGTTTATTTATTTATTTAAAAGATTTACAGGGCCACCCATCTTAAACAACTCTGGGCAGCTTACAATAAAAAAATTGATCCTATTTAAGGTGATGGATTTTCTGCTGGGCTGGTCCACAGGAACATCTTCAGGGCTGCTATGAAGAATTTTCTTGAAGTTTGGGGACAAAGTTGATCAGATTTGCTCAGAACTGGACTCCATCCAGATGGCGGTATTGGAGGTGCTTTGGCGAGCAGAGTCTTTTGAATGATCTGGATGGAGTTGAACCTGTGACTCCTGAAGACATGAGCAAGGTCCTCTGATTCAGCCACTTGTTTATTAGATTCAGGACCCTCCAGGTTTATTAAAGTGGGAAGTGACTGGTAGTTGGGTCTGTTGTGTCTTGAGCCTGCAAAAGCAGGCTCGGGATGTTGCAATGGTCCTGGGCTGTTGCAAGCTGCCTGGGACCAGACTAAGTGGCACCAGCCTGCACGCATGCGCAAGGCGCAAAGTGCAAAGCGCGCACTCTCATTGTAACCTTTTTGCCCAGGGATTCTATTTAGAGTCAGAGAGGCCTGCGAGCCTCTGAGTTGTGTCGGAGTGAGCTGAGGAAGAATAAAGCTGTTGTTACCTTCAGAATGTGTGCTCTTCTTTCGCCATTGACTTGAGGACTTAACACTGGCGACGAAGGTGGGATCGCTTGCAAGCTAAAAGAAGAAGACTTGTAAGACTTACCCAAGGAGTCCTTGAGAAAGGAAGATGGTGTTAAACTCAGCATCTGGCCTGCCAGTACAGTGTCGCTGGAGGTAAGCTGGCTGATAGACCCCTTCCTAGAAGTAGAAGCAAGGATGGCAAAGATAGGGCGATTGTCCAAGTTCGACGTTACTCACCCAGAAAGATGGAAGTCTTATGTCGCTAGAGTAGAAAATTACTTTAGAGTGAATCAAGTTTGAGAAGATGGCTTGAAGGCCGTGACTTTGCTGTGTGTCTGTGGTCAAGATATGTTTGAAATTGCAGAAAATTTGGCAGCCCCTGCTCCTCTAGAGTCTGTCACGTATACAGACTTAAAGAAGTTATTGAAGGAACATTTTCAGCCCAAGTTGTCTGTCATTGCGTGGAGGCACACGTTTGAACAGAGGGATCAGAGAGCAGGTGAATCAGCCAAAAAGTACATTGCAGCCTTGCAAAGAGCAGCCAAGCCCTGCGACTTTAAAGATTTAGAAGAAAGGCTGAGAGACCGTTTTGTATGCGGTTTAAGGAACAGAGACTTGCAACAGAGACTTTTTGCAAAGGAAGATATTTCATTCCAAGATGCCTTGAGAGAGGTCACAGCGGAGGAGGCAGCAGGCAGGGCAGTCAAGAACATGCGGCCCATCAGGAACAATCTAGAAGCAGCATCCGTGCACCATGAGGGAGTCCAAGAAGGCTCAGAGGAAGATCCTGAAGATGAGGTGGACCATCTTTATCCGTTCAAGGAAGGCAAAGAAAAGGCTCCAGCTGCGTCCAAATGCTTCGGGTGTGGAGGTCGCCACAAGAGGGCCGACTGCAGGTTCCATTCTGCAATCTGTAGAGCATGTGGCAGGCAAGGCCACATAGCATCTGTTTGCCTGGGTCGCCAGAAGGCACAACCTCGAGAAGAATTGCGTCTGAAAGGTACCAGGGTCCCCAGCCAAAACAGGGTGGGTTTCTGTGCATCACGCAGAAGTATTTGTAGAATAGGCACACACAAGCCACTTAAAAAGAAACTGTCACTTAAGGTGAGGTTGCAAGGAGTTCCCTTGGTTATGGAGCTGGACACTGGGTCTGCTCTTTCAATCATCTCCATTCATACATTTAGGAAGATTTGTAACAGCAGTGGGTTCCAGACCAAACTTAGGCCAACCAATATAATCTTAACAGACTTTCAAAATTCCAAGGTGTGTGTAAAGGGGGAGGCCACCCTTATAGTACAGCATAAGGATTTTGAAGGTCCATTGGATGTATTGGTTGTTGGGGGTGAACGAATGAGTCTTATTGGACTCGATTGGTTTGAGGCCTTGGGTATCCAAGTTACAGGGCTGCACAATTTGCAAACGTTAGGCCTAGCAGAGGTCTGCAAGGAGTTTGCAGATGTCTTTAGTCCACAACTTGGATCTTACAAAGGGCCTCCAGTTTCCTTGAAACTTGACCCTGCTATCATACCCATTAGGGTTAAAGCAGTGGTTCTCAACCTTTTTAATGCCGCGACCCCCAACCGGTCGTAAGTCGAGGACTACTCAACCGGTCGTAAGTCGAGGACTACTCAACCGGTCGTAAGTCAAGGACTACTCAACTGGTGCAGCACCGTTTGCAGAATGGGACTTTTGGCGGGCTCAGCAGGGCAGAGACAGCCTAGACAATTCCTATTGGCTTTTGAAAGCAAATAGAATTAGACTCTATTCAAGAGAGTCTATTCTATTGGCTTTCAAAAGCCAATAGAATAAAAGGGAGTAGCACAACTAAGGAAAAGGGGGGAAAATGGTGGACTGCGTTGTTTGGCGACCCCCGTGAAATGGTCGTTCGACCCCAAATGGGGTCCCGACCCACAGGTTGAGAACCACTGGGTTAAAGCAAGGAGAGTACCCTTTGCACTTAAGGGGAAAATTGATGCTGAACTGGATAAATTGATCCAGCAAGGTATTTTAGAACCTGTTGATTCAAGTCTATGGGAAACCCCCATAGTTACGCCTCTCAAGGCTAATGGGGACATTCGCATATGTGCAGACTACAAATGCACATTAAACAAGGCATTGCAACAGCATGCGTATCCTGTACCTGTAGTCAGCCATATTTTGGCTTCCCTCAAAGGGGGGCGTGTTTTTGCAAAGCTAGATCTGGCACAGGCATATCAACAGTTACCTGTTGATGAAGCTGCTGCTGAAGCACAGACTATTGTAACTCATAGAGGTGCATTCAAAGTCAAGAGACTACAATTTGGAGTAAATGTAGCTCCTGGAATATTCCAAAGTGTCATGGAGAACACACTAAGAGGTATTCCTGGGGTTTGCCCCTATTTTGATGATGTCCTTATTGCTGGAAAATCTACTCAGAATTTAGCTGAGAGATTGAGGGCTGTTTTGCTTCGTTTCAGAAGAACAGGCCTAAAACTCAAAAAAGATAAATGTAAGATAGGAGTCACTTCTACTGATTTTCTGGGATTCACCCTGCTGATTCTAAATTAAAAGCCATACAGCAGGCCCCTAGGCCTAAGTCTAAAGCTGAGTTACAAGCATTCCTAGGTCTCTTGAATTTTTACAACGTTTTCCTATCTAACAAGGCTGATGTAGCAGAACCACTTAATAGGCTTTTAGACAAGCAGGCAGTTTGGCAATGGTCCCAAGTACACGAAAAAAGCTTCAGTGGGGTCAAGGCCTTGCTTACATCCAATGATGTGCTTGCACATTTCAATGAAACCTACCTGTCTGCATCGCTTGTGATGCATCCCCTTATGGGGTGGGGGCTGTACTCAGCCATTTGAGGGCTGATGGAACTCAGGTTCCTGTTGCATATTACTCCAGAACTTTATCCTCTGCTGAGCGTAATTACGCTCAAATAGACAGGGAAGCCTTGGCCATTGTAGCTGGAATTAAAAAATTCTATGATTTTTTATATGGCAGACATTTCACGGTCTACACTGACCATAAACCCCTGCTGGGGTTGTTTACTACTGACAAACAAATCCCCCAGATTATCTCTCCCAGAATGCTGAGGTGGTCTATTTTTTTGTCAGCCTATGATTATACACTGATTCACAAACCCAGTAAGGAATGGGCCACGCTGATGGCCTAAGTAGGTTACCTCTGAAGCTGGTAGAAGCAGACCTTACTCCTGCCATCAATATTCTCTCCATTCAGGCGTTGCCTGAATCTCCCCTAAATGCCAGGGATGTGGCTGCAGAATCAGCCACAGATCTAACGCTTGCTCGTATGCTTTCATGGGTTTTGTCTGGATGGCCTGAGAGTTGTCCAGGTACTGAATTCCAAAGCTTCTGGCTCAAGAAGCATGAGTTATCCACTTTTCAGGGTTGCCTGTTGTGGGGCAGCAGAGTAGTTATTCCTACCTCATTGAGATCTAGGATCTTGGTCTCTTTACATGAGGGCCATCCTGGCATTGTCAGGATGAAAGCACTTGCGCACAGCCATTTATGGTGGCCGGGGTTAGACAACGATATAGAGGCCCAGGTGCACGGATGCCACTTGTGCCAGAGTTCACGGCCAGAAATGCCTCAGGCCCCTGTGCATAGGTGGGAGGAAACACAATCACCTTGGTCTAGAGTGCATGTAGATTACGCTGGGCCCTTTCAGGGACAATTCTTCTTGGTCCTTGTTGATAGCCATTCAAAGTGGCTTGAGGTTGTTCCTGTTTCCTCCACTACCACTGCCAAGACCATTCAGGTATTAAGAGGAATTTTTGCTGCACATGGCCTTCCAGATGTTCTGGTTTCAGATAACGGTCCTCAATTCACTTCTTCCGAGTTTCAGGCTTTTCTGCAGGCCAACATGATTCGTCATGCGACTTCGGCGCCTTTCCACCCTTCCACCAACGGTATGGCTGAATGGATGGTTCGCATCACCAAGGATGCTCTCAAGAAACTGACTTACGGTGACTGGCATCACAGGTTGGCAGATTTTCTTCTTGCTTACCGCACCACACCTTCTACTTCCACTGGGAAGAACCCGGCAGAACTTCACTGGGGGCGCAGACTGATCACCAAACTTGACAGGCTGCATCCAGACAGGGTGGCTCCTCGGGTTTCCCAACCGAGGGCACCAAGATGTTTGCAAGTGGGTGCCCCAATATGAACCCGGAACTATGGGCCTGGTCACCTGTGGGTTCAGGCTGTCCTATGAGGTTTCTCTGGACAACGGCCACGTCCTTCGGCGGCATATCGATCAGCTGCGTACGAGACTGGACTCTTTCTCTTCAATTCCTGGGTTTTCTCCAGGGGGGAGGGGGACCAGTGTGTGCAAAGGGAAGGGTAGTGTCAGCAGTCAGGGACAAATGGAGTGGCAGAGGAAGGCCTCTCCCAAGGCTCCACAAGTGCACCTAACAGGAATTCAGGGGAACCAGGAATAATACATGCACCAGTACTTACTCCAGCCAGGGAGTCACTCAGGGGGCACTCTCACTATTCACAACCCTATCACAGCACTCCAGACAGGGAGAATAACCGGGAGCATCCAAACAACCCAAATCACTCCAGAGAACTGGCACCCAAACAAACTAGATGGCCAAATGCTGCAATTGCTCCCAAAAGGAAGTCAGGGTACACGGGGGTAGTCAGAGAGGCAAATCCTGATTCTGGTACCTCTGGCACTGAATAGGGGGCAACAGAATACTGGGGCACGGCAGAGACCCCAGACAACCCAGCTACTGGGTTTGGGAGTGAAGGAATGCATTCCCATGATAGGTCCATTGTGGACCTGGAGAATACCACAGAATCACAAAACACTGGGTGGGACATAGAGGGTCCCGATAGCCTACACTCAGGCAGATCAACCAGGTACAGTTTGGAGCAAAGTCCTGGTCTGTCAAGCCCGGTGGGCAAGCAAGCAGACCAGGCAACAGAACCCAGGTCACGGGGACCACCAGGGCAACAAAGAGTGGGAAACTCCACTTCAACAAATACATAGGAAGGTCAAGGGTGTTCTCAAAATCTGAGGAGGTCACAGAGAGTTAGAAGACCTCCCAAACACCCTGAAGAGTATGTGAAGTTGCTGTCAAGCCAAGGGAAATGAGGAAGGTGCCTACTGCTTGGGGGAATTGGAATTGTGGGTATTGGGCGCTCAATTCCAAAACGATAGCACGGCACCATGTTATAGAGTGGCTATTAGTAGCTGCAACAGTATGTGCAGTTCCATAAGGTATAGCACACCACGTCCCTTTGTGAGGTCGCGTATACCTATCTATATAGGTTGATTAAGTTTCATCTGGGGGGAAGGGGTGTTGTGTCCTGAGCCTGCAAAAGCAGGCTCGGGATGTTGCAATGGTCCCGGGCTGTTGCAAGCTGCCCGGGACCAGACTAAGTGGCGCCAGCCTGCGCACATGCGCAAGGCACAAAGCGCGCACTCTCATTGTAACCTTTTTGCTCGGGGATTCTATTTAGAGTCAGAGAGGCCTGCAAGCCTCTGAGTTGTGTCGGAGTGAGCTGAAGAAGAATAAAGCTGTTGTTACCTTCAGAATGTGTGCTCTTCTTTCGCCATTGACTCGAGGACTTAACAGGGTCCATGCTATGTTATCAGCTTCTCTGAGGGAGGGCTCTTATTGGATCTAACAATGCTGGATAGCTATTGTGCAGTCTTCAGTCTCCCTTTTTTAGGGAAAGTTGTAATACCTTAGTCCAGTGGTTCTCAACCTTTTTAATGTCGTGACCCCCCCAACCGGTCGTAAGTCGAGGACTACTCAACTGGTGCAGCACCATTTGCAGAATGGGACTTTTGGCGGGCTCAGCAGGGCAGAGACAGCCTGGACAATTTCTATTGGCTTTTGAAAGCCAATAGAATTAGACTCTATTCAAGAGAGTCTATTCTATTGGCTTTCAAAAGCCAATAGAATATAAGGGAGTAGCACAGCTAAGGAAAAGGGGGAAAAAAATGGCGGACTGCGTTGTTTGGCGACCCCCGTGAAATGGTCGTTTGACCCCAAATGGGGTCCCGACCCACAGGTTGAGAACCACTGCCTTAGTCTAATAAGAGTTGCATAGGATTTTGGAGGAAGTAGATTATTTGGATCCACTACTATGGAAATGATTATGTTTGCTAATGTGGGGGAGGTGATCTTTCAGTGGTTTTCTGTATCTTCAATTTCAGTATCCTTCTAGACCAGGGATAGGCAACCTTGACTCGTGGACTTCAACTCCAAGAATTCCTGAGCCAGCCATGTTCTAGACTCATTGGGAGTGGGAGGTACTGTTTTATGTTGCTTCTGCTTCCTCCTTGGCCAGTCACAGTGAATTTTGATGAAGGGGGAGAAGTCATGTTCCCAACCTCTCATCTGTGGGGTGCCTCAGGACTTAATACTTTCATCCTTCCTGTTCAACATGTACATGAAACTGCTAGGTAGGGTCATCCATCAATTTGAGGTCCATTGACTAATGTCTAATTCATACTTGGGCTGTCCAGGTGATGTTATTAATATCCTGACCCAGTGTCTATCAATATCCAACCTAATGTCTAGATGGGAAGGAATAGACTGAAGCTCAATCCTGACAAAATTGGCCGTAGTTCTTTGGGCTCCATATATCTGAGGATTTTTCATAGTCTCATATGGGCTATATTTCCCATTCAAGACTGGTGTGCAATTGGGGGTCTTTCTGAACTCACAGCTCCTGCTCAAGGAATAGGTGGTAGTTGTAGTCAAGAAGGCCTTTACACAGTCCTCATGGTACATCAGTTGTTGCCCATACCTCAGGCAGCCACTCATTCCCTTATACCTCTTGACTGGATTACTGCAATATGTTCTGTATGCGGCTATCCTCAAAGATCACTTGATCCAGTTGGTCCCGAATGCAGCAGCCTGAGCAGCAGTGGCTAGTCATTGTGCCATATGTCATCCCTGCTTCACAAATTGTATTAGCTGCTAGTTGACTTCCAGTTGCAATTCAGTTACGCGTCATCCATAAAACCCTTCATAGCATGGGGTCTGGTATTTGAGAGACTACCTGATGATAAGTAGCAGTGTATATGTATCTTATTTGCACTAAATATTTATGCTGATATACAGTAAATGATTCTATTAAGGAAAGTTGGAACATTGGGAACTTTTAAAACACTGTAAAACAACTGAGGCTTTGAGTGCTTGATTTTTGCTTGATCTGATCTCTATCTTCACATATTCTTTGCCTATTCCTGGATCACTGCCATACCCCCATCCTTCTAACACTATGGGCAGTACAGCAAATACTAAGAATTAAACAAACACAGAAAGACCTACCACTCTTTTTCTTACTTATTCTGTTTCAATTAGATTATGAGTCTGAGTCTAGCATTTCTAATGGGGATGGAAATACCAATTATTTTATGTTTTCATGCGCAATCAGAAATAACAGTAATAATAACAGCATAATGTGTAACATGTTTCTTTCATTAAGAAGGAGCAGAGAGCAGGCAGAACTAGCCTGTTCCTACTAACAAGTTAGCCTACAAGGGTAAAATCAATTTCATTAGCAACTACAGCTGTACTATACACCTCAAGTGCACCTTCTTATTTATTTATTTGGGGAACTTGCAGCGAGAAAGGAAGCTTTCTTTCCTTTTTGCAATTCATAGCATATTTCTAAAAGCAGGTGCAAAACAGCTGCTTCTATCAGGTGAAATGGACACCTCTCTAGGATGTTCAGAACATGGTGAATCAGGCACCTATACAGACCATCTCATAGCCACAGGAGGTCTTTTATGCAGCGCACTATGGAAAACAGAGCTCTCTTAACTGCTTCCTGGGAGATTATCTTTTTAAATTATTTTCTTTTCTGCCTTTTTAAAATGTGTCCAAGATTTCGTCCTGGCCTAGGCTCCTACCCAATAGTTGTGTACTCAGTTCGCTTGTTTAGCCAATTGGATTTGTGTTGCTCAGATGCTGGATCAAAAAAAATATATAGATCCTAAGGATTGGTTTTAATTAGGCGTATTGTTTCAACCCAGCCTGCTTTATCTCCTGCACTGCTGCTATGTTCAAAAATCCTTCAGTACATCTTAAAATAGTGATGAACCTTTCTCTCTCTGTCTCTTTCTCTTCTGTATCTCATCCTTTTGTTTTGCGGCAGACATTAGCCTCTTCCAAAATCCTTCCAAGATTAAGTTTTATTTACTTTATCCATTTTTATGTTAGGCATTTTTATCCTGCCATTTAACCATTTAAAAAGGCCATTTTTGTGCTGAAATTGCTTTGATTGCTCGGAAAAATTTCTTCCAATGAAAGACAGTAGATGTCAATCTATTTTGCTTCTCCTGGTTTCTCAAAGGTATCACGGTATTCTATCTGCAGAAGGATTTCCAGACAATGATACAGAGCAAATAACATTCAGCCCATGATAATTTTGTCCTGCGGGGCTGAGGGATTTTATTTTATTCTCTGTGCTTTTTCATATTCATACTAGCCTGCCCTGGCCATCAGATTTAATTATGTCTTATTGGCTTGTCTTATTTCTGCACCACCCTTGGAGGAAATATGTTGGGAATGATCTGAGATAAGCCGCCTCCCCATGCCAATTTTGCACAGATCCAAGCAAATATCTCTATCTTGTCCACATTTTGAACCAATTTACTGGAAGAGAAAGCGTTGTTATCATCTCTCCCAGCAGTCTTTCTGCAGATCAATATTGTGTTTCCAATATTTGGGCCTCCAGATTTGTGGAAGGAGGGAAGGAGATGCTCCCCATCCCACCCCATCCGAACATTTGGGTCGGGAAAGAGGTCTCTGGCAGCCTGCTGAAAGAGCTGCAAGTGAGTGTTATTGGGCTGAGAAAAAATAACTGTGTACTTCAGTAGTACACTTTCCCTGGGCTGCTTGCCTAACAGCTGTATAAGGGCTGCCAGGGAGTGCACAATATTTTGCTGGGAAAACAAGCTGATCAACAAATGTTTGAAGGAGCACAAGCAAAGACACAGAGAGGTAGTTGCTAAAACCCAGATGTTGTCTTCGGGTTGTGTGCTGCCCAGCCTGGTAGACAGTAAGAAACAGAATAAAAAGAGGAAAGAAGAATCTCGGCAGTGGGGAGATACTCAAACACTCTTAAAGACATTTTCCTTCAACATCCATTTTTTTTCCATTTATATCTTTGTATCTCTATCTATCTATCTATCTATCTATCTATCTAGATATAGATATTTATCTATATCTATAAGTCTATATATCTATATACATATCTATAGATATAGATGTATATGTGTGTGTATGTATATATATATACACACACACACACATACATACATACATACATACATATGTTCAATAATGCAATCTTCGATCTCCGGGAAGAGTATAATCTAGTTATTTATTGTTAAAACAATAAAAACAGTTATATACAAAGTTAAAAACAACTTAGCTTTCGCTGGTCCTCTGCCAGCATCCTCAGAGTGAGGCTTAGGGGGTGAGGAAGTTCTTTTTATCCCCTTGCCGATCTAACTGCTTGCTCATTGCTCCCATGACAGGGCCACTCTTCCTGATTGCCTGTGACTGCCTCTCTTTATTGCACTCCAATTTTGCATTTTTATGCTGTGTCATCCTTGTCCAGCCTCCTCCTCCCTGTACTGCTGGTACTGATATACTCTCCAATTGCTCTTTCCTACTCATTGCGGGGTACACTTTCCGATCCGGTATTACAAGAGTCCTGCCATGGGGTTTTCCCTTTTTATTCTTCTTGTTGGTCCGCTGGTCTGCCTGCCGTATTTGCATTCCATTATCCATTCCAATCCCATTTCCCTCCTCCAGTTGTTCTCCTCTCCTGACCTGCCGTTCTATATACCCTTTCTGCCTTCCGTCATCCATTTTTATCAATCCTCCCTTCTCCAATTTTTCCCCTCCCCTAACCTGCCTACCTATATACCATTCCTGCCTGTCATCATCTATTCCTATCGATTCTCCCTTCTCCAGTTTTTCTCTCCTCCTGGTCTGCTGGTCTACCTGCTGTTCCTGTTTCCCATCATGCCTTCTTATCAATCCTCCTCTCTCCAGTTTCCCCCCCCCCTTTGATCTGCCGATTTCCCTGCTGTTCCTGTCTTCCATCATCCGTTCCTGTCCCTCTTTCAAAATTGGAGTGCAGTAAAGTAACTTTGTATATAACTGTTTTCATTGTTTTAAATATTGTTTTAACAATAAATAACTAGATTATACTCTTCCCAGAGATCGAAGATTGCATTATTAAACAAATATGCCTGGGATTTGCATTTTTACAACCATTAAGGACACACACACACACACACACAAACATATATATTTGTTTTCTGAGGTTTTCGCGGGTGTTTGTATGTAGGTCTTTGGTTGTTCAGGTTTTCTCCCGCGTAAAATTGGAAGTGTCTTGGCGACGTTTCGACGAAGTCCCATTCATCATCTTCAGGCTGGTGTTTTCAGCTTCGTGCTTCAAGGAGCACCCACCATGAAGATGAGGCACGACCACGAATGCGAAGCCAAAAAATAGCAAGGCAGCCCACCATCTTAAACCCCCCCTGCAACTCAGACTAACCTGAGCACAACAAAGCCTCCACCCAAACAGAACACTCCCCCAGCCAATCAGAGCACAGCCAAGCCCCTAACCAAACAGAACACTCCTCCACCCAATCAGAACACAGCCAAGCCCCTAACCAATCAGAACACACCTCCACCCAATCAGAACACAGCCAAGCTCCCACCCAATCAGTTCATACCCCCATTGGCAGTTAAAAGGAAGAAACAGCTAAGACCACACATTGCTCCTCGAAGCACGAAGCTGAAAACACCAGCCTGAAGATGACGAATGGGACTTCGTCAAAACGTCGCCAAGACACTTCCAATTTTACGCGGGAGAAAACCGGAACAACCAAAGACCTACATATATAGTATATTTTTATATTTATACTCTCCTGGTGTTCGTATTTTATTTTTACTATATATATATATATATATATATATATATATATATATATATATATATATATATATATATGTGTGTGTGTCTTTGGTTGTTCGGGTTTTCTCCCGCGTAAAATTGGAAGTGTCTTGGCAACGTTTCGACGAAGTCACATTCGTCATCTTCAGGCTGGTGTTTTTAGCTTCTTGCTTTGAGCAGCTTCTTTTTGAAGAAATGATGACGAATGTGACTTCGTCGAAACGTTGCCAAGACACTTCCAATTTTACGCGGGAGAAAACCCGAACAACCAAAGACCTATATACAAATACCCGCGAAAACCTCAGAAAACATATATATATATATATATATATATATATATATATATATATATATATATATATATATATATATATATATATATATCACAAAACAAGTTAATCACGACCACCAGGAAAATCCAAACTAGACAAAAATTTAATAAAACCGAGCTTTCATCGGAAACTTCCGACATCGTCAGGGTTCTTAAAGCTAGTTAATGGGAGCAACCTATATAAGATTACCCAGCGCTTGCATCCGGCTTCTGGACCGCATCATTGGTCCCTGTTGATTAGGCTATATTCTTGGCTTATCCTTGACATTAGCATCCAACCCTTTCCTGTTTCTCCTCCATATACTCATTAACTAGCTTTAAGAACCCTGACGATGTCATATACCCATTAACTAGCTTTAAGAACCCTGACGATGTCGGAAGTTTCCGATGAAAGCTCGGTTTTATTAAAAAATTTTCTAGTTTGGATTTTTCTGGTGATCGTGATTAATTTGTTTTGTGATATGGATATACCCAGGAATCATATTTTTACTGACATTATTAAATATATATATACACACATACATACATACATACACATACATACATACATACATATATATATAGGCTATATAGGATGAAGTTGTTAGCCTCAAAGCTTGATGTGCTGCTGAAAGTACTCTCAGCATATAGAAAACCTCAATGAGAAGAATGAGATAATAAAAGAGAATTACTTGCAACAGAAAACTGCCTTGTGCCTGAATATTGTCCTGCCCTCTTTGGGGCTAAGCTTTGTAAGGGTCACTCTGAAATGTGAGGGTTGCTAGGGTGGCAATCTAGAAAATTGTTCTGTTTCTGCAACCAAGAATAGGAATGTGCTTATGGTTTCTCCCATCTAGTGCTCTCTGATCCCCTGTACTTACCACCCACTGCTGTACTTAGGAGAAAAAAAGCTTTTTTTTCTAGTAGACAGGAGGCACAAAAGGAGAAAAAAGCAAGCAAAAAAAGCCAAAATTCCTGCGGCACTCTCTTTTGCAGTTGTAAAGTATTGCTTGTTGTAAAGTGTTGAAGTTTTGACCCCAAGCAAGTTTGGCAGAAACCCTTCAGACATGCAGAGAGTAAGCTCCTTCTGTATGGGTCATAATAACCAGGGGAAGAACTTTCGTTATATATTGCTGTCTGTATCACAGAGAGCAAAAGAGCTCTTGACAGCAAGTGGCAGTCTTTTTCATTCCTGAGCACCATTCCATGGGGTTGCCTCCGTACCCAAAAGTAAATAAATGAACATCTCACAAAATTCTTGCATGTAAAGTATTTATGGTTTGTAATAACTATTTTATTTTTATTTTGTTGGGGAAAATGCCTCTTGTAAGTCTGGGAGATATGGAGTGATCTGTAGAGTCTTAAGATACGTTTTTGTTGCTGTGACCTGTTCCTGACCAGGAAGATACATTATTTTTCCTTGAGTCACAAATAGACAAACATAGGACAAAAAGATAAAACAATTTGCCTGTGAAACTAGAAGATAGGCTGTGGGAGGTTGGAAGTAGAAGAACTTTATTAGAAGTTTGAAAACAAAGGTAACTCTGAGATTATTCCCACTGATTCTGGGAGGGGAGAGGGGGGGAGGAAGGAAGGCCTAACATCCTGTGAATCTGTATAGGCTTTCCATGAAACAGACATCCAGAAACCTGAACATTTGGAAGTTGATTATTTTGTGCTATCTCTGAAGCTGTGGCAATCTTCATATTTATCTGCCCCGTTACATTTTCTACTCTTTTTTTGGGGGGGGGGGGCTCTCTATTACTCTAGTTGCTGAAACCCAGCAGAGTTCCTTCCTTCCTTGCTTGCTTATGCAAGCCTTCTAGTGATGTGTCACTTAATAATAATAATACGACAAGATTGTAGCTGGGCAGTGAAAACCATTCTTTTTATCCTGTTCCCATCATTGTACCCCATTCTTTATTTTCTCAGCTGGAAGTCTTCCGTACTGTGTAGATTACAGCCTCTAGAACTTCTCGATCAGCATGGCTGCAGTTGAGAATCAGAAGGCACCTCTGGTGGGAAGCCTTCAGCTTTAAAATAAAATGAGGACCCAGATTGTTGGGGGCAATATGCTGACTCTATAAACCACTTAGAGAGGGTTGCAAAGCACTGTGAAGCGGTATATAAGTCTAAGTGCTATTGCTATTGCTGTGTACAGAGCTCTTGGTTGAAAAAAAAAATGGTCCAATCTGAAATAATCCCCTCCTGGGCATTTCTTCTGATAACTTCTGTTCTGCATGCAGATTCTTCTAAAGCAATGGTTCTCAACCTTTTTAATGCTGCGACCCCCAACCGGTCGTAAGTCGAGGACTACTCGACTGGTGCAGCACCGTTTGCAGAATGGGACTTTTGGCGGGCTCAGCAGGGCAGAGACAGCCTGGACAATTCCTATTGGCTTTTGAAAGCCAATAGAATTAGACTCTATTCAAGAGAGTCTATTCTATTGGCTTTCAAAAGCCAATAGAATAAAAGGGAGTAGCACAGCTAAGGAAAAGGGGAAAAAAATGGTGGACTGGGTTGTTTGGTGACCCCCGTGAAATGGTCGTTCGACCCCAAATGGGGTCCCGACCGACAGGTTGAGAACCACTGCTCTAAAGCATCACAAGAAATCCTCTCATCTGGACTCATAACAGTGAAATGTGAAGGTGTCTCTTGACTCAGAAAATGCATTTGCTTTGCCTCGAGACTTCAAACCAAAGTGATGGTGGAAAGGAGCCTCTGTAGTGGGTAGCACATAGGCCAAAACACATTTTACTAGTGTAAACAAAGCAATGTAAAAGAAAAAAGTAGGTGTATGGTACTCAGGATGAACTTGAAGATGATAATTTCAACATTCAACATTTTAAAAATCTTTTTTAGAAAATTAAAGGAACTTTTACTGAGAAATGTATGCCTTATTGAGAACATTATAAAAAAATAAATCCTGATATACAAACTGCTGGCCCGCAGACCGTATGCGTCATCTGGAAGCCGCACCCACCCCATTGCCAGCAATGGCAAAACCATCCCAATACGTTGCGCGATGTCACGTGACGTTGCAAGTTTGACATGTCTGCACTAAAATGTTTACAAGCAAACATGAATTAAAGAATTTGCTTGAGATTCTTTTCATCAATTTTGATTCTTGTGCTGACTAAAAGCAAGACAATTAATAAATCCTGTTAATGAATTGGCAGTTCTTTTTATGAACATTCCTGCTATCATTCTGTGCCTTTGTTCCTAATTAAATTTTGGAATCCTGAATTCCCAGCAGAGCTGAAAGCAGAAATGGACAAGATATTAAATTGCTACTGCAATGAAGGCATGCTTAAGCAAATGCATATCTTTATTCCAGATCCTTGAAAATTCCACATAATCCTAGTACTTCACTAAAGTTTCCTTACTTATGGATGTACACACAATGCATTCCTCCTTAAGGCAGCAAAAATGCCTTCAGTTTTTATGAGTGCTTGGCAAAACACACACAGAGAGAGAGAGAGAAAGATCCTTGATCTTTTGCTACTTACTTAACGAGCTAGGGCAGTTGTTAGGAAGCATCTTTAAGTACTCAAGTGAAGAAATAATTATACTATGATGAAGAAAGAAAAGCTAGCCCATAAATATCACATGTCATCAAGCATTAGAGGGAACAACTCATGGTTTTGGAAATGAAATGTCTGTGCCTGAAAGAAAAAGCCACCAAAAGATATTTCTCACTGTGAAGAAATAAACATATCACTGTGCTTTATATCATCTTGCCTTTTAAATTTTCTGCCCCAGGGGAACTAGAGAAAGCTAATAAACAAGCACCTTAGATAGCATCCATTTAACTTTTTAAATTTCCAAATTGATCCAGTTTGGGAATGCAGCACAATCCTGTGTTCTCTGTAATCTTGAGAATAAATAGTGGCCTCTATGGCTTTCCAATTATGGTTAAAACTCTAATGTAAAAAGTATCTGGTACATAAACTACCCATCAGTATAGTCCATCTTGTCATTGATTAACTATCCTGCCCTTTCAAAACCAACAAAGTGATGAGGCTATTTATTATAACTGGGGTTGCATAGAGCACAAGCTGCATTTCTTTACTTCATCAGAAAGCCAAATTTTTGCTTGAAATCTTGAAACATTCTGCACTTTGCAAAAGATTAAACATTACCATAAGAAGGTATTGAGCACCTAAAACCCACCATTCCCCTCACGTAGCCTATTGTATTATACAATTCCTGTCCTAAAATTGTTGAGGAAGAAAGTGTGCTAGTATTTTCACCACTGCTTGGTGGTGGCACAGTGGTTAGAATGCAATATTGCAAGCTAGTTGTCACATGTTCCGACTAATGAAGCACTTCAAAGAACTTTCAGGCATGTTTCCTAAAGTCTTTATTTGCAGAGCTACAAATTATGCCGGTCACCATTGGACTAATTGATGCCAGAATCTGAACTTCCGATCGCTGTCATCAAGCTTTCCTTGCTCAACCCCTCCCTTCTCATGCAGTCACAGGTCACATTATCCAATTAGTGAGAAGGTCAAACGTTTACTTCCTCTTTCTTTCCCGGGCTTTTTTCCCCCGCCCAGTCTAAGCTAAGTATTAACCCAATAAATGCCAGACAGTTTTGCATATTGTCAAAGCAAGAATATACAGTATTTGCAGCATTGACACTAGTTCTCCTCACTGCCAGAGTTCAATTGCCATCGGCTCAAGGTTGACTCGGTCTTCCATCCTTCCAAGATGGATAAAATGAGGATCCAGATTGTTGGGGGCCATACGCTGACTCTGTAAACCGCTTAGAGAGGTCTATAAAGCACTGTGAAGTAGTATATAAGTCTAAATGTTATTGCTATTGCTATTACTAGTATCTCATCGGTGATCTCAAATTCAAACAGATTTCCTTTATTTATGACAATTGAGCCTTTCATTTCAATGTGAACCACTAAAGAACAACCATTTGTCATTGGACACATAGTAGGAGGGGAGCAACATTAATTTATGACAGTAAAAAATTAGGAAGATTCTGACAACTTCAACTAACATATTTTATTAGAAGACATAAGCTTTCATCAGCTGAAGTTCACTTCTTTTCTCCTGAGACAGCAATGCTATTTTTTTTTCTTAAATGTAAAAGTCCCTTTTCAGTTTGTTGTTTTCTTTGCAGGTTACCTATTTCCAAGTATTGATGAGATATAGCCCAGGATAATTTTCTAACTCATTGGCCCCCAATATTTTGGGCACCAAGGACCAGTTCCGTGGAGAGACATTTTTCTGCGGACCAGGGGGGGGTGGTTTTGTGTGTACTGCCTGCATCCTGCAGACGGGGCTTCACTTGTTTGTGCAGACCGGACACTGGTATGCCACGGACCAGTGCCGGTCTATGGACCAGGGGTTGAGGACCCTTGCTCTAACTGATAATATAAGAATTAAATAAAAACCTGAAATGCAGACTGATAAGCCCATCTAGAGGTGGCTGATTGGGTTGGTTTTCTGCCATCTTTCTGCCTGGCTTTATTGTTGTTTATTTGAGAGACTGCATTTCCCATCCTAAGCAGCATCTCACCAAATGCAATTATCACTAAAAGGCAACAAGATAAAAAGTAGCATAAGTGGCGATGTGAAAATCTCTTTATATATCAGCCTAGGGAAAAAAAAAACCTCTGAAAATTGAGTTAACAAGTTTAATCCTTTCAGAAGATTAGGCATTTTGATAGTTATTTTCTGCTGTGGGCAGCATGGGGAGAGAGGAGAAAGTGTCAGTAGATAATGCCTAACACTAATAAGCTTGTGCTGTCCTCCCAGGTTATTGCCTCAGCAAATGTACTAGATGGTTGAGCTTTGTCTCCTCTGAGAAAAACAAAGTCCAGCTTGCTTAGTACTGGATGGAAAGCTCCAGAGAGTTATATGCCACAGAAATGCATACTGTATGTACATATACAATCTGGAAGAAGGCCATGGCAAACAATTTATTGTACTCAGAAAATGACAAGAATGTGCACGTCACTAGGAATCAATATGATACAACCAACTCTCTATATTTTTTGGACTTTAATCGTTTTTCCCATCTACTCCTTCCATCTGCTGGAGAACAACTAGCCAACTTGATTGCCTGTGCAACTAAAAAACTGCATACTTCTGAAAAGTATGGAGGAAGGGTTGGAGGAAGGTAACAGTATGAAAACCAATTTGATTCAATAGCTACCCCCAAACATTCATTGGTCTACCCCCAAACATTCATTATGGACATTTGGTCAATCAATCTATCTGTCAAGCGTAGGAAAATCAGGAAGTCCTGGCAGTTCAAATGTAAAAATTTATTGCAAGCTTATGCTCTCTACAAGAATCTGAACTACTAATGGTCAAAGCAAATTGGCAGTAGATAAGAGTCAATGGAATTCAAGGTGGGCTGGACTTGGATCTCTTATGGGCATGAAGGGACGCGAGACTGGTGACGTGCTTAACCCTTCCGTCTGGCTCAGTCTGGTCATTTCCTAGCTGGAGGAATAAAATGAAGGGAGAATCTGGCCCATTCTAATAACTGGTTTAATCTGTAAAAATCTAATCAAACTATTTTTTCTAGATGCTGCCATGATTACCATATCTAGCATGTCTACACAATTTATTTTAATTGCCACCAGTAGTGTTGCAATTTACCACTGTCTTCTTCCAGAGTTGATATTGCTTCCCCTTAGTAATTTTATTTTCCTCATGTTTTCAGAACTTTGTTCTTATCTTTACCCTTTATCCTTTCCTTACCAGAAAGCACAACTCTACTAGTTGTTTCTTTTTGCACTAATATTACTCTAATGCAGCGGTTCTCAACCTGTGGGTTGCGACCCTTTTGGGGGTCGCACGAGCCTTTCACAGGGGTTGCCTAAGACCATCGGAAAACACATATTTCCAATGGTCTTAGGCAGGGCTTGTCAACCGCCTTCTCTCCCTCCCCCCCTTTGTTCCACCTCACTTGTTTGTGGAAAATATGCTGCTTGGCGGAAGTCTGCACGAACTCTACCAAATGTGCCCTGCAGGGGGCGCATGAAGAGCGCAGGCGCAGAGCAAGGGCTCACCCTCCCCAGAGACTCATTGTGCAGCAACTGGATTGACTTCTTCTCGTGCACGCAGGTCAGCAAAGGGGAGACTGCCGCAGCACCCAACTCCTGCGCTCGTCAGCTGGCAACCCCCGAACTTGCACTTGTCAGCCAGGAGGTCTGGTTACGGCCACCAATGTCCTTTGCCATCCTACCGGGGCTTGACAGGGAGAGAGGGAGGGAAGGAGGAAGAGACTCCTCCTGCTCTCCTAAGCTTCAAAGCATGATCAGCTTCCCAAGGGCGCCACAATCCTCACAAAAGCGGGGGGAGGAGAAGCAAAGGGGGCGAGAAAGCTCACAGTGGGCTCGAAGCGGCACCTGTCAGCGTTGGTGACAAGAAATTCCCCACAAACCCAGGGAAGGGGTGGAGAAAAGGAGCCCCTTTTGGGAGGAAACCACCACCTTCTTCTCCTTGGCTTTGCGCTCTTCTGTTTCTCAGCAGCCGGGCTGCCAAGCCTCTGCTGGCTGGAAGTTATTTATTTATTTATGTATTTATTTATGAGACTTATTACTGCTTTAAGTGCAAGCACTCTCTAAGCGGTATACACCAGTAAGCAATGTATATATATATTTACATTGCCCCCAACAATCTGGGTCCTCATTTTACCTACCTCGGAAGGATGGAAGACTGAGTCAACCTTGAGCTGGTGAGATTTGAACCGCTGATCTGCTGAACACAGTCAGCTAAAGTGGCCTGCAGTACTGCACTCTAATTGCTGCGCCACCTCGGCAACTTCCTTTCCTTCCCTCCTTCTTGGTCTCTTCCTCCTTCCCTCCCTCTCCCATTGTCCCTTCCTTCCTTCCTTCCTTTCCTTCGCCTCCCTCTTTGTCCCTCCTTCCCTCCCTCTTTCCCCTTGTCCCTTCCATCCTTCCCTCTTGTCCAGGATCGGGGCAAACCTCTACAGCTGATCCGCACTTTTGCAGAGTGGCCAAGAAGCAGGTCAGCTGTAGCAGCTCTCCTTGGCTCCTGCCCAGCAAACTGCTCGAGCTTTGCTAGAAAACATGCCGCTTGCTAATTTAGCAGAAGTGCGAATCAGCTGTAGCCCGGCGCTGATCCTGGGGCTCCTGCTAACTTAGCAAGTGGCTTGTTTTCTGGCGAAGCTGAGCAAGTGAGCTGGGGAGAGTTCTCCTCTGCCTCTGGCAGCCTGTCCCCCTCCCCTTGTCCCTTCCTGGGCACAGGGGGGGGAGGAAGGAAGGAACGAAGAGAGAGGGAAATAAGGGACAATGAGAGAGGGAAGGAAGGAAGGAACAATGGAATGGAGGGAAGGAAGGAAGGGACAAAGAGGGAAGGAAGGAAGGAAGGAACTAAGGGAGGGGAAGGAAAGGAAGAAGGGACAATGGGAAAGAGGGAGGGAAGGAGGAAGAGACTAAGGGAGATGAAGGAAAGGAATGAAAGAAGGAAGGAAGGGACAATGGGAGAGAGGGAGGGAAGGAGGAAGAGACTAAGAAGGAGGTGAAGGAAAGGAAGGAAAGAAGGAAGGACAATGGGAAAGAGGGAGGGAAGGCGGAAGAGACTAAGGGAGGTGAAGGAAAGGAAGGAAAGAAGGGACAATGGGAAAGAGGGAGGGAAGGAGGAAGAGACTAAGAAGGAGGTGAAGGAAAGGAAGGAAAGAAGGAAGGACAATGGGAAAGAGGGAGGGAAGGCGGAAGAGACTAAGGGAGGTGAAGGAAAGGAAGAAAAGAAGGAAGGGACAATGGGAAAGAGGGAGGGAAGGAGGAAGAGACTAAGGGAGGGGAAGGAAAGGAAGGAAAGAAGGAAGGAAGGGACATTGGGAGAGGGAGGGAAGGAGGAAGAGACTAAGAAGGAGGTGAAGGAAAGGAAGGAAGGAAGGGACAATGGGAGAGGGAGGGAAGGAGGAAGAGACTAAGAGAGAGGTGAACGAAAGGAAGAAAAGAAGGAAAGAAGGGACAAGGGGAGAGAAGGGAGGGAAGGAAGGCAGGCACCCACCCCAGTCCAATCCCAGAGACCCACAGATTTCCCCCCCCCACAGGCACTCTGCAACCTGAGTGACCAGCTGGCCACGCCCCCTGGCCATTGATCACGTGATAAGTATGAATCAGTTGTCAAGCATCCGAATGTAAATCACATGACCCTGGGGATGCTGCAATAATCATAAGTGTGAAAAATGATCATAATTCGCTTTTTCAGTGCTGTTATAACTTCAAACAGTCACTAAGTGAATTGTTGTAAGTCGCGGACTACCTATACTTTCCCATTTTTTCCTTTTTTTGGGGGGGTCAAGTTTTTGATACCCCCCAGCTAGCTGGATGGGGGGTTGGGGGTCACCACAACATGAGGAACTGTATTAAAGGGTCGCAGCATTAGGAAGGTTGAGAACCACTGCTCTAACCGTTGTTAAAGCAACTGATCCTTCTATATCAAGATGATAATCCTCTGGAAGGGATTGTAAACTATAAGTTAGTGAATATTTAGCACTGAGTGATGCAAATTCTGTAATGAAAAATGAATTTGATGACCTTTCTAAATTCTACAAATTAACTAATGTGCATGGTTTATTTTAAACTGTGCTAGCTTTGATTGCCCCAGGAAAGTAAAGTGAGTCACCTAAGCTTTGAAGCCCCATGTCAGCATCATAAATTCCTATTGATAAAAGTTGCACATTTTCACATCCCGCTTGTGCTCTAGTGAGCAATTTCTGCAGCCTACTGAGGTTGAAGACACTCATCCTTTCTCTCACTTTTGAAGGTACAAAGCAGGTATGTGGGCCAGCATAGCTGATCCCTGCAGCCATGGGGTGCTTCTAAAACCCTGCGCCTGTAGAAAGGATCTCTCCCACCTTAGTCACTAATTGCAAAGAAAGATGGCTGCAGCTGCAGTTTGCAGAGGAAAGCTGAAACTTATATTTCCCAATATATTTGATGAAATACAAAGGCTAAATTAATATCTAGGAGGATATTTTGCCCCACACATCTTGAACTTTAGAGCTAGAGGGAGAGATTTTCTCTGTAATATTGTTGAGCTTCCAAGACCTTCCAAAAGGTCCAAGCTGGATAGGAGGATTAAGACTAATTCAGAAACTTCTCCTCAGTTTAAAGAAGATTTTGGCTGACCTTCCACTTTATTTGAGAGGCTTAATGGGATGTTAAAATGAGATCCCAACATTTCTAGGTCATGAAAGCAGCCATTATTTCAAAGATTTGGTTAGCCAGCAAATCCAGTTCATTTGTTTAATTCCTGTTTATTTAACCTTCCCTCTGCCTTTTCAGATTTCAACAGCAGAACTAGAAACTTTAAAGAAGAAAATTCTGTATGAATTAATATATTCCATTGTCCCAAATAAGATATGTGTGTGCATCAATTATTGATCTCCTGGAGCATGCACCTTATATTGAGGTTATGGGAGATCAAGATAGCTGTTCTTAATTAACATGTAATATATTTTTAGAGTAAAGTAATGTTTGGGCTTTCGATAAAGAGAAAATAGAGAAGTTGAAAGAAGCTGTTGTACAGGGCATTCACATGACAAAGAAAAAAAGGAGGAGGCGATGGAAGAGAGGCTAAAGAGCTATTGTGCCTTTTGTTTAGAAACTGCCAAGAAAGAATCAATCATTCTAGAGATAACATAAAATCTGAACAACAACCAAAAAAGAAATTTGGGGTAATAGTTAAGCCTGTACCAGTTATGGCGAACCTTTTAGAGATCGAGTGCCCAAACTGCAACCCAAAAGCCACTTATACATCGTCGGGTGTTGGCTGGGTGTGGCCCATTGGCTGGGTATGGCCAATCAGGTGGGTGTGTCTCATTGGGTGGGCGTGTCTGTGATAGTAACGGCAGACTGTGTGGGACTAAAATAAAAAGTTCAATCAATCAATTCCAACTTTCCAAGATCTTTTTTTTCCCGCGAGAAGTTGAAATTGATTGATTGAACCTTTTTCTTTTTGCACACGGCAGCGGAGGCCTAAAGTGAAAAGGTTTTATAAAACCCAGCTGAAGGCCTAGGACTGGGGCGACGGCGTGTGTGCCCACAGAGAGGGCTCTGAGTGCCGCCTCTGGCACCCGTGCCATAGGTTCGCCACCACTGGCCTATACCATGGCAGATTGGCGGTTTGGTGGCTCAGTGGTTAAGGTGCCATCCTTGTTGGCTGGAAAGCCAGCAGCCCAGGTTCGAGACCCAAGTGCCACGTGATGGGATGAGCTTCCATTTTTGCCCTAGCTCCTGCCAACCTAGCATGCAAAGGAGAGTAGATAAATAGGGAAGATAATAGGCTGGCCACATGACCACAGAAATGTCTTCAGACAGTGCTGGCTCAATGGCCCTGAAACAGAGATGAGCACTGCCTCCTATAATCAGCAGCAATTACTGGAGTAAAATCTGCAGGGACTCCTTACTTATGGCAGAGATGTCTGGTTTGCAACTTCAAGCAAAAAAAAAAAAATGAAAACATAAAAAAACTAAGCCCAAAATATGCAACTAAGAGTTACCTAAATTATGAAATTTATGTGGCATGTATCATGATATATTCATCATGTAAATGGTATAGTGACAATGACATTTATTTAATGGATGATGTCATGTTAATAATTAGAACACTCATAGAGATTCAACTACTTGAGGAATAATAATAATATTAGCAATCACCTAAAGTGTAAACATAGGTGATATTTGCTATCAGTTTTTTTCTACTTTTAAAATCATACACACCTTGTTGAAAGAAAAGCTATGTGGGAGTTTCTAAAACATGAAAAAGATCTTGAACTGAATCTCTTGGTGACAATCTCTAAAGAAGGAACCCTCTAGATTCCTTTCTAGACATCAGAAATGTCTTCTGATGTCAAGGCTCTGAAGCAGAGCCATCAAAGCTTCCTTCAGACATAGGAAAAATTCTGTAATACTGCAGGGTGCACATTCGCTGATTATCTTTGAACTTGGTGATTTGGCTGCAAACATTTTGTTTCCATTCGGGGGAAACATCTTCAGTACGCTTTGAATTGTGCTCATCTGTCAGAGCACTGGCCTTTAAATACCTTTTTGTGTGATGTAAATTGGTGTTGGTGTTATTTGTCCATATGTTTCTGAGTCATGGTCTGATTTTGGGCTGTTTGATTGGCTGGTTGTTGTTGCTGGGCCATAGTCTTTGGTGTTTAAGTATCTATTTAAATACTTCAACCACAACCGCAATCCCGAAGGCAGCATTTAAAACAAACAAACAGGCACCCCACCACACAGCAACAAAAATCACAACTCGCCACAAGAAACCAGATCATGTTTCGATAACAACAGCTAGCCAACCAAACAACCTTAAACCAAACCATGACTCAGAGGCAACCAAACGAACAAACACCATTTGCATCACACAGATGTTACTTAAACACCAAAGACTATGGCCAAGCAACAACAACCAGCCAATCAAACAGCCCGAAACCAGGCCATGACTCAGAAACATCTAGACAAATAACCCCCACACCAATTTACATCACACAAAAAAGTATTTAAAGGCCAGTGCTCTGACAGATGAGCACAATTCAAAGTGCACTGAAGATGTCCCCCCAAATGGAGACAAAGCATTTGCAGCCAAATCGCCAAACTCGGAGATCAAACCAATAGCCCATTCTGCAGAAAATCTACTCTCAGCCTCTTCTGTTAATTGACAAAACACGATTTGTAAACAAAAGCTTGACTCTAAGATTACTTTAGAGCAAATAAAATGATACAAGTCTCTTACAAAAGTTTTGTGAGATTTTTGTTTCATACTGAAGAATGGTAATAGCTGTTAGTAAAACATGAACAGATGCAGGCCTTGCCAAGGAGACCAGCCTCCTCCCTTGTACCTCAAAAAAACAGGAGGAAAGGGGCAAGAGTTTTGTCACTATCCGTTTCCTACAGATAGGTGTCTTATTTGAAAATATAATCCCTGGTGTAATTCTTAACCTTCATCTTTCTTCTAATAAATGCTACTAATGAGAGCTTCTAGATTCTTAGCTCTTGGGTTAGGAGCAAGCTCAACATGACAGGTTTGGAAACTCACCCAATAGAATGGGTTCCAGATTTCCATGGAGAACTTCTCAGTGGATGAGAGTGGCATCCAACTTTGCTGGAAGTTATGGAAAATAGTTCCAAATTTATTTCCATAGCTGAAAGAAAGCACAGGGGTCTGCAAAAGAAATTCTATCCCATCCTGTGACATACTTCAGAACCTAATTGGGAAATTTAGACAGGAAAATAATTATGTACTAGATAATTCTTAGCATACACCATCTGCTACTCAGTTTGCCCCTAAGAGAAATAAAACAAGAGCCACAGCAGCGTTCACAACAAGTTATTTAAGCTTAGAGAAGCTTATTAATGTTTAGTGGATGGTAGCAAGAGAAAAAAGTAGTAGCATTGCAAATCTGTAGTAATTTGTGCAGAGATTCAGTAACAGCATGCCATCTTACATCATTGAGCACTCTAAATAAGAGTGGAAACCTTCTGACCTTAGCAGAGTACCACTTTATAAATACAGGCAGTGTTTGGTTATCGACTGACTTGTAAAACAACTGTTTGCTGTTATGACAATGATGAAAAAGTAACTTTGCAACCAATCCTTACATTTATGACCTTCGTAGTCTGTTAAAGCAAAGAAAATCTGAAGTAAAATCATAAGCACTGTCACAGTTTTATTTAATAACCACTTCGCTTAATAACCAAATTGCTGATCCCAATTGTGGTCACTAAACAAGGACTGCCTGTAGAGGAACTGTGTGATGGTATGTGAGAATGACTTTGGGAGAGAGGAGAAAGATGTGCAGCCTAGGCCATGGTCTGATAAGGGACAGCCAGTCTGCAGATGGAGGGAAAGCATGGGAAGTTTTTCAGAAGGGACTTTCCTAGGCTTGCAAGATTGATGTTAGCCCTTCAAGGTAATCCAAACAAGCACAACCAGGAGCATCAGAGGTTACATTAAAGGGGGGCGCTCACTGCTGCTGGACTTGGTTCACAGAAAGAAGACCTGTCAATCTCTTAGTTCTGGTTTCAGTATAGTTTTAAAATCTTAAATCTGTGTAGTTTTAATGTTTTAATATTTTAATTATTTTTCTATTTGTTTTATAACTTGTAAGCCACCCAGAATCAGCTTATAGGAGAGATGGAAACCATAAAAAATTAATAAGTAATTAAATTTAATAAGTAAAATAAAATAAACAGAATCTTGCAAGATGGAAAATATTTCTCCCCTCCTCTGTTTTTCATCTTAATCAAAGAAAAGAATAGAGATAATTTTGTTTCCACTTGGAAACTACTTCTGGATTTTGTGCTTGAGGTGGAAAAAAATGAAACTTTGACTTGGGGTTTTGCTGATTGTATAGGCTGTCATTATAGAAATGGCTGGTATATATTATTATGTAAAAGTAAAAAGCTAAGGCTTATTCTTATTCTGCACTAAAACGAAACAGAAGTCAATGCTTTTTCTTTTCCCCCCTTTCCCCTATATTTTTTCCTCTTCCCTTTTTCCTCCTCTACTTTGCTGTTATTTTCATTTTTCTTTGTATTTTATACTTTGATAAACTAATACAAAATTTGGAACCAAATCCCACATAAAATTATAGACTGCTACTTCAGCACTGTACAAATGCTGAGTTATATATCTGGCAAGGTAGACTTATTTTGTAACCTATGCCATCTATTCAGCATTGCCACCTACTTAGCTCTGTCCCTTCCCAGAGGTTTTTTTTTTTAGTTTATCTAATAAATAGAATAGAATATTCTTTATCAGCTAATTGTGATTGGAGACACAAGGAATTTGTCTCTGGTGCAAAAGATCTCAGTGTACATGCAACAAAGAGATACAACATAAATCATAAGATACAATCATAATCACCAACAAAGCGATAGTCATAAGATACCAATAGGAATAGGTAATAGGAAAGATGGGAATGATAATAGTAATACAGTCCTACTACATGGTTAGATATCTTTAGGCATAAGACAGTGTTGTGAGAATTATGTGTTTAGCAGAGTGATGGCATGGGGGGAAAACTCTCTTTGTGTCTAATTTTAGCTGCCCATCTCACATGCATGATGCTGAACAACTTGCAAAGTTAAAAGCACAAAACCAATTTGACAAACTAACCAAAAATATAACAATAATTTAACTGTGTCTTTTAAAAAAAACAAAAGTATAAAGTAACAGCTGTTTTGTTACTGCATTTAATTCTTTCTCCCCATTAGCTGCACTCCAAGATAAAGCTTATAATCCTCCAGCTGACTGCCTTACAATCATGTTAGGTCATGATTCAAACGGCCCTTTTCAGTTCCATTATTCATGAATTGGGATTTTAATAGTTGGAATGAGGCATGTTGCTGGCTGTATCAATTTTTAATCACTACAGTCCAGTAAGTGGGAAATTGCTTGAAGTGAACTTTGATTCAAATTGATTCCAGCAACTATTTCCTGAATATATTATGCAAAGAGTTTTGTTGGACCCTCTTAGTGGTGAACCATGTAGTGTGTTGTCTAAAATTTGAAATTTAAATACAGGTAGTCCTTAACTTATGACCACAATTGAGCCAAAAATTTATGTTGCTAAGTGAGACATTTGTTAAGTGAGTTTTGCTCCATTTTATGACCTTTCTTGCCACAATTGTTAAGTGAATCACTACAGCCATTCAGTTAGTAAGGTTGTTAAGTGAATCTGGTTTTCCCATTGACTTTGCTTGTCAGAAAGTTGCAAAAAGTGATCACATGACCCCGAGACACTGCAACCATCATAAATATCAAGTGCCAAGCTTCTGAATTTTGATCACGACCTTGGGGATGCCACAACAGTCTTAAGTGTGAAAATCAGTCATAAGTCACTTTTCTCAGTGCTGTTGTAACTTCGAACAGTCACTAAACAAACTGTAAATTAAACTTCAGCCCATTTCTCACAGCAAGTGTAGAGAGGCATAGTAGTAAAAATTTTAACTTTTCTAAAACATAGATTCTGTGGGTGAAGAAGTTAAACATGGTCTAGTTAGTAAGTTCCCCTAAAATAGGATGTGTGCCTATTACAAGCATCATGTGGATTTTTCCTATTGGATATTTAGTTGCTTCTGTGTCACCTCATGCTTTCACTAGTCCAACATCAGGCACTGACATGTTTTCCTATGATGATTCAAAATTTCATTTAAAAGAAATGTCATGAAAAAAATGAGAAAGCAACATCCTCTTGTTTGGGACATCAAAATAAAAGCAATGTTGTCCAAATACAAAAATATTTTGCCTTAAGAATATCAATCGGTGGTTTCCCTTTTTACCCTTTATTGTAATATTGCTACTTCAAAACAGGAGTAAATAGAAGAGTCTTTTCCTGGAAGAATAATCCAGTAAATGTGGCTTTTTGACTTGTGCTGCAATGTGGGAAGAACTTTGCCGCCCTAAATGGAGGCCCGGAAGGACATGCGCACCCCTCCCTGCCTCCATTCTCATTGACAGGCTTTTTGTGAAAAGGCTTCAGGCCTTCCCTCTGTTTGCAAAGCCTTTTGCCACAGATCTTGTCCAGGCTTCCGTTTGCAGAGAACAGAGGCCTAAAGTACCATGAGATCATGCAAGATCAGTAGTACGAGATCTCACATTACTGATCTTGCAATACTTTAGGCCTCCATTCTCTGCGACCACGCCAAAGGCCTGAAGCACCAATCCAGGACAAGAAACCGAAGGCTCGCTAGATCTTTGCAAGTTGAGTATCCACAAGCCCAGTGCCTGTTGAGACCCACCCTTGGTGGGGAGAAATAGGCAGGGTGAATGTTGCAGTGCCTCTGCGGTTGTTCATAAGGGTGAACAACTGCCATGATGCTACAACATTCATAACTTCAGGACTGTGTCGTAAGTACTTGGGGGAGTTATGTTGTAACTTCAAACAGAGGCCCATAGGAACATGTGCATCCCTCCTGGCCTCCATTCTCGATGGTGAAAAGCTTTTTGCAAAGACAACTGGAGCTTATAGAGATACAATCTCTTGTCCCCTGCAGGACTTGGCAAGCCTTTGCTCAAGGTGAAACCAGGGCAGAGAGGCTGGAGAGAAGACAGTTCCCTTGATCATTGAGATCTACATAAGGTAAGTGACCCGGTCCTGTAGGATAGGAGGGAGGGGGAAGCATGAGATGTCTCAATGGGTTGGAGGAGGACCTGGGTGGTTAGAAGCACTAGGTCCCCCATGGCCTTCCCCACCCTGAGATATCTCATGCATTAAGACCGTGCATTTGATTAGCAAATGCATGGGCGAAAGCAGGGAGTGATCACATTCATGTTACATGATTCACTCCTACAAATCTTCATGTTGTGAATGTAATTAGCAGTCTCCATTACATTCATAACTCAAGGATTACCTGTAATGGCCTGCATGGGTGGTAAAGGACCTTTCTGTGTTTAAAAAAAATCTCTCCTTTTCCTGGAATATTGAGATTATGATTCCTTATTGCCAGATGAAAATGATTGTGGTGCTTAAACTGGACTGTTTGCAATATATTTTCAGCAGTATTGGCAGAGTGCTAGAGGATGGGGTATTTTAGGTATTATTCTGCAGGATTTCTCACTGGATTAAAGTTAAAGACTTCCTTAAGTTTAGTGTGCCTTCTAATGACTACCTGATTATCCATGTAGTTTTCTTGGCAATAATATAGAAGTGCTATTTGTCAGTATGTTGGACATTATGAAAGCCATTTGGTGTAGTGGTTAAGGTATTGGCCTAGAAATCAGGAGGCTGTGAGTTCTAGACTTCCTTGGGCATGAAAACTGGTTGGGTGACTTTGGGCCAGTCACTCTCTTTCAGCCCATCCCACCCAAAAAGTTGTTGTTGTAGAGGAGAAAGGAGGAGGAAGGAGTATTAGGTATATACGTTGCCTTGGGATATATAGAAAAAGTGGAATAATGATAAAATATACTCAGCTTGTGCAAGAAGATCACATAAACTGATCATAAACAATTACATAACAAAGTTGCCAAAATCATTCCCTGGAACATCTTAAAAATTATCATATACCAGTAGTGAAAAACTGGTGGAAACATATAATAGAAAAAGTCATTGGAAAAAAGAGGAGGTTAAAATATTGTGAGATTTCCCAATATAGTCTGACAAAATCCTGACTCATAACACACCAGATATAACTATGGTTTAAAAAAAGGAAAGTGTGGATAATTGATGTAGATAATAGAAGGCAAAGAATTTGAGAAGATCACAAAGTATCAAGATACGAAAATCAAAATTCATGATTATGGCATAAATCAGCCATGGTGGTTCCAGTCAACACACTTGGATAGCATTTAGAAAATCCATGCATTTGCACAATTTCCATCTTCAATTGCAAAAGGACATTGCTTGGATTTGCATATATACTGCGTTGATACATTGCTACAGTATCCTAGTTCTTGGAATGAACTTGATGTGTATCAAGGCCAACACCAGAGAACTGGCAGCTGTGATTTCACACTGTTGTTAACAGATAATTATTGATCAGATTTTCAGTAAGACTGGTACTGACCATTTAATTCATTTCAAGTGATAGATTGGTTGTTCCTAAAGTAGCCCATCCTATCTCAGGTCAGTTTAGATGTAACATATCCCAGGTTTAAAATGCAGTTAGGAAAACCAGAGAGCTCTGCCATTTTGTTAGCTAGAATGGAAAAAAAAATATCTAATGGCAGCTATAGTTTTTGACTATTTTTTTAACTATGCAGGACAAAATTTGCAGAAGAATTTTAGATACAGTGAGGAGGTAAAATGCATTGTATTTTACAAAAAAAAAGATGTAGGAGTTTCAAGCTTCACTACTTTTTCTAATGCTCGTAGCTATTTTTTTAGAGTCAGTATGAGAGAAAATTTATAATGATAATAAGGAAGTATTCCTATTACAGTACAAGGAATACCATTACAAACCTAAAATGGATATATTGAAGGAGTTTTGAACAAAGGAAGGATTAATACTAAGAAATAATGAAACCTCCTCCTAGATGTGATAGAGCTGATTGAAGGGGTGAGAATGGAGAGAAGTACAAGAGATTAATTCACTGTTTCTTTTTATAAAATAGTTGTTAAGCCAATCAGATAGCTAAAATAGCTCACAAAACATCATCAACATTCAACATCATCAAATAACTGTAAGAATAGGAAATAAAATGGATCAAACAATAAAACTACCGGTAAGACTCCCTTCCAAATTTCTGAAGCTGTCTCAAGACAAGTGAGTAGAGGCAATCAGTGGTGGCCTTATTGCAAGGGACACTCTGTCAGTCCCTGAATCCAATATGCTGCTTTCTTTCCCCCTCTCTCTCTTTCCTATCAGGGTACTTTTCTCAAGTTAACCCTAATATTTTGGGATAGGCTTCCTTACTGCTATTGAACTCAACAAATCTGGGCAAGAACTTTATGGAGCCTTTTGAACCAGGATAGTGCAGATTGGAATGTTCTCTCTTGGCTGAGTAAGTAAACTCTGCCCTGAATTGGCCAGAATTGCCCCAAGTTCAGAATTTACTCAGGTCAGAGCACTGTTCTATTATTCCATTATCTGCATTGTTATATTCATGCTTACTGGCCATAATAATTTAGATAAGAAATGCTGGAACTGGTGGATTAGCAGTATCTGTTGCTGTGTTCTAAATTCTCTTTTCAAAAAAAAAACTCCATGCAGCTTTATAGCAAACCTTTTTACCTAAGCAATCATGCTCATACATGTACACACAAACCTACAGAATATGCACAATGGCTGTATTCACACAACAATAAGTGATGAATTAGCAATGGTTAATTTGTTCTTGAAGGATGGGCCGGGCTTCCAGTGTCATTTAAAGAAGCACTAATTGACCCTTACTGGGACTGACGATTCTAGACAATTTTTTCCCGATCTCCTATTTTCCTTTTTGAGGAGAAGGTAGTTGAGAAGGCAGTGGTATTGCAGCTTCAAGGGATCCTGGATGAAATGGGTTATCTGGACCCCTCCAATCAGATTGCTGTCCCAGATATGGGACAGAAATAGCATTGGTCACGGTTTTGGATTATTTCTGGCAGGAGCAGGATGAGAATAGTGCATCCATCCTGGATTTTCCTGACTTCAACAGGCTTCAGTACCATTGATGATGGTATTCTTTTTGGGTCAGCTCCAGAAGTTGGAGGTGGGGGGCGCACAGTTTTGTACTGATTTACTACTTTCCTCAGAGGCTGGTCCCAATTAGTGTTGATAAGTAATGAGAGGTCCCGCTCATAGCCCCTGCTTTGTGGGGTCTCACAGAACTTGATGATTTCTCTTACTCTTTTTTGACATCTACATTAAGATGCTGATTTATCACTATGAGATAAGGTATCATCAGTATATGGATGTTATTCCATTGTACATCTCTATCCTGGGTAAACTAAGTGATGCTGTGCATGTTCTTTCACAGTTTTGGAGGATGTGGGGGTTTGGATGGAGAACAATAGGCTTCAACTGAATCCTGGTAAGACGGAGCTTATGCTGCATTGGATGACAGTTTGTTTCCAAGTCCAATTTAAGGTGATGGTTATGACATTTAAAGTCCTTCATAGCATGGGGCCTGATTGCCTGAGAAACCATCTCATCCCAATTATATTGACCGATTCCACCAGGTCAGGCAGAAAGAGCATGTTATGGATCCCATCATTTAAAGAATTCTGAATTGCCAGGGCTAGGGGAAGAACCTTCATTGCTCTTGCTCCTGCCTTATGGAACATCTTGCTCCCTGAGGTGAGGTTGGCCCCCATTCTTCTGGTCTTCTGAAAAAGTGTTAAAACCTGGTTCTGTCAATTGGCATGGGGATTCAAGAGAGATACACAACCCAGGGGTTGGTGGGTGGTTTGAACTTTTTAAACTTTATCTACTTTTTGTATGGGTGTTGTGCTTTTTCTGGTGTTTCATTGTAAACCAGTGGTTCTCAACCTATGGGTCGGGACCCCATTTGGGGTCAAACGACCATTTCACGGGGGTCACCAAACAACGCAGTCTGCCATTTTTCCCCCATTTCCTTAACTGTGCTACTCCCTTTTATTCTATTGGCTTTTGAAAGCCAATAGAATAGACTCTCTTGAATAGAGTCTAATTCTATTGGCTTTCAAAAGCCAATAGGAATTGTCCAGGTTGCCTCTGCCCTGCTAAGCCCGCCAAAAGTCCCATTCTGCAAACGGTGCTGCACCAGTTGAGTAGTCCTCGACTTACGACCAGTTGAGTAGTCCTCGACTTACGACCAGTTGAGTAGTCCTCGACTTACGACAGGTTGGGGGTCGCGGCATTAAAAAGGTTGAGAACCACTGTTGTAAACCACTCAGAATCACTTCTACAGTGAGTTGGGCAGTGCATAAAATTGGTAAATAAGTAAACAGACAAACATGGTTTGGTCCGCTGCTATCTCAGAGCCACTGGCAAATGACCAACAAATTACAAGCCAATGGGGAGTGGCCATCTTGGCAAAAAGCCCCACCAAGAAGGTTGAGAGACTGTCTTATCCTGCCATTTGTTCTTAAGTTCTTAAAACCTCACAAAATAAGTTGGAAAAATTTATGGACGCTCAATTGGAGTGGAAACTATAGTGAGCAGAGTTATGAAAACCACCTCTTTCACCCTTGATTTATAGACAGGCATATGCTTGTGGCCTGGGATGGGATGAAAAACCAAGTACCAGCGGAAGGGAGTTGCTGGAGAAACCCCATTTTGCAGGATTTCAGGGTCTCTATGGAGCAGCATAGGGATATTTTGTTTGTTTTTATCTAACACAGTTACATCCTGCTGCTATCATGACTAGAATCTCAACAATTCACACAGGCCCAAACAACATCAGGGTTTCTATTTAAGACTAAGCCTCCTGAGCAAAGTAGATTAAACTGATTGTCCAGTACTAACCCCATTCAGATCCTGTTATTTTTGTCGTGTGAACAGGGCTACAAAACTGAGAATGCCATAAGTCCTTGCCCAAAAAAGAAATTAATCCACCTTGAGAGCAAGAGCTATAAATAATTAATTCTTTTCTCCCTCTGTCTGTGGTAACTTGGGCAGAATGCATCTCTTCTGCCCAGTTGCCCTGAGACACAACTTCCAGTATCATCAGGATGCAGCCTTCAGTTGCCCTGTTGGCCTTCCTTTTCTATTCTTCTTCATGAACTGATCTGTATTATGAGTTAGCCCAGGACTTCTTGCCTTGGCTAAGTGCTCTGCTTTTGATGCAGCCCATTTACACTCTGCTCTCTAAATCACTGAGCATCCATGGATCCTTTTAATATATGCAGAATGGTCATCATCATACGAGAGGGATGGATGAGGGAGACACCAGTAACCATGTGTTTCCCAATCATAAGATTAAAACTGAGCAACTGTCATGGAAGAAGGGGTGGTTTCTTACCAGAACAAGCTGTGCCCAGTTCCCATCTCCTAATCAAGGCAAAACATTTGTTTAATTTGAGGATGGAGAAAGCTTCCAGATCTGCATTTGTTGGGGACCCAGCCCGGAGGATGTTATTATTTCAGCATGTTCCATGTTATATCCAGTGATATTGCTGGGTATAGATTAATGCGTGAAGCTCTGTCACAGCTTTGTATTTGCATTCTGTATTTGATCCCAGAATGAGAAACAAGAGTAAGAGGTTTTATTGGAGCTGAACCTGCCATCAAAATGAAAGTTAAAATTTATCCAGCAGCAATTCCTATCAGGAATGCCAAATATCCCAGTCATATAAATACTGAATTAACTTTCCAGGTCAGGTAGTAAGTCATCTTGTGAATGGGCAGCAAATGGATCTCCTCTGATACATCTGTCAACCCGTTAAATGTGGACAACATGAGCACACTGGTGTACTTCAGAGCAGAATTGTTGGGAAAACCCAAATATCTGACAAATTGTTGCTCTTAATAAATGAGAGAAAAAGGTACTGGACAGTTGACTTTACCTTGGAAAACAAACCTGCCAGTTAGTTGCATTTCTACCTGTAAAATGGTTCAGCTGTACCTTGGCAGATACATCTGTTGACAGATGAATTAGAAGAAGTCAGTTTCTGCATGCTAGATTAATTAACTGGTTTGTTTATCTGTCTAAACACTACATGTTTTTAGAATTCCATTGTTAGAGAGAAAAAGGCAGGATTTTCATGCTTTTCTGAAACTACATGAAAACAAGCCTGATTTGTTGTTAAGTGCTTCTCATTTTTCTTTATCTTAGCCTAACATTAAAATTTTCTGTGCCAATATCCTTAGGTAGAGTTTATATTAGTCGAACTCAAAAAAAAAAATCAGGCTAGGACATATTTTCTGGGTGATTATTATTTTCAGGAAACACAGTACAGATCTCATAAACCAGACTAGAAAGCTCTGAATTAAAACTAGAGAAAATGAAATTGGTTGGGCTTGTATTTGAGGAGGAGAGGTCCCCGAGGTTTATGGAGCAAAAGAACTGGATGAGGCTGTTGGCAGGCCCAGAGGGAAGGAGAGATGCTTTTGGAGGAATTGGAAGCAGTGTGCTCTGGAGGCGAAAAGGAGCAAGACTCCTTTAAGGAAAAGGTGGAAGAGACAGGATCAGAAAAAGGAAAGAAGGCAAAGATGTGCAGGAATACAAGCTAATTTGAGGGCTAATCCTCATGGAGCTCCATTTCCATCTATCCTGTTTGCCATTGTTTGCTCCCTAGAGACTAAAATGGATGTTCTGAAACTTGAGCTGGCCACAAACAAGGAGTGTATATCAGAGGAGGTGACTCTTTGAGAGCTGTGTGCAACGAAATTTTATTTTGATGCATGCTGATTAGTATACATTCAAAGTGACAATAAAGTTATTCTATTCTATTTTATTCTATTCTATTCTATTTAATGCAGTCTTACCAAGTTCACTCTTGTCCAGTTTATCTGTAAACCAGAGCAGTTGGATACTAATAGTTAAATGTGATGAATTTTACAACTCCAAAAATTTGTTTAAATATGTATATTTGGAGACAGCATGTACAAAAATGCATACATTAAACTCCATAAGAATGCATTTTCTGAGAAAAAAATTGTTTTACAAAAATTGAACACAAATGTTGGACTGTAGGATCTTTGATAAAATATGCATATTAGAAAAAGGACATGTAAAATCTATCTAGAGGAGAAAGTACATACAAAAATATGTAATAAAGCAAAAGCCTTGCCAGGATGTGCATAATTTTCCTGTGCTGAACTTGGGGAAATAAGACAGAATGAACTTAAAATGGGAAAACTAAGCTCAAATTCCTCATGCCCACTCTGAGTTTAAGATTAGTCAGGCATATTTGGTTCTTCATCAGGCATTTGCATACCATTAATGGATTATCTGCCCACATTGAAAACAACTGGGCAGAGCTAGTATCCCTGGTGCCTTTCACTGTGGATGTGAACCATCATTTCAGTTTACCCACCAACAGATTAATCCAATTACCAAAAGGAGACCAAGACTTTTTCAAGCAGAGACAAAAAAGTCTTTGGAGTCTTCCCAAAAACCAGCCAATCACAAATTATCTACTCTCATTGGTCCATCTCTCCCACAACTGCTCCTCTCTCAACCTTTATATTGGGCATTTGCTGTCAAAATTCTCTGTCACAAACCAGATCTACTTTTCCTCTTTCTCCCCTTAATGTGTTGCATCATTGCACATTAAACATTGTTAGACAGGAAATAAACATTTTCATTTAGAAAGGATGTGGCCTTCAGACACAACTATGAGCTTTTCCTTTAAAATTTTTATTGTCTCCTCTGCCATCACCAACACTCCCAAAAGCGATATTCATTTTCAGACCCATTAAAAGGAAGAAAAAAGGAATGTGGTATGGGGAATGTCTGTATTTGAAACAAAGATTTTAATTTTCAAAAGGTTCTAGATATGGGAAACCTCCAAATATTATTAATCAAGAAGGGTTTTTTTTAATAATATTAAGACTTCCCTAGGCAAACTTCATCCCCATGTCAAATATTGCTTTCACATGAAGGAAAGGCTGCTGTTTTCTGACAAAATAGTTTGTATTAAATTATTTATTTCATCTTAGTCATCATCTCTCATCTCTGAGACAAATATTTCTACTCAATTTTTTTCACAGCCACTCTGCTGAAGACAGGCAGCTTTTTTTCAAGGGGAGGGCAAATCCCCATTAAAAAAACTACAGTAATGTCATTCCCACTTACACAGAACCAACCCACACACAATGTTTACAAGTAGTTTTTTCACTGCTTGCTTATAAAGCCTCAAAATGTCACTCCTTCTGTTCTTGGAAAGTAACTTCATTAATTACAAATCACCTGCATGAACAGTTTTTTCCAATTTGATGTCACCCAGGTGGGTTACAAGCATCAATGTTCTCAGTTTGTAATCTGTGATGGGTAGAAATTGCATGTGGGTTGGGGAAATAGAGGTAGATTAGCAACATGGAATTTTACACAAGCTTGTCATGAGCCATACATTACATTTATTTTACATGTTTGATTACACTACAAAACTTCTGTATCAAAATTTTTCAATGTTAGAAGTAGCTTCTAATCCTTTTTACTTGTACTTTCCATGCACGTACATTAACTCTTACCGGTATGATTTGTTAAGTTGTATTTTCTTGTCTCTACACTAGGGGCAATGGTATCCCAAATTTGCAACTGTTTAATATAATTTTACTGATTTTTAAAAAAATAAATAGTTCAAATAACAGCGATTGGAAACTAAACTCATAAATTGCATTCCAAACTAGTCCAAAACATCTATGTATTTAAAAATAAAACAAAATTATATAAGCTGCAAAGAAAAAAAAGGAAAACGTGTAGTTTAATAACATTTCTCTACTTTTTTACTGTAGTAAAAATATTTATATCATGGTTATATAAATTCAGTTATTCAAATTTTAAACAACAAAATTAATCTAGGGACCACATTTATCCATTGTTCGCAGTCTCAAGACTGCAAGCTTTATTTGAAAAAATCAAAGCCTTGCCTTTGTGCTTATTGTAGCAATTTAATTCTGCCTGCCTTTGAAGACTGTCTCAGTTTTTCCTGCCTTCTCAGCCTTCTATTCATTTGTTAATTCTGAATGGGTATGATGCAGTAATTGAGATCTCAAACATTCTGACACCCATCTTCCTACAAATCCAGCATGTTGGTTCCTCAGCATGTTTGATTCACCGAAGTCTCTGGGTTCAAGAGCATCAGCATCTAAATAAGACCAATGCTAATTGGAATTGGTTTTTGTGTTGATTTGAGACATGGGAGAAGTTTTCTATTCAAGTTATAGGACTTAATCAGGATTGAGGGAGAATGCATACCTGCACACAGAGACCACTGTTACCTTCTGTAAGAGGAGAGAAGTGTGAGTTGTTTATACTTCGTTTCAGAGGAATATTATGTTGACTAATAAAAGACTTCAGTTTTCATCTATTGTCACCTTTGAGATATGTATAGGCAAAGCTAGAATTAATAAACACGATTGCTTCTTATTCTTCTTTTACACAGAAAGCCACTCAAACATCGCTGCTCATCTCAGATAAAGATAGTTGTGAAATTTAATGCTCTAGTAACCTTTGCAAAAAAAACCTTTTTCTCCTTTGCTGTCCATCACCAAGAGTGGCTGAGAGAGCTTTTTAACAGTTGCTAATTAGCCCAGTAAAGATGGGATTAATATTTCTTTTATTCAGCTTCCCTCCTGATGGGATATATCAGCAATAATCCAGCCTCAGACAGCCTATGGCTCAGAAGTCCCCACTGGGTAGATGTGATTGGGAGAATTGGATGCAAGGTTCCTGGACCATTTTTAAGTAGAAAGAAATACCTTGTTTGCCTCAATGGGAAGTATGAGGTAAAGCTGCCTCAAAGGATCAAGAGGTTTTAATTAGTTCCCAAAGAAGTAAGCCTCTCATCCAGGAAGCTGAGCATCACCAAAGAATGAAAGCCATGAATAAGGGTCACTTAGCCCTCTCCATCTTCACAGTTTCTCATATTCCTGCTATTTAGTTGAGGAATAAGAGAAAAGGAGACTGAAATCTTTCCATTTGCTCCCATTTAAGCTATTTGCTGCTTATGTAGGCGTGAGTATGAGAAAATTGTGCATTTGTGCGCCCACCTGTATGCATTTGTTCTATGTACAGTGTATATATGAGGTAGGAAGGCTCACAATGTTACTCATTTCCATTGGTGAGTCTGTATCTTTGATTTTACAGACTACTAGCATATTGCTCCCAATAATTTTTTTATCAAGAGAAACACATTCTTGCAAATGGAAAAATTCTCCACTTTGGATTTATATGAAGTTTTCCGGGGAAAAAGGACAAAGATTTCAAGTTTATTCTGATCTTACTGTGGAACTGTTAGATATAAAATTTTGGTATAACCTATTGTGAGGAAGAAAATTTAACATTATCATAGATGTTAAAACAATATTTGCTCTTCTGCCATTAAGTTGAGATTTGGGAGAAACAGTGAGACTAGGATAAGCTTATCCATGATCATTTTAATTGTGTGCTGTTGGGATTTACATAGAATGGTTTGTTTTCAGGCTAATACCCTGTTTTAAAAGTACACATTGAAAACTATAGCTTTTCCTTTTGTCACAACAGAAGTACAAAGAAAAGCAACCAAATCGTTCCAGTTCATTAATTATCAGATAGGTTCTGCTGTCCTTCCAAAAAGGAAGTCAATACTTTGCATTAATGCCTGTATACTAACATCTGCTCATCATTCTCTGTTTCTTTCTCAGAAAGCATCTGGTAGCTCCTTTTAAATTTGACAAGGCATAAGCTTTCCTGAACTGCCAATTATTTCATGTTGAGTGCCTTAACTGATGTAGGTCTTAAATAAATAGCAATAAGGGGGGGGGGAGATAGGGTGGTTATGCAGATGATGATTCTAGGGGAAGAGATTACAATCACCTTGCTAATGAACAATTTTAATGTATTAAAACACCCACTGAGTTTGTTCAGACCTTCTAAAATACCCTGAAATCTAGTGATGTTTCTAGCTTCAACTGTCTCTGTTGTGATGATGGAGACTTTTTTTTCTAAAATATTTACTTTGAGATCTGTAATGGAATGATCTGTGAGGTTAAAATACTCTCCCATTACTTTGCCCTTATCTTGAATCCTGATATCATATTTATGTCCATTAATTCTTTTTCACAAATCTGGTCTGTTTGTCCTACATAGACTCCAGAAGAGTATTGTGGGTAGATGGTGGCAAATACCACATTAGAGGAAGAACACAAGAAGGCTGCCTAGTTTTCTTACATTTTTGGCTACAATAGAAGAGCTTTCATCTTACAATCTTCTTTCTTTCTGGTTTCTTTGTTTGTTTGTTTTTTGTTTGGTCTGGCTACATACTGTATATGAATTTAATTGAGATTATTTTCAAGTTTCATCCTCTATTAATGGTTTTAATTCATGCTAGAATCAAAATCAGAGGACTTCCTTTCTCTATGAATTCTTCTCTAGTCACAGTTTACATTGTGGATAATCAAGATTTTTTCCCCCAAATTATCCTAGTTTAGCTTCTGCAAATTCGATCAATCTTCATTCAGTGGCCTGGTAAATTTCTGTTTATCATTCTGGTTCTCTTCAGTTCTTGACTGCTTGTATAAAATCTCAGAATGTAGCAATCATTGATGAAGATACAAAATTATGGAGAAAGATCTACAACCAAATATATACCCAGAGTCTACTATCACATCTTCCACAGTGACCTGAGCTCTTCTTTTGTAGATCCTCATTGAAGGGTTGAGATGGAAAATATAATAATGGTCATCATATCTTAACTTAACTTCTTGGGTTGGTGCCAGCTACTGATAACTCTCTGACATCTCCTGATTATCCTTTCTTAGGCCCTGAGATAGGAAAGCAGGGATCCCTGGAAGACTTGATTTAGTTGCCCACCTCCTTGCTGCATTTCCACAAATCCCAGATCTCCTGACATTTGTTGAGAGCTGTGCATTTCCCAGCTCCCAGTTGAGTTTCAAAAATTAGCTGAGATCTGGGCACAGTGCAGTGTCACTTGTATATTTAATAAAATGAATGAAAGATTGCTCCTAACACACAATATTAGTAGGCTTTGGCCTGCAATAATATGAATTTTAAATAATAAATATTTGTCGGTAGTTTCCCTTCCTTTGCCAATTAATTTGATCCGAAAAACTCTTTATCTACCTATCTATCTTTTAGAGTTAGATTAATTAGAGACACTAACCTTGTTCCTCTTCTGGGTTCTTATTAGAGATTGGCTATGAACCTTTTTTATTATATAAATGACTTTAGTTCTTAGCTTTGATTAAAGTCAAAAAAACCCTTAGCCAATGTTTTCCCATCTCCTCTGATATAGCATAATAAAAGCTTGCTGTAATCAGAGATCTACAGAGGAATGTCTCTTTAGACATAAACTTCAAAGGGTGACATGCTTTGATACTTTGCTGAAAACTGTCAGAACATGTGTGCTGTCCCACACACACACACACACACACACACACACACACTCACCACGTGTGTAAGGAGTCTTCATTAAGGCTTCCAAACCTGACTTGTATTCCCCAGCAATTCCCTGTGCCAGCACCAGCTCAACCCCAATGAGTTCCACAGGCTATTGAAATGAAGCCAACACTAAGTTCTCAAGGCAAGGCAAGGCAAGTCCACTAGGCAAAATTAAGTTCCCAAGGCAAAGGCAAGCTCCAAGACAAAGGCAAATCCATAGGCAAAGGCAAGGCAAGGCAAAGGCAATACTTGAAGAGACACAATCCAAAGTTCAAGGCAAAAACACACAGCAAGGAAGCGAACATGTTGCTCTCAGCATCACCTCCATCTGTCTGCTGTGCTAAATAATCAGCTTCTGGTGCAACCCATCAAGAAGGGCAAGGCTTTCTCCTCGCAAGTAATCTAGCTGACCTCTGCTCCTGCCTTTTCTCTGCCCTGCATGTTCTTGGATTAGGTGCAGAAGGCAGTTCCGCTTTCTCATCACTGACTGGCTGCAGCTGCATGCTTTCACCATCTGAAATCTCAAGGCTGTCCTGCTGAAGCTGTGCTTCAGCCAAATCTCCTTCAGATGGCTGCTTGGCTCCATCGACCAGCTCCCCACCAGACATGCCTTGGAACTGGTTCATCCTCCTCCAAGCTGACATCTGGGGTAATGTCTGGAGGAATCATCACACTATATCATAGAAAGCAATTTGTTCCTCACCACTACCACCAAGTTCTTGCCACTGAATTGGATGGAAACACCTAGATAAGCACATACAGGTAATCCTTGACATACAACCGGTCACTTAGCAGCTATTTGAAGTTATGACATACTCCCCAAAAGCTACTTAACGATTAATTTCATGGTTACGGCAGCTGCAACATCCCCACAGCCATTCACCATTATGACCAACCACAGGAATGCTACAGTACTCACCCACTCATCCCATCCCATCCTATCCTGATGGGTCCCTGCAGTCACTCATCCACCCAAGGAAGATCAGGCTGGCTATAATGGGTGCGAATCAGCTGGAGCGTGCAACACTCCAGCTTCCTTCCCACCCAGCAGCCAAGGGATGATCAGGTTGGCTGCAGCTTGCAAGCCTCCAGCTGCTTTTCTACCCTACAACCAAGGGGAGGTCAGATTGTCCGGAGTTTTTAACCTCCAGAAAACCAGCTGAGTGATCCTGATCCCATTACTTTCTCTCAGCTCTAGGAAGGAGGGAGTGGCAAACAATTTCTGAAAATGTTGCCAAAAAACCTGCAGGGACTCATCCAGGCGATCCTCAGGAGTTAAGATTGACTTGAAAACACACAAACTCACAAAAATAAAAATGGAAAGAATGGTGGAATTTCAAAATTGAAGAACTGCTAACCCTACTTCTGAATACTATAGCTGTTAAAAAATCATAAGAATAATTCCAAGCAAAACTCTGCCCAATAAAATACCTTATTCTGATCAAGAACAGGAGGTAACCCACTCATCACAGGACCCCTGTGAACTTGAACAGCAGCAAATAATTTGTTCTCCTAGGTTTAGCCATGAAACATTATCAATCATAGCTGCAGCTTTGGTAGCCAGGGATTGAGAGCTTGATATAGTTATCTAGTAAAGTTAGAGTCGCTCAGGTATTCCAGAACTATCCGATCTTGCCATGGTGGAAAGCAGATTGCTGAATAAAACAAACATGATTTTAGTTCAGCAGGGATTTTCTTTGTACTTAACTAATTAACATGGCATTTCTTTAGTTGTACAGACCATACTTTAATGGGAAAACCTGCCCATTGAAGAGAATGATAAAGGCTTCGTGGCAAGGGTTCAGGCAACCTAAAGAACCATCTCACCCCAATAGGATTGGCCTGGCCCACTTATTCCAGCAGAAGGGGCATATGGCAGACCCTGTTGGTCAAGGAATTCCAGAAGGCAGGTCCAGGAGAAAGGCCTTTCCTGCCATGGCTCCTGCCCTCTGGAACATCCTGCTCCTCAAGGTGAGATCCGCCCCCAACCTCTTGGCCTTTGAAAAGAGCCTCAAAACCTGCCTTGCCAACTGATCTGGGGCCCAGATGGGTTCAGCATTAAATTCTGGAGGTAATTAGTAGACTAGGAAGATTATTTCACTGTCACCCCATTGTTTTCTGGTTTCTAACTTATTTAAAATCTGTTAATTTTAACACTGAACGTTTTAAAGTTTTGGTGTTCCTATTTTTGCTTTTATGATGTTGTAAGCCACCCAGAATCACCTGACAGTGAAATGGGCAACATATAAATTTAATAAATAAGAAAGTATCTGAATTAGCATATCTTTTCTATAAAGATCTCAACCACATTATGGGAAACATGTAGCATATTCTTGAAGCTATTCTCCAAAGCATTGGATGGGGTTAGATTAATAGAAATTCTGCAAAATATAGATGACTTTGTAAGAAATTCTCAGGATTTTTGGTTTGTTAATTTTTATTTAATTGTTTTATGAGTTTCTTTTTTTTTTTTTTTTTTTTTTTTGAAGTGTATACAAAGAATGCTATCTCTTATTAAGTCAGGTATTGCAGTTCATCTAGCTTAATCTGTAGTGATAGTTGCCAACACTTAGAAAAGCACCGGATCTGGAAAAATGTTCAACCTGTGAAGGAATATGTTACAACTGATTAGGTCTGGAAGTAAGCTTATTTTGTTTCCATGAGCTTTCCATTTATTTGGAGATTATTTCAAAAGAGTCATACGTGCACACAGTGGGATAGAGTTTTGATTTTCTCTCCCCAAGAGCCCAAATCATTATCTTTTGTGTCACATCACACAGCGTTGTATTAAACTCCAGAAACCTAGTTAACCTTTTCAGAAGCAACAAAAACTGTCCCACAAAAGACAGTGAGGAAAAGCAGCATGGTTTCCTTCCACGCATGTATTTCCAAACTACCCCATATTTTTGAAACTGCCTTCCTTTGCATGGAGATAATTAGAATCTGAACCCAAGATTTTAGGTGCAATTCCTAATTTGAACTGGCCTTTTAAACCGCTACATTTAAGTTGATGTTTGTTTTTTACTTAAGGTTCTCTCCTTTAGCTGCCACATGTTGTCAGTTTTAATTTTGCTAGTCTGTTAACCTCACATCACTGAATATACAAAAGTTTCATACTTTTTCTGTTATGCTAATAGATTGCCTTTCTTTCCATCTTCTTTGCATCTTCTTAAAAATGTTATCTTCAGTCATATACTAAGGCAGTGAGTTCCATTAGCCAGGGCACTTTGTCAAAGAACACTTCCTTTTGTTAAAATTGAGATCGATTTTATTCATCTTTTTGTTGTATTAGGGGATCACAAGAACAATAGCTCTCTGTCTGCCTTCTCTGTACCATTCATTAGTTTCTCTGTTCATCTTAGCAACTATCTTATTTATTTCCTCTATAAAGGAAGCAATATCTTTTATTTTCAGCTCCTCTGTATATGACACACTCTCTAGGCCTTTAATCATTTTCATCACTTTGCTCTGAGACTCTTCCAGTTTTTCAATATCCTCTCTGAACAACTTAGACCGGAAAGACTCTCATTCCGGTCTTGGTTGGTATTTTGACTAAGAATATTTTGATACACATTTACTAGTAAATTCAATCCTGTGCATTTGGTCTGGAGAACCTGTCTGGGAAGGGACACAGGTAGTAGTATTATCCCAGCCTCCTGTACCCCTGCCCTTTTAATGTTGAATTAGAAGAACTGCAAAAGGATTGAAATTACATCAGACTGGAGGCAGTTACAGCCCTCCAAGTAAGCACTGATTCTGATTGTGTGGGCTTCCAGATGCACAGAGGATTCCAAAGCATTTTCTCCAGCTGTGGAACACACTGAAGTGGGAATTATGCTGGGACCCCCACTGTCCCTCCTTCTTCGGAGATATATCAAGGTTTTCCTATTCCAGAGACTTATCTGAGTTCTATTTGGTACTACTGTACCTGCTGTTGTAATCCTTTTATGTTTTCTTTTGTTCTATCGTGAGCACCTAGGAGTAGAAAGGTGTGGTGTACATTACCGTAGCAAAAAGGGAGTTATAATTTCCTTTTAGATTTCCCATTCATCATGGAAAACTCATCATGGAAGGCTCTAGTGGTTCTTAGATGTTCAAATCATATACCACATCATAAATATCCCAGCTGTATAGCATCTTAACTATTTAACACATCTTCCTCTGGTAAGAACAGATTTATTTCCTGATAAAAGAGAATATTTGTGGCTCAGGGTTGAAATGAGGGGTCCTTGGTGCCCTCTGAGCTTCATTGTAACATCATCAGTGTTCTTGATTATGTTACCTAGTTTGGGGAATGAAATGTCTGCAAGTAAACAATCAAGCTCAGAGAACACCAAGGACCCCTCAGAATTATTTTCCCTTGCCTCATGTTTCTCTTTTCACTTTCTCCTGAGTTGGCAAGCCATTTATCTACTGCTTGGGCCCATTTATTAGAAAGAGTTTAGAAATGTTCTCACCTAAATAATTAGTTTTCAATTCTTCTTTAAAAAGGTAGCTTTTTAAAATACCTGTTTCAAAATAGATTTGCAATTCAAGTTGGTGTCAGGATTAATTTCCTTGATGATCACTTAATATAAAAGACATTCTAAGGAGCGTTGTGCTCAGTATCACACAGACTATAATGTAGAAAAAGGGGGAATTGAAAAACAAATCAGATTTCAGGGGAATCTGCTCACTTCTAACCAACCAACAAAGCCCACTGCTATTAAAAAAACAGATTGATGCCCTGATAAGCAAACTGCCAGCATATATAATCTTGTTTAGTAATTAATGGGATGTCTTCTGTTGAAACAAACCAGTCTTTTGTCCAGACCAATGATTAGGACTGGCAGTAGCTTATTGGATACTTATTTAATGCAGATGTCAAAATGCCTTATTCCAGAGCATATACACTATTGGCAAATCATAGCTTTCTGTAATTTCTTCCTTTCTTTTTGAATCGAGGTTTCTTACTCTTTTTCAGGCGTATTTTTTGTTATGCTGTCAGTTTGCTTACTAACAACTGTAGCAAGTAACAAAGGTGATATTGATGGAAACATACAAGAATAATTACATAAGCAGAGGGGACAGAAACATTTTTTTTTTAAGTTCAGAGCAACAAGATAATATTTGGAAGCAGTCACACAGATAACTCCCTGATTCTTTGGAGTAGAAGAAAGGATAGGAGGTACAACACAATCAGATTTGTAAGATTTCTTTATTATAGCCAATAGAAATAGAAATGAGTAGAGTAGAGTAGAGTAGAGTAGAGTAGAATAAATAGAATAGAATAGAACAGAACAGAACAGAACAGAACAGAACAGAATAGAATAGAATAGAACTGGAAGGGACATTGGAGGTCTTCTATTCCAGCCCCCTGCTCAAGCAGGAGAACCTATACCTTCTCAGACAAGTGACTGGCCAGTCTCTTCTTAAAAACCTCCAGTGATGGAGCACCTACAATTTCTGAAGGCTAGCTATTCCACTGGTTAATTGTCCTCACTGTTAGGAAGTTTCTCCTCAATTCCAGGTTGCTTCTCTCTTTGTTCAGTTTCCAACCATTGTTTCTTGTTCTGCCCTCTGGAGCTTTGGAGAATAATTTGACCCCCTCTTCTTTGTGACAGCCCCTCAAATACTGGAATACTGCTATCATGTCACCTCTATTTCTTCTTTTCTTTAGACTAGCCAAGCCCAAGTCCTGCAGCCGTTCTTCATATGTTTTAGTCTCCAGGCCTTTGATCATCTTAGTTGCTCTTCTCTGTACTATTTCCAAAGTCTCAACATCTTTTTTGTAGTATGGTGACCAAAACTGGTTGCAGTATTCCAGGTGTGGTCTCACTAGAGTTTTATAAAGCGGTACTAATGCTTTGCGTGATCTTGATTCTATGCCTCTGTTTATACAACCCAGGATTGTATTAGCTTTTTTGGTGGCGGCTGCACACTGCTGGCTCATAGTCAAATGATCGACCACTAGACTCCAAGGTCCTTCTCACAGTTGCTGTTTTTGAGCCAAGTCTCACCTAATATGTACTTAAACCTTTGATTTTTCCTGCCTAAATGTAAAACTTTGCTTTTCTCCACATTGAAACTCATGTTGTTAGATAGGGCCCATTGTTCAAGTTTCTCAAGATCTTTTTGGATCCTGAGCTTGTCTTCTGGGGTGTTAGCTATTCCTGCCAGTTTAGTGTGCAAATTTGATGAGTTCCCCTTCTATTTTTTCATCTAAGTCATGAATGAAGATATTGAAGAGTACTGGGCCTAAGACGGAGCCTTGTGGTACCCCATTGCTTACTTCTCTCCATGTGGATGTAGTGCCATTGAGGACTACTCGTTGAATATGGTTTGTCAGCCAGCTACAAATCCATTTGGTGGTGATGTTGTCTATTCCACCTATTTGTATTTACCAAGCAGTATATTGTGGTCTACTTTGTCAAATGCCTTACTGAAATCTAAATATACTATGTCCACAGCATTTCACTGGTCTACTAATTTAGTCACTTTATCAAAGAATGAAATAAGATTGGTTTGCCATGATCTGTTTTTGACAAACCTGTGCTGGCTACCAGTTATAACTTTGTTTGCTTCTAGTTGTTCACAGATCTGTTTTTTGATTACCTTTTCCAGGATCTTCCCAGGTATTGATGTTAGACTGATTGGTCTGTAGTTTCCTGGGTCCATTTTTTTTCCTTTCTTGAAAATGGGAATCACATCAGTCCTTTTCCAATCCTCAGGTACTTCCCCGGTGCTCCAGGATTTTTGAAAGATATGGTGCAATGCAGTGCTTTTTTTCTTAAAAAAAAAAAAAAAGTGCTGGAACTCACACACGTCATACAACCCGCCTTGCCTACCCTACAAGATTCCATCCAAAAAAGGTGCCGGAACTCCGTTCTGGGCGTTCTATGAGAAAAAAAGCCCTGGTGCAATGGTTCTGAGATAACATTTGCCAGCTCCTTCAGAACTCTGGGATGTAATCTGTTAGGTCCTGGAGATTTATATTTGTCAAGGTCGGATAGGTGTTCTCTTACCATTTTTATGCTTATTTTAATTTTTGTTTCTAGTTTGTCTTTTGCAGTGGTTTTAGCTTTCCTGTGTACAAGTAGTCCTCAACTTATGACAACAATGGAGCTCAAAATTTTTGTTGCAAAGTGAGACAGTTGTTAAGTGAGTTTTGCCCCATTTGTTGATCTTTCTTGCCACAGTTGTTAAGTGAATTACTGTAGTTATTCAGTTAATAACATGGTTGTTAAGTGAATCTGGCTTCCACACTGACTTTGTTTGTCAAAAGGTCACAAACAGTGATCACATGACTGCAACTGTCATAAATATGAGTCAATTGCCCAGTATCTGAATTTTGATCACATGACCATGGGGTTCCTCCAGCAGTCCTAATTTTGAAAAACAGTCATAAGTCACTTTTTCAGTGCCGTTGTAACTTGGAACCAACAATAAACAAACAGTTGTAAGTTAAGGACCACTTGCAGCTGACTTCCTGGTCTTGGTCTACTTAGTAGCTATAACAGGAACTATCCTGAAATTGCCCAATCTTTTACAAAATAGCAAAATCAGTTTTTTTATGACTGCACTGTATGAAAAATACATATTATCTAGCACATATTTCCAAAACCTAATTACCCCTAAGATAGTTGTACATATATCCATCATTTGGAAATGACTGCTAAATCAGTGAATTATTCACACCGAAAGACATGGTGTGGGATGAAAATAGACGAGTGATGCTTTGTCCAAATGTAAACATTTTTAGGTGAATATGTCTGATTAGAAAGAAAAATTTAAGATAGCACAATAAGCCAGTGAAGCTATACAAAAAGGCTTAGGAAGTGGAAACACCAATTCATAGATGAAAAGTTTAGAACTGTAAAACTTGTGTCAAGAAGGCACAAAGTCAGAATGAACTCAGGTTGGCATAGGGCTTCTTTAGATAAGTCCAAAGAAAAGGGAAATAAAAGAATCCATATACCAGATGCTCAATGAACAAGCAAAACACAAATGGATAACATAAAAGATAAAGCTACTCAACTCCTATCTTGCTTCAATTTTCTCCCATAAAAATGCTGTGTAATCAACCAAACATTATGAAGGGCAGATGAAGGGGGAAGATTGAAACTAGAGACATAGACCAGGAATATCTCTTTATTTTGAGTCAGTTTAATCTCCAGGACCAGATGAATTGCCTGCTAGGTAACTGAAAGAACTAACAGTTATCTAGCTAAGCCCTTTATGTGTTATCTTTAAGAAATCTAAAATAACTGGTAAATCATCAGATGATGAAGGATAATAATTGCATTATTGCAGGCAATACATGAAAAGTGTAGTGTCAGCTCTCCAACCATAGCTGAAATCCATGAAAAGCCCTCCTATTGTTGCAACAAGAAGGTCAAGAAGTTCTCATAATCCTTCCTATTTCCATGAGCTGTTCTTGTTTTTTTTTCCCTGCAATGCTCCAGCGGTATTATCTAAATCAGGCAACAACCTTTGCTGACAATAATATATCATGTTAACTTTTCCAAATGAGAAATATCAAAGTAAGTTGTATCAGCGTGGCTTTTTAAGAAGCTGTATTATTTCACTGAAGATTTTTTGAAAGATGAATCACAATGAGAGCATTCTGATGGAATTTCTTAAACCTTGCAATGCCACGAGCCCCTAACATTTTACTCAGATTGACCTTTCTCATCACCTTGGTATCACTACAGTAATTTTAAAATGATCTAAATTGAACTCCATGAGAAATATATTGGTTTTAGAATATACCGTAAGACTGACCAAAAACATTATTCCATATAAAAATTATTTTGAACCAGATGGCATTTCTTGGTAATAAAATGTGAGAAAAGTTATTTGTTGCTAGGATAGATCCTAGAACTGAAGGCAAAGAAGAACCTATCTCATACCCCTCTTGAGCATGGATAATGAAAATAGATAGTTAATTGTTATGTCATACTGCTTGATATATAAATAAATGTAAAAGTCTAGAGGCAGCAACTGTAATCCTAAACTCTCTGGCATATTTTATCAGGTAGATATAATTATTTTTCCTAGAGTCCTATTGAACTAATACAGTACACATATAAAATATGATAATTTTTCATTGATAAGCCACAATTACACACATCAAGTTATGTTAAAAAGGAATCAATAGCAGTAACATTCTTTACATTCTTCATTAGGAGCTTAATTCCCAGTGTTTTCAATACAATTAGAGCTAAACCATAAACTCACATTTCTCCCACAAGCTGACAGTTCAGAACGCCTGTAGTGCAATCCTGTCAAATCTGTGGCTTTGCTTGTACAACCAAAGCCTGGTCCCTGCCAAATATGCTGCAGGCTTTCCTTCCTGTTCTGCCAGCACAGGCAAGAAAAATAGGTGATTTTTGGCTTAGCTGCTCCAATGTGTATAACATTTTAATAACCGATTCTCATGAATCAGACTGAACCTGCTAGATAACACTCCTATAGTGCTTCTTTTGAGACTGATCATATGGTTGATTCATTGAAATACTGCAGATAGCTTGCCCATGGATGCAGGCAAATATTCCATTAATGAATGTCATTAAAGAATTGCTAGGAAGTCAGGTGAAGAATGGCAATTTTGACTTCTGAAGCTGTTGACTTGGGACACCATTTAATGTAGGCCTTTGAGAGCACATTTATATTAATATGTGGACTTAACATCCGAAGTTTCCTACTTTTGATCTGCTAGTATGAATGGAATTTGTTTCCATTCCTGCTGGCTCACAGATCAATACATTGGCTGCTCCCATTTTCCTTTCTACAGAATAGATAACAGCTCCTATTTTTACCATTTTAGTATAAAACTCAATGACCGGGTTTTCCTTTTAACACACTCCTGTAACCTATAGTAGGAACAGTAAGTACCAGACTTAATGTTTTCCTCTTGTAAAACCCCAAGAGGTTTCTGGAATGAAATGGTGATAGGAGTAAAGCCCAATAGAAACCTAACTGTGTGTGAAAACAATCACTTTAATCTCATTCCCTAATACAATGGGAATGCTCCAGTAGGTTTCAAGAACATGTAAAAGTACCTCCACAGGGATTCCTCAGAGCCAAGATTTAATTTGAAGCCAGAAGGGCTGTTTGCACCTTGCATTTGAATCTTCTTCCATGCCTGCCTCTTCCCATGGGACACCGAAACACATGTTACCACCGCAAAGTCGGAAACACATATTCATTTGTATGTAAAGTGTCCATCTCAAAAAAGACTAGTCTGATGATATTTCAAGAGCTATTGAATACCAGTAAGGACAGCAAAATACTTCAGGTTTGTAAAAGGAACTTGAGTGGATATATGGTTGAACTCTAAAAATACAGAAAATTAGGGGAGAGTTTACCCTTGGAGAGATTATGGCTTTTTGTTGAAAATGATTCTAAGAACCACAATATTGATTGCAGCGTAGAAAGTTTTCTTCTGGATCAAAAGCACTTCTGTTCATAAAATGCAAGGTAGGAAAGTTTAGTTGAATATCAGAAAAAAATCATAACAATAAGAGTTTTTTCAACAGTAGAGCAGACAGCCTTAGGAAGTCTAGACTCTGCTTTGCTGGAGAGGTTTAAACAGAGCCTGGATAAGCCATTTGTTGAGAATGCTGTAGTAGTGATTCCTGCGCTTGACAGGAAATTAAAGTAGATAACTTCAAACTTATATTCGGTGGTGGTGGTGGTGGTGATTGTTATGATTAGATGATTCTGATAACTCCATCAGATAATTCTGATTGAATTGGATCCTTTCCAAAATCTAGGATAGCTAAAAATGCCATTGTAATATATATGCTGTTCCAAGTAATGCAACATTTTGTAATTGATGTGTTGAGATTCTGTTCATTCCTATTGTGTCCAAATGCTTTTCTAAGTATTGCGGTGTAGCACCAGGTATATCAACCATTATTGGCATTACTTCGTTTTTTTACATTCAGGTGATACCTATTTGATGGTCTTTATATTTCCCTATTTGTAACTATAGTAATCGCTGGCATAGTGTGAGCCAAATGTTTATCAGTTTATATTTAGAAATACCATAGGATGTTCATTCTCAACCATCTTTTCAATATTTTGATTTCACCAATTCTCTGTTGCTGCTAAATTGTAATTCTTATTAAGATTCCAATGAATCAAATTGCCATTTTATTGTGTCTTTATAAATACACAGTTTGCACAATCTTCTTACATCCATTTGAGGTGTTCAACAATCTCCTCCTGTTGTTTGCATAACTGCCATTTACTGTCATGCTGAGTTTTCTCAAATTTAGCTTTCATTTCAATTGTACACAACAACTGTTCTTGAGATGCTAAAAGGAGCCTTTTCTTTTCCTTTATTGTGCTTTTTAAAAACCATTGCAGTATATTGTATCTGTGGGTAATCTACAGTTAGATTCTCAGTCTAAGACTGGTGGAAACTTAATGATTCAAGTCCTAACCAAGGACCTAAGAATTATTAAAGAAACATCTAAGAATATAGGCAGTTCAAAGCAGGGTGGGGTTGGTTTTTTTTGTAAAGTTAGGGTGTTCAGGTCTGATAAATTCATCATTTTCAGATATCAAGGAAATTCTTTAGGTATAATCAGGTATTATTATTGTTATTGTTGTTGTTGTTATTATTATTATTAATTAGATGTTTAGATTAGATTTGGCATTATCTACCTATCTAGTCCTTCCCAAGGACCTGGGTTAAGCAGATGTTGTTTTTTGATGTATTAAAGAGTTAGGAAACTACCAGCCAAGCTAGAAGGAGAGGTCGAGTGGTGAATTAGCTTTGAGTTCTTATACAGTCACAAGAGGAATAAGCTTGACTCCCCGCTTCCTCAAGATCCACAAAACCTTATCTGCTTAATTCAGAGGAAGGCAAGCAGTTTCGTGAGATTCTTGTAATATAGGTAGAAGTCAATAAGGCTGCTGACTTAAGCTACTAAAAAGTGGCTGTGGTTGGCATAAAGGTATTGTTCCAAGTAAAGCTGCCTTTTGCAACTGAATGATTGTGGTTTTGTTAATGCCAATGGTGTTCAAGTGGAACTGTTGTTGCTTTGGAATTGCACAAAGACACCTACTGTATCACTACCGTTGCTTTCTTTTGCCATAATTGCTCTATTTCTATTTGCAGGTCTTTGTATTTTGTTATCTTCTCCACTTCTTTCTCTTCTAATGTTTCCAGGTACTGCCATATCCACTATCCAGACTTATATTTAATCTTTCTTATTGAAATTGCTAAGCCTGGGTGTTATGTGGAGGTGTATGTTTAAATTTTAAAATCCCAGAGTACGTTAGCATCTTCATTTTCTTTTACTTCTTCTATTTTATGGTCCCACCAGTTCTTGCTTGCAGGCAAGTGGCATTTCTTGCACATCTTCCAAAGCCCCATTGTTGCTATTTTGTCATGCCATTGTTTGTAGTCTGTCTGTGTGATCATCTTGCAGCAGCTAATTAAGTGAAAACCAGCGGTTTCTTTAGCTTATTTGCAGAGATGGTATTTTCTCTCTGTTGTTGTCTTCTCAATTCTGGCTTTGTATGCATTTGTTCTTAAGGCCTGTTCTTGTGCAGCCAGAATTAACCCTTCTGTCTCTTTCTTCAGGGTTTCTTATCTTAGCCATTGCCGGGTCTTGTTGTCCTCTGCTTTTCCTTCTTTTTTTTTTTAATGTATTAGCCATGTAATACTTTGCCTTGCCATGTCTCTTTGCTATTCTTAATTTAGTCTTTCTTGTAAGCCAGTTTGGTTTCTCCAGTCCTCAGTAAGCCTTCATTGTTTGCTAGGTTCAGTACATCTTCTTCATTATCCTTCAAATATTCTTCCAATGCTCTTTTTTCTTCTTCAGTTGTCTGGTAGACTTGCAACATTCCACACTTGCCTATTTTCCTTGGTAAGTAGAATCTGTCAACATTGTTCTATGGATGAAGGACATGATTCATTGTCATTATTTTTCTGGTCTTCCTATCCAGGACTTTTAGTTCTGCTTGAGTAGATTCCACTATTCCAGCTGTGTATCTAATGAGTGGAGTTGTCCAAATGTTAATTGTCTTGATGCTATTTCCTTCATTGAGTTTGGATTTTGGGATTTCTTCACTCTCTTGATGTATTCATTTCTAACCTTTTTCTTGATTTCAGTGCACTTGATGTTGTCAGCTTAAAGGATGCCCAGGTATTTGTAGTGATTGTTTTCATCCAGATTCTTGATGTTATTTCCATAAGACATTTTGATTCTTTCAGTTTTCATTATTATTATTACATTTTTAATCTGTATCATTTCTCTTCTTGGGAGTATGTTAAGATGAGTACCTATATAAATTGGACAAATAAATAAACTACAAACAAATAAACAAATGTTTACCAATTATTTTGTTGGAATTTTTCTTTTCTACGAGTTGTGCTTATAAGCTTGGGAAGAGGGATTGGTGTCACTTTGTTTAATTTTGACACCGCCCAATTCTAGACCCATTCTACTTTTATCTGTTAGTAGGATAGAAGACAATAAAGTTTAACATTTTTAAAACACAACTGAATGTAGAAGGGGGGGAAGGGTGACCTGATAGGAGGTGAGAGAAACAAAATGGTATAGAGAATAATTGCTGCTAATTAAGAGTTAGGTTAGGTTAACTTTTATTTTTAAGAACTTATGGATTGGCTAACACTTCAAGCTAAACCAAAATTTGTTTGCTTGTTGTTAGAATGTTGTGTGACTCCAATATTTTGGTTTGTGAGAAAACTCACACAGTTGTTCCATGCCAGCTTAACTCAGTGCATTCCCTTTAATTCCTTCGTAGCTGAGCTTCCGTCCCTGCCCACCCTGCCTCATACGGTACTTGGGAAAAGGACATATCTCCTAATCAGGTATTAAATTGGATTTGGCCTCAAATCATTTTCTAATTTAGCTTATGAGTTTCCAGTGGGAATCAGAGACATTTTTGGAAATAAAGACTACTGTTATTATTTTTCTTTGTACCATGGTAACACCTGTTCTCTTAAAATTAATTTCTCATTTTCATAAATCAAGTGAGGAACCTTGAAGATATTTAAATATTTGAGGATTCTAGAGGTAGAGAGAAAGGCAACCAGTCTCTATGTATAGACCAAGGCATGTGTTTGAATATGGACTTTCTGTGGTAGGAAGCTGTTAAAGATGGTGTAAGTAGTAAATCTTAGGGGCCAGGATGACTCATGTGGTTAGAACGCTGACCATTGAAAGGTCAACAGGTCAGCAGTTCAAAACCCAAGAGCAAGCAATGTGACAGAATGAGCTCTTGTCAATTTGCCCTAAGCTGCTGCCCACCTAGCAGTTTGAAAGCATGCAAATACAAATAGATAAATAAGTACCACTTTGGTGGGAAAATACCAGGGACATGAAAGGAGCCCCCTCAGATGTCCCCCTGGGTAACAGTGATGTCACCAGCTAATCCTTTCAACCAGGAAGCACTTAGTGCTTGGAAGGTGCTTCCAACACTTAGTGCTAAGGTTGAACAAAGCATAGGTGGTGTTATGTTCATAAAGAGATAACCAGAGTTAATCTACACCAGGGAAGCCCAAACTAAGCCTGGATGATCAACCAATAACCAGTTTTAGTGTAGCAGCATTTAGATCTTGTCTTCAGTGTTCCTTGAAGAAGCCAAGTAAGCCAAATCAAAAGCCTCTTGCTCTGAATTATTTTGAAATTAGAACAGGAATAGCCCATAATTATCATACCCAGTTACACAGCCATATTAACCACTAGAGCAGCTTTTATTCTGAGTGAAGTCTGATCCCATAGGAAAAAGCACTGTTGTATTAATCTTCAATCCTTGAACTTAATGAACACACCCAGCTCTCATTAGTGGACTCTTATTAAAACTAATTAAACCATTTTTGGTATCCATCGAGAGGAGGATGGAGGGACCCAATGATCTAAATCAGTGTTTCTCAACCTTGACAATTTTAAGGCATGTGGACTTCAACTCCCAGAATTCCACAGCCAGCATTGCTGGCTGTGGAATTCTGGGAGTTGAAGTCCACATGCCTTAAAATTGTCAAGGTTGAGAAACACTGATCTAAATGCTAGATGGGATGAAATTAAAAGACAAAATCCTCTGTGTTTTTTATATGGGGACACTGAATTTTAGAATGAATATATTTTTTCCTTTGATCAATTGCATGTTAATACTCACTGATGAACTTTGATGAAGAACAAGTTACTGGGCCTCAGCTGCAAAGGGAATATAACTCTGAACTTGTTGCCAGTTGCATGCCTGATATTTAAAAAGTTCTTGCTTTTAGATAAATCACTGGGATTTATCTTTTTTCTAATGCCAGAAAAACAAATGAGCCCTATGTCTCAGGTTGGACACAAAATCAGACTAAGGAAGCTTTGCATTCTAACCGGCTGTCACAATGGATCTGCCTCTCTCAACTACCTGTAGGAGATTTGACAAGAAGCTTGTCTTTACTCATGAGCATCTTAAGAGATACTTTGCTCAAATTCAAGCCAAGTTCCTGTCTACAATATCCCCAAGCTCCTAGCCTATTGATCTGAATCCTCCTGCATATTAGAATGAGGAACAGGAAAGGTCAACCTCCTTGAATCATAAAGCGTAAGGCTCTTGGTTGATGCTATTTGTCGTACAAGTGGGAATGCTAAAGGAAAAATGGAAAGTAGCTCCATGAAATTAGGTGAATTCCCAACAGCAGCATTTGGGTGGTTTCTGATCTAGAGCATCAACTGCTTCACACATTATATTTGTTTGGATTTTTTAAAAGATACATTCCATATCTGCTAAGAGAACTGTTATAGTATGTGTCAGCAAATGTGCTGTCCTGTCTACAAACAAGATATAGTGCTAATCAAACAGCTGGCATTATGTAATCTTCCTTTCTTGTGTACACAGTTCATACATAGTCACTAAAAATAAGATTCTCACTTCTTTTGCTACATCTCATAGAAAAACTATTGACAACTTGACCCTGAGTATAGGCCTTTCCCCAGCCCTAAAGTACCAGTTCTAAGTTAGGACATAGCCACTGTGTGGGCTGAGAGGTAGGACATAACTTCAACCCTACTTGATAGTGTAGAAGTTCCTGAATGAGAGACTGTCTTTGTGCTATTATTGTGCTCCTGAGATCATTTGGTTGGGACATTGGGGCAGTGCCTAAAGCAGAGCAACAGTTAGGTAATCTTGCCTGAATTCCAAGCTAAGCAATGTCCATATACAAGAAATAATTTTAGCTTGTTTCTAGTTATACTGTTTTCCTGTTTGAGGCAGGTTTTATGCACTATTCTTTATAGGTTAGTTTTTATTTCCTCTACTGAATGGGTATAACGATGTGCTTAGTAACCTCATTGTTTTGGCCTTTCTGGTTTATAAGAGGTGCATAGAATTGGTGCCAATTGGTCAAGGTACACATATCGCAGTATTGAGTGGGATTTTGCTCAAGATAGGCTAGTTAATATGATGCTTAGGAGTGAGGGAAGCAAACCATTACACCATCTAATTTTCCCCATTAACCCTAAGTAAGGATAAACCATAGCCACACATAGCCCTCAAGCATCTATTTATGGTCCACAAACACTGTATTTTGGAAGGTGTCTTGCAAACTGTCAGCTGCCAGGAGACTGACTTATAGCTAAGATATGAAATAGGTTGCCTACCTATGCCTATATTGATAAGCTTTGACTCTCTTTTTTAGCAGCAACTGGTGATACCAGGGGATGAACTAGAAACCTACTACATGCCAAACCTATACCAGGAGTGTCCAGCTTTGGCAGCCTTAAGATTTATGGACATAAACTCCCAGAATTTCCCAGCCAACATGGGGAATTCTGGGAGTTGAAGTCCACAAGTCTTAAAGTTGCCAAGATTGGGCACCCCTGGCCTGTACATTGGGCTCTGTCCCCCATCCCTTTCCACACATGGAAAAATAGAATATCGGAAACAGCACTGAGGGAAGGGAGAACACTCAAAGGATGCCTGCAACCTCCACTCCAACTCCCTTCAAGTTTTTCTGTGTCAGGTCTGAATTATTGCTAAGTGTTCAGATATCCTCCTCCTGACTAAATGGTCAAGTCCCATGGATTGCCCATTGGCTCACGGGAGTCAGGACAAAAGAAGGTGGGAAAAAGCACTGAGTTATAGTATCAGGTCACTTGCCTAAATTTGCATAAAGGTTAATGGATCAAAGAAGAAATAGTACTACTGTTGTGTAATCCATAATATCCCTGTTTTTATCTGCTGTTTTCAGGTGAGTTAATTTGATATACTGTATAGTACATGAGATCTTAAGACAGGCTTCTAGAGAGATTGGGTTACAGGAAAGTGGAAAAGCCTTGGAAAGTGATTTATGACCTGTCCTCACACTTACGACCATCACACCATCCCTGCAGCCAATTGATCACATTTTGGCACTTGGCACGTGGCTTATTTTTACAACTAGCTGCAGCATCCTGCAGTCACGTGATTGCAATTTGTGACAATCCAAAAAGCAACATCAATTGGGGGGGGAGCTGGATTCACTTAACAACCATAGTAAAAATGGTCATAAAATCAAGTCTGATCATGTAGTGACTTGCTTTACGACTGTACTGACTTACAATGGAAATTCCAATCCCAATTATAGCCCTAAGTTATGGACTACCTATAGTTATTAACCCTTAAGAGCATCCACATTTGCAGGGCACAAGGTTAAAGAAAAGTGTCTTGGATTGGACGGGGGGGGGGGGAGAATTTTTTCAGTCTTACCAGTACCAAAGTAATGCTAACGATTTATGTCCTCTTTTTCAAACCCAGAGCCCTCAGATAAGTTGCATTTTGTGTCCCAGAATCCAACCGGTTAGTTGGGGAAGATGGAAGGCAAAGGTTCAACCTGTCTGGCAGATACCAGGTTGGCAGAGGCTGATATGCTATGAGACGTGGAGCCCTGAGAGCTCTGCATGTCTCTTAAAAGGCTGCTGTGCTGTATTCAATATGCAGAGGGTCACTCAAGCGTTTAGCTCAGCAGCAAAATCCAATGATCCTTTCACTCTTCCAGATTGAGTTTGCTTTCCTGTTTGTCACTCACATCAGTTTTTCACCTCGAGGCACAGGGGAATACAGCTCTTCATCAAACTGCAGCCATTAGCAGGAGGCACTGTGACTATTTATCAGGCCTTTTAATCATTTTTGATGCAACCCCCCCCCCCGTCTCTTTCCCATTAATCACTATCAGGCTCCAGGAGCCAAGCACCGATTATTGAGAAATTCACAGGGCTGGCTAAGCAATTGGAGGCTGATGGGTTTCCCATACTGTACTATGAAGGATTCCTCCTTGTCCCAACATTTGGGCCAGACCTGATGACTTTCAACCATATCCCCAAATTTATGGAGATTCTCAGTCCTCCAGGTAGTGTTTGTCCCAACGCTTCTTGGATGAGAAGCAAAACCTCTTCAAGAAAAAAACAAAGTCCAGTTGCCTTTTGAAAAAGCAGCTTTGGGACAGTCATGATCTGGATGACTGAGAATCTCCATAAACTTTCAACTATATGTTGCATCTGCCCAATGAACTCCCTCCCCTTCCCACTGCCTCTCTCTTTTCACATAGAATCCATTCACCCCTGCTTTCCTGCCAGCAGTTCTATGCAAGCTAAAATCAGGCTCTCTGAGCCTTTATCAATCCTGGCAGGACACTATCATTCCAACTCTAATAAACCATTGCCCTTAGATAGCTCTCCACAGAATTAAGCCTCAGCAAGGTGTTCCTGTTGGTATCCTGAAGACATTATTATGCACAACAAAAAGCAGATCATGCTGTTCTTCTGCTGGTAACACTACTTACTTTAGAGCAGTATTTCTCAACCTTGGCAACTTTGAGATGCTTGGACTTCAACACCCAGTATTCTCCAGCATGGCTGGCTATACACAGGCAGAAGCTATAGATAAATGCTAGCAACCATAAGCAAAATTATGTCCGTCCTGCAAAAGAAACCACTGTTCCAAGCCAAGAAACCTAAAATATGTCATCAGTCAAACTGAATTTATAATGTACTTCATGACTTTGCATCATTTATTTGGTTTCTATTCCTAGTCATGAGGAAAACAGGACTGGCCAGTGAGATCTTATGACAATACACCTGACATTTTATTAAGCATCCCTTGTACATTTTCTAGCCTTTTGTTTGATTTTATTTTTTGCATGTATGAAAGCTAGAAACTTAAAGCCCTTCTGTCACACTTTTGGATTTTTGGGGTGATTGCGTGGAATTCTCTATTGCACCTAGCCCCGGCTGCAAAAAAACACAACAGCAGACTGAGTTTTCAGCAGCAAGAATTTCTAGATCCAAACATTTACATTTCAGAAACTCTGCAAGAAAAACAATCTGGGAAGAAGAACAATGAAGAACTGTCAATAACAATTGTATCCTCAACTTCCTCCCTTCCACAAACATATATCCTTCTTTAAATCAGCAGGAAGCTGAGCAACGGCCAGCAAGTCCATAGAGGCAAATAGGTAGGAACCAAATGTTTACTATTTCATCAGCCTAGAGCCCTCATCATAAATTTGCCCATGCGTTGAGGAGATTCATATATAACAAGAACAGCAAATATACCACATTGTTCCCTTGTTTGTTTGCGTATTATTATGATGCCCACTTCATAACACTTTGTTCCACCCTCTGTTTTTCTTTCAATCACTCTCACACAAAAGTCCCTGTAACAATTCCTTTAGATCAGGGGTGTCAAACTGCCGGCCTGTGGCCAGTTTCATCATACTGGAGCCGCACCCACCCCATTGCCGGCAATGGCAAAAAAGCTCCGATACGTCACGTGACATCGCGAGTTTGACATGCCTGTTTTAGATGAATGTACCACTATGTCCCACCTAGGTTCTTGGGTTAGAGTAGACATCGAAGTCATGCAAAGATAGTAGAGATAAGTCAACCTGGCATTTGTAGCCATCACTGTGTCTGCTTATACAGTATATATATCCTTTAGTGGTTGCTGAGCTCCTTGCTTCAGCCAACTTTTTAGTTTTGCTTAAGATCTTTCAGTTAAAAATAAGGAAGACCTGATTTGCTACAAATTGTTAATATCATCTACATTTCTGGGAATGACATAGGGGTTCCAATGATTTTCTTAGAAAATAAAAAGATTGGTGGCTGCAACCAAAACCCTTCACTGGAAAAATATCTACTTAGGAGGAAAAAAATACAAAACTAAGCTAAGATACATCCTAGAGCTATGATGGTAAGAAAGATGCTGCATATTTAGTTATACATTCATCTACTATATTTACTTTCTAAATTTGTGAAGGTCATGTTCATGATGGCAGTTATTTGTATCAATGGGCAAGCATTTCATAAGAGCACTTCAAAATATTGGCAATTTTGTTTCATAGAAAGAGGAACATATGAGAGAGTGTGTGATTTTTTTTTTCTTTCCACACTTTCTGCATCCTTTCGCCATTTTGCAAATCATTGATTTGTCCTCTCTTCCCAGCTGAGGTCCAGAATCCAACCCCAAAAGAAGAAAGTTCCAGGCAGCAAGAGCCAGAGGAGGAAAAGTACAGGAACAAAATCTGTTAATAGAAGTCCTCCATAAACCCAATTTTATTTGTTATGTGAAGAATTCCCCCATTTAAATTAGTCTGAACTTTATTGTACATATATAAGATTAGATGTTATAAGTCTCCCCATAAGGAAGGTGATTTTGAGGCCTCTGTCATAAGATCGAGATAATAAAAAATAGTATGGGGAAGGAAAGGAAAGGAAAGGAAAGGAAAGGAAAGGAAAGGAAAGGAAAGGAAAGGAAAAACTATGTAGCTTCCATAAAGTCTCCCTTTATGTAAGCTACTGACAAGTAGACCCAGACTTGTAAAGCTAAATACACTGCATAAGCATCAAGTGCAAGGCTTTTAAGTTCAAATTCTGCTAAAGGGTTGAATGGGCGATAACTACAGCTGAAGAGACCCAGACTTTATTTATATTCATTAAGAATTTTCATATAATAAAAGCCAAATCAAAAGAAAAAAAAACAAAAAATGTAAAAGAAAAGAAAAAGGAAACTAAAGAAATATACTGTATAACTGACTTCTGACCTTCTTTTTAACAGGTAATTACAATCTTATTATCCCTCCTGTTTCTTAAATATTTTAGAAGTCTCTTGTCCCCTCATTTATTCTGCATCTTTCTTAATCTTCACATCTGTAAATCATCCTTTCATTTTTTTTTCTTCATTCAGCAGAAAGTCCGTATAGGGCCGTGGTGGCAAACCTATGGCACGCATGCCACAGGTGGCACGCAGAGCCCTCTCTGCGGGCATGTGCGCCATCGCCTGAGTCGTAGGCGTTCAGCTGGGTTTTATAAAACCTTTTCGCTTTGGGCCTCTGATGCTATGTGCAAAAAAAAAAAGGTTCAATCAATCAATCAATTTCAACTTCTCGCTGGAAAAAAAAGATCTTGCAAAGTTGGAATTGATTGATTGAACTCTTTAGTCCCACCCAGTCTGCCGTTACCACCACGGTCATGCCTACCCAATGGGCCACGGCCACGGCTACCCAATGGGCCACACCCACCCAGATGGCCACACCCACCCTATGGGCCACGCCCACCCGGCACCCAATGATACAAAAGTGGGTTTTGGGTTGCAGTTTGGACACTCAGTCTCTAAAAGGTTCTCCATCACTGGTATAGGGGTTCCAGGCTTTCAGAAAAGAATGTGTTTGTCAGGGCAGTTCCACCATTTCTGCAAACTCTGATATTTTCACAATGCATTTCTCCACTGAAGAGTCCAATAAAGACAAAGTGCATCCTATGGTCAGTAGCTAATTTAAAATCTAAAACAATATAAGCCCCCCTTTATGAAGAGGTAGTTACAGATAGTCCTCAACTTACAACCTCAACTGGCACTAAAGTGGTTGTTAAGTGAGTTGCAGTCAATTTTACAATCTTTTTTTGCCACTGATGTTAAGCAAATCATTGCAATTGTTAAGTGAATTATGCAGTTATTAAGTGAATCCAGCTTCCCCCATTGACTTTGCTTTTGGGAAGCTGGCTGGGACAGTTGCAAATGGCAATCCCTTGACCCCGGGACATACTAGTACATATGGGGGAGGGTGCTTAAAATCCTTTTACATTTTGGTGTTGAGAGATGTTCTTTTTAATACAATCATTCCTCTTTAAGAAATATACCTTTTTCCCTACCCACATACACAAAGTGACAAGACTGAAAGGAAAAGAGATATGTGGAATGAACATTTATCTTTCTGGAAACATGAGATCGTTTTTCAGCTAGTTTTTCGTTTAGCAATCCCTCTAGGGCAGGGATGTCAAACTGCCAGCAGGGGGGGGGCGGTTTCCTCATACCGAAGCTGCGTCCACCCTATTGCCAGCAATGCAAAAAGAGTCACTATATGTGTAACATGCCGAGTTTGACACCTGTGCTCTACGGAGAGCCCTGAGGATGATGAGAAGATGGCTTGGCCAATGGCTCGGCCATCCTCCCAGGGTACGATGGCATGCAGATACCTGGCTTCACTGGCTGATTGTGGTCAAGAGGTATCATTCATGGGGGTGAGGGTAGAGCTCCCATGGAGCTTCCAGGGAAGAGAAAGGAGGGAATACTAGAAGCTAAAGACTAAGTTCACAGCTCAGGCTGAAATGATCAAATGTTTTGCCTGGATCGAGGAACCAAAGGAAACTTGCTGTTTGACCAAGTGACAGTGGGTCTATTGAAAGTAGAAAGGAAGAATCAGAATTATTTTTTTTAAAAAGTGATGCCTATTAGCATGCTCTGATCTTTCAGTCTGCTGGTTCTGTCGGTGGGTAACATCTCCTCAGGCACTTCACTTGTATACTTGTCTCCCTCAGCATTACACCCATTAGAATTTGCATCTTCCAAACAGAAACTTTTCTTCCTTCTTTTCCGTGTTGTTTGATTCCTGGTTTAATGGCTAAATGGAAGTGTGCCTGCAGACATAGACACACAGATGGAGATACGCTAAAAAGAATACAAAGCCCCAGACACACAAAGGAACACAAAAGAAGCTTAGCATCCCTCTGTAACCCTGCCAAAGCTGGTGGCCTTCAGAAATAAATCATTGGTTCCCTTTACTTCTTTGGTGCAAATTCAATGATCCCAGCTTTTTCCTTCAGTTTAGTCTACTGATTCAGATTAAAGCTGGGAAAGAACCATACCCAACTGTGGAAGAAAAGGAAAATAGTAATGGCCTGCTTTTGAAAAACTGACCCAGGTGGTAGAGTGGTGGGAGGCAATGGCAAAAAGCATTTTTAAAATCTTGCCAAGAAAACCACAGGGACTTGCCCAGGCAGTCACTAGGAGTCAACACTGATTCAAAGGCACCTCTCCCCAAAATCTCTCTTTGTAGCCCATTCTATAAATTCATTGATTCCTGTCAAGTGCTTTTAGGATATTATCTGTAATTATTCAACTCTCAAGCTTTCATAGTTCTGTATCCCTGGGACTCTGCATAGTAGTTTTATTACTTTCTAGATGGCTGTGCCTTTTCCCCTAACTGATGTTCATTAACCTACCAGCAATCTCAATTAGAAAATCATTTGGATCTGGATTGCTTAGAGCATATGAGGCAAAAATTTGAAGAATTCTTACAAATAAGCAATTCTCTTTGTAAATCTCTGGGCTATAACAGAAGTAGCCTAAGAACTCATGGTCCTATTGCTTTATTTTGAAAGGTAATCCTTTGAGTTCAAAGGATGACCTGTTCTTCTGGAGTGTATGAGGTTTATTTCCAGCAATGGCTCTACCTGGACTGTTTTGTTTTGCAATCCTTGAACCTTCAGGATTGGATTATTAATGCTGCTTGGACAATAGTATGAAGGGGAAGGAAGTAATTAGCAAGAGAGATGAAAGGAAATATTTGCTATGCAAGGGAATAAAAGGCCTATAATTTCCCACCCAACTTGCAACAGAAGAGGGAGAACAAGAATAATTACCACAATAAAAAGAGAGAGAGTGAGAGAGCCAGGCTCCTACAGTATTTCTATGACAAAAAGAGCTTAAGGTGGGCAGATCTCCCTGAATATTGAGCTGAGATGCAGATGGAAAAAGATTGCAGAAAAGGTCCACACTAATACTGATGCAGCATTTGTACTTGATAGATTATCAGACTGATACCTCAACTTACAACTACCCTCAATGCTTTGAGCAAGTTGGAGATACAAATAAAGTGATATAATGCTAAAGAAGCCTGAAGAATTGGCATCTAATTAAATATTAGAAGAGCAGGGCAAAAGCCCATAAAAAGAATTTGATATCAGATCCATTATGATTTGATTGAAATTTCATGAAAATTATTTTTTCAATGATATTAAGCAGCAAAAGTGGTGAAACTTTTTTTTTTTTAGCGTATTTGGCTTCAACTAGGGACTTATCCACACATCCTGGCTGACATATTTTCTTCCTATTCTCAAGACAGTTTGAAATCCAATGAACCTCTAGTATATATTTCACCATTCCTCAGCAACAAGGCTGGTAGAGCTGCTGCCATGAGGGTCAGCAAACCAGGCCTGGAGAGGCCTAAAAGGGAGCAAAATGACAAGGATGATTTGGCCTGAGCAGTTCTTTTGAGTTGCTGCAAAGAAAGAGTAGCAAAAGAGCTCTCTTTATTCTCCTTGAGTTCTGCTCACCAGAACTCAGCCATCTCTCCCCATTTGCTCAGTTTTCCTGCTGCTGCTCTTATTTTCCCCGTCTGTGCCAGGTGGTGAGGAGGGAAGACACCACTAAAGCACCACAGACTTTCCACACCTGCCTCTCAGTTCTTACCAGCTGATAGTTGGCTGACAGCTTGCTATTTAACTAATCACTCTGTACAATACTATCTGGTGAGTGCTTTGCTACAAGTACCTTTACTATACTTTTTGATGTGACTGGGAGAGAGGGGAAGAGATGACATCTTAAGCATATTATGATTTAAAATGTATGGACTAAATACTCAAATGATAGGCTAAATAAAAATAACTGGTGAAGCCCAACTGCCTGCTTACAAATGGGAATATCCATGGAAAACCCTACATCTGATTTCCCAAAAGGTCAATAATTGCCTTTAAACTGAAAACAAAAGAAAAGGATATAACTGTATAAAAAAGATGCCTGTTCTCTCTGGCAGACAGAGTAAAAATGGGCACAAAGGCACACAGTCCCTCATCTGTTTTGGAAAGTAGGGAAAGGTCCTGAAAATGAGCCAGCAGATCACTAGTCCTCTGAAGACTCATCCTATATGCAGTACAGAATGTCTGCGTAGGAGATCTTCTTCCATCACTTTCCTGCTGGATCTTTCTGATCCAACTTCAGCCTGCTTTAGCAACAGACTGGCAACAATATGGAAGCCCTTTGTGAGAATGTGTCCTTGACAAATGGTAGATGGGCCATCTTTGAGCCAGGGCTAGGATGCTATGCAAATGTCAGCCCTTCAAGGTAATACAGAAAGGAGCATAAACCATGGGTACTAACATTACTTTTATTGTGAGGTTACAGTAACAGTCACATGTCTGAAAGTATTTCCCCCTCCTTTACTTCTACTTTCCAGAAAACTAAGGAGTGTCCTTTTTTAGCTGCTTCCCACTCCTTCTGTGGGCTGAGATACATTTTGCATGACAGTTTTCTAAGCTGCGGCTTTTCCTCCTGTTTCCCAATGCCATTCTCATAGATACCATTACAGGTAGGCCTCCACTTACAACCATTCATTTAGTGACCATTCAAAGTTACAACAGCATTGAAAAAAATGACTTATGACCATTTTTTACACTTATGACAATTGCAGCATCCCCATGATTATGTGATCAAAATTTGGATACTTGGCAACTGGCATATATTTATGATGGTTGCACTGTCCCAGGGTCTTCTGGCTTCCTGACAAGCAAAGTCCATGGGCAAGCTAGATTCACTTAACTGTTGTTTTATTAACTTAACAACTGCAGTGTTTCACTTAACAACTGTGGCAAGAAAGGTCATAAAATAAGGCAAGACTGACTTAACAACTGTCTTGCTTAGCAACAGAAATTTTGGGTTCAATTGTGGTCCTAAGTTGAGGACTACTTGTAGCAAATGAGTTGTCAGATGGAATGTCTTTGCCTGATCCAATGCCACAAACCCCCAATGAACTGTTCTCAAGACATCTTGAACCCACATGTCTCTTCATTTTCAAAGGCCAGACTGTATTGTAATGATGGACTTTTAATTCATCACAACTGAAAAATATGAAACTGAAGATAAATTATATAAGGTTTGAACACCTTGAACTGTTTTCCCAAAAAGTTCAATCAGACCTCCAAAGGTTCAGCCTCAAATGCAACTACGAAGGGCAAATCATTTCTCTGGAGATCTGAGGGTTGTTTAAATGTTTACAGGAGATCCCTTGTGCCGTTTTTCAGTTAAAAATACCCCCTTATTGCTCTGTGTGTTTGCTTTGTGAAAAAATGCATGCCAGTGAGACAGACTGTAGTCTGGAGAGGACTGTTTAATTGGGCAAATGTGTAAAGGGGAAAGCAAAACAAAAGCAGGCAGGTTAAATAGCTTTCTCCATTATCTCTGCTATTTTTCCAGAGAAATGGATGCATGCATACACACATACATTAACTGCCCTTCATTTGGGGGGGGGGAGAAAAACATCCAGGAAGTTCATTTCCCACATAACATGCACTTGTCTAATTGTTGTCACAGACCTGAAGGCTGAAGCGAGAACAGTGACACTTTGGGGCATGATCTACACAGGCACCACCATGATTCTTGCAAAAGCTTGTCAGTCCTACAAAATGTCATTTGTTTTTTTCATTCATAGCTTGCTCCCACACTTTTGCTGATGATTATTGGATTGCTTGTTGGCTTCAGAAGGTTGGGCTCGAGGTAGCTCTTTCTGGTTTTTTGTTGTTGTTGTTTGACTGGACTAATGGAAAAAGAGAATGCAGCTGCTCTATTTTGTCTATCAGGGTTTGTCTTTCTGATATCAGTGAGAATGCTGACAGTAATACCATGTTAAGGATTTCATAGTCCTGTTCATTAATGAGTTCAATTTAGGGGCTATTGGCCACTGCTCTTGACAGCAGCATCATAGCAGGAAAGCAGAGGACATGTTACATCAGAGCAAGGTACTGGAAGAAAGTAATATTGGGAAACAGAGATGACTGGAAAAGGGGCTAAGTTTCAGTAGTTTCTCATCCATGGGCTGCATTTTGGCAATCAGCCTTTCTATTGGACAAAAAAATTAAGTCAGCACCTGAATGTGGCAATAAATAAATGTAATCCTGTTTATTGGATGTGTTTTTAATGAAGCTGTTCAAAGTACAAATGCCAGTAACTTCTCAAGCACTGCAACAGAACTGATCCTGGATATTCAGCCCATAGAAAAGAGAGAGTGTAGGGGAAAAGAACAGAATTTGACCAAATTCCATTGAAGTATAAAGTTATTCAATTCACACTTCCTGACTGTTGCCAAGTTGGAACAGAAATATCAATCTTGAGTTTTTCAGATGTGAAAAATATCACAACCCAAAAATATACACACCAAAATACATTATACTGGGGAACATGTAGATGTTGGGAAACTATCAGGCTAAATTAGGACATAATGCATACAAAATTTTGTTTGGAGAAATGTTTCATAAATTTTTCAAAGAACCTTATGTTTTAAAAATGCAGCTTCTGGTTGAAGCAGCTTCTGGTTGAAGCAACTTAACCTTGGAAAAATGAGACCCAGAAAAAAGGGACAATTGAGGGATTTTTTCCTATTTTCAAACTGAAAGTCATTCCTCTATTAGTAGCTTTGGCAGGAAGACCTCATTTAGAATGTAGTTCACAGTAAAAGTCTGCATAACATGCACCAATGAAGCAGTATTTCAGAAAGCTCTATCCATGAGAAGGAAATACGCTTTGAGTTGTAATCCAAACCAAAATGCAGGGAATATAAACTTTTTAATGGGATCATTGCTGGAAAAACATGCATTTTACTCCAATTCCTTTGGTAGCTTGAACTTACCTCCACCCTGATTCTTTCCCATAAACTAAATTTAAGCATACATAGCATACATTTGCACCTCTTTGCCATTGGATTCTGCTCTTTGTGCAAGGCAATAAAGTCTATCACTGGGAATCTCCCACATTTCTAATCCTCAGGAAGTGAAGTGGTGCTGGAAATGTCTCTTACATAAGCCATTTTGGGTAGTTATGTAACAGCATGTTTCTCATATCAAAAGCCTTTTATTCGGGTAGGGCTTGCTTAAAGGGAGGCTCTATATGCTTATTATCCAAATCTGCCCTTTTGAAAATGTTTCCCCCAATGAGTACACATTTACATGAGCAAAATCTGAGCAGGACTATCCATCTGAATTTTGCTTCAGGGCAGCTTGCTTTGACCAACCTGTCTTCAAGCCATTCATCTGCTCTTCTGGGGTTATGTTTTCCTTACTGTAGCTTCCCCCTAAGCATCAGTACCTGGGACAGAGAAAATAACTTTTCTGCAACAGTCCTAATGTGAGTAGGAAGCTGACAGGAGAAAATTGCTAGATCATTCCCCTGCTTGTCTCAGTGACTCGCTTCTTTCAAAGCTGGTTCAGTTCCATTAAATATGTGCAGAAGGGAAACCCACTTTGGGTTCTGTTTCTTTCTCCTCCCTAAGTTGCCTCCAGGGCCTGTAAGCACTAGCTGTGTTAATAGTGATATAGAGTAAGATTGTAGCTTCTGTTAGACTGGCACTGTTTGATAATTCAATTGTGTGTTACAACCAGACATCTGAGGTAGTTAGGTAGTAGAATACCACAGAGCTGTAGCTGAGTGATTGCATTCAACAATGTTTCATCGAAGAGTGCTTTCTTAGGTTTAGTCCTTCCACTGTATCTGTGCCTATCATCACAAATGTCTTTTATCTCTAGAGATTCTTATAGGAGTTGTTTTAATCAACTTCCAAATTCTCTCCTTGTAATGCTCTGCTATGTGCACCAACCATTAAGTGAAAGGCTCTGACAAAAACAAGTGCAGAATTCAACAGTCCTCAGGTTGCAGCGGTGGTTGATGGAGGTTTTTTCATCATCTTTCTCCTTCCTACTCAAGGAAATGAATAACATCACTATCTCGTTAATCTTTCTTCCAAAGCCATCACCATCTCCACAGTTTCTTAAAGAAAACTACCTTGTATTTCTTGCCATGGTCCATTAGTTATGCAAAAGGGAATAGTGCTTTTTCAAGATAACTTCATTGTGGCTAAGGAACAAGTCTGTTTTTATGGAGAGACAAGTTGATATTATAATGCTTCCGGGTTTGGCATGCTAAACTGTTCTCTGGGATAATAGCCATGTTGCTTTATCTTAAATAAATTCTTTATTAGAGAAAAATGGGTATTTTTTTTACCCTGATTGCAATGGCATAACTTATTGAATATACTTTAGATCCATTTTATTGTCATGTTTTTTGTTCATTCATTCACTTCTAACACTTTGTGACTCAATAGCATCATTACAATAATATTGCCCAGCAATGACAGCTTCTAGATTCATTAATTAGTACAAATTCAGATTTTTAGGAATAGTAAGCCCTAAAAAGCTTGCATTCCAAAATCCAAAGCAAGCATGAGAGAAGAAAGCAAATATCATTCAGCATTATAAACATTTGTGCAGATATGCACACAGTGGTAGAAATGCTTACTCAGAAACAAATTCTTCTAAGCTCAGTGGAGTTTACTTCTTACTAATTTTATCTAGGGTTGCAGGCTCTGATGTTTAATTTATACAATCCATGGCCAATGGAGCAGAGTATGTGGGAAAAGAAGCACAATGTAGAGGAGTAGGCATCAGAGAGTATATGAATTACATTTCAACTATATGGAACCACCCTGCAAAATAAAGAAAGGGAATGCCAGCTGCAGTTTCAGCAGGTCTCAAGATCTTCCCATGTCGGAGATGACGCCAGCACTAGCCACTGCCTTCCCGGACCTTATACCGTGACATTTCTCATGATGCTCTGAATCCTGTGCTATGTTCAAGCAAGGGAGTTCACTGCACATTTACCCCTAGATGAATTGGAATGTTTACTTGTAAGCAGATACCTTTTAAGAGCTGAAATGCTCAGCCCCTAAGTAAGAGGAGCTTAAACCTGCTGTTTCAAAGATATATGTTCCTTGTTATGCTCCTCACTATTTCTTTTCTGATTTTTATGGTCCTGCAGATATGAAATGAGTAAACCAGGAAAGAGCCATAAGGTCTGGCTTTTTTAAAAAGCAAATTAGATGATTAGAGAGTATGACTAATGATGCATACTCCATTAAGTGACTTGAACCAATGAACAAGCTATAGGGCTCCTTATCTGGCCCTTCCTTTTCAGAAGGTATATATCACAAAAGAGATTTCCTTTCTTTTAGTTTCTTATTAGGTTTCTCTAAAATACAATGTCTTTGAGCACTAACAGCATTAAAGTACAATTGAAATCAATGAAATTATTACTGCTCAGATAGAGGTATAATTTCAGAGCAAAGAGGTTTAAAATAAAAAGCATCCATAATTTTAGAGCTCTGGTTGAATAAATAGGTCTTTATCTGGTGTTGAAAAGGACAGTGTGAGTGCCTATCTCTTTAATGACTCTGGGCAATTAAAAGAGGAAAAACAAGTTATATGTGCAGGGAAATCACAACCAACCATAAGACTACACTCTACTGATTAAAATAAAACCCAGACTAGGGGGCAGCCACCCTTTCTGAATGTCATTAGGATGGGAGACACAGGACTCTCAAGGAGGAGTATCAGGGAGCAAGACACTTCAAAGAGAAGGTTCAATTCTGGGTTCCACAAGTTTACACTGTTTAATCAACAGGTTCCAGAACATACCAACCCTATCTTATCTTACTGGAAAGGCATTAACACTTGGACACATATAAATGTGGTTGCAAGGAAGAATTTCTGGGAAGATTGTTGTAAAAGCAGAACACCGTAGTCAAAAAGGTCCCGTTCCAGTCATTATTTGTCCCACTTCATTGAAGGGAGCACTGGGGCAGAGTTTCTAAAGAAGGTTTCTAGGGTTCAAATATAGTCAGAGACAGAAATAAGAATAACCTGGTCCCAGGTTATTTTAAATCTTAAAATAACAGCTTTACACCAAGCCTAGCAATAAATTGGAGTCAATGCAGCTGACAATCCACTGTGCAATGTGAGCAAAATACCTAGAAGTATGAAGTATGCTGTTTTTATTTCATTTTATTTTGCAATTATGCTGTTACACTGAATTGTATATCTTACAATTTTAAAAGCTGCTGGTTTAAAATGTGGGAATCTACTGTTCAAAGGGAGTGAGGAAGGATATTCCCTCAGGCTGATAGAAGCCAATTGTTTGAGCCCCAGTAGCTTCTCAGATCAGCAGCTGTTTGGAAGAGTGTTGCATGGAAACATTAATCTGAGTTAGCAAAAAGTGTCCACATACCTCACTTTTTAGCACCTTGTTACACAACATTCTTGTTCTTACAGAAAAATCCAGAACTAGTAGGAAAACTCGCATACTCTTAGAACTGTCAATTAAATTATAACCAGTCATCTTTGGAGAGATGGAATTATTTGAATTACTTTTATAAATACCGGAATAAATAAATGAACAAGCAAATAAGGGAAGTGGAAGGAAAGGACAGAAGAAAGGAAAGGGAAGGGGCAGAGAAGGATATATGTTGATATTTAAATCCTTATTACATTATTATTTCTAGATAATTCACTTACCAGTAGTATTATGAATGAGTCAGTTCTGCATATAATATAAAACAGTTTTATCTATTAGACAGAACAACCTCAGATTTCCAGAGAAATGATATGCACTTCATAGTTGCATTTCAGGCTGAACTTTTGGAGGTCTGGTTGAACTTTTGGGGGAAACAGTTCAAGGTGCTCAAACCTTACATCAGTTGTCTTCTGTTTCATACTTTTCAGTTGTGATGAATTAAAGTCCATCATTACAATATAGAGTGAAAAATGACTTGAGGGCACATAATATTGGAGAACCAGATATGGATTTTGATAAAAATTGTTCAAGTGGTTGAATGAATGTAATCTGCGGGGACGGGAGGAAATATTCTGTCACTTGTTATGAATGGATGAGTAAGAACAGAACAAGAATATTCAGGAAAAATTGACTGGAATATTTGGAGACCTGAACAGACGATTATAAGGTAGTGTTACAAGTAAATCTTCAGAACCATTCATAAGAAAGAAAATCAAAGAAGTGAAAGAAATTAAAATGTAAATATAATGACCACAATGAAAGTAAGTCCTGTATGAAAAAAATGTTAGAAATCTCAACTGAATGAATAGAAAGCAGACAAGGAAAAAGGATGTTAAAACAGCTTTCATTTTCACAGAATAAAAATAATTATGCTTTGAAATACAGAAATGAAAAGGTGGAATGAGAAGGTAAAAGGGCTGAGGATGAGGAAAAGCACTAAGAGAATGTGCATGCCAAAAAAAATTTTTGACAGATATTGCATAACATATATAGAGAGAAAAAGATAATTGCAAAAAATGAGCGAGGAACAGTTAATATTAAAAGAGTCACAGTCTTCAAATATCTAATGTATTGTCACATAGAAAGAATGGGTTATTCTTTGTTCCTCCAAAGGGAAAGACCAGAAGCAATAGATGAATTTTTAAAGGAAGGTAATTTAGGCTACATAGCAGGAAGAACTCCCTCTTTATAAAGAGCTGTCCACCAGCTCTTCCACATAAAGTAAGGTTCCCATCACTAGAGATCTTCAAAAGTGTCTGGATCCAGTATCATCTGTAGTGGATCTTTCCTGAGCAGAGAATTAGACAGGATGACCTCTGAAAATCCTTCCATGGTTCTAATGCAACAAAGAGTATGAATCTATAATGTAGTGCACCAAAGATCAAGTAACTCTGCAGAGAACAGAGTGAACTATTGCAAATTACGTATTCATGGTGAAAATGTAGCATAATAAATGTATTTGTATAATTTGGTAGAACGTTTAATGAGAAAGTCTTGACATTGTTTATATGTTATTGAAATAAGTGAAAACTCCTGCATAAGAGTGCTTGTGCCCATTATGTTATATGGAAATAAATGCGGAATGTGGCAGCAGGAAAAAAACCTAAATCTGTGTGGGAATGGAGGACTTAAGTAGTATGTGATAAAACCAGAAGAGAAGAGGTCAAGCCTGAATGGTTCTGGAATGAATGTGAACTGAATGCAAAAGTGTTCAGTAGAAAAGAAGTACTCTGAAATGCTTTGGTCATGCAGAGAGAATAATAAAATCTCAAAACAAATATACGAAGGAAGAATGAATGGGTTGAGAAGATAAGGAGAGATGAGAAACTCTATGTCGGGTGGAGACAATAATATTCCCAAGAGGGAGGTGAAAGAATTTAAAGAACAAAATACAATGTGTGTGAAGTGATATATAAATGTGGCGGAAGAACGGATAGTTTGTAAAGCCCAAGTGTAATTTGGAAGGTACAGCTAAACCTGGTTTAGCTATAGATCCTTTCTTCTTTTTTACTGTGTTTCTTGCCTTGAATTTCTAAAGGTTTCTGTATTTTTTTTTTTTCTTCTCTTCTAGACTTTGCATAATGTTGCTTACCTGAAAAATAAATAGCAGGGTGGTTATGGAGGGATGGATATGATTTTCTTTTACACATACAACTACAAAAAGAGAGCTAGAGTAAAAAAAAGAGGAACAAATCAGCTTGAATTCTGCTAGTTAATTAATTCCAACATTTGCATGCCGTCTTCTTGAACAATTCAAATTTAAGGCTGTTCTTGATAGGACTTTTTAGGATTGTATTTGAAATATAAAAGAATAATTGTTGCAATTGGTTAATTCAGCTGACCTTGAAGACATAACAAAATTATAATGAATTAACATGAGAATGTCAGATTCCAAGAGCAAAGGCAAAAGGTTTTTAAATAATGCAGTTTTTCTAGTTTTATATCTTATTACCTTTCTGGATTAATTGGAACCCTGGTATTCAACAACCAGCTTCCAGAGTTAATATTCAGGACATTGTAGGAGGAGAGCCACATTCATCCATTGTAACCAAAAATCAAAGAGAATCTGGACAGGATATAAATCTGCTAGGGAAAAAGAGGCAAAATAATAATACAGGCAGTCGTCGACTTACAACAGTTCATTTAGTGACTGTTCAAAGTTACAATGGCACTGAAAAAAGTGACTTATGATTGTTTTTCATACTTACGACCGTTGCAGCATCTCCAGGGTCACCTGATCAAAATTCAGATGCTTGGCAACTGAGTCATATTTATGACAGTTGCAGTGTCCCGGGGTCATGTGGTCACCTTTTGTGACTTTATGACAAGCAAAGTCATAAAGGGGAAGCTTGTTTCACTTAACAACAGAGATTCACTTAACAACTGTGGCAAGAAAGGTCATAAAATGGGGTCATAAAACAATCATAAAACTCACCTAACCCATGTTTTACTTAGCAACATAAATTTTGGGCTCAGTCGTGGTCGTAACTCGAGGAATACCTGTAATGATGAACCATTTCCTATGCTCTTTACCTGAAAGAATCTCAGCATTTTGTTCTCCCAGTCATGGTGGATTGTTAATCAATGCCCCACAATTCTCTCCTGCCCCATTATTCCTGCCCAGAAGGACTCCTTCATGCCACCAGGCCTACAGGCACTCCTGCGGACTAGAAAAATGAAGGAAACTCCTGCCTAGGAAAAAGCAACCCCTTCCACACTGCCCTCAAAGACACTGTATGTGCACATCCATGGAGTCACAATCTGAGCTTGAAGGCAGCTCTTCTTTTACATACTAATTATGCCAGCGGCTTGGACAAACTTTAAGAATAAATAATCCTTCCATAAAGAGAGAGAGAGAGAGAGAAAAAAAAGGATATCCTCAAGCTGAGCTGGCTGAACGCCTGGTGACTCCATGAACACATGTGTAAAAAAAATTAAAAATTATGCTCTGGCCTTGGAATTTCTTACTTGGTCTCCTGTCCAAGGACTAATCAGGGCTCAGCCTCCAAACCTAGACAGGTCAATCAGATGCTGCCATCTGTTGAGGTTCCTTAAAGTAAAGATATTAGGAAACTGTTTCTCTCTTTTTTTTTTTTTTCTTGTGATGTATTTTTTGCTCAATCTCACCTCTTTCACATGAATCACGATTACTATTCTAGTGCTACAGATGAGACCCTGAAGGTGAAGGATGGTGGCACACCAGAATTCATCCTTCAGGGAACCCTATTGAAGTAAGATGGAATTCAGCTTTTTAGATTCAGAGGATCTGCCTGAAAAATACCAGATCCTCTCCACAGCAATTCTCTGTTCTTGAAAGTCCCACTAGTGACCAGAGAAGGTTTTGACCAGCTGGGTTGCTCCCTGGGAATTCTTGAATAGGGAAAGCAAGGGCTAATGTGATTTCTGCTTGGGCAAACTGTATCCCACTGCTTCAATTAGCTGCAGCCTGACACTTTTAGTAAGACTAGTTTTTTTCCCTGGTGTGGGTGTGGGTTTGCCCTTCCCTTGTCCCTCAATATTTTGCAATCATCTTTGAGGTTTGCAGAAGAGCAAAATGGGGGTCCACGGACACCAGTCTCTGGAGCTGCAACATGGTAGCGGTTTCCCCTAGTAGCATCCTTGACCTGTTACACCCACACCCACCCACACGCTCTGGGGGAAAACAATACTCCCTCCGAAGTGGCAGCGGTCCTTGTCAGTGGCTCTGTGCCTAATTGCTGGGGCCCCAGAGAGCCAAACGAGCCAACGATTGAGAAGGTGACGCGTGACTCATACTAGCCAGCCGGGCGGGGGTGGGGTGGGGAAAGGAGGGATGCCCTTGCGGGGAGGTGCGAAGGTGGGGGCAGAGCGAGCCGCGCGTTGGTTCCCAGCCAGGGAGACAGAGGAGGCTGAGCCTGCAGGATCCCCAGCATCATGAGCCGGCCCACTCCGTCAGGCAGCGCGGAAAGAGACGGGCAGGCGCGTCAGGGTTGCAGGGGAGTGATTGGAGCGGCACCGTCAGGCTGCGGGAAGAGCGGGAGGCGGGCTTTGGGCGCCGCGGGACTGAAGAGAGCAGCCCCTTCCCTCTGCCGGCCGCGGGCTTGCGGTGAGTGGGCCAGCGGGCCAGTCGGGAGCCCCGCGGGAAGGGCGGGGGCGGGGCGCGAGCGGACGGACGGAGGGTTCTCTCCAGCCGCGGAGTGTCCAGGGAGAACCCGCAGGGCTAAGAGTCGCCTCTGGAAGCTCACCCTGGCCGGGGGAGGGGTGGCGAAACCGGGTGGTGGTGTCTTGCATGTTCTTGCTGCAGCTGCCTCTCTGCGAGCCTGAGTAGGGCGAGACGTTTCGAGGCTGCCCCGCGAGCGCTCCTCGCTTCGGTTAAGCCCCGTGCAAGAACTTGCAGCGCGCCGGCCGAGTTCTCAGAGCGCGCCGGGCAGGGTCCCAGCTTGCCGCCTCTCTGTCCGCTACCTGGAGGCTGTGCTCGGAATCGCCCCGCCAGAAGCCGGGAGTTCCCGGGAAGGAGCTGTCCAAGTTCTGGACTGAGCTCCCTGCTTCGTTGGCGGAAGCCAGGCTGGCAGACCAGCAGGGAGGCTGCGATCTCTGCCTGCTACCCGTGGCGGATCGGAGCTGCGAGCTGCCTGCTCTGCATGTTAATAAGTCGGCAGTGCGGATGGTGGTTGGATAATGCGGGATGCTGAAAGGGGAGGTGGGGAAAAACTGCACGGTATTCGCCGTATATCAGGAGCGGGAGAAATGGACCAGGAGAAGTTGGGAGAGTGAAAACTGAAGGGAGAGGAGAAAAGGGGATATCGTGTGCAATGCAGTTAACTTGCCTACAACCTGTCACACGCAGTCTTCCAAGCAAACGAGAAGACACCTATCTACCTGGTAGCGGTGGATTGACACCCCCCCCCCATGAGCATTAGGAAATGCTGCAAGTCCCAGAAAGATTGACACACATGCTCCACCTGCAGTCTGTCCACAGGGCTCGGCTGGCTGCTCTGCCAATTTCTCCTTTTGCTCTGTGCACCTGTATTCCCCACTACTCCCACTGTCATCCTGGTAGTTTGGAACCGGCCAGTGAAAGGTGAATCATGGAAATAAATGAGCAATTATTGCACCTGCTCATTGATAGGAAGGCAAACTCTCGAGATATGGGACAGGTGGCCAGTGAGCAAGAGGTGGAAACAGTTCATTTATTAATCCACTTATCTATCTAAGAACCTCTGAATGGCAAATAAAAGCAAATTCATTTTTTTAAAAAATCACAATGCATTAATGCTCGATGCTCATAATAAACCACAAGACAGATATGCCCATGCCAGAACTTCCCTGCTAACATCCCAACCCAGGTGCCCAGGAGAAGGGCCGTATCTTCCCAGTCTTATGGAAGGGCAATAGGACAGGCTGGCCATATTCCAGAGGGGAGGCTTCTCACTGATAGGAATGAAATGCTGGTGATACTCAATCCCAGGTCAGCCAAGTGATGCTGCCAAGGCTGTCTGTGTCTGAATGGGGAAGAACCAGCTTTGGCTCAACCCTAACAGGATTGTAGATTTTAGCCGCCACCATCTCCCCTCCCTATTCATCATTTGAGTACACAATATCTCTTGAAGATTATGTTTGTTGGATGACATTGTCCAAACTGCGGTGGACTGAAAAGCCAGCAAAAGCCCATCCTCAGGATCATAGAGACAAGGCAGTAGTACAGCCTTATCTGCACAAAAGTAAAAACCTGGAAAATGTTCCATGGGTTTCCTTCACTTGCTCCTCTAGCTCAGGAAATGAGACAAAATCTGGGATGAGATATTTGGAGAACTTGTGTCCATATCTTTATTCAGACAGAGAAAAGGAGACTTCCAGCCATGCCCACTTTTATGTTTTGCCCAGAGCTGCTTGCGGTTGACCTCCCCTCTTGTTTTGGAGATCTCTGCTCTCCATCGCTTTAACTCATCTGCTAGAGAACTAATGAACAGAATTTCTCCACTCTGTCCAGCCAGACAGCTTTATGACAAATGAACCCTAAGGTTCCCAATAGTATTCTTTTCCTTTAGTCAGTGAGGTTCAGCTAATGCAGTGGTTCTCAACCTGTGGGTCGGGACCCCATTTGGGGTCGAATGACCATTTCACGGGGGTCGCCAAACAAGGCTGTCCGCCATTTTTTTCCCCTTTTCTTTGGCCATGCCCCTGGCACCAGGTGATGTATAAGTGGTTGGGGGTCACCACAACATGGGGAACTGTATTATGGGGTCGCGGCATTAGAAAGGTTGAGAACCACTGAGCTAGTGAGACTGAAGCCATCTGGATTCTCAGACTCTCCCAGAGTCATCTTTTCTGCCCCAACCCTCTGAAAGCTCTTGCTGCATGGTTCTCTTGCTTCCCTTCATAGTGGATTATTTCCCCCCCCCCGCCCTCTTTTTACCTCACTTTCTCCTTCCAGCAGTTGGAGCTTGCAACTGGTGCGATATCTCATCTTCAAACTCCTTTCTGAGATATTAAGAAAATCAGCAAGAGAAAGACTCACTGACCCCTAGCAAGGTGTTCAGAGATTCAAAATTCTTCAGATTTCAGCAGAAAAAAACCAAAAAAAGGAAGTAGGGAATCTCTCCCTCTCAATTTTCTATTCATTTGTGTGTGTATGTGTGTGTGTGTGTGTGTGTGTGTGTGTGTGTACGCGTATGTGAATTTTCATATATGACACTCATAAAGTATCTTTGAGTATATCAAATGCAACTTTTTTAAAAAAAGCCAATATCAACCAATACCTTCAAACCCAGTCTTTGCATGAAATACTCCAAGAAAAAACAATTGTATAGTTTCTCTGGGCTGCTTTTAGTTTATCCTCCTGCCCATTTTCCTACTAGAATATTTCTTGAAAAGATTATTTCAAGATATGGATCTCACACAAGTGTAATAGTTCAGGTAATTTGGGGGGGGGGGGGAAATCTCCCTGCCATATAAAACAAATGGATTATATTTAGTGTGCAAACAGTTCTCCAAAGCACAAACTAGCTTATCTCCTTCATACAGATCATGGCTGTCATGACTTTCAAATTATTTGAAGCACCTCTTCTGGTTTCTTACTTTTGTAGAATGTTAGTTTTATAAGCATCTTTATACTTGTTTTGTTTTGTGCTTATATCTCTTTTCATGTATCTTACAGCATATTATTTGTACATAATGTATAAGTGTGGATCCTACAAAGTGTTGCTTAGTATTCCTACTCAATCTAACATGGCATGCACTACTCTTAGAACATTCTATAGTCTCTATTTCATTAACGTCTACCACTGTTTAACAATAACTAGGCATCAATTGTGTGCTGAGTGTGCATGTTATCATAGGAACTCAGGTGCCTCTCGTAAATAATTTCATAGAAATATTGGGTTTTATTTGTTTGAAACAAAACTTTCAATCTTGGAGTTTTGAGAGGAAACTTGGGATCGCTTTGGATGTTAATGTTCCCGTTTACACATTAACTGTTCATACTGAGAATTATTAGTGTGCCCATTTACCAAAATTCTGTTGATATCAAAATTGTTGAGGTGTAAAATTCATTCAATATATCCTTAGTATATTAGTTTATTTCAGGATATTGAAATCAGGGCTGAGAATCTTGGCTCAAATTCAGTGCTGTGCTTGTGTCTGTCCTGGACCTTTATTTACTACATGTGTGTTCTATTTGACTTTTATAGATACAAAAACTAAAAACTACAACCCAACCTTTACGCACCTGTTAGATATACAATGTGTATTTTTTTTTCATATAGTATCACCTGAGTACATTCATAAGGAAAAAAATGCAGCTTCGGCACAACTTGACCATATGTTTGTTTCTCAGTAGTAAATAAAGCATGGTTATGTAACACAGATAGCTCTTAAGTTCAGCATGTGTGTAAACAAGGAAAGCAGGAGTCAGCCCTCTTTTAGAGAGTGGGAAGCAGAGCCTAAATCAGGTGGGTCAAAAAAATTATTTTCTAATTATGTGCATGCATTTAATGAAAATGGTAAAGAGGGAGCATTTCAGCTGCAGGATACTTTTAATTGGGGGAATCTACTAGCAGGTTTGGCAATGTAACATTTCTTGATGCTGCTTTAAAATTGTTAAATCTGTCTTAAAACATTTTGCGTGTCTTTTTCGTTGTGATTTTTTTTTTATTGGTCACGTTTGGTACAGTGCAGTGCAAAACATGGCTATGTCAACCAACCTCCAATCTACTTACTTTGTGTCAAAAGTCCAAATCCCGCTGGGTTTTTTTTTACTTTCATTGCTTCCAGACTCTGCAATGGAAGTTTCTATAGGAAAGCTAGACAGATGCTGAAGGATGCTGCCACCTGTGCTTCTTTGAGATTAGAAATCAGTATCCAAATGGAATTTCATTCACTCATTCACCCTCTAGCACACACAATTCACACATTATGCAAAAAGCTGACTAGTATTTCTCACTCTCTGAATCTTTACTGAGTTGAGAGGGGATTGGAAAGGATAAGCATATGCGTTTTGTAGAAAAAAGAAAAGCCCTGTTGAGTTACCTGGATTTCTGAAGATTGATTTACTTGGTTAAAAATATATATACAGTGGATAGATTACAATATCTGTATGAAAGAATTTGGAAATTGGTTGTCTGCCTTAGGTGAGTTGGTCATGTGCAGGAGGAAATACTCACAGATATTATCATCTTATATACTGTCAAAATAAACTACCTCACTAGAAATATATGATAGAATGTTCAGCACAGAGGCCTGCACATAACGGCATTTGAATGATTCATGAATCTATAGATTGAAAGCCAAGGTAGATAGCATTTCTTCATGGTTTCCTCTTATCACCCATTGCCCAATAGTAATGTAAATTGACCAGCTTCAGCCTATTCAACTGAGCTTACCTTCTTGTATTCCCCTCCCCCACACCACTGTGCATTATTTAGTCAACTTGAAGTGTCTTTAACATAAATACGTGTGCATATAAATATATATCACATATGGGAGAAAGCTAAAGAGGTTTAAGGCAGCGAAAGGTGTGCCAAGAGGAAAAATGAAAAGAGAGAGTCATATTTTTCACCAAACTGAGAGAAAAGGAGGTGAAGGAGGAGGGGCCATTTGATAGATTAGGTGTGAAAGAAACTATGGATGTATATGTCTCTTCATGCGTCCATTCTGTGCAAGAGAGCATGAGCATATGGCTGCTGGTAGACACCTTGTGAGTGGAAGAAAGAGAGAACTGCATTGTTGGGAAAGAGAGAGTGTGCAAGTGTAGCCTGTGAAAATAATTATAAAAGCCTCTAGTGGTCTGAGTAACAGTGAAAAATTATGTGTGCTTGTGCAAGAAATGGAGAGACCATAAATAAATTTGTCTATTAAAAAAGGGGGAAATATTTTATGCAAGGATATGTTATAAAAAATGGAAGGAGTATGTGTAAGCAATCAAACCATTACTTGCAAAGTGTAACACAATTTTTCCTTCCTAAATGCTTTCCAGATGTCTCAAAGTTCAATTCCCATGATTCCCAGCCAGTCAGGCAACACACTCATGTTATGATGATCTCGTCCCATTTAAATATCAGACATCCAATCCAAAGGAAATCTCCGTTCTAAGAAGGTGTCTTCCTCAGGGTCCTCAAATCTCCTGAGAGAGAAAGGGGTTAAATTTCCCACCATCTGGAATTATAATTGTTATCCATATTTGCACATATTAAATCTAATTTTACTCTTTGTGTTTTTTCTAGAAACATCTTTGTAGGAGATCTTAAGATTGTGTGTCTTGAAGGCACATTGAGACATGGGTACATAAACAGTGGGGAGGAAGCAAGCATGCTTGTGTATTTAACAGGGCAGTGCAGATAAAGAACACAACAGCAGAACTAATTTCTGAATCTGTGTGTGGCAGCCAATGCAGAAGAACTTGGTCCCAAGGCCAGGCAATTGGCATTCCTGGCAGATCTACAAGCAAGCCCCTTGCTTGACTGTCATCAACTCACACAGGAAGCAAGCTGCTGAAGCTCTATAGGTGATTTGTTGAGGGAAGAGAGCTTATTGGCTTGTTGGTTGAAAAACTTCTCTCTTTTGCTGCATATGTCTAAAATATTGTTTCTACCCAAGTGTCCAAGGATGAATGGACAGGAGCTGTTTATAGAATGTTCCATAAAATCTCAGGGTGTATTTCTCTTATTGTGAGGATCAGTCATTATACCAGGATCCTCACTCTGTCCTGTTTATACAATATCTAGCTGCTACTTCCCATTCTATTTATTGGCATGATGAAATATCAGCAGAGAAAGTTGGGTCTCTTTTATTTTTCTTCCTTTCAATCATGTCCAGTTTTCAGACTTCCTGGAGAAGTCCCTGCAGTTTTCTTGGCAAGGTTTTTCAGAAGTGGTTTGCCCTTGCCTCCTTCCTAGGGCTGAGAGAAACTGTCTGGCTCAAGGTCACCTGATTGGCTTCATGCCTAAGGTGGGACTAGAACTCCTGGTCTCCCAGTCTGTAGCCTAATGCCTTAACTACTACACCAAACTGGTACACTCTTTCTAAAGAGAGAGAAAATTCTCCTTAAGAAATCTTGGCTAAAAATCAAATTTAGTTATAGGTTTGCCAAATTTTTGCCTAACCCCACTTTTCTGCTACAAAAGGGGGAATATTTGTGAGAAAAAATGGTGACAAATAAAACATAGTGGAACTAAAATTGTAATACATAAGGTAATTGTGGTGATAAAGAAGAACTTTATCCTGTAAATTTCATGAATACATTAGTTACCACATTAATGAATTATTTTAAAAGTCACACTCTTTATTAACTGTCCACTGTTACTATAATTTTGTAAGCCCTTATAAAGTTTCTTTTTAACCTAAGGATATTAAAAAAGAGAAATTGCCTTGCACTCCCCGAATTATGACCACAATTCAGACCAGAATTTCCATTGCTCTGCAAGATAGTTGTTAAAATTGAGTTGCACGGAATTTTATGACTTTTTTTTTTTGCCACTGCTGTTCAGTGAATCACTCAATTGTTGAAAGTATCACCTTCCATGCCTCTTCTTTTTCATTTCTGAGGTGTATCATTGATTAGTTTATAATTAATTTGTCTCTCTCCCACAATCTGAAAAACACAAAATACAAATGCTGCTGATTGGTGAAAAGAAAGTTGCATTCAGCCAGATGGTCTGTAGGCTCGGAACATATTAGCCAGTTTTATTTCTCATTAGTGGGCAGTTGCAACAAATGAGCTCATAGGCCCTTTCTGTCTCCAACAGTTATTATTCCCTGGCTTATTATTATTGCTAGGATTTATCTTGCCTATTACTCAATGGGAATTATTCTATGGACCTTATTTTTCGAGCCTCATTTATTAAGATATAGACTATCCCACAGACAGTTATGTACTCAAAGTGAAAAAAACGATTCCAGCTCTTCTCTTGCATCCTATTGGAATTTCATTCTCTTATGAAGGTGGTTCCTTCTCTCTATGTGATTCTAAAAAAATTAAGTTGCAGTTGTCGGTGCTTAATCTAAAGGAAGTCCATTTCTGTTAATGAGACTATCCCTCCAGAATACAGTCCTTGCAAACTGTAGCTTAATAATCTTACATCTCCTTCAAAGTCAACAGAGACTTGGGACACTTTTCTGCCGAACGTTGCTGCAACTGGCTCAGATGAGTCTCCTCTTCTTTGGACTGACTCTGTACCAAAGCATTGCATCAGAGAGAGATAGCCCAGAACTACAAATACTGCTTTTGTGGTGGGGCTTAAAAGCACTGTGGAAAATAGAGCATTGATGTTAAGTGTAACACAGAATACGCCACACTGCTAACAAGCCATTATCTTCTGTGACCTGGACCGCTGCAGTGTTCTCTGCCTTCCAAAATGATCTTAATTACTAAGAAACAGCAGTAGCTAATCTATGGTGGACAGGACAGGATCAATTTTGTGGGGAGGCTGCCTGAAAGTCAACAGCGGGGGGGGGGGGGGAAATGCACACAAGGACATGCATCACTCCTAATGTGATCTAAAGAAATCAGTTCATATTTTCCATTTTAGAAACTAGCATAGAGAGATATGGATTTCTCACCTCAGCTAACCACTGCAATTACAGGTCTAAGTGAGTTGTCGGCACAGTTTCCTAGAGATAGATAGCAACCCACATTTCAAGATTAGAGCAAATGAGTCAGATTAAGCTCTCTACATCAGGTATTGTTGGATTTTTTTCCCCCCTAATCAGGCCACATTTTTACAAATGGAAGTTTGCAAATGTTGGAGTGACATTAACATTCCAAATGATAAAGAGAGCATCGGTTAACAGTATAGTTATATGGAAAAGGAGGCTGATAAAATCCAGAGTTTTATTTGGGGGGGGAGTGATTCGGGGGAGAGACAATTGAAATATACCTTAAAGAACTGAAAGGCATGTACATTGTTATTATTCATGTAAATATTTTGCTACTTCTGCTGATTGCTGAGTTCGAGTCTCACTGGCTCAAAGTTGACTCATTCTTCCAAGGAAAATGAGGACCCAAATTGTTGGGGGCAACATTCTTACTCTGTAAACCACTTAGAGAGGGCTATAAAGCATGATAAGTGCTATTCTGTTTTGTGTTCTTCTGGACTGCGCATACCATAACAATATCGCTGCAGTACTACATGAACCAGATACTGAATCATATGGGCAGCATATAACAACAAAGTCATTTAGCATTATCTTAGGGGTTGCCACAAAGAAGAGGGAGTCAAGCTATTCTCCAAAGCACCTGAAGGCAGGACAAGAAGCAATGGATGGAAACTAATCAAACAGGCTGCTCCAGCTCTTCAAACATCTGTTCCTAGAATCAGCTGATCCCTGGCAAACTATATCTGGAGAAAGACCAAGAAAAAAAGAATATGGAAAAAAAGACTTGCATTTGCTTACTAAAGTTAGCTTATCATGCTAGGTAGTTGAAAGCGATCCAGCCACCCAGATCACTGTTGCAATCAGCCTCAGGGGGAAAAAAAGACAGGTTAGAATTATAATCAATAACAATGAGAACTAGTTTTATACATATGTGTATTTGTCTTTGTGAACTTTCCAGTTTTATATCCAGAATTATGTTTTAAGTCTTCTTGGGAGTAAAGCTTTATTTCATATTTCAAACTAACACAAACTTAGGACTGAGTTCCAATAAATTGGGTAGGACTTCATCCTGAATGCAACATGCATTGGAGCATGTATCTCATTCTCTGGAGATGGCACCTAATAAATGCTCCCTTGGCTCCCAGCAAGGCATTGCCTAAAGAAAGTAATCAGTAGAAAAGGTATTTATGGCATTAAATGGAGCAGTATAAACCTATTCTTTGTAGTTGAGGCTGCTTTTAATTTTCAGATTCAGGGAAATGGGCAGAGGCTGATGAAAATTGGAATATACAAATAACCAGGGATTATTTGGTATCAAGAGGTGGGAAATGCCTAATTAGGAAATACAGTAGCACTCATCAATTCTTTATAAAGTCTAGGTATGGTTTGTAGGCTATCAAGTATTTTCAAGATGGAATCTCCTTCATCACACCCTGAGATCTAATATTCTAGCAGTCATGTTCTCAGCCAATATTAGACATGGACCAGTCATAAACAAGAGATGTAGGTAGAAGTTAATCTACAAAACAAGAAGGCTTGCAATACTTTTTATCAAAACCATTAAAATATTTTTATCAGTGGTCAGCTCAATTTAATATTAAAACATCACTTGAGAAAATAAATGCATTCTAGAAATTTGGCTATATTTGCTTTTTGCAGCAAAAACAATTATTAGTTTTGATATTCATCTGTGGGGTTTAAATAGTAACAAATTATTCATGGCATGAATTTTTATCAGCAGATGCTAACTTCATTTGAGCTATGATAATTCCTACATGCTGCTTGTCAAGTGTCAGCATAATTCATAGAGTGCAATTTCATAATGGATAAACTGCCTCTGTTCTTAATGGACAGTTGTCAAATTTTAAAAGATGGGACATTTTAAATTCAAGTTTAGCTGAACAGCACTTAGAGATAATTTTAATGCATTTTCATTACAAAATTCAGACATGTGGCTGTGCATTGCTTATTTGCTACATTCTTCAAAATATATTGCAATAAACATCTTTCTCTCTATAAAAAGATTCAAGAGGCAGAGTTTTAAAGAGTGTGTAGTTCGTTGTAGTTCCATGGTTAAAGTTTTATACTGGTTCACAATTTGCAGTTTTGCAATCCTGTTGTGTTCATTATCTAAACATTATCCTTGGTGCCAGAAAAGCTACAGGGTCCAAAGAATGAGGGATACATCCATAAATTTAACTGATTGTAGTTTTGACTTTAAAAAAATATAGAAGCTATGCTCATTTCTGTAGAAAGGATGGATATAATATGTTTAAACACACCTAAAGTCTGGTACACTTGTGCCTCTTAACAGCTCAGTTACTCTTCTATTGCTATTCATTGCATTAGGTTATATTGCATTAGACCTGGGCTTCTGGACACAGAGTGAAGGAATGGATGACTCACTGATCAGAGCTTAATTCAACAGTTACTGTATTTTTTTTTTCACTTCATCCTGCTCATTTGATTTCACTTCCCTTCCCAGGTAGCCCTTGACTCCAAGCTTTCCATCAGCAGCACTGGATGAGAATTCAACAACTTCCTAGAGCTCACTAACGTGGCCAGCAGTATGGATTTTGTGATGAAACAAGCCTTAGGGGGTAAGTCTTACCTCCTCACAATATTCTCTTAGCTCTACTATTCTAAGTACTTAAAAAGACTTAATTTCTGGTGGAAGCAGACAGCTTCAATTCAAGCATGCTGGTGGGCTTCCTTGCATGAAAGTCTACTTCTGATCCTCTTTTCTGTAGGATTAAGGTCAGGGCTTTGACTTGGCCATTCCTTTCGTCTGCTTTCACCAATCTTTGGTGGTACAACCTGTGTGTTTTGGGTCATTGTCTTGCTACATTACCCACTTTTTTGAGCTTCAGTTCAAGGACGGATACCCTGACATTTTCTTGTAAAATTTGTTGGTAAAATTCAGAATTCATATTCCCATCACTGATGGCAAGTCCTGGTCCAGAGGCAGCAAATTTGGGTCTATAGGCCCAAATCATGATACTACCACCACCACGTTTCACAGATAGGATGACATTCTTATGCTGGAATGCAGTATTTGCTTTCACCGAACATGATGTTTTTCATTCAGGCCAAAAAAAATCTATTTTGATTTCGTCCGTCCACAGAACATTCTTCCAATTGTCTTCTGGCTTATCCACATGGTCTTTCACAAACTGTAGATAGGAAGCAATGTTCTTTTTGAAGAGCAGTGGCTTTCTTCTCACAACCTTGCCATGCAGCACACCTTTATTGCTCAGTGTTCCCCTGATAGTAATATCACAAACACTGACATTTGTCAATACAAAAGAGGCCTTTAGTTCCCTACACATTACCCTGGGGTTTTTTGAGACATCCTGAAATATAATATGCTATGCTCTTGCTGTGATCTTGGTTGGTCATCTACTCCTAGGAAGGGTAACAAGGGTGATGAATTGCCTGACAAACACTTCGGGAATAGTTTTGTAAACTTTTTCAGTCTGATAGGCATCAACAGTTGCTTTTCCAAGCTCTTCGGAAATTTTTTTTCAAGCAGTGACACACGTCTACAACCTATTTTATGAAGATCAGACTTTTACAGTGAATATCCAGAATTCTGTTCTTTAAATAAGGCAGGATCTCCCATATGTATAGTGCTTACCAAATTTGTAGATGCCTTGCACAGCTGGAAATAAAAGTAACTCATTCCCATGGCTGAAACATAGAGTGTCATGGTTCCAATTGATGAGATCAGTAAAAGGAGAACTCCAAGGCTAGAGGTTTCCTTAAAGAACATGTTTATTGGCTACAAAGTATTGGCACAGTCAAAAGTGAAACCAAATCTGAAGTTCCCTCCAAAGTGTTCCCAGGCAGCGATGACCTTGGTTCCCACAGGACAAAATATTGTTTAGGCTAACATTAAAATCACCCATCCCTCCCCCAGTCCTGTGGCAACCGAAAACGAAACAAAATGGCTTTGGCCAGGATCGCTGCAGTGTTGACATAGAGTTTACAATAGAGAAGGCCAAAAAAAGTATCCTGGTAAGTTCTCAGATGACATCTACTACAGAATGTGAATGCCCATGGTTGTGACTGGAGAGAGTTTCAAGATCTATTTAAAAAAAGAGGACTTGGCCACAAGTTATCCATCTCTGCTTTAGAGCTTCTGAGAGATCAAAGGAGATCTCCTTTCACTGTGTCTTCACCATAAAAAGTCTATAAAGTAGTGGCTTTGAGAGAAAAGACTGGCTCAATTTTATTGCATGAGCTCCAACGTTAAAATAGGATTTGAGCCTGGATTTCTGAGTCCCAGACCAACTCCTTAACAGTTACTGTATACTATGTTGTCTGATTAGCTTTTGGACTTTACTCATTGCTAATATAGAAGTTTTCTCTTGTTATTTTATTTTCTTTAAGCAGATAGAGCTGTCCAGGCATTTGCCCACAATGACACAATCGTGGCTATTCCTTTGTACAAAAGTATTGCTTATATAATATTGTGTTCAAGCTTAGAAATGTTGCAGTAATGGGAAAATCAAGACAAATATGAGAGAGAGAGGCCCTTCTGAAAAATTCAGCGTTCTTATTCAGATGTCTCATGGCATCCGAGCTCCCCCTAGAGGTCCGCCAAGGAAATTTACTAATTGTCTCGGTGAAAATACTGACTTCTCACAACCAGAAAAATTATTGTTTCTGAGATTCTGCCTTGTTTGCTTGCTTTTATCCTCTTTATTATTGTTATAAATAACTGAAGGCAGTGAGCATATCTAATACTTTTTTTCTCCTCCCATTTTCCCCACAAAAGCAATTCTTTTTTAAAAAAAGTTTTATTATTTTTAACAGAGTTCAATAATAATGATTCAACAAAAACGTGTTGTCTGAGTATCTTATTCACTAATACAAATTAAATTCCTAATCCCTAAATCTTTTCTCTAACCATTGATAAAATAGGTCCCAAGTTTGAAAATATCCTATTTCTTCTTTTTCTTTCAACCTTAAAGTAAGTCTGTCCAAATATAATTCTTGCCGCTGTTATCACATGTAGAATCAAATATATATTTTGCTTATGTTTTTTTGGCATTATACTTCATTTTTTTCACAAAAACAATTCTGTGAGGTGTCTTGAGCTGAGAGAGTGTGACTGCCTCAAAGTCACTCTTTCAGGCCTAAAGCACCCATCTAGGTTTCAATTTAGAAAAGAAAGTGCACATAATAATAATGTCTACCGGGTTTCAGGTTTTTTTAATAAGGCTGATGGAAAAGCTCATAGCCATTTTGCCTGCCTGAAGAAACTTCATCTGTCAATCCGCCATTTCCTTATTTTTCCTTAATAGTAGAAGTGGATAACACCAGCCTTCTGGGAAATACTGAAAAGAAATGGGGATTTCCCACAGCAGTCCCTCTTACTATGTTTTAAACCATGCCATGTGCAGGGGCCACGAAGGACATGGGTAAAATGTTGGGAGGAGAAGAGGAGAAAGACCCCGATGCGCAAAAGAAGGAGGAAGAACGACAAGAAGCTTTACGCCAGCAAGAGGAAGAGCGCAAGGCAAAGCATGCCCGCATGGAGGCTGAACGGGAAAAGGTTCGGCAGCAAATCCGTGATAAGGTGGGTCACCTCCCTGCCATTTTCCAATTAATCTCTCTGTCATTAAGATCTTGAGAGAGTGGTTTGGAAGAAATGTCAAGAAAAGGATCGAGAGTAGGGAGACTGAGTTTTGGGAAACTGAAGAAGATTATTCTTGATCATGATGGCCAAGAGTTGGCTTCTTTTTTTAATGTACAAAACTCAGTTTTGAGGAGCCATTCAATCAAACCTGAATTATTTGAGATATGCATTGATTACCCAGAAAAAGTTGTAACTTTTAAGTGGTTGTTGTTAAACTATAACTCTGAGCATCTCTCCTACTGGGCATCCATGAAGGAACAAGAATTGAGGGGAATATACTTGCCTCAGACGTCGTGATGTCATTACATAAACATGCCATTTTCATGATGACTCCATAATCAGTGTCATCATTTTGACTTCTTCATGCCTTGTTACAGAGGCCACCATTCTTTAATATTGGCCATGCATCAGCTTGTGGGAATTGTAGTTTAACGACATCTGAAGGTATAGTAATTCTGCCCCAAAGGCTTGACATTTGGATGGCCACTCCAACTCCATTCATGCATCAGCTTTTTAATAAAGGAGAAAGGAAGCCAGATATGTTGTCATATAACCATGTCATATCTAATGTAGCCTTCCCATGGCACAGGGCTTCTGTCTAGCACGGGCTAGAGCAATTACAGGAGATGGGAATATTGCAAAACTCAATAGATAATATCCCTTACAGATCCAGCATCTTGGACAATTATCTACAGCAGGAATGGAGATCTTCCAGTCCATGGGATAAACCCTTCCTAGTTGCTCCATCTGGCCCTTAGAGACCCAAGCAAAGTCCCTCTCCTTCCTTGAACCCCCTGCTCTCTCCCTGAAACCCTGCCCCCATCTGCCTTCCCACTGAAGGGCTGCACCTTCAGGTATCTATTGCACTTGAAATGTGGCTTCCCCTTTACAATGAAGATTGGGCAAAGATGGCACCTGGGCAGCCAGCACCTGAAGGTAAGAATATAAAAGTAGTCCTGCTGGATCAGACCAAGGCCCATTTTAGTCTAGCATTTCCATTCTCAACCAGATGTCCATGGGGTTCAGCCAGCTATACCCATTCACTGCCCTGTGCCTTGGGAAATGCATGGAACAACTCCTGAAAGATACCCTCAGGGATCAGCTCCTTGAAAGGGTTTCTGATACCTGGAAATGATTCCTCCCCAGAAACAGGATGACATCCAGAGAATGGGAAGAGAAACAGTCCATAGACAAGAAATCATCTGGTCCCTGATAAGGGATTGAATCCTGTTTTCCCCCTTGATTGGCAACATTATGCCAGTAGGTTGACTCTGCCTATTGAGAACAAAGCCTCACAGTTTTGTCCCTCTTCACGGAGGGAAAGTGAATTAAAGCAACAAGGACTCTTGCCATGAGCCCTTGAATCTACTTGTACCCCACTGGAACATCCCAGCATTGCTGCAGCAGTTCCAGATGAAAGAAAGAGAAATCCACCTGCACACAACATGGTTACACTCATTCTTCTAAACATTATTCCTTCTTTTTCTTTCCACAAAGAACAGCCTCTTCGCCAAAGCTCTTATTCCAGGGCCAGCTCTAATTGTTTAAAGAGCTTTTATTGGAGTCCAACAACTAGAGGTGAAGTGGTCTCTGCCAGGCCATAAGATTACCATCTTAAAGCTCCTTTGATGTGAACTTCCATTTTGTTGCTGATAATCCCTAAATGTACTGAAGCTGGCCAATATTCAGCTTCTTGATGTTAAGAGAAAGGCCAGTTTCTGCTATTAGCAACTGCCATTCATCTAGCTGAGTCTAGACTCACTGCTTCAGTGCCCATCCACTATTCCTTTTTACCCTTTTTTTTTTCTTTCACTTTTCCTTTTCTCATCTCCGGAAGGCAGATCAAGGAGCTGCATCCCTGGAAAAGTGACAGTCTGTTCAGCAGAGTGATATGACCCAGCCTCGCTTCCAGGCCAGCTCTTCCCCAGGATTATATGCACTTGCTCATGAATGATTTTTCTCTGGGTCCCATTTCTCTATTTGCACTGTAGCAAGAGGAGAATCATTCATAAAGTATTGGCATATGGTCTCAAGGGGCATGTAAATTTAATAAATAAATGAATAGTCTTTGGGCTAGGCATGAGCCATGATATCCTGCGCAGAATCTGGATGCTGATAAGAGTGTTCTTTGGCATCCTCTTTTGCCATTTTCTTTCACTCAGTCACTCCTCTCCTCCTGGCTTATTTGTCTTCTAAGAGAAGAATATAGATGATTGGAAATAACCAAAGTTCAGTCTCTGCCATCTACCTTTTTTAAAACATTAAAATTAAAACAGTAACAGTGAGCATGAGCAGATTCTGCTGTCCCTTTAAATAATTATGCAGAGATGAGAGAATTTGAACCAATGCTGTTTGCTCCCCTTCGGTGTATCTGCCCTTTTTTTAACATTGCTTTTAAAAATATTAATGCCTGACCCTTCTTTATAGACAGTGAGCTCAATGAAGACATGCTCCAATTCATCACAAGTGTTACCTAGTCACTCATTTCCCTAACATCTTTTAGGTTAGTTCCTCATTCTGTGGCACCAAGAGAGAACCAGCACTGATACGATTACTCCATCAGTCTTCTGCTTCGTTTGAAGTGCTCTTATTCAGCTCTTCCAGAGCAAATCAAGCTTGGAAAGCAAGGGCTGGATGTCAAAGCTGATACCAGAAAGAATTAAAGGGAAATTATCCCAGCTGAAGGAAGCAATTATAGAAATGTGAATTGAAAACATTATGTGTAACAGGTGTATCAAGAAGGGATAGACTAGAAATATTGTATACATAAAAATTGCTATGAATGCAAAGCATCAGCTAGACTGGAAGGAGTAAAATTGGAGGAGCTGCCCAATAAGATTGAGAATAAGTTTGGCTGGAAGAGAAGACCACAGAACCTCCGTATTGATAGCATACCAAAAACTGAATGAAGAAGAGCTAACTGGAAGTGAGACATTTTGCCCCATTTTACGACCCTTCGTGCCACAGTGGTTAAGTAAATCACTGTACTTGTTAATAACACGGTTGTTAAGTGAATGCAGCTTCCCCATTGACTTTGCTTGCCAAAAGGTTGCAAAAAGTAATTACATGGCTTTGAGATACAGCAACCGTCGTAAGTATGAATCAGTTGCCAAGCATTTGAATTTTGATCACATGATCATGGGGATGCTGTAATTGTGAAAAATGGTCATTCACTTTTTTCAGTGCCGTTGTAACTTTGAACGGTCACTAAATGAACTGTTGTAAGCCGAGGATTACCTGTATAAAGATAATTGTATGCAAAATTAGCATCAATTCCACAAAACCCATGCTTGCTAGAAGATAGGGTAGGCTATCTCTCTAGAGTCCTTCCCTTTGCCAATCATAACCCCAGTCATCCTCAAATTATTAGCAGGGGTGCTGCAGGTCTGTCTTTATTATTCACCCTAGAAATGGCAATATTAAGGCAATGGGCCCTTATCTGCAATTCTCAAGATCTTTCTCCAGATGTAGATAGTGCATTCGTGGCTGCCAGGGACTAGTCCGTGGTATGTTTTTTACCGGGGGAGGGGTGGAGGCAGATAAAAAGACTGCAAGTTATGCAAAGGAACTCACATTTTGCATTTGTTTAGGTTTTGTAGTCCCTGCCCTTCTTCACTGTGTCATGAGAAGAGAGGGAAATGTTATGCAGGCATAGAGTATCCTCAAATACTTTAGCCAGTTATCCAGTGTAGAACTTACACAATTTAATCCATCTTCCAACATGGGGCCTTAATGTCATTCAAACTATAACTGTCGTTGCTTACATCCAGCGTAGTCATTTGGCATGCTAGCTGTGGTTATTGTAAGCCATCCTTAACTGAGAGGGCAAGGAAGTTACTTTCTAAATGAATGAAAAAGCATAAAATACTTTTTCCAGATTTTTCATTAATGTGAAAGATAAGGGTTAGTGTCACCTCTCATTAATTCAGAGTCCATGTATTGTTTCAATACTTGGTGACCCATCTACACTGTGTGCACAATTATTAAGCAAGTGAGTATTTTCACCATAAACATCATTTTCATGCATATTTTCTATTTCTAAGCTGTAGAAACTTGAATGCTTAATGGATATAAGCATATCAGGTGATGTGTATTTGCTTAATGAGGGTGTGGCCTAAGAAGATCAACACCCTATATCAAGGTGTACGTAATTATTAGGCAGCTTCTTTTCCTCAGGCAAAATGGACCAAAAAAAGAGATTTAACTTACTCTGAAAGGTCAAAAATTGAAAAACGTCTTTCAGAGGGATGCAGCACTCTTGAAATTGCTAAGATATTGGGTGTGACCACAGAACCATCAAACATTTCGTTGCAAATAGTGAACAGGGTCGCAAGAAACGTGTTGAGAAAAAAAGACTGCCAAAGATTTGAGAAGAATCAAACGTGAAGCTACCAGGAACCCATTATCCTCCAGTGCTGTCATATTCCAGAACTGCAACCTACCTGGAGTGCCCAGAAGTACAAGGTGTTCAGTGCTCAGAGACATGCCCAAGGTAAGGAAGGCTGGCAGTAGGTTTGGGAGTTGACTTTTAGTCCATCTTCAACCCAAAAAGGTCCAGATAGTTCATCTTTAATTATACCAGCCCATACGAGTACCCCACTTCCACCTAGCTGGCTTCTGAGTCGAAGTGGAGCTTGTGCTCATTCGTGATCCAGCCACAGGCCTGTCCATCTGGTCCACTGAGTCACATTCATCTCATTAGTCCATAAAACCTTTGAAAAATCTGTCTTCAGGTGTTTCTTGGCCCAGTCTTGCTGTTTCAACTTATGTGTCTTGTTCAATGGTGGTCGGGTCTCAGCCTTCCTTACCTTGGCCATATCTCTGAGCACTGAACACCTTGTACTTCTGGGCACTGCAGGCAGTTTGCAGTTCCGGAATATGACAGCACTGGAAGATAATGGGTTCCTGGTAGCTTCACGTTTGATTCTTCTCAAATCTTTGGCAGTTAATGTGTGTTTTTTTTTCTCGACATGTTTCTTGTGACCCTGTTCACTATTTGCAACAAAACATTTGATGGTTCTGTGATCACGTCCCAATATCTTAGCAATTTCAAGAGTGCTGCATCCCTCTGAGAGACTTTTTTCAATTTTTGACTTTTCAGAGTCAGTTAGTAAATCTCTTTTTTGGCCAATTTTTTGCCTGAGGAAAAGCTGCTGCCTAATAAGTATGTACACCTTGATAGGGTGTTGATCTTCTTAGGCCACACCCTCCCTCATTACACAAATATACATCACCTGATATGCTTATATCCACTAAACATTCAAATTTATACAGCTTGGAAGTGGAAAATATGCATGAAAATGATATGGTCAAAATACTCACTTGCCTAATAATTGTGCACACAGTGTAGATTCTGTCTTAGCTTAGACAGTAAAGGAAATACATAAAAGTAACAGAAGTTGCAGTTTTTATCTTAATTATTAGTAAAATATAAAGGTGTTTTCTATACAGTGTTCACGTTCCAGATTGTAACCCTAAGAACAGACTCTATCACTATGGAAGCAGCTGATGTCATTTACTGGAGCAGCTGGTTAATCTTCAGAAGCCTCCTTGATTAAGATAATGCAATCTTAATTTAGGACACCTATGACCCAAGGCCCAATGTTGTTGCAGTCAAGATCCACCTTCTCCTGCATTTCTCTGAGAAGTCTTGTGTGTCTCCCCCACATAGTACGGCCTAAAGAAGAAAGAGGAGAAAGAGGCAGAGGAGAAGGCAGCACTGGAACAGCCCTGTGAGGGGAGCCTGACACGACCCAAGAAAGCCATCCCAGCTGGCTGTGGAGATGATGAAGATGAGGATGAGGAGAGCATTCTGGATACGGTGCTCAAGTATCTGCCAGGTCCATTGCAGGACATGTTCAAGAAGTAGCCGCCATACCAGCCCAAATCCCACCCAGAGTTTCCTGGTGTTGCCAGCTCAACACTTGGTTCAGGCTTTTGGGTGGTGAAGGGACTTTCTTTTGGGGTTTCATGGGGCATTTTCCTTTCCAGTTTTTGTTTCAAGGGGAGACTTCACACATGTCTTTGTGCCACAGGCCTTTCCCAGGCCTTCTTCTCGGTCCCCAAGAGATGCACATCAGGCACGGGACATACTCCCTACCCTGTCCTCTTGCTATCGTCACTCTAGGCTGCTGGATTCCTTGGAGTCACCGGCTGGGCACTGCCAGGAGTTTATCTCCTTTCCCTCACCTGAGCTTTCCCTTCCCAACACAGAGCTGGAATGGAGTTCTGTGGTGCCAAAGGGCCAGCCGGCTAGAAGGTCAAATCAAAGCAAAAACAAATGGGAACTGGGACCAAATTCAATTACGCAACCTCATGGGGTTTTGGAGGAGAAGGCAACAGAGGGAAGCCAGGCCCCTGCACAATCCTCTGAGCCTGCCTCCTTCTCCCATATTCCTTAGCCCTGTGCTGACTGCCAAACAGAGATTGTGGCCTGTTAGTCTCTGTTCTGCTGTTCCTGCCTAATTCATGGGGGCCAAGGCAGCCCCTGCACATTCCATCTCTGACCAAAGGAAGGACCAGTTGGATACACATACACACACACAATGTTCTCAAGCCTAACTTTAGGGCTGTTGGCAAATCATAGTTTTGTCATATGCTTGTGGAGGAAGAGCTCATTTCTGAAAAGAATCAAACTCCCACCAGACGCCTAGCATGGAGGCCCACTGCAAAGAATTTTGAGTTACTAATAGAAGAAAATTACCTGGGCTGCTTGATCCCTGCACTAACATTTATAGAGACAGCAGCATAGCCTTTCAAGGCCAGGGAGTTCCAGTTGCCTACTTACTAGACCAAAGGGTCTATGTTAAAGCCAGTAAACCCATCCCTATCATAGCTTGATCCTAGGATGCTGATAATCTCTTTCCCAATGGAAACATAATGGCAAGCACAAATATTAGCAGAATTGTTCTTGCATCCAAGATAGAAATTGTTCCCTTTTCTTTTTCACTGAAGTGTCTAGAAAGACTATAGGCATGCATACCCAGACACACATGCTGATTCCAAAGGACAGGTCCTTCGTGGTCTATGAGAAAACTTTCCCATTTTTCAATCTCTGCAGCCCAATGTGGCCTGGGAGTGTGGTGGGCATCCGACCCACACTCTAGCATATGGCAGTAGTTCCCCTTCACTGCACAGTTGTTGCATTCACACCGTAGCCGATTCTCCCCATTGTTTCTTCAAAGCCACAACATTACACAAAAAGAGGTGACTATGAGACAAGGAGGAAGCCTCACTGCTGATTTGGCCTACTGCCCTCTCCCCAATATCAACAGTCCTTGGCCACTGCTGAAAACAAAATCAAACATCCATCCTTCTATGGGGAAGTTTTGTAGTTTTCATTCTTGTGTTTATTTGGGAAGAAGGAAGGCCTGGATTATTTGGTAAATTTTCCTGGTACTCTGTCCCTTCTACTTTTGTTTGGGGATGGGGTCAAGTTTAATTTTGGGAGTTATCTCCCTGCATCCAAAATCCACCATTTTTTCTTTCTATCCTTCCTTTCTTCCTTAATAGTTAAAGCCATATCAGTTAGACTGCAATACTATCAACGCTAAAAACTCTGCAGGCTGCGCTCTGTCATGCTGTATAAAGGAGCGTCTTGGGGTCAGGGACCATCCCCTTGCCCCCTTGCCTGCTTGTCTGTGTCTCTGGCCGCCCAACATGTTTTGCATAGGTATCTCTGTAACAGGGTAAATCACCCAAAACACCTGTTTTATGTCTTATTGTCTCTGCTAGTCACTCATTAGATGGTCATCATGCAGCCCCATGGAGCTGGAAACAAAAGGTCCTCAGGTAAAGTGAAAAGGGGACCAGGTTGGAGGTGGTCAGAGGACAGCCCATTAGCACCTGTTTTGTCAATATAATGTGAGCTTGTCTGCAGTCATCCCATAGGACAAAAGAGTGTGATTGTAAGAATCCTGCAAGTTTCATGCTGGTTGCTAGGCAAGTAAACTCTGTGCCAAAGTGGCAGGACTTTGCCAGGGGAACACAAGTTGTTTATTGTCTACATAATCCTCCTGGCTGAATATTGAAAATTGCAATAAATCTACTTTTCACATGGGGCAAAGGGCTGATGCTGAAGCCAGCTTCCCACACTGTGGTGATGCTGTTGCTCTCAGTTGACAAAATTACCACTATATTCATTCTTTGGTATTTAGGCAGAGAGAAGTACCAATAAATCTCTGGACCCTACCAATCTGAGAACTCCATTCTGGGCAAGAAGAGGCAAAAAAAAACCCATGTTGTAGAATACTGGAAGGACATGAAGTAGCAATGCCCACGAAAATGAGACAAAATTAAACCTAACTTCACCATGTGCAAATGTCAGTAGGGCATTCTCACACAAAAAATATACAAATCAGAAATCTAAGCCTCTTCCTCAGCTACTAGGATAAGAACAGAAGCACTGAACCACAGGAGACATATTTGTGTTGCAGCTCATTTCAGCATCCTCTGTTGGGGAAGAACCATTTTGGTCCCCCTTGATCTTTGACCTCTGACATTGTTTCCATGTCAGGGGGAGGAGCTGCAGGACACAGTTTCCAGGTCACTGAAGAAGCCGGGAGAAACCCCTAATGTTCTCCTTCAAATCTTACTTAATGGAGCTGGATCAGCTTCCAACTTGAAATCTACATGAACTGCAGAGAGTATATGGTGTTTTATGTATGTATGTATGTGAATGAGTGAGTGAGTAAATGAATAAGAGAAAGAATAGAAAGAAAAAAACAAGAGATAAAAGTCAAAACAAGTTCAGTGATGCCTTTTGATCAGTCTCCCTCAACCAGCTTTTCCCAACCTGATGTCCTGTGATTGTGTCGGGATTCATTTCCCTGCATTTTCAAGTTGAATCTCACCATATCTGAAGAATTCTACCTTATCCCACATATAAAGGTTAAGATATCCTTCTAGGTCACCAGACTGATGGGTATCTATAGATTCCAGCTGTTTTTACCAAAATGATAAAAGCAGTGTCATACTATTGTGTTGAAGTCCCTTTTGGACATACAGACAATATGACATGCATATGTACAGAAGGCGTATCCTATGTCGTGGTTCTGCTTTGCTCAGATTGACCAATTTGACTCCCTACAGAGGTTGAGGATTAGATTATTTTTGGTTCCATCACTTTTTATAGCCATAGAACTTACCTAGGTTTGCCTACAATGAGAGATACATGTGTATCACACACCCTGATGCATTTGCTTGTCATTACTATGAATGAATGTTTGTATGTCATAGAATGACCATTTGTAAGCATTCATGGGTGAGAGATGAATGAGAGAAAATAGCATAACAGGTGAGAAGGCATGTTGAATGTTTCTTGTATTTCTTCCAAGCACATGGATGTGTGAGATCACAAGACAAATTAGTAGTGTATCTGTCTATGTGCTGTAAAGGCCTCGGGGAACAAATATGTCTTACCATGAAACCAGGAGAAATCTCTGAATCTGTTTCCCAAGAATCAGTTAAACTATGGGCCATTTTTTTTCAAATGGCTTCTACAATAGGACATCCTTTGGGAATTCACTATTGTCACAAAATAATTGACTCCAGCCTTCCAATGCATCCTGTCCCCTCCTTGGCTGGTGCCCAAGAGCTAGTTGTCATATGCATGGAGTTGCTTTTCTCTACTTTCCTCTCACTAATCTGTTGAGGAAGTTGACTGCCCATCCACTAAGCCAAGGGGTTGTATGAACCATTCTGCCTTGCTTGTGCCATCTGCTTTCTAGAATCATTGTGTCTAATTGGCTAGTCCTCGTCCCACCTGCAACCACCAAGGGCATCTATCACAATGATGGGGCAAATGAGTTATACGGCCAATCCAGTGCAAACACAGCTCCCTGCAGGCCCTTCAGGTTATTGTTGCCAGGCGGGGGGGGGGGCAGAAGGGGGGGAGGCTGACAGGCAAGCTATGTAGCTGAATCTGAGCCAAAGGGATACCTGATCTCTGAGTCTTTTGTTTAACCTGGGGAGCTGGCAGGGAGTTGGTTACGCCCCTTTCCCGGTCTATGTGGGGTAAAAGATGCAGGCAAAAGGGGCAGGGAAGACTTGAAGGGCTCCATCCATCCACTCTATGGTGACCATTCTGCTCTACCTAGTCTTTGAAGAAAAATAATAAAATAAAGAAGTTTGTACATTGCCCTGTGTCAACTGTCTCTGAGTTCCAACCAGAAGAGATTCTGGCCACCCTCGACACAAGCACAGCTTCATAACACACAGGGAATTGACCTAGTGATGCACCTGGGGAGATGATCACAGAGCCAGAAGAAGCCTGGAGCCCACGGCTTGTGTGTCTGAAGAGGCTACAGAGGAAGGCTGTTTTTCTGAGAGGGGGACATGCAAGAGATGGAACTGAGCTTAGAGCTGAGTGTACTTCAAAGGCGAATCCTGTGCTAGTCTAAAAAAAGCTTCTACTGCTGCATTAACAAATCAAATCATTGTCATCATTAATATAGTTAAGAGTCACATTAATCATTGACTTTGCCTCTTAAGGCAACAACAGCAGCTTTTCTCTCTATTTTTCGGGGGGGGGAGGCTGGTGTGGAGCCTTGAAAATGTATTCTATGCTTGAATGGCATAAAAGTGCTGTTGTGGTTGCTCAAGTTTTAAAGCCATCTTTGGAAGCCGCCTTGAAATGTGCACATCCCTAACTGGGATATTTCCTTCTTCCTTCATAGCAAAGTGTAGCAAGAACAAAAACAAAGCAAAAGACAGAATTCTTTTTTTTTTATTTATTGAAATTTTTCAAAAATTTTACAAATAAACATCCCCCCCCCTCCCAAACCACCCCACCCTCCCCCCCCCCCGACTTCCCAGAACTGAATATAGGATTATTTAACAAATTTTAAAAAATAACGTTTACAATTTATAAGATAATTAATAAAAATAATAAAGGTCATAATAATAATATATATAATAATATATATAATAATAATATGCATAACATAAACTTTAAAATGAATAATATATACTAAAAAAGAAAGAAAAAAAAAGAAAAAAAAGGAAAAGAAAAGAGAGAGAGAAAGAAAAAAGAAAAAAGTAGACGAAAAATAGAACATATATATAAAAAATATATATATAAGTAATAATACGTAAAGAAAAAAGGAAGAAAGAAAGAAGGAAAAAACAATCATTACAAGTTATAAAAAAGCTAAATGGTATTTTTCCATATCCAAATTATATTGTATGAAATTTATCCATTTTTCCCATACTGCAAAAAATTTCTCTTGAGATTGCTCCTTTAAAAAAGCCGAAATCTTTGCCATTTCTGCCAGATACGAAACTTTGTGAAACCACTCTTGCAAAGTAGGCAAGGATTCCTTCTTCCAATATTGCCCTATTAACAGCCTAGCGGCTGTAATCAAATTTAACATCAATATAACCTCCTTAGCATCACAATCAGTAACAATACCTAGTAAAAATAATTGCGGAGTAAATTTTACCCTCCGTTTAAAAATTCTTTGGATATTCCACCATATCTTAATCCAAAAAGCTTTTATATGCTTACACGTCCACCAAGTATGATAATAAGTAGCATCCAAATGTCCACATCTCCAGCATTTCGGCTGCAGATTAGGGTACATAATAGACATTTTCTTTGGATCAAGGTGCCATCTATAAAACATCTTATAAAAATTCTCTCTTAAATTTTGCGCTTGTGTGAATTTAACATTTCTTATCCAAATAAGTTCCCAGGTATCCATTGAAATCGTTTCACCAATATTCTGTGCCCATTTAATCATACAATCTTTAACTAATTCAGGTTCTGAGTCCAATTCCACTAAAACCCCATAAACTCTCTTAATATGGGTTGGCCTTTGATCTCTTACTTGTTTTAAAAGAGCTTCATCTTCTCTAAGCCAGCCCATTTTACAATCCATCTTCCATCTGTCCACTATTTGTCTGTATTGGAACCATGAATAAGTTAAATTTTCATGCGTTAATTCTTCCAAAGATTTTAACTGCCAATCTTGGCCATCCCATCTAAGTAACTGTGCATAAGAGACCATATCCATATTAACCCCTTTCCTTATGCCTTCTATGGCATGCCGAGGTATAGCCCATAATGGTATTTTGAAGTCACTTTTATAATACTTTCTCCACACTCTAAGCAAAGAGATTCTTATAATATGAGACTTAAAAACCCAATCCACTTTTTTATTAAATATTAAATAGGCATGCCATCCAAAAAGTAAGTCCCAACCTTCCAAATGAAGTATTTCTATATTTGTTAAATTCACCCAGTCGCTGATCAATGTTAATACTACAGCATCATAATACAATTTCATATTTGGTACCTTGAGTCCTCCTCTCTCACGAAAATCTTGCATTATTTTAAGTTTCACCCTTGGTTTTTTCCCTGCCCAAACAAATTTATTAATACCTTTTTGCCATTCATCTAAATTACGTTCATTCTTTAAAATAGGTAACATTTGAAACAAAAAAATAAACTTTGGCAGGACATTCATTTTATAACTGCAATTCTACCCATAAGGGATAACTGTAGATTGTTCCAGTTTTTTAAATCCTTCTGTACCTCCATCCACAGCTTTTCATAATTATTTTTATACAGTTTTGCATTAGAAGCAGATAATGTGACCCCCAAATATTTTACCTTATCAACAATTTCAAAATCTGTTAAGTTAACTAAAACCTGTTTATCACCATTAGTCATATTTTTAGCTAATATTTTGGTCTTATTATTATTAATTTTAAAACCAGAAACACATCCATATTGTTGAATCAATTGTAATAATTTTACCACCGAACAGGTAGGTTGAGACAGAGTAACAACCAAGTCATCTGCAAAGGCTCTTAATTTATATTCTTTTTTATTAATTTCTATTCCTTTTATTTCTTGAGACTCCCGAATTTTAATCAACAAAATTTCCAATGTTAAAACAAACAATAACGGAGATAACGGGCATCCCTGTCTTGTTCCTTTTTCTATTACAAAAGCCTCTGACAAACCCCCATTTACAATAAGTTGAGCAGTCTGTTTTTGATATATATTAGATAATACTTGTAATATATTTTGTCCAAAATTCATCTCCTTAATTAAACATAACATAAACTGCCAATTCACTTGGTCAAAGGCTTTTTCAGCATCCAAAAATATCAGGCCTGCAGAGACTTGGTTATTCTTTTCTAGATACTCTAATAAGTTAATAATTTGTCTAACATTATTTTTCATATACCTTCCAGTTATAAAACCCGATTGATCCTTATGTATAAACTGCTGCAAGATCCCCATAAACCTATTAGCTAAAATTTTTGCAAAGATTTTATAATCCACGTTTAAAAGAGATATAGGCCTGTAATTTTTAGGCAATGTAAGATCTTGATTATCTTTTGGAATCAATGATATAAATGCATTACGCCAAGATGGAGGGATCTCTAAACCCTGTAATAAGTTATTAAACAATTCACACAATGGTTGAGTCATCTCTTCTACTAAAGTTTTGTAATAGATAGATGTCAACCCATCCGTACCCGGCGCTTTGCCCAATTTCAATTGTTTAATAGCTGTAACAATTTCTTCTTTAGTAATTAAGCCATTAATCTCTTTTTCCTGATCTTCTGTTAATTTAGGAAAGTTAACTTTACCTAAATAATTGTTTATATCTGTAGTTTGAATATTGGCACTCTTATATAATTTTTGATAGTATTCTAAAAAGGATTTCTTAATCAATTCTTTCTGATAAACCAATTTACCATTATAATTTATTTTATCTATATTCCTCTGTTTCTGTTTCTTTCTTAACTGATAAGCCAGCCATCTCCCTGGTTTATTAGCATTACAAAATATATTTTGTTTCATAAATAATAAATTGGTTGCAGCTTGATCAGCCATCAACATGTTAAATTGTGTTTTTAACAGTTTTAAAGCTCCTTTCACCTTTTCGTCTAAAGGATTTGAAATTAAAAGTTTCTCTTTTAATTTAATCTCCTCTTCTAAATCTTTACGTTTCTGAGTCTGTTTCTGTCTATGCAAGTTATTCATTTTTATCAAGATACCACGCATAAAAGCTTTACTTGCATCCCACACCATTGACATTGATGTTCCCTTATTCATATTTAAAGCAAAATATTCCTTTAAACATTCCTTTAATTTATGAACATTTTTTTCTTGTTTGAATAAATTCTCATTCACCCTCCAGGATCTCCTGTCTTCTTTCTCAGCAAACAGTTCCATCCATACTGGACTATGGTCAGACAATGTCCTAGGAAAAATTTTTACATTCTTCACCCTGTTGTATAAGTCTGTTGTAATCAAAAAGAAATCAATTCTTGAAAAAGATTGGTGTCTGTCTGAGAAGAAGGTAAAGTCCCTTTCTTCTTGATTACGTTCACGCCAATAGTCCCTCAATTCCCAATCTTCTTTCATGTCAAAGAAGGCTTTAAGTAGTTTAGCCTGTTTAAAAAAGGTAGAAGAGCCTTTTTTGTCCTTTTGTATGTCTAAGACACCATTCCAGTCTCCCATTAAAATCACAGATCTATAGTCCAACAAAGTTATTTTCTGATGTAACAACCTATAGAATTGCTCCTGTTGCTGGTTTGGTGCATACAACCCCACAATAAGAATTTTCTTGCCATATAAACCAAGTTCAAGCATAACATATCTTCCATGAGGATCTGATTCTAACAGGGTAGCAGATAAGTTCTGTTTAACATAAATTACCACACCCCCTTTTTTCCCAGGGGCGGGAGATACAAAATGAGATCCCAAACGAGGATTGTTTAAGTATTTTTGATCTTTAGATGTAATATGAGTTTCTTGCAAACAAATAACATCATTATTGTGTTGTTTCAAATAATGGTAGATTTTTTTTCTCTTTTGAGGAATATATAATCCATTAACATTCCAGGTCAGGAGCTTTGCCATCTCCCTTGGCCTTAAGCCTGGAGAAGATCCCCTCAAATTCTGCTACTGAAGAATATGTTGCAGAGCTTTTGGGTCTTGCTCCTCCCACCGGCACTGAAACAATTTGCTGAGTAGATTCTTTGATTTCTTTTTCTTTTTTCTGTTGTTCTTTTTCTTTACGTTTGTGTGCTGCACGGGTCATTCTCTGTTCTTTAACCTCTGCTTGAGACATCCATACCACCTGTCCAGCAGTCATCGCACCTGTATCTTCAGATTTCTGTTCCATCTCTTTATCACTCAGGACTTTGTGCATCATGGGCAAAGGTGAGCCTGCACCCAGGACCGTTTTATAAAATTCCTTAGCTTTAGCAACTGTATTAAGTCTATAACGTGTCCCCGCATGGCTCAAAACAATGCCCATCGGAATCTCCCATCTAAATGGCATTTGTCTTGCTTTAAGTTCATTTACTAGAAAAGCAAAATCTTTTCTGCTTCTTAAAATTTTAGGTGGAATTTCCTTTAAAATAATAATATCTTGAGCAGCAATCTGGAATCTTTTATTGTAAAAAGTTTGCAGAATCTGATTTCGCAAGGATTTCTTAGCAAAATATATCACCACATCTCTAGGCAGATTCCTCTGTTTTGCAATCCAAGAATTAACTCTATAAATTCTTTCCACTTCCCCACGTAACTCATCTTTGTCTATATTCAAAATAACAGCCAAATCATTAATCACCATTTCCATCAGATCTTGAGTTTTATCTTCTTTCAGGCCCCTTATTCTCAAAGCATATTCCATCTGTCTATACTGGAACATAAGAATATCATCTTGTGAAGTTTCCACTTTTTTCTCCATATCTTGGAATTTATAGTCCAAAAGTTCTACTGTTTCTTCAATTTCCTCCACTCTAGAGTCCAGCTTCACAACCACTGAGGCCACTCCAGATAAAGCTAGAAGTATATCATCCCTCAATATAGTATTATTCTGTTCTAAAAGCTCCTTCATCTCTTTCTTCATTTCTTCCTTGCTTTCAGATTTATTCTGTTCCAAAAGTTGCTTCATTTCCTCCCTAAACTGTGACACAGCACTTACCATTATTTCTTTAATGTCTTGTGCTGATGTGCCAGATGGGGAGGTGAGGGTGGAGTAGTTTTAGGTTGCTGCACTGAGGGTATTATTTTAAGTTGTTGTTGCACAGTAGAGGTAGCAGGAGAAGAAGTTACCTTAGGAGCTGTAGTAGCTGGTTGTCGTTTTGAAGCCATTTCAATTTATCTTTCTTTCTTCATAAAAATACCAATAAAAAGTAAATAGTCCAAAAGTTAAAAATAAGGTAAAATAGGATAAAATGGAATCAATTCAAAAGCTCCCAAAAGATAAAGAAAAACTTAAAAAGGAAAGCAGTATTAAACAACAATTCAGCCAGTCCGTCTTTCAAAAGAAAAAAAAACTTTCAAAACGCCATTTTACTTTCACTCTCACTTTTCCGCCCGAGAAAAAAAAAGGGAAAGCTCAAAAAATAAGAAAAAATCAACACATGCTAAATAAACTAAATAGACTAAAAAAAAAAATAAAATAAAACTAAACTATAAATAAAATCCTTTAAACAGTTCTGTCCGGTTTAAGATTACTCACGGTTACTTTAAATACGGAGATGGTAGCGGCGTTTCGCTTTGTTTCCAAAGAAACAAAGACAGCTGAGAGGCGGAGAAGGCAATGAACTCCGAGGGAGCACTCTTTCTACCCCCCTAAAATAAAAATCCAGGGAGGGTTAAGAGGTTCTACCTCTATTCATGCGATCTCTACCCCTTCCCTTCGCCCGGGAAGGGGATTGCGAGCCGCGGGCCAGCTGATGAACGCTGTGCTCCGCGGATCTGACACCATCTCAGGAGGACGGCTACAAAGTAGCCGCCATTTCCACCGCTTTAACCACCGGAAGTCCGCAAAAGACAGAATTCTGACAGAAAGAAAGGGATCCCTTGGATCTCAAGTGGGGCTCTTTTCCAAAAGGCTGGGGGGGGGGGCACAGAAAAAATTTGCACCTGAGATACCATCATCATTTAAGAAAGGGGTCCTGGAAAGTACCCACTCTATCTAACTTGTTGAGACAGGTCAATACCCTCATGGACATTGTTTGTATGCTCTAATATGTGATTGAGCAAATTGTTCCTGTGGCCTTTAACATTATTCATGAGAGATGAAAAGGCAGTGGTCCTCCCAGGAAGAACAGACTTTAGGATATAATCCTGGTAGCCACAATGTGTTCATGACAAATAGGCAGAACTGGGAACAATGTTGTTTTTTCCACTCTGTGCTAGTGTGTGCAGAGTCTGACTGCGCTGGCCATATACTTGCTCAGGCATGGCAGAAAGTAGAGTCATTCTCCAACACTATCAGAACTATGGAAGTCATAAAACACCAAGCAAGCCAACAACTTGCTCAATGCAAGTTTGCAGCCTCAACTGCTCTCTGACTATTTAAGCGGTATAAGTCTCATAAATAAATAAATAAATAAATATTACAATTTTTGGACCATGCAATGGATTGGACAATGAATTCAGAGCCTAAGAAAGCCTAAGACAAATGAATGCATGTAAAAATGGCATGCAGAGTAATTTGTAGACCACTGTTGAGACTGCTTTTTGTTCCTAGGCTGAAAACCTAGTTAGGTTCCTTTGAAGCAGAGGATACCACTTCCTGCTGTGACCTTTTCTTTATCCATGATTAGCTACTTCTGCTCTAGATCATTTGCTCCCTAGCTAGAGATTCCAAACTTGAAGAGAAAATAGTTTAATGAAGCGTCCTTGGTGTTCTCTGAACTTGCATTGATGATGTTACCTATTTTGGGTAATTTAACATCTGCAAGAAAACAACCAAGCTGAGAAAGCACCAAGGATCCTTCATTTCAACCCTGAGCTTTACATAATTTATTACTGTATTACTTTATTACTGGGGGGGGAGGAAAAAATAATAGGACAATAAAACAGCATAAATTATTTAATTAAAAGTTTTGCGCAGTTGTATAACTTGATGAAGACATCTGGCCATAGAAGTATAGACCAAATCCTTGCTATCCTTATAATAGCATTTGCCTTCCTGTCTGTCAAAGTAACTTTTCTAACCAAATCAAGTAACAAATACTATTGTAAAATTGAAGCTCCATTAAATGGAGAACCAAATTCTCTGTTACTATGCTTATGAAACAGCATGCATGTCGCAGCAGCTCTTCTGCTAAATAAGTCAATCTATCTACTTTGTTTGCTCAAATTGGAATCAAAACATCTTTTTCCTTCCTAAGGAGCAGTTTTTGACAGATTTTAACAGTAAGGCGACAATTTATGCATTCTAGAACTCTATTCAAATTACTGTGTTCAATAAGTGTGCATGGTTTCTGTATAATTTAAGGTTTTCTTTATTATTCTATTGGTAATCCAAAGCATACTGTGACCACATGATTTCTAAATTTATAGAACGTTTTCCCAATTACACCTATGGGGCTCCTGTGAAAAAAGCAGCTTTTTAGCCTTTGCATTAGGCTTGTGTTGTAATAAAGGGCACTATATTCCCTTTTTTTTGGGGGGGGGAGAGATAGACAGACAAGATGGAGAGAGATTCTTTATTCCTATCCCTATTTACCTGTACCAGGGGTTCCCAACCGGGGTGTGTGAGACGATATTCCAGAGGGTGTGAAGTTTCAAAATTATACTGTATGTGCAAAATAACGTTGCCGTTATTTTGAACTTTTGTAAGGGGTGTGAGAATATATCACAAGCGTTCTAGGGGTGCGGGGTATAGAAAAATTTGGGAACTGCCAATCTATACAAAGTGAATTGAACATTGAACGCTAGAACTTTCTTCTGCCTATGTTCATCATGCATAGCATATATCTTTTAGAATTCTGCACATTTTCATTTGAACATTTATTAAGATAGTGCTATAGGAAATAAAGCATGGCTTCTCTACCTTTTAATAGTTATGCAGAAGAATTTTAAAAGTACTTACAGCTCTATTACCAATCAGTACAGAACATGAATAAGCAGCATGATGAAATCCAAAACATCTGAAGTACCAGTTCCTTCAGCCCCAATCTGGCTAATAATTGGGAATCATGGGAATATCATCTAAAACTTCTGGGGAGTATCAGGTTGTTCACCTTGCCCTTAGACTCCCAATACTGGGCTAAGTGGATTGGTGATCTTCTTCAAAATAAGGGAAATTTCTAAATTCATGAATTCTTAATGCTGGGTGAGAGAAAATATTTCCTGAACATTCAATGGAATATTTCAGGGAACTGTGCCACCATTATTTATTGAAAATGATTGAGAGAGAAAAACATTCCATACCCCTATATCTCTAAGCAACATAAAATAAAGTATATCCTATTGAATAGTTGCTATTTTAATCATTGAAAATAAGCAATCTTTCAAAATAAAAACCCATCTCAAGGGAGCACACATCATTTCACAGCCAATGCTATATAGAATCTAAGACTTGAAAGGAATATTAGAGAACATCTATCCAATCCCTGAGAAGTTCAATGTTCAAAGCAAAAATCATAATAAAAAACATTGCCAGTAATAAGCTCAAGAGCACAAAGCCTTCAAGGTCAAAGTGAATAGAAAGGTCTCTGTGGCTATTATTCTTTTTGTTGGGAAATGAAATAGAAAATGTAAAAGAAAAATTAGTAAAGACCATTGGAAGACAGGACCTGTTGAACTGATGGACTCAACTGGGCTTCAAAGCGTTTTTTTTTTTTTTTTAATTTCTTCTGGAAGCTAGAGGCGCAATTTAGCCAAGGCTAAATTTAGCCATGGTTTCGAATGAGCATGTGACAAGGTCATTGGATCAAGTTGCCCCTTTGCAGACTCTGTGATTACGGATTCCCAATTTGTGAGATACTCAGGAGATGAACTGAGTACTCAAGAGAAGTCTAGAGTGCTTCTAACAGAAGAGGAAGAGTAAACCAACAAAGCCAGGTGAAAGCCTTTATGAGACCTTCTTTGTGGTAAAAAGAGCAGGGAAGCAAACTCCCTTTTCCTCATCTAAAAATAGCTCGTTAGTGGTCCAGCTCTCTCCTGAGGAAAGAAGGAATGGGGAGCCCTTGTTGAGTCACTGAGAGAAATAGTCTTGACTTTGCTTGGAGTTGGTATCAGCTTGGTTAATCCAATGACCAAGACATCTGAGCTTAGTTGTGTGAGAGGAGTTTGAGACAGGTACTCCCAAGAAAGTGAATAAAGTTCTCAAGCTGCAAATTCTGCTATTTGTGTTCTGGACCTGTGGGCCCTGCACTTGAAGACCATCCAAAATGACAGCTGGTCCAGAATGAGGTAATGAGCCACATTACCACTGCTGTGTGAGCTGCTCAGGCTTCCAGATTTTTTCCAGATGCAATTTAAAGTGCTGATAAAAACCTTGGACACTATTGGTCTAGTTTATGTGTGGGACAACGTCTCCCTTAAAGTATCTGCCTCTTCTACCAAGTGGATGCATTCCAAGTTCCTTTCCTTAAATGTCTTATTATCTGGTGGGAACTGCATCTTCTCCATGGTGGCCCTGCCCTGGCGAAGACTCTTCACCCTGAGATCTGCCAGTTCCCCCTTCCTAGCTTTCTGGCCTTGACGAGTTGGCTCTTCCCATAAGTAGAGTAGGATAAGATCGGAGCCCAGTACAGTTGAATGTGAACTTGTTGGAAATGTTGCCTTTGTGGTGCTGGGAGTTTCTCTTATGATTTTTATGTTTTTATTGTTCTAAGAGTCACCCAGACGAACAGTTCAAACACCCATATTCAACATTTATATTCAAATTGCATTTATATAAATGAGATAATCCACGGAAGAAAATAGCCTAGCTAATACGTATGAACAAATTAGACTGAATTAGTCCTTTACTGTAGAGTTTTTCAAAACTTTTTGTTGTACTGTTAATTTTTTGGCCAAGGCATTTCCTAGCATTTTAAATACTACCAGTTAATTATTTTGGCTGTCTTGTGTTTTGGCATAATGAGCATAGCAGCTTATACAATAAGTTCATATGTTATATCCATTTGTATGCATTAAGAAATAGAGATAGTAAACATAGTATATTGTCCATTATGAAAACTTTTCTAATTTTGTCAAAAAATTGTGATCAAAGGAAATGATTAACTGAATAGTACTACCAAAAGTAATAATATGTACCATGCAAACATTACAAGGTATGAAATGTAAGATAGATTTTTCCTTTTTTCATAGCTTGTATTTTTAGTTTCTGCTTTTTACTAGTTTTTTAGTTTGTAAACACATAGAGATAAACCACATTTACACACCATTCAAAAGACAATAAAAAGCTAAGAAACAAAAAGATCAGAATACATCTCTCCAGTAGCAGTGATTAATATCAGACAAGGAATCAAGCAGAAAAGAACACCCTGATCAAGAAACTACCAAGGAGAAAACCACAACCCTATCAACACTGGCATGACAAACTACTATATATAAACAGGGACAATCCGCACACCCAATATCATTGATAATATTGCCTAGTTGGATAATGAAACTTCTGCAAGCAAGCAATGAAGCTCAGAGACCCCACAGTTCAAACCTGAGCTACGTATAGTCTATTCTATTGGAGGTTTGTACTTTTAATTATTTAATTATTTTCTTTAAGATTAAAGCTTGTCATGGTAAAAAAAAAGATTATATTTGTTTGAAAAAGTAATATGTATCTATGTGTTTACATCCTGTCAACACAACGTAGAAAGGCTGTAATGTATGACATACAAGTTTATTAGAAGGTAAAGTCACCTATAGATTATCTTAATGGTCAGTTCCTGATTACTTGCTAAAATAGATTTAGAAGATTAAAAAAGGTAAACTGAGATTCACAAAGTTCAAAATCTATCTTCCTACCAAATATGTTTAAGACATCTAAGGCCCCTGCTGTGTTTCATATAGAAGTTAGGATCTAGGCTACTAGAAATCAGTAATAGTGGAATCTGACAAATATTGCTTGTCCATTAAATTCCAAAAAATGGAAACCAATATTAATAAGAAAGTGCTATCTATCATACCTGCCATATTAACTGTTAGACTAAAGATAATAGTGGCTAACTTAATCGAGTAGTATTTCCATTAATACTAAAGGGAAATTCTTCCTTGGCTGAACTGGGAATTACGTATCGTTGCTGGGACAATTAATAATATAAAATAATTAATAATATAGAAATAATAGGGAAACAATTTATTACCTTCTTCTAATACATTTTTTGACAATCTACTATATAACTCATGGAGTTCATGGTGGTGCCTTAACTATCAACCAGGCCTAAAGCTTTTGGAAGAAAGGCTATAGATCTGCCAAAGATAATTAGTGGCTGTTACTGCTGCAGCATTCATCATTGCTGATTATTATATCATTTAGAAAAGGCCTGATATGGTGTTGGTAGCATCTGCCATCAAACTGCCTCATTCAACTAGACTCTAGTCTCATATTTATTTTCAGTTCCTTTGGACCAGTAAGAGATAGCACAGAGCATCTGGGAAGCTATTTGTGAGAACAAGGATTTTATGGTTAATCGTGGCCTCCCTGCTGCCATTTTTTAAATACCCATATTTTCCAGATATGTTCCCAACCCAAAAACATTGCCTTACCTACACTGACTCAATCCTTTTCTAAATGTTGCCTCTACAGCAGGGGTGTCAAACTCAATTTCATTGAGGGCCGCATCAGCATTGCAGTTGCCCTTGGGGGGCCAGGTGGGTGTGGCCAGGGTGGGTGCAGCCTACTGGGTGGGCGTGGATGGAGTTGATGTGGCCTACTGGGTGGGCATGGCCAGCTCTACATCGTTCGCATCAAGGGTCCCTGTGGGGGCCTGGGCAGGAGTGGGACAGATCTGAGGGTCTCTGGCAGAAGAGGGTGGGACCAGGGCAAGCACCAAGGCATGGTACATTTCTTCATTCCTCACAAAGGGTGACATCTCCCCAGCATGCACCCAGGGGCGGGGCCAATGCAGTAGGGGCTGGTTCCTCGCTGTTTCTGGACGGCCTTGTGGAGCTAAGACTGAATGTGTTTCAGCATAGATGGCCACCACAAAATTGTACATTGGCTCCCGGCCAGCCTGGGCCAGGGCCAAGGCATTGGGGGCCGTTCCCTCATTGTTTCCAGGATGGCTTCGCGGGCCACATGAAACCACTTCGCAGGCTGCATCCGGCCCCCGGGCCTTGTATTTGACATGTCTGCTCTACAGCATCTTTGAGAGAAACTCTCCTCTAATTCAGAAAGTGGGTTCAGCAGTTAGGTCCTGATGCATATCAGTTGAAGGATGCCAAATACTACTTGCCTTGCTCCTTGCAAATTCTATAGAAAAAAAGCCATGCAGAGTTGAGGGGTCACAAAGAGGCAGAAATGCAGCCTGCCTGAACAGAGTAGGAAGCACTCCTGCTCTTGATCTGCTAATTTCCTGAAGGCAGCATTAGGACCAAGGCAAGGACCAAGGCAGCCATTAGAGGGAGAGAGGATAATAGCAGCTCTCTGGGAGAAAGGGTTCCACCCTATTCAGCTTAAAATTAAGTAATGGCTGTGATTAGTCTCCTGGAAAGCTGTGGCAATGGGCTGCCTGCTGAGATCCCTGGCAGGCCTCTGGTACTAGCCCAGGCTGCAATGTTCCTGTACCTTTCCAAATAACCTTTTTTGCTGGTTCTTCTCTGGCAGTAGCCAAAGAGGACAAAAAACTAGATTTTGTGTCCTTGGGGTTATGCGTAAGTGAGAGATGAAAAGTTCTCTCATTTGATTAGCTCATGTTCTCCTTCTAGACTTCCTAGAGACATCTCGTGTCTATTAACAGAAATGGTACACTGGATTTGATAAGTTAAAAAAAATCCTACTGGTCTTTTTGTCTATAAGCAGTAGTGTGCGGCAGTTATATATTAAAATGCATTATATTAAGGAAAAATAGATTCGACAATAGGTCGAGTTATCTCACAATGGCTTAATGAGCAAAGTCAAACCCTAAAGACAGCTTGAGTGAGAGATGTCTGCTGAACACCCCGGGAGGTGGGGCGGGGGGGGGATAGCTTGGAATGGAGCAAATGTTTTGCAATTCAGCATTCTCAAATTCAGTGGCTATGATTCCTAGTTAAAACAAAAAAAAGAATGGGAAAGTATTTCTCTTCTCTGAGACATAGGTGAACCTAAGAGGTTGATCTGTAAATAATGTAATTTCATATAGCCACATTACATACAGTAGGCTCCAAAAGTTAATGTTGTACATCTTTTTTTATATTTTTCTAAAGATATTATATTGTCTATATACTAGACAACCCATGACTCATTGGGTCATTTATTTATTTTTATTTTTCATCTTTCTGAACCACCATCTCTCTTTTCTTTTATATATAATATAGCCTGGCACCATTTCTCCACTTCTTACAGCCCTCAGCAGAACAGGTACAGCAGAGATGAGCCCAAGTGAGAAAATATATCCCACTGCAAGTCTGAGGACAGCAGTACTTGTCTCTTTTACTCCATCTGCCACTTGTTATGCTAAGGGAACGACAACTTCACAATCCTTTGCTTTTAGCCATGCTGGCTGGTCCGAAGGAACTTTAGACAGAGAAATAAGGGAGTGGGCAAACTAAGACCCCCAAAAGATCGAACTGAAGTTTCAAAATGGAGAATGAGAGCTGGACAGCTTCATGCAGAAATCATGGAAGATATCAAATATTTATTTCAGATACTGAATGGAGGGCTAGCAGTTGAGCTCATTGTTTTTAAGGTTTTTCAAAGAGAACCTAGAGAGAGGTCAAGAGAACACCTGTTGATAAGTGTGTGATAAATGCCATTCACTTTGTATGGCTGAAGGCTCTTGGACAAGGCTAATAACGTTGAACAGTGGATTAATGCCTTCCAGCTTAAAAACCTAACAGCTCCTTGTGCATGCACAACACAAAGGCCAATAATTGGAGCTTGTAATTGTCACAGGCTGCAGTCCTAGGCTTATTTCCAATAAACTGACACTTTTTAGAAAATTACTGTGTGATTTGATAGGAAGAAAAATACAGAAAGCAACCACAAATACAAAGGTTTCAAGCTGAACCGATTAGAAGAAAAACAACCAAATTGTTATTTTATTCCACACTCCAACTTAAGCATTACACTGCCCTCCAATGGCAGTAATAACTAATTCCCCTCAGGCAGACAGAAGGCCAATAGAAGAAATATGCTTAGAAATCCATTTGTGAAAGAAAGTATGAAATGGAAAGATCCCAATTTAAATTGGTGGGCTTCTCTTTCAGTATTTAGCTCAATTCATGCTTGCTCACCTATCCCACGTAGGGATAGGTACCGCATCTAACTATATTGCTCTTCATTTAAAAAAACCCAGTTTAGTTTAATGCTACAAAAGAAAGTTTATGACCCTAAGATGTTTACAATATATTCATGATGTCAGAACCCATACCTATCTTTCTCTCTTTTGTTTCCCTGACCCAAAATCCATTCTCTTCTCTCCTTGGGTTCTGCTATACTCCTGGAGGGGAGGGGGGGGTGATCACAGGGTTTATTGCCTAAGCTTCCTCTATCACTACATTGTAACACTTTGCTTTCCTGCAATCTTCTCTCTATACTTTCTCTCCCTAAACTGTCAACTAACTAAAGGGGGGAGGAAGAAAGGAATGCAACCTCCGGGAACTGGCTTATCTCTTAGCTCTCAGAAGAAGGTGCCAAGTCGCCCCTAAACATCGCTATTACAAGCCCCTAAACATCGCTATTACAACTAGAGCCGGCCTGATGTTATCTCCCCCTTCTCACGATGGACTTCACACCTGGGGAATGGCCGACTTGAACCATTCGGATGAATTATGGGGTGGGGTTTGCTTGGGGACACTTTAACCTATTGATCTGCGCCCGGAAAACCTCAGATCCTATCTAGCAAGCCTACTATCAGCTTTTCCTAATAAAAATTCCTTTTGGAAGAATCCTGTTTCCATGAGTTCTGCTTTCTTAGGATGAGGTTTGGAAGTGGGCCCTGACACATTGTGTAATTTCTGTATGCATGCAGCAGCATGTTGGATTTTGATGAGGTTCAAGGGCCCAATTAGAATGGCTAATCTTAATAGATCAGGGAAACCTGCAACATGAAAAGGGAACAACACAAAATCCTGCCTTTGTAAGTTAAAAAGAGTCCCTTGGTTATTTGCATGCTTTTTATACAGAATCCCCCCCCCCCAAACCCTCATGCTTATGCTGATTATTTATACATTGAACAATATTTTCACTTTGTCATAACAAATCAATCCAAATACCTATGAGATTTAAAGCATGCACAGCTGTGCACAAAGATGTTTGCAAAATGACTCCATCGATCACCCTGAACGGGACCTGGAATCAAACTGGTAACCAATGCAGAAAGCTTTCAATTAAGGTAACAACATCCTCTAGGTCAGCGGTTCTCAACCTATGGGTCGCGACCCCATTTGGGGTCGATCGACCATTTTACGGGGGTCGCGAAACAACGCGATCTGCCATTTGCGATCTGCCATTTTTCCCCCAGGGGTCGCCGTCACACGAAGGCTGCTCTAGGTCCATCTTTCTTTGCCTCTTTGAATGCTGCTGTAATATTCCACAGAAGATAAGATGAGAGAATCAATAGTCCAAGACTATATGAATAGTTTTCTGGAAGTTCAGTAAATTGCCTTTTAAACCATAATACACAATATTTTAGCAAACATCTTTATCCAAGTTACAAATACAGGATCATACAAAAATTAATATCATTTTCCAGCCTTATTCCTTTTATTATCCTAAAGTACAAAAAGAATTGGACATATAGTTATATACATTTTCTCAAAAGTTAACTATGAAAAAGAAAATTTCAAACATGGCTAGAAGAAACCAGCATAATTTTTAACCAGAATTTCTATTCTCAAAAGAAGACACAGAAAAATGACAGTGATGCATAATCCGTGTTTGCAGCAATTTTTGCCTCTGACGCTCTCAATTAAACAGAGGACAGAGACTGTTATAATGGAGAACACAAACGCATTGGAAGCTAAAATATTGATAGCTCCCCTGTAATTCTGCAATCAAAATATTAAATAAGCCATGCCTTCCAAAGAAGTCCAGATCATTTCAGCTTCTCTGTCTTCTAGGACAGTTAACAATGCATAAAAACTTCTTTAAAACCTAATTCCCAGACAAGGGAATTAAAATTCATGGCATTATTCTCTTCCACAAAGAAAAACAAATCCAGAGAGGAGTTGAGTGTCTTCTGAATGTTCTACACTGGCTTATAATCCTAGGTCATAAATAAAGTCTCTAGCAGCTTTCTCTTAAGGGTCATAGGGAACACCAAAGAGCTTTACAGTGCCCGCTTCTCTACTGCTATCATATTTGCCATCTTTATCATCACAGGCGTAGGCTAATAGCGCACATTTTGGATGCCAAGCGACTGTGAAAGTTGGGGACTCACATTGTACTTCCCAGAGCTTTTCCCCTAAAAAACAAAGACATAATTAGATACTGTTTTGGGGACCAACTCAAACCCTATATCCTTAGCTCATTATAGACAAGAATGCAAGTTAGGAACTACTGTTGAATACGTGTTCCTTTTATTCTGAATCATAAGGGCAGTTCAGAAAAAAAACCTCTTTCCACGAGAAAGCAGCAAGATTTTCCAAACAGCTTAAGGCATACATTACATTATATATTTCATTCATAGATATTATGCCTAGATATTATGCTTGCCTAAGGATAAAATTCTGTGAGATACACAGTATTTAAACTGAGACCAAAATTCAAAACCAAAAAGCAGAAGATAGGGGGAAAAAATATGATACATCAATATTTTACTAGCCCTTCTTTACAAAATGCCTTCATTCAGTTGACCTCCTCTCCTAATAAACTAGGCAGCAAGAAAACTATACTCACCAGTTTCTACTTCAGCGATATCAATGAAGTGATCTTCAGAGGCTGAAGCCAACATCTTGCCATCATGGCTAAAGCTCAACGTCCTGACAGGCCAATCAAGTCTAAGATCAGGAAGCAAAGAAGGAAATAGAGAAATAGATTACAAGAGGGGAGATAAGTGCTTTGGGCACCACTAAACAGTCTAGTTTATCATTCTTAGAATCTAGTCTTTCAAAAGTAGAAATATTGCCACTGACTATGGAGATGTCATTTAAGTACAATAACTAATTTGTACCTCAGTTATTAATATCATTTTAAAGTTCTCTAAGACAGAGATGACAATATCTTGTAGTAACACATTTTGTGCTATATGATTTTTGTTCTTAATCTACTTAATCTACTGCCAACTGGTTTTGTTGGATTACTCCTATTTCTCATTTTGTTAGACAGAAAAGGACAACTCCCCCTAGTTAGTAGCTATACCACCTAATTTATATTAGGTATAAAATAATAGTTTACTCATTTGCATCCTGGTCTCTATTTTTTCTTAAGAGAAAATCTTTTACTTGACCCCATACTACAAATGCAGTTACACTTTAATACAGGTGTTGCTCGACTTCTAACAGTTCATTTAGTGACAGGCACTGAAAAAAGTGATTTATGACCATTTTTCACACTTACGCCCATTGCAATATCCCCTTGGTTATGTGATCAAAATTCAGACACTTGGCAGCTGACTCATATTTATGACGGTTGCAGTGTCCTGAGGCCATGGGATCATCATTTGTGAATGGCTATGGAGATTCTCAGTCATCCAGGTCATAGTTATCCCAAAGATGCTTTTCCACAAGGCAACTGGACTTTCTTGTTTTTCTTTGAAAGTGACTCTGATAAGCCTCCAGGTACCTTTAAGGACTCACTAAAAGAATGCAGATGAACAGTTGTCTGCAAGGAGTATAAATCTTTCCATTCCCCACCATCCAGTCAGAGCTGAAGAAGCTTCTTGGATGAGAAGCGAAACATCTTCAAAGCAAAACAAGAAAATCCAGTTGCCTCATGAAAAAGTATCTTTGGGATCATCATTTGTGACTTCTGACAAGCAAAATCAATGGGGAAGGCAGATTCACTTAACAACCGTGTTACTAACTTAACAACTGCAGTGATCCACTTAATAACTGGCAAGAAAAATAATAAAATGGGGCAAAATTCACTTAACAAATGTCTCACTCAACAACAGAAATTTTGTGCTCAATTTTGATCCACAGTTGAGGACTACTTGTATTACATGGGCACTAAGATGGAGCATTCATATTATTTATTAATAATTTTTTCAGAATTTTTCAAATTATTTTAAATAGATTCTAAATTTAGATTTTAAATTTGAAATTGTTTGAAATATCCAAGCACACTGTCTTCTTTAAAGACAAAGCAGGATTTACTGTTTAATCAACTTGCTACATATACGATCTATACAATAATAAATCACAGCTGCAATGAAAAAACAAGAATGGAACTTAAAAACAGTGTAATAAATTTTACATTGAACCTCTTCTTGTTTTCCATTGCCGTCGTCATCATCATCATTTTTTCAGGATAACTATATCATCCCAATATGCTTCCATTATATATCATTAAGCTATACTGCATAGCTCACATATTGCACTATTGCATTTCTATAGTACATCCTTCTAATTACTTTGGACTTAGCATAGTATTTTGATTATAAATACGTTTCATTCCATTAATCTCAGAAAAGCGCCATTTATTTATCTACAAGCCCAAAATCTGGAAAAGTACTTTTTAACACTTTTAATACAACTCACCTAGAGAAGCATCGTACACATACCAGCTCATCCACATCCCAGAGGCTAACCAATGCATCAGCACTTCCTGTAGCAAAATACTTGCCCGTTGGATCAAACTTGATACAAATGCAATTTGAGGGGTGGGCATTAATTGACTGAATGGGTTTCAGCTCTGGGTAGCTGCAGAAAAGAAATAAAAACAGTTTATTAAATGCACATACAATTCACTAACTAGGACATACCCTGAAATCTTGTTTAACAATGTCTAAATGTAAGGCAGGCTCCTTATTATATATCAGGAACCACGTGCTGCATAGTTTGAATAGCATATCTTACTTTATTTTAGCACTGAAGAGTTATAAGCAAATATAAAAGAGCATATATGACCCCTTTAATACGTTTTAAAAATTTAAACAAATGTAAAGTAAAAAAGGCAGAAAAGTTTGTTCATCACTGTTTATGCTACACCAATATAAGGATCTTTAAGATTCTGTTCATTTTGCTGCAAAAAGCACATCTATCCTAGTCTGGAAAGTCTGCTAAAAGGCAAAGAAAATTGAGATATTTTGAAAAAGGAGGTTGCTTCATGGTTTGCACACATAAGGAAATGCGAACGCAGAGGATAATAATTGCCCTTATTTAAAAGTCAGTTCAAATACAAGAAGGAAATTTGTTTTAGCATAATAAAGATCTAAGCAGGCCCTAATAGTGAAATTCCTCTTCCGTTAGCAAATCTGGATGCCTGAATAACATTCTGGATCTGAGATCATATCCCAATATTCCACATCTGGTTAAGTGATAAACTGATTAAAAAAGAGGAAAATAGAATACGACATTTTTATTTAGTTTTTAAAATACTTGACTAGTAGTCCTTCACTGGAATACCTTTCATTAGTGTCAAAATGGAGCAGACAATTGAAATACAAATCCCCACTTAACCATAGAGCTCACTAGCCCAAGCTTTTCAACCAGTGGTATGGGTACCACCTGTGGTACATTGGCATTTGGCAGGTGGTACACGACCATCCTAGAAAAGTGGTAGCGGGGGAGGAGAATGAGCTGAACCGGTGGCAGCACCACACAACCCATAGCAAGAGATGGCTGGAGCTGCAGGGCTGTCAGGGCTCAGCGGAAGCGTCAGGATCAGTGCCAGGCTCCAGCTGGAGCTCGACGCTGATCCTGGAGCTTCTGCTAAGCCCTGAAGAAGCACCGATCAGCTGGAATGTCGCAGCATCTCCAGGGTCTTGTGATTTACATTCAGATGCTTGGCAACTGATTCATATTTATGATGGTCAGTGTTCCAGGGTCATGTGAAGTGACCAAAACCTGCTGCAACCACCCAGCAGACGGGGGGGAATAAGACCAAACACCCCCCCACCCCACCCCCGCTGCCAATCCTCAACAGAAATGCTCACAATGAAAACCTCAGACAGGAGGAAGAGTGCCACCGGGGGGGCAGGCGTCTTGCTCGGCTGTGGCTGGGGGGGCACTTTTTTCAGTGCCATTGTAACTTCAAACAGTCACTAAACAAATTGTTGTAAGTCAAGGACTACCTGTACTTTATCACTTTTTTCCTCTTTTTTTTTTTTTTTTGGTCATCAAGTTTTTGACACCTTGCTAGGCGACTGGTAGTACTTGGATATTGCCATATCCTAAAAGTGGTACAATGGGTGAAAAGGTTGAAAAGCCCTGCACTAGGAGACTCTAACTCCAGGGCCTCTCAGAACATTGCTGAGAAAACAAGGGAATATCTCCAGGTATGCCATCTCACATTCCTTGGAGAGCAATTAAAAATAAGTATCTAAGCTGAAGAAAGAAAAATGTGGCAATGGCCACTATTAAGAAGAATTAAATTCATGATACCTTGGATCTTAATATATCTTTATTTATTTATTTATTTATGTTTTCTGAGGTTTTCGCGGGTATTTGTATGTAGGTCTTTGGTTGTTCAGGTTTTCTCCCGCGTAAAATTGGAAGTGTCTTGGCGACGTTTCGACGAAGTCTCATTCGTCATCTTCAGGCTGGTGTTTTCAGCTTCGTGCTTCGAGGAGCACGAAGCTGAAAACACCAGCCTGAAGATGACGAATGGGACTTCGTCGAAACGTTGCCAAGACACTTCCAATTTTACGCGGGAGAAAATCCGAATAACCAAAGACCTACATAGATAGATAGATAGATAGATAGATAGATAGATAGATAGATAGATAGATAGATAGATAGATAGATAGATAGATAGATATAGAGATAGATATAGATAGATAGATAGATAGATAGATAGATAGATAGATAGATAGATAGATAGATAGATAGATAGATAGATATAGATATAGATATATAGATATAGATATATTAATATAGCAGGAATAATAAATGGAACAGAAAGAACTCTTATGAGGAAACAGTATTCAGAGATATCCATGAAAATAAAACAGTATTTATATTACTGTTGGGTTCTTGGTACTCTCTGAACTTGATTTTTTTCTGCCTGGCCAGCATGCAAGAAAGCAGCCAAGCTCAGAGAACACCAAGAACTCAACAGTTCAACTTGAGCTATATATATTGTCTTCTATTTGCTTTAAACTTTACGGTCCTGAAATGAGAACATATTGCAAAAAGTTTTGCAGCTGCTAATGGTATCACTGAAATCATGATATGAACTCCAATTAGAAGCAAAAATGGAAGGCAGAACAAAGAAAAAGTATCTATAAACAAGGCTGCATCTATGTAAAAGGCAAATCCATTTTCCCAACACCACTTAGATCAAAAGACAAGACAGCCAACTCACTTGCTGCCCTTCCTAGAGAAGACTATGGTGAAGGTACCTGAGGATGTTGATGCAACCGTTGCCATTGGTGAGGAAAAACATGTTGTTGTCATTGTTCCAAGATATCTCATTCACTTCAAACTTGAATTGTTCTTCAGCTTTGGACCGATATGTCTTAGCATCAATGAATGTGACAACATCGTCTTTATTCCCTACTGCAATAGTCTGACCATCAGGGCTCCAGCAGATGTTAATGTTTTCACCTATAAAGGAGAAAAAGGGAAAAACAAATCTTCTGATTAATTAATTGCAGCAAGAACAATCTACACAGGCTTTTGTATTTGCAAAGCAAGGATGATAAACAGAAAATGCAACTTTTTAATACAACAATTATTAACTAACAATGTTATAATACAACAGTACGAGTGCATTTCAGATTTGGCCATGGCTATTTATCTGAAAAGAGAAGAAGAGAAAAGAAAGAGAATGATTTGGTCAAATACCATGAAAAACACGTTGTTTCTCCCTTAAAAGTAACATATATTAAAAGCATGTGTTCATAGGTATATTGGTCACTTTATATGATCAGGAAGCAACAAATAAATATGGAATAATTTTGTCCCCAAGATCTCTTATTTAATTAAGAAGAAAAATACCTTTTGTATTCACCATGACAATGCACTTAGTGGTTCGAACGTCCCATATACGAATGGTTTTATCACCAGATGCTGTGACAAATAGATCTGGGATACTAGGATGCCAACACAACTGATCCACACTATCTCCATGGCCACGGTAATTGTTTTCCTTGACCTGAAGGGCAAACAATACAAAAATTTTCAACAAATTCTTCTGCCCTTCACAATCATTTTATCACCTACGCTTCATCATAATCTAAATGCCACTGAATATAGTTGTCTGTGCAGGATTTGATTCAAGGATTTGTGCAGGATTTGATTCTCTATATGCACTTTGATAGAATTATAGAAGAACAGTTGACTAAGTAAGGTAGAAGTTACCCCACTTCTCACCCTACAGTCTTCCTCTCTAAACAACTGTTCTCAGATGGTTTAAAGATAACAATTTAGTTTACTGATACCAATATGGAAGAGTCTTATCACCTTCTCCTAGGCTGGTTTTTCAGCTTCCCAATTTATCTTTCTGCCCCAAGAAGTGAGAGAGTCCAAACATAGAAGAATTATATTTAAAAATATTTCAAAATCAAAGATACAAAGTTTAGATCAATGAACTGGAAACAAACATACTAGAAAGTGAATATTGGTAACAACAAATCTGCAAGAAATATCAGCTATCATTTTTAAAATCTTATGTTTCTGAAGTGCTACTTGTGCTTTGTAAACTATGTAGAAAACAGAGAAATGCCCAAAAACTTAAAAGCATCCATTTTTATTTCAATACTAAAAAGGGCTTTATTAAAGAATATTCAAAATTACTAAACAATTGCCATTATGTCACATATCAATAAGAAATGTTCAAGATTTTACAATCCATATTCCAACTATATTATGGAACAAGACCTAACAATGAACAACCTGAATCCAGTAGAAGCAATCACATTGCTAGTATCCATGGACAGTGGATCAGATTGCTAGTATACACAGATAGTGGAAAAGTCAAGAGTGTTCTAAAACCATATCTTTTTTTTTTTTTGCTCTATTGATTATATTAAGATTTTTAACTATATAGATATCAAAACTATGAATAGTCCTTAAAATAGTTCATAGGTATACTGGTCACTTTATATGATGATCAGGAAGCAATAGTTAGAATTAAATATGTAGTAATAAAATTGTTCAGAATTGGGAAAGAAGTGTGTCAAGGATGTAATCTGTCATCTTATTCATGTAACATATGCAAAATATATTATGAGAAATGCTGGAACAGAGGAAATAGAAATTAAAACTTTGTCAGAAAATGAAACGCTACGGATATGTTGATGGCCAAGACTTAAGGAATCATTTTTTGAAGGTGAAAAAAGAAAATCTAGTCTGCTATCCAATATTGAAAGAAATTAAGCTGATGTCAACGCAGAAGTACAAATAAGCAGAAAATAAGTTGATGCTGACTTTACCTCCCTGGGCTCAAAAACTGAGAGATGGTGACTGTAGCCATGAAATAAAAATAAGTCTGCTGCTTGGTAGACCATAACAGATCCAGACACTTTGGATATGAAAGTAATCACACAGATATATACCGTTAAGGCCATGCTTTTGTAACACATGGTCATGAAAGCTGGGAAATTGATGTTTTTCAATAACAGCACTGGAGAAAAATGTGGAGAATACCCCCAAGAAAAAATCTTTCAATCACAACTAAAGTAAAATTATAGAACTCAGTAGAAGCATTAATAATGCAGCTAAAGTCTAAATGTTTCTTTTTAATATGTAACATTAAGGAAAGAATCACTAGAGAAGAGCCTGAGACTTGGTAAAATCGAATGCAACCAAGAAGAGGCAATTGGGAGAGAAAGTCGGAAAGCAGCCTCACCGACGACACTAGGATGAGTTTATGAACTCAGAGGGTTTATTGGCAGATCAGCCAGACAAAATGATTTGCATCCGTTACGAACATCCGGAAGCCACCCAAAAGTTGAAAAACAAGAGCCACCAAATTCAAGCAGGTTTACTTTCAAGCCGATATTTGTCGCCCTTTCCACACACACACAAAAAAATGCTCCAATTCCCACATCTGCCGTCGAGAGTCCAATAAACCCGCCACGCTCTCTGCAGCCGCTGCTAGCACTGATTCGCCACTTCTTCCACTCCTCCGTCCCTGGACTCACCAGCCGGTCTTTATCCAGCACGAAGACGCTGGCGGTCTTGTCGAAAGAGCCGGAGGCCAGACGGTGGCCACAGCAGCTCCAGGCCACCGAGTGGACCTTGGCCCCGTGCGCGGGGAATTCGCGGCTCCGTGTGTTAGCCCGGAACTGCTCCTGCATGTTCTTCACGTAAGGAGAAACAGCCATGGCTCAAGCCAGCAGAACCCCCCCTCCCCCCAACAACTTTCCTTCCGAGCTACAAAGGTTCTACTTCCGGTAGGTTATTCACGTGGGCAAGAGGGAAGAGTCTCCTGAGGAAAGGGTTCCTGAGCGCTGTAGAGGTATATAAGTACAGACAGATTCTTTCACCACATAGATGTCCTTTTACTAGTGTCGCTTGGTGTCTCTTTGATGCATTCATTTATCTTGTTGGTGAAACTTTCTCTTTATTGATTCTTGGGAAGGCCCGCGGTGACTTCTAAAGGAAAGACGTCCCTTCGTTTAACAGAATAAAAAAAAAATAGAATGCTGTTTGGAACGTGGCTCAGGATCCCAAAACAAACAAACTCACTTGGAATTCCAGAAACAAAACTTTATTTGAAAAGAAGCATTTGCAAAGGCTTGGTGAGCTGAAGCACACGTAGGAGTACAGCTACACCTAAAGAGATAACACACTTTTATATCCTACCCCCCATGCAGATTCCCCCCTCCCCTATCGCTCTCAACACCCCTTGTCTGAACAGCCGATAAACTAACTCAAAGCACCTAAGCCATTTCCCCCCCCCTCCCCATGTTTCAGGAAGCCCCCTTTGTGCACGTCTTATCTCTCGCCATCTAGTTTTCTGTTAAGCTCAATTATAATTATTTCTATATTTGTTTGCTGTTATACCTTTCCTTTCCCAGTTGCAATGTATGGCTGTGAAAGTTGGACCATAAGAAAGGCTGAGCGCAAAAGAATTGAGGCCTTTGAACTATGGTGCTGGAGAAGACTCATGCAAGTCTCTTGGACTGCAAGGCGTTCAAACGGGTCAGTCCTAGAAGAGATCAACCCCGACTGCTCTTTAAAAGGCCAGATCCTGAAGTTGAAACTCAAATACTTTGGCCACCTAATGAGAAGGAAGGACTCACTGGAGAAGGGCCTAATGCTGGGAAAGATTGAGGGCAATAGAAGAAGGGGATGACAGAGAATGAGATGGCTGGATGGAGTCACTGAAGCAGTAGGTGTGAACTTAAATGGACTCCAGAAGATGGTAGAGGACAGGAAGACCTGGAGGAACATTGTCCATGGGGTCGCGATGGGTCGGACAGGACTTCGCAATGAACAACAACAACATACCTTTCCTAGCTTAAGCTCTAACTATCTTCAGTTTTTGTGTTTCCCCTACTTGCCTTTTCAGTTAGCCAGCAACATCTGCTTTTCTTATTTGTATATAGTTAACTTGTCTGAGTTTATGACTTTCAGGTGGCTTCTATAGACCTTTAGAATTATTAGAAATTTCTGATTAATAATCTACTGTCAAATGCCATATTTTATGATAAAATTTAGATTGCACAATGAGAAATTTTATGAAAAAGGCGTTTTATAACTGCTGCTCAACCTAATTAATGCTGCCCTACTTATGACATACACTATAGGGAAAGTTTCATTTATTTGCCCTGTTTCCTATCACACAAAAGAGAAAGTGAGAAGTCAGGTCCGTTCACCAAAAATAGATCCTCTTCAGCTGAAATGATGTTTGTTTCAAAGCCATCAAAACCTCAAAAATCTGTGTCTATGCAGAAAGTCGAAAGGGAAATAAATGAAAAATATTTCCAAGATTTTTAAGAAACATCTACGCCAGTGGTTCTCAACCTTTCTAATGCCGTGACCCCATAATACAGTTCCCCATGTTGTGGTGACCCCCAAGTGGGTGTGGCCACCAATAAGAGGGAGTAGGACAGCTAGGGAAAAGGGAACAAAATGGTGGGCAGCATGGTTTGGCGACCCCCATGAAATGGTTGTTCGACCCCAAATGGGGTCCCGACCCACAGGTTGAGAACCACTGATCTACGCATACGTGGAAGTGAGCAGTTCACCGGACTTAACTTTCAAGCGATGATGTATAATAAGGCTGATACCTGCACCCTGCCAAATGAAAAAAGTTAGGTTGCAGAAGTTTGAGGTTATTGAAATACCAATCTTTGATGTGGCCAGGGTATCTTTTTAGGAAAATCAAGTGCTTTTGAAAGGTTTTCTTGCTCTCAAACTGCAGTTCTTCCCAACATTCTGAGGCAAGAGCTATATTTATAATAATAATAATAAAATTGGGAGGGAACTTGGAGGTCATCTAGTCCAACCCCCTGCTCAGGCAGGAAACCCTATACCATTTCAGACAAATGGCTGTCCAGTCTCTTCTTAAAAACTTCCAGTGTTGGAGCATTCACCGCTTCTGGAGGCAGGTTGTTCCACTGGTTAATTGTTCTAACTGTCAGGAAGTTTCTCCTTAGTTTTAGGTTGCTTCTCGCCTTGATTAATTAATTGCTTCTTGTCCTGCCTTCAGGCGCTTTGGAGAATAGCTTGACTCCCTCTTCTTTGTTCAAACCGGGCTTGTTACGCAATTTTTGTAATGTAGACAAAAGCTCTCCTTTGTCATCCTTACTGTTATAAGGTCACTAAGAAAACAGTACCATGGAATTAGTAATATCTGATTTTCTTCTTACTGCAAGCGACTCCAAAGCCACTCTAAAGTTTCCCAAATCTTGCTTCAGGACTAGCAGTTATAAATATTTGATGCTGCTATTTTATTTAATTTGGACATACATATAATATGTTTATAACCTCAGTGAAATAGTGTGGTTTTGTTTAACATATTAAGGTTCATCGGTATTGTTCTTTCTTATGGTACTGTTGTCCCCAGTTCGGGTCTGAGCCTGGTGCTAAGGCTGATGAAGAACACCAGACACGAGGTGCAGGTTTTGTTGTCTTTTATTGAAGCACTCCAAGAAAAGGGATCCTGGCTAAAATGCCAAGGAACCCCGAACCACAAAATTAATAAAGCTTTATACATTTTCTCTAAAGCAGAAGGCAGGGTAAGGTGGGATATATGAGAAATATCATCTAATAAACATTTCAATAATAATCTAACAATTATTCTATTGATCTCTAGCCATCCCTATTCCTAATCCTTGGCTAATGAATGCTTCAGGAGTTATCTAATACACATCCTGTTTGCTCCAGGCCATCCCTATTCCTAACTTTTAGCTGAGTCTGCAAAATGTCTAACTCTTCATTACTTTTATCAGCCCTCTAACCACCCAGAATTGTTACAAGCTTTACATGTGCATATGTCTTGTGAATAAGCATTCTTTGTTCTTGCCAGACAAAATCCCCAATTATAGACTTCCTGGACTCTTTTGAATTGTATGCCTAATCTTGCTTTGTTTTGGCATCCAGCCCATCAGTACTGCAATAGAATGCAATCAACATTTTACAAAAATGGGATATCAAGGGATCATTGACATATAATCTGAGTTTTGGTGCTAACCAAAAGCATACTCGATAGCTTGTTAGTATACAAGATGTTATAAATAATCCACACTGTGTGCTTATGGAGTGATTTATTTCTTTAAGGATGTTAGTGTTTAACAATCTTATGCCATCAAGAATTCACATGAAGATTGATATATTGTGTACAGTATATTTTTTGAAAAAAATCTGCACAAATGAACTGCTGTTCCATCCCATTTGTGACTTACAAGCTTTCTCTCCTCACTATGAGGTTTGCTTTGTATACTGTAAGGAGAACAATTCCTGGAGGGGTGGGAGCATGTTAGCAAGATAGAAACATAGAAGGAATGTATGCTAATTGGGGCCTTGAAGTCCTCACTTCTCAGTATATTTATTGAAACTGCTGTGGCAATGCAACTGATATTTTCTTTTTAGTCCTCAAATTACGACCATAATTGAGCCCAAAATTTCTGTTGCTAAGTAAAACATTTCTTGAGTTTTCCCCATTTTACAACTTTTCTTGCCATTGTTGTTAAGTGAATCACTGCAGTTGGTAAATTAGTAACACGGTTGTTAAGTGAAAATGGTTTCCCCATTGACTTTGCTTGTCACAAGGTCGCAAAAGGTGATCACATGGCCTCTGGATATTGCAATACGTAAATATGAGTCAGTTGACAAGCATCTGAAATTTGATCATGTGACCATGGGGATGCTGCAATGGTCTTAAGTGTAAAAAAGGGTCAAAAGTCACTTTTTTCAGTGATGTAATTTTGAACGGTCACTAAATGAACTGTTGTAAGTCGAGGACTACCTGTAACTCTTTCTTGAGGATAATAACAGAAAATGAATGGAGAAGTAAATTGAGGCTTGCTGATTATAAATATTTACACTTACATCATCTATTACCAATGTATAGCTATAATTTTCTCTTCCTTTCCTGAAATGTATTTATGAGTGCATCCTTTTGTCTGTAAGAATCTTTCCCATTATTTTCTGGAGGGAATTCCAGTGTACACTGAATAAATAATAACTGCAGTGAGTCTTAATTAGTTAGGGGGAGTGTTCTCTGTTTGATGCCACAGAAACTGGTGTCAGAAGTGGGATTTACATTCTTGGAGCTGCAACCAGGGATAACAGCTGGGAAGCTGCAACCAGGGATAACAGCTGGGACACCCCAAAGGGGGAGTGTTGTGAGATTGATTCTATGCCCATTTCCACCATTTAGGAACAGGTGTAAGCAACAGTCTGTGTCTAAAGGTCTATTTTAGCTAGAGAGGTTTGTTGAATGTGGTCCCTTTCATTCCAGTTCCCAGCTGCCCCTGCTCTGCTGAACAGTGACTGAAGGCATTGGAAAGGAAGGGGCAATTTGGCTTTGGAGGGGTGAGTATGACTTTCTGTGTTACAAGGGCTGTCCCCAAGTCTTGTTCCTCCCCAGTCAGAAACAAGCTGAGACATGTATACAGGGACCACAATAATCAACACAGGAAAGGGAAAGGGAAGACCAGCAAGGAACAGGGTCCAAATCTCAATGTGGATAGAAATCATACAGGTAAGTAATCTGAAGGGGAAATGTAAGAATCTCTGGGAGGAAGGCAGATGGGAAATTTGCAGTCTCAGGGAGTTGTGCAGGAGGCTCCAAAGTTTATGAAACACTGACTTGGACTGGGAGTGATTAAATACATGGAGCAATGGAAAGAGTAAAACTGAATGGTCATATTGTGCACAGGGAAATTGACAAATGCACTGAATGCCTTTCATGGGAAGAGAGGTGGTGGTTTAAAAAAACTATGCCCTTCACCCCTTCCCTTGATCTGTTAGCCCCATCTACTTGACAAGATAATGGTGGCCTGGCTCCAGTCTTTGGCCTCCAGGAAGATACCAGAGGAGAGTGGAGTGGGAGTGCAGAATCTGCAATTATGCAGGCACTTCCACCTGCAAAACAAGGGAGTGAAGGCCCGTTGAAGAAGGAGCTATATTCAGCTCTGACAGCAGAACAAATCAGGAAGGAATGTATGAACATACGGGATAAAGCCTCAGAACTTTCCCACTTTGTAAAAAAATGAATTAGGCTGCAGATAATGAAATCACAAATAAAAAACATGAAAAGCTAGCACAGCTGAAAGCAGCCGACATCCCACAGAAGCAGCTGGACTGTTCTTTTTCAAAATCAAAAGATAAGCTTATTTACAGAAAAATTGGCAGAGACTTTTGAATAATTATAATAAATTAGACAAACTGGAGAACTTTTAATTGTTGTCAGCTGAAACATATAAAAGTTGGTTGGTTGGTTGGTTAGGTAGGTAGTTAGAAGAACATACAGTAACATAAAACTGGGCGCTACTGGCATTCTGGCCACAACTTTTGAATGAAACTTGCTCCTTCAATTCAACAACCAATATATCATTGTCTCCAGACCTTTTCTTTGTAATTTGGTCAATCAAAATTAATCCTATTAAGAGTACTCAAAGAAGCACCATTGTTTGGCACTCCGATGAAACTCATGATGCATTTTACACTACACATTGAAAGAACTTTGAGACGTGTGCAACTTAGAGTTGAAATGCAACTGAAGATGATTTTTAAAAAATTATAGCAGTTTTTCTGCATGTGAATTAATTTGCTGCAGTATTTGCAAGGCTGCAGTTGAAAGCCATCAAAGCTAATAGTAAACAGAGAAATATTATTATGCCATTACATATATATGTAATAGAACATTATGTTTTGTTTATCTGTTTTCCTGTCAACTGGATTCCACATGAACCATTTTTTCTCCCAGTTGTGAAGTAGGGAGGAAGAATTTTTGTTTCTATAAAACTGTGATAGATTCCATGCAAACACAAGTATGGAAGTGTTTTTGTTACATTATCAATGCCAAGACATTGGTGGGTTTGTTTATATTTGTTTTGAAGTATTTCTACAGTTTCCCTGAAAATAAGCCCCACCCCGAAAAAAAGACCTACCCTGATTTTTGGGGGCCTAATATAACCTGTACTCCAAAAATAAACCCTAATTAGGACCCCACCCACTCCATCCCACCTCGCTGCCACAATGGGGCAGGAGACCGCGCAGCACATCACGCCGCTGCTGGCACAATGAGATGAAGCAGGTGGGGGAGGGGGAGAGCTGCCACATGCGCCCCACACCCACTTCCTTCAGGCCCCCCCCCCAGCCAGGCCATTCCTTGCTCGGTGACCTTCCCTTTCACTCTCCCGAGCTGGACTGCCATGCTATAGAGGATGGGGGAGTAGGCGTCATCCCCCTCTGCCATTTTGGAGACGGGGGAGTGACAGCAAAAGGCTCCGCTGAAGGGGCTTTCTTCACGTTTTACCCCACAGATCACCTGCTCAGTGGCAGTTGCCTCCTGTTTCTCCTCTGCCAACTCTCCCATGGCTTGCATCATGACCCTGCTGCCTCCCTCCGCCAACCCTCCGTCGCTGCCACTGGAGAGAATGGAGAACGGGGAGTGGAGCGGCTCTGCGTAGCGATGCAGAGCAGAGAAGAGCACTTGCTTGCCACCCTGCATCATCCCGTGTCTCCCTTCTCCATTCTGGAAATGGCAGCCCAATTTCCTGCCACTTCTCCTGGCACTGCTATAGAGCTTGGCGCACCACCGCCCAGCTCCTCCCTCTTTCTGAAAGCAAAAAAATTCTTCACTAACCTGCTTTCCAGCTCTGGTGCGTTTCTCTCCTGCTGCAGGGAAACGGAGTTTGTGGTACTAAAAAAAATTCGGTCAGACCTTCCAACATCTTGCGGGGCCTAACCCGCCCATCCTCCGTAGCATGGCAGTCTGGCTCGGGAAGGAAGTGAAAGGGAAGATCGCCGAGCAAGGAACAGCCTGGCTGGGGGGAACCCTGAAGAAAGCGGGTGCTGGGCACATGGGGCAGCTCCACCCCCTCCCCCGCCTGCCTCGCCTCGTTGTGCCAGCTGCAGCGTGATGAGCCGTGTGGCCTCCTGTTACAAGCGGCTGCAGCAGAAGTGGGCTGCTAGCCACATAGGCTCCTGCTGGATGGGGCTGTTAGTGCTGCTGCTGCGAGGCAAGGCAGGTGTCACGAAAAATAAAAGACACTCCCCGAAAATAAGACCTAATGCCTTTTGGGAAGCAAAAATAATACAAGACCAGATCATACTTTCAGGGAAACACAACTACCAAATTCTGTAATAGCTTTGTTCCCTATACCATCCGTCTGGTAAACTTGCAAGATTCATTTTTCTCATCATGCACATGTATACATAACCTGAACTAGACCGTTGTTTCTCTTTGTCATATAATATATGTGGGCATATGCATAATTTTGTATTCATTTTTGTCATATTTATGTAGTGTATATCAGAGGTGGTGACCCTTTGAGAGTTGTATGCAATGAAATTTCATTTTAATGTATGCTGATTAATGTACAATCAAAATGACAATAAAGTTATTATTCTATTCTATTCGTATTTATCTGTATAAATTTGTGTGTGCATATATATAAAACAAAATATCAGTGTGAGAACCTATTGAATATACAGAAAATGTTTGGAAATTATATGTTGTCTCTTTAAGAAGCAGGATTTCTTTCTATGGTGAGTGCAAGCATTGGCCATCACCACAATCACCATTTACTGTGATCTTTGTGAGTTTTGTATAAATTTTGTAAGAAGTCAAGAAATTGGAGAGATTTCTATTGTTCTTCTGTTATTTACTTATTTTTCATTGTTTGAAATGTGTGTAAGTTTTTTTTTCTCTTCCTATTTGCTTCTGCCTTTTCCTCCTCCAGATTTTGTAAGATTTGCTATCACCGTGTCTCTCTCTTGTCTGATATTAATTGAAGGTCACAAGGAGGAGATGGAAAAAGAGGGGACACCGAACAATTCCAGAGAAAACCATTGGGAGCTGTCCAAACCATATACCTTTTTCAAGCTTTTCTTTTTTAAATATACATATCAAATTCAATCCTTTGCGTTTGCACAAAGATTTCACTAAGTATCTCTACATGTTCAGAGTGCAAAGCATGCAAGACGGTTTTTAGCTACATTTTAAAAAATAATTTGTTTTCTATGGGACTGAGTCCTTGATGGAATCATCATATATTTAGAAGAGAAAACATGTTACAGTTGCCTCTGCAGGTGGTGCTGAACAGAGAGACTCCATGAAAGTGCTAATGGGACAAAAAGAACAGAGTGTTTTTAAGGAAAGCAATATCCCCATTAATGGCAATAGACAAAAATAATTCAGACAGGAGAGGGAATCGTTTTCCCCCTCTGGGCCCTAGTTAAAATGGAAGTGCAAGAGAAAGACTTTTGATTCGTTATGGCAATTCTTTTTAGCAATAGATTGTGTTTTGGAGAACATTGCTGTATAAATGAGAACTAAAAGTATGCATTTTTAATCCGAAGTTCCAGTTAAGTTGAATTAAACATGGAATCAACCCATGCAGCGATAATTAAGTTTTTAAAAATATGGACTGCTGATTCCTGCTGCCTTACAACTCCTGATTTAGAAGATTATTTTTTGTTTTTGTTTTCTTTTTGTGATTTTTTTTTTTGCTCCTAAACCCTAAGAAAGATTTTGTCTTTGAATGGTGATTCAATATGTTGATTCATTGTTGTGTGTTGATAATTAAGTACTCAAGCAAGATACCAGAGTACTTAAATCTCCAAACACATTATTATAGTTTGCAAAGTCAGGACATGTCAAGCAACATTCCATGGGCAAAACCTCAAACACCAATACACAAGTGAAGGAAAAGTCAAAAGACCCTTTCCCCTAAAATTTTAGTATCTCCAAGGAATCCTTATTTTTAGCTTCACAGACATTTTGCAATCACTTACTGACTTGGCTATTTTCATTACCCCTTATAATGGTAATGAAAATAGCCAAGTCAGTAAAACCCTCAAGAGTGCTTGCTCTGATGAAACCCCAAATAAAGTCACTGGAAAAGGCGACCGCATAGAAAAAGAATACCTGAGGAATAACAAATGCTGGAATTGTCCCAAAGGTGCTTTTTCAAAAGGCTTGGATCATTCAAATCCAAGAAGTTTCTTCTCATCCAAGAAGCTTCTTAAGAAATGAAGGAGCTTCTTGGATGAGAAGTGAAACATCTCCAAGGAAAAATAAAGTCCAGTTGCCTTTTGAAAAAACACCTTTGGGACAACCATGACCTGGATCACTGAGAATCTCCATAGACGAATGCTGGAATTATGTAAATAATGATTTTGTATCTGTGTATGTATGTATGTAGGGAATGAAAATGGATTAGACTTTTGAGTAGGCTTGTGAACCTTATGAGTGAGTAAACTTATAAAAATGTACTGTTTAAGGTGTGGCTTTTACACAGGCCTAATGGAAGTGTGTCTTTCTTCTGCACAAAATGAAGTCTTTTGTAATCTCCACCTCGGTGTTTTCACTGGGCATTCCACACAAGGTAGGACAGGGTATATTTATAATGAACCAGTAAGGATAACACAGAAAGGATTAGTGAATAGTGACAATTTGGCTTTGAGACAAAAATTGTCATTGACTCCTGGTGACTGCCTAGACCAGGGGTAGGCAACCTTGGCTCTTTTATGACACATGGACTTCAACTCCCAATTTCAATTCTGGGAGTTGAAGTCCATGAGTCATAAAAGAGCCAAGGTTGCCTATACCCCTGGCCTACACTATTCTATGCCATTTTCTTGGCAAGAGTTTTTCAGAAGTGATTTGTCATTGCCTGCTTCCTGGGGTTAAGAGAGTGTGATTGGCTCAAGGTCATGCAGCTGGCTTCATGCTGAACGGAGGACTAGAACTCCTGGTCTTCTGGTTTCTGTCTAGCATAGCACATTAACCATTACACCAAACTGGCTCTCAACAAGAAAAATAAGAGGATGATAATTTTATAATAACTTTACTAAGATTGCAACCACAACAGTAAAAATTAATAAAAAATAAAAATAGAAGGGGTACAAAAGAAATTAAAAAAAACATATAAATAGTGTGATAGAATGTGTACCTGGAGAATCAGTGGATAGGAATTTTGGCAACACAGATCTTTCTCAAGGAAGGCAATAAATTTCATCAGAAAGAAGCCTAGAATAAGAAACTGTAGTAGTCCTGAACTAGATAGGATACGTGGGAGGAGATTCAGGGTAGCTACATCCTAGAATTTCTCAGGATATATCTAGTAGGCTAAAAGGTTACAGTGTAAGTTTGGCAAGATTCTGTCCATTATATGTAATCAGATAAAGGATTAGACTGGATTGGTGTTGTTGTATTTTCTTCAAGCTTGGCCTGACAAAAATAAAGAAAATTAGGAATATAGTAAAAAAAGAAAAGAAATATATAAAGAAGTGACTTCCCTCTTCATCACAACAAGTATAAACAATATTAGTAACATATCACCTTCTCTTAAAATACAACACACAATGTCTTCTTCCTGTATCCCATCACTTACTTGTAAATAAATCCATAAAGCCTTGTCAACTTAATTCTGATGTTAGCAAAAGTCCATTATGGATCACCAGAGATAACATATCTATTTTAACTTTGATCAGATAAATCTATTATATATTCCTTCTCCTTTTACAATCTTAAAATCATTTCTTCACAAAATTCTTCAAAATGTTAACAAGCCTTTTTTGTAAATCCAATGTACGAACTCTCTAAATATGTTCAGTGTAACATTATTTTCTATGTCATTCTTGTATGTGATTTTTAAATACATTTTCAAATCAGTCTCAGTCTTGACAGATGCAACTTGTTCCTCTTCCATAGCAGCTTTTCAGCTCAATCTTTCTATAAAGGCAGACACTATTAAAATTAACTTCTGGGTCCATTGTTCAAAAATATCCTTCATTATGTCCAATGTTAAAGTATTTTGCTTCATTCTGTAACTGTATAAATTGAGTTTGAATGTTCTTCTTCTTTAATTATAATCCTTACTTCTAATTCCCTCTAGTGTCCAATTTTTCAAGTGCTATTGTATTCTTTTTTAAAAAAAAAATTAAAATAAAAGAATTTTCTTGCAGGAAAGGTTCTTTATAATTAATTCCAAAATCTCATTTCAAATTTATATGGATTTTTGGTTTGTTTGTAACTTTCTAAAATCAAAACATTAATCACATTTTTTATTTATTTTGTTTATTCCGTTTTTTAAAAAAAAAATAATTCTTTAACCTCTTTTGCTAAGGATTGAAGGAAACTCACCTGATGCTGTAAAACCTGTCGATCCAAGGATTCCTAATAGCTAAAAAGCAATTAACAAGCAGTTTTAGAAAAGAAAGTGTCATTCTGAAGATGCTGCTGTAGTTTGAGCAAGATGGCTGTTTCCTTGTCTCCCAGAGCTTTAAACCTCTTTGGCACACTATTCACAAGGAGCTGCTGTCTGGAATATTTGTAGATGATTTCAAGTGCTTTCTTTCTCTGGAGAGAAATGATCGAAAAGCTGGTCTACCTGCCAGACCTTCATTCCATTGCAGTCATTGGCTCCACTTTTCATCTTTTGTTGTCTGTCTGCCATTTCTTCCTTGGAAGTCCAACAGAATTATAAATGTGACAGGGTACACATTTGTTACAAAAAAAAAAAAAAGACAAAATTTAGGAAAGACTAATAATACTATTGTATCTTGGCCAGAGTTAATTGGGTGGCCTATAAATTTAATAATTTATTCATATTACTATTATTACCCATTAAAGTATTTGCTAAATGTCAAACCACAGCTTTATCTGCTCTAGCTACTCTGACCAACTTCCTCTTGAAACCTAACCACACATAACCATAGAAACTTTTTTTTATAATTACTTTCTTCCAGTGCTTGCTAAATACTTACTTAAAACATTTATTAATATTCAAGTGGGTTTAAATTCTTCCACATATCAGTCCCATAGCCATCTTCATTAATGGCTTCCTTTATTCCGTTCATCTTTATGGAAAACCATTTATTGTCAATTGGATGAACAGCTAATTATCTGCCCCTACATCTTTTTGCTGTACTCTAACTTATTACTGCATTCTTAAATCATTCATACATATCTTACCTCTTGACTTCCTCCTTAAACTTCTCCATGCTCAAATAAAACTCTAGGTATTATTTACAGAGCTGCAGAATTACTGACCCTGACTCCAGAGAGGAACTTTGCAGCCTCATCATTCCAACATCCCCACATAAATCTCCCTATTTCTTGCTCATGTTTGCCTATGCTTAAAGGAGTGACTCTAAATACCTTGAGTGATAGCTGTTTTATACAAATAAATAAGCCTTTAACAGCCTGAGGAAAATTGAGGAAGCAAGACTGTTCCTGCCATTTTGAATGTCTACCTTCAGCAGGGTTGTGGCAAAACATCCACTGAAATTAAAATTTCCTTTCCTCTATAACAGAAGGGGAAACCTCATTTTACATTCTGGAAGAGATGGAAGATGCAGCACTGAAGCAGAGTAGTTAAGGTGTGAGTCAACCAGCTAGGTCTTGTTCTTGGGTTATGTTCCTAGGTTTTAGCTCGAGAGTGAAACCACCTTAATCTATTTAAAGGCTTACATTACATTTTCATGTATTTCCTGTCTCCTGCCTTTGATTTTCTGTAATTATGACTAGAAGGAATGTAATCTTTGGAAAAATGAGATTTGGGGGCCACATGTGATCTTGAGGCTTTCAGTTGCCCATCTTTGCTTTTATAGCATGCAGCCAGCAATGGATGGACTGCCTATGGTGTCTCAGTGATCACAGTGCATCTTTGCTTTTCTTGTCTATCTTCCAGTTTCTCTCTTTGGACTGCTGGAACTCTGCTAGAGAAAGATTACTTGAAGATCTCTTGTTTCCCCTCTTTCTGGTATTACTGTTTTTTCCCAACCACCATGTCATTCTTTGGAAATGCTCCTGTTCAGTTTTGCTGGAAGAAAAGGCATACAAAAAGAATCATTCTTATATCCCCTGTTTCTTAGCATGTCTTTAGATTGCCAGGGTATGGAAGGAAGAGAGGATGAAGTTAAAGAGTGAAATCCCTAGACTAGCTACAGGAATCGGTGCCCTAGGCAAACCCATGAAATCAGTCCCTCAAAAGTACTTGTAATTTTTTTATTTGATTTTGATTTTATTCCCTAGTTGAAACTCAGGTCATATCATGGATGGACCACATCTGAATTAAAGCTTCTCTTCCTGATCCTAGTGATCCTAATTAAGAAGCCCAATCCTCTACTCCTGCAACAAGCTCATACTGGGAATGTTTTCCTATTGCTGTAGTGTAGGCAGAATTGTTAACAAAATCTTTGGAACAGGAGGATTTTCCTTCACCTTATTTTCCCCAAGGGGAAAGCAAGACTAAACCTTCCCCAAAGAATTCTGAGTATGATAGTGATGTCTGCATGAACGAAAACAGATGTGTCTGCGGAGATAAGAGAAAGTATATACAAGTTACATGTGAAGATAAGGTTATGTGAGAAATTGGAAAGAGAATTATGTTATGCTTCACCCATATGTTTGTGCAGTTCTACAAGAACCAACAAAGAAGTATAAAAAAGAAGCTCTGCTCTTTGTGTAAGAAAAACAGTGCAAAATACAGTTTAAATCTTTTTTATATATATTTAGGAAAATAAATGGAAAATAATTTTCTTCTATTAAAATCAATCTTATGTAAAGATATAATTGATCCCACATATCATTCAAATAACATGTAAACATATCATATTGTGAAACAGAAATTAATCTAAGAATTATAATGTATACTATAAGTCTTCTGTTTATATCTTCTGTTATTTGTAAACAATTGTGAGTTACTCAACTATGGTTAAAGAGCATTGAATAAACCCAACCACAGTCTGGTTTTCAAAGCAACCACTTTTTGTAACATTTTGCCTCAGAAACCAGAAAAGAGTAAAGTAGGGATATATGAATGAAAATAAAATATTTCTTAGTATAGGCATTTCCAAAATCTGGTGCACTCAATATGCAAGTGTTGTACAATTTTCCAAGTCCAACAATACATTTTTTTCTCATGTAACAAAATCAAGTAGATCTTGATTATATTGTACATCTGACAATTAAAATGTGATATTGGTATAAAAGATGGCCATTCTTATATTGCCTCTATTGCATATCTGATAATATTTTTGGATTTGCAATATAATTTTTTAAAAAATGTTTACCTAAAGAACCTAGATTTATGCATGCCAGTCTCCAATAAAGAGGAAGTACTTGGTCTCCCAACCTGATGTGAGAAAGCAGTTCCTTTCAACCTCAACCTGCATAGCCAACAGCATCTTATAGATGGACGTTTTGCTAAACAACAAACAAATATATGTAGGAAACATACCACAGTAGTAATGGGAGATTTTAACTACCCTGATACCAACTGGGAGACAAACTCTGAAGCAGGTGGGAGATCAAACAGGTTCCTAATCAACCTACCTGACAACTTTGTCATCCAAAAGGTAAAGGAGGGAACTAGATGAAAAGCTATACTGGATCTAATTCTTACTAATAGAGAAGAAGTGATACGGGGAGTTGAAGTTGCCAGAAATTTGAGCAAGAGTGACCACATCATATTGGAATTCAATATAATGCAAACACATGCAACAGAACATAATCCAGCCAGTGTCTTAAAAGTTAAAAGAGCTGGATCTTAATAAAGTTAGAGAGAGCCTAAGAAAAATTCCATGGATGAAAATCCTAAAGGGGAAAACAACTCAAGAAGCATGGGAAACTCTGAAAAATATGATTATAAAAACCCAGTCCAACACAATACCACTGTAAAAAAACAAGAAATCCAAGAAGAAACTAGCAGGTTGCACAAAGATCTCTCTGATAAACTGAAAGACAAAAAGGACAAGTACAAAAAATGGAAAGAAGGACACATAACTAAGGCAGAGTGTCAGTAAACAACCCAAATCTGCAAAGATGAAGTCAGGAAAGCAAAGGTTTAGAATGAACAAAGACTAGCAATAAAAGTCAAAGATAATTTTTAAAAAGTTTCTTTCAACATATAAACCTACACCATCTCAGACAGGTGATTGTCTAGTCTAGAGCCAGTTTGGTGTGGTTAAGGCACTGGGCTAGAAACTGGGAGACTGTAAGTTCTGATCTCAGCCAGCTGGGCAACTTTGAGCCAGACCCTCACCCTCAGCCCTAGAAAGAAGATAAGGGCAAACCACTTTGGGAATCTTGCCAAGAAAACGGCAGGGACTTGTCTAGGGCTGTGGAAAATAACTGGAAGAAGTAGAAAGTTTTAAAATAAAATGTAGATACTTTTAGCATTATCATGTAATCATTGATTTGATATTTTATAATCATTATTTTATAATCAATTGACTGAGTAGATGCTTTATGTATATTGGAAAATTACAAGCTTCAAATGAGGGGAGGGGGGAAACTGGAGTTAAAGGGTCTGGTATGAGCCATCATCTAGGAATTGTTTTTCTGTACCCTTTGGTGCCTGGTACCACCACCTGGTTTGTAAGGTGTAAGAAGATGGAAGACATCTTCTCTTCAAGATTGATGAGCGTGTACATATATGGTCTTAATAAACAAGAGAGGAGAGGAGCGATCTTATTAGTATAATGTAAGCAAACGGGTGGAGATAATGTATTCTTGTTAGGCGCTTCTGATAGATTGTAATCTCCAAAGCCTATGCCAATGGGGCCATGGGGGAGGGAATGAGGCTCGTGATAGGATGTATAATAATGTGTGATTCTGAAACATGAGTGTGGTTCAGTGTTTGGCTATATTGCATCATTAGCATTCCTGAATTCACCACGCTTTGCAAACCGTTTCCTTTTAGACTTTGTTGTTAAGGTTAATAAACTTCTTTTCTATTTGCAACTAAAACTGAGTGAATTTTAATTTGTAACTCTTATTTTGTGTCCAATAGGGCTACGCAGTCACTCGGAGTTAAAACTGACTTGAAGGCATACATACACAAAATGTTTCCATTAAGAGCCCACACATCAACGAAATGTTTCCATTGATAGTCATGTATGCCATTTCCCATCTGTTTATTATATTTTTAAGCTTCCTGACTATTTTGACATTCAAGTAAGCGCAATCAGTGAAGACTTCAACTTAACGGCTATCGCTGGGGGAGAATGTCCTAGCTGCAAAGAATACTTTTACGTTTGGCAATCTAGAACGGATCAGTTGTAATAGCCGAGGCGAAGCAACAGAATCGAACCGCTGCGTGGGTGAGGAGTGCGGGGTCAGGCTGACCGGCCACGCCTCTTTCGCGGGCCACGCCCTCTAGAGGCGGACCGCGGGAAGGGGCGCGATGGATGAAGGTGCGGTGCTCCCCAGAGAAGCGCATTCGGGAGAGGAAGATTCTGCGGATCCCTCGCGGCTCCGCCGCGGGCTCTTACTCCAGAGGAGAAAATGGAAGCGAGAGCAGCTAAACGGCAGTTTCTCTCAGCCCCTGGTGAGTCGGGCAGGGCAGGGCAGAGCGTCGTTTGCCCGCAGTAAAGATGGTGGTGTTTCCTGTTTTCGCTGTTGCGGGAGAGGATTCCCTTGATTCTAGTCGCTCGTTACTCGGCGGCTTCTGGCTGTCCTGATTCTCGTTTTGCCGTGTCTGCCGGAGCCCTCGGTCTCTCCTTCCTCGAGCCGCTTCTTTTCTCGCCGCGTTGTGCGGCGATGCCGGGGAGGCTCGCAACCCGAGCTCGGATTTCCCGACCAGCCGAGTTTGGCGAGCGGGGAAAGATCCGTCCTTCTGAAAACACGAGTGGGAAAGCGTGCGGGGATTTGGGGAGGAAACGCGCTTCTGAAGCGAAGTTGCCCGAAGTGTCACTTGAATGCTTGGTTTCCCTCTCGCCTTATAAGGCGAAGCTGCGCGTTGTAATCGGAAATCCGAGGGACTCTTCCGGACCGATTGTTTTTGCAGCTTCCTTATTCAGGGGTCCCTACGCGTTATTCCTCGGCTCTCGGGATGGGATGTTTTGGAGATGTCTCTGCACTGTGTTCTCCTTTTGAATCCCGTCTCGGCGCTTGATCATGTTGCGCTGTCCTCTTGTCCCATTTCAGCCTCGGGAGCTGGCTTCTCGCCAATACCGAAGCAGACCTTAGAGCCACTGGAAACTGCCATTCGTTTGTCCATCTCACCCAGTCCTACTGGCCACAGGACTGCGGGGTCTGAGAGACTCCTTCCCTGTCGCCTGATCCGTTTAATTTATCAGGGGTTGAAGCTCGGCTTAAAAAAAAAAAAAAACCGGTTACAATTTAAATGACAATGGCCGATAACGGTAAATTCCTTAAAATAGTCCAAGTGCTGTTGACAAGATTAAACATGGAAACTATCCGAACCTGAGCTCACCGTGTGGTTCATACAATCTAAAATTAAAAGAATTGGGATGCAGGCAAGCAGTAACTTGACCCCATTGCTTGAAACTGAAAGTTGATGACTTTCAGTTTAGAGGAAATCCGTGTGGATTTTATTTAACTATTACTATTATAGGTAATAAAAATATTGCTTTATTTCAGTCTTGCTGAAGATAGGGAGGAAAATTGGTGAAAGTCACATGACTCGCGCTGAATCTTGCTGGGTTTTTTCCCCTTGTGATGAGGAAGTTATGTGTGTTAAGTTATGATGTAATGTAACTGATTTACAATCAGGATAGCAAAAAACAATGTTAAGAAATAGAAGAAGAAATGGATGTTGATTACATGCAAATCCATGAAATGTCCATATTAAAACATATAAAAATGCTATATGCAGACATCTAGATATAACCTCACAAGATTTCCCAAGCCTATGCAAGTAGTTCTTGACCTATTACCACAATAGAGCCCAAAATTTTGTTTCTAAGCAAGGCAATTGTTAAGTAATTTATGGTGCATTTAATGACCTTTTTTGCCACAGTTGTTAAACAAATCACTGTAATTGTTAAGTGAATTGTGTGGTCATTAAGCAAATTTGGCTTCCCCCATTGACTTTGCTTGTTGGGAACCATCTGGGTTACAAACAGTGGTGACATGACCCCTGTCGTAAATACTTGCTGGTTGCTAAGAGTCCAAATGTTGATCATGTGCCCATGGGGATGCTGCAGTGGTCATAAGTGTGAAAACCAGTCATAAGTCCCTTTTTCAGTGCTGTTGTAACTTTGAACGATTGATTGTAAATAGAGGACTACCTGTATCATTTGCTGTAATAAAGAAAAGTCATCAAATGCATCACCATGAAAAACAATCTTTGCAACAGAAAATTGACACAAAATAAAAAAAATAATGGACAAAGTTGTATGTAACATGATTTAATAATACCACATTGATCAAAGTTATTAATTCTCTAATAAGATCTTGCTAAAATTGGCAGCCCTTGGAAAGCAGTGGGTGTTTAAGCTGCTCTGGAACAGGTGGAACAGGTTATTACTGAGTCTGATTGCTGAAACATGACATACCAGTATTAAAATATATTCAATTGTTTGCCACTTCACTTCCATTCAGTTCCAATTTTAGTATGCTCTACAAAATGAGTGGCTCCAGATGAAGGTCATTCTGAATGTGTATAGTTTTGGTAGTGATGCTAATTGTTTTATTTTATCTTACATTGAATAATTGTTTCTATTGATGTTGTGAATATGTTTTAAAATATTTTGAAAGTATTGTTTAAGAAAACAGGGATAGAAATAAGTATCTTTCAAATAAATAGTAACTACCGTGTTGGAATTACACATTCCAGAATTTATTAAAATTATCTGGCATAAATATAATATTACCATGCCAAAAAATGAGTGACTATAATTCCCAGGGGAAGGCCTTCATTTGCTACCTTCTTCAAACTAATGCAGCTAATATAGCATTGTGCTGTTTACTAAGCAACCTTCCTATTATGATACCCTCAAATACAGTGGTGCTTAAAAGTTTGTGAATTATTTTGAATTTTCAATATTTCTACATCAATATGATCTAAAACATCGGTTCTCCACACAAGTCCTAAAACTAGATAAAGAGAACACAATAATATATTTGTTCATTTATTTATAGAGGAAAATGAGCTCTCAACCCATTCACCCTTGATGCAGTCTTCATTTATTCTCTCTTTATGATCTTCTATCAGCTAATCACTTAGTTTTGTATTCAGGACATATCACCCATTCACACACACACACACACACACACACACACACACACACACACACGGTACACCTGAATCCAGACAAAAGGTAGAGAAGCCAATACAAATAACTGCTTCCCACTGTAATCTTTTTTTGTCTTTCTTGATGTACTAAACTCTTATTGCTGTATAACAAGGTAGAGATGCACGCATTTATGCTATCTTTGTTTCTTTCAACAGTTTCTTTTAACTGTGAACATTTGCCTATCTTGAAATTATTCTATTTATTTTTAGAATATGGCATATCATACATGGACTAGCAATATATATTAATAATTCACCTAGATTAATAAACACAATAAAATATAAATGTTAAAAAGATCTAAGTTCAAATATCAATGCCTAGGCCATCTAACCATTGAAGTGCAGCATCGTTTATATTAAAAATATCAGATACTGGACCAATATATGCCCTCAGCTTATAGCCAGTCACAGTGTGATCTACAGTTTGATGTGGGACCCTGCAGTCACATTGAGGGGAGGATACTACACCCCATTTATACAGTGAGTCCCAGCAGAGGTGTGAGGTGTGAATCTTATTTAGGATTATTTCAAAGCCTGGCATTTTTTTATGGGGTCTTTTGTATGTCTTCCTATGTCTGGGCATTCAGCAACCCATTTCACTTTTCATCGGGAATTGATGTTAAAGTTGTTGGGCAGATGTTGTGCAAGTGCCGGTGGGGGCTTCCTGGATTTGAGTCTTATGACTGATAAATGAAGGTCAGCATGCACTGGTAGGAATGAGTTGCTCATATTTTTTCTGTATTCTCTCACTAGTGCATTGTGCCTTCATAAAGCTGGCAGTGCTAAATGGCTCAGAACAGGAAGCCAGCAAATCGGAGTGGTTTTAATACATCCACTTATAATCCTCATAGTGTCATTGAGTCTGGCATCTAACTTACTAGTATGGCAGCTATTAAGCCAGGTAGGGGCACTGTATTCTGCTGCAGAGATCAGTCCTAGTGCTGATGACCTGTGGGTAGCAACTGAAACTCCCCATTTAGTTCTACATAATTTCTGGAGTACATTGTTCCTGGTATTGATTTTTGCCACTATATATATTCTCTAGGTGTATCTGGTAGGAGAGAGTCTGTTATTCCAAAGTAATTTGGATGGGGATCATAGGAGAGTAATTGTTGTTTAAGAAGACCTTCAGGGCTTCATATGCTCTTCATATGCTCGTTTGTTGTTAAGGTGGAAGCATGTATAGTAGTGGCCAAAATTGTGGAAAACTTTTGGGAAAAGTGTATTTTTGACATTTGTTGGCTAATAACACCACTTTTTTTTAGGAGTACCATAAAATTATATATCAGTGGAAAGATAATTTAATCAAGAACGTAATGCAACATAGTTTGTTCAATTATCTGTACTGTATTCTATGAAAAGTTATAGCCAAATAACAAGAAAAAGGAAGCACAACTTGCTTAGGTTGGTATCAGGTAGTTTTTCTTCATCTGACTGTAGCCAATGAGCATGAGTGTTTAGAGAGCCAATCGGGTGTCATCTTGTTTTGACAATGAGCCAATCAGAGCACAATAGGATTCAGTTATTGATATAATGTATTGAAGCTGAGAGGAGGACATTTATCACTGTGTTATGTGATCGCTATTAAGTTGGTTGGTTTTTTGTGTTTTTTTTTTCATTTAGTGAGCTTGTAAAATGTAATAAAATTAAAGTGATGGTGCAAAGAGTTGACTGGTTGCCCAGAAAGCAATGTAAAATAGTATTATTAAGTGAACAAGGCTACAGTTATAAAGAAATTAGAAGAAAAAATGGTGGAAACTTAACCAAAGGTGGTATTTTTACTGTACACTTTTCCCAAAAGGTTTCAATAATTTTGGCCACTACTGTAGTTACTATTTTGCTGGTGCTAGGAATGAGCCTCTAGTCAGTGAAGAATTTTCCCTTACTGTCTTTGGACAGTAAGCTGTCAGCCACCTCCACGTGTTTTTCTGGTACTTCTATGGTCAAATAATCAGCGTATCCAAATTTGCATCCTCTTGTCGCGCAGCATATCCGATATGTATAAGTTGAATAGTGTAGGTGACATTACAGAGCCTTGTGAGAGGCCATTGTTAGGCCGTTGTTTAACGTTCTGACTTAATTTATGTTGTTCCCCCATTATTATCTGAAAGGACCCATCACTCAGCATATTATTAATTAGTCGATAGAGATTTTTGCAGGGGATAATATGGCACAGTTTTGTATAACAACCCATCCTTCCTGTGTCATCTGTCGCAGTTAGGTCTATGAACACAGCTGTGGTTTTAAGGCCTTGTTGTAATCTTGCTTTATAGGGCCTGTTAGGCTTAGTACCTGGTCTACACAGCTCCAGTCCTGTTGGAAGCTAGCTTGTTCCATGGGCAGATGTTCATCTATTATGAGACCTATCCTACTTATAATTAATTGTTCTGGGAATTTGTAGCAGGAGCTCAAAAGGACGATTGGGTGGTAGGTTTCAACTCTGTCTTAAGGTTTGCCAGGTTTTAGAAGTGATATTATTTTAGCTTTATTGTATTCTGGTGGGAGGCAGCCATTGGAAACTATTTCTGAGAGGATTTACCAATAAGATACAACAAATTCATTTTTACTGCTCTAATTTTTGCAATTGTTCACTCTATTTTCCCTGTCAAACAGAATATTTTAGCTTTCAGTAAAATAATGTTCAGATTCATACTTCTTATTGATAGTATTTCTAACAGCACTACAAGCCTTTTTTCTGTCTGTCTATGATTGTCTACCAATCATCTATCAGATTTATATGGCCACTCATCTCATAAAAAGTGACTTTATCCATAATAAATATAATAAAACAACTAAGAAATTATCAACCGTCCTTGTCTCACTTCCTGCTCAATGTTAAACCACTGCTAAAGATGCAATTTATTCCCATCAAAATCATTGCATTCGACAACCAACCTTCAGGTCCATACTTGCACAATATATTCTATAACTTAAGCCTGTTAACTACCATGTATTTTCTCCATATCATGCAGTAAAATATCTTTTTTTTCTTTCTGATATTCATAGACGGTATTTCTCAGAGACGTACTAGAGAACAAAGATGTGGTCTACACTTTCCTTTCCTTACATATTAAAGCCACATTGCATTTCACTTCTTGAACCCTTTCAATCAGTATTCTGCCAAACACTTTCCTAGGCTCATTTAAAAGAATAATCCCTAGTAGTTTTGCATTTATATTTGTTACATTTTTTTTCTTGTGTAAGGTAATAACATTGTTCTTCCAATCATCAGGCACAGATGTAGCCATCATCCACACATTAAACAAGTTGTGCAGAATCATGTCCAGATTCTGGTGTTTATCCAGTGGCATTTCTGTATTTATATGTATATTCTATAAATATGTCCAAGTTTACCATTTTTAACATTTACAAAGTAATTATATTTCTTTTTCATCAAATATTTTCTTGGACACTAATTTTTAATAGTATTTATTTCAATTCCACTTTTTAACATATTATTTCCATATAGATTTCTAAAGTACACTTTCCAGAATGCCATTACTTCAATTTAATCTCATATAATTTCATCACTTTTATGTTTAAATCTAGTCACTCTTCACCCCCATTTAGCTCTTTTTCACTTGCTCTGCAAATATTTTTTTTTTATTTTCATCAAAATTGTTCTACATTTTCTCAGCCTTTTTCAATCTTAGCAGTTCTTTGCTTTCTTTGACAACATTCTTTACAGCTGTTTTGTCTATTGACACATTTTTCAGTATTAGCACTTGCATTATTTCCTACTAATAGTAAAGAACTTATTAGTCAGTTCTGTCTTTACATTTGGACCAAAATGACACAAGTGCAACCAAAGCCTGGTTTTATCCTTAGTATGTTCATGTTTTCTAGGCAAGCTAGGATATCTAGAGACTGCCTTACAAGCTGACATACTGTTGTTTGTATTCAAAGGTGCTTTTTCATGAGGCAATTGGACTTTCTTGTTTTTCTTTGATGACATTTTGCTTCTCGTCCAAGAAGCTTCTTCAGCTTGAAAGAAAAACAAGAAAGTTCAGTTGTCTCATAAAAAAAGCACCTTTGGGATAACTATGTCCTGGATGACAGAATCTGCATAGACACTGGATTAATATATTGGCACTCATGGGTGTTTTGCCTATTTGAAACATATTACTATAACACTGTTATTATGGGGAGGGGGGGGCTTATAATAGGAAAGCTATTTCCTTTGAGAGTTTGGAGAGTTAATATGAAAAAGAGTGAGGCAGTTGGAACATCTGAGAATTAGTAAAATAATCCTCCCCTTCCTTTCTTTTTGTGCCTATTGCAATCAGCTAAATGCTTTTAGAGCTAGCAAGGACAGGAAGGAGTGGGTGGTAAATAAAACACTGATGACCCTGAGACTTGTCTGGCTACAGTACTTGGCCTTCATTCCCAGGCAAGGTCATCACACTTGTGCTTTCTGCATCTGTCAATGGGCAGCCAGAAAATTAAGGAGGAATCAACCATTTAAGGATAACCCATTTTGTCTAGCACTCTTAATATGTGTGTTTTGCTGCTTTATAAAATGAATTGTAAGCCATGCTGCAAATGTTGGTATTAGCAAAAACGAGCTGCTACTCATTCTGTAAGACATCTCCCATTTGAATCCATCTTGTGCCCAAGTGGTAGATCAGGACCTTTTATTTTGAAAAAGGAGAAACCAGTTTACTGATTTCTTTACTCTTTAAAATGCACCCTCTATGATTTTTCATGCTTCATTTACAATTACTCTTCTTTCATTAAGCAAACACTGAGATTTGCAACAAAGTGTAGCAGTGCACGGTACTTCCAAAGGCATCCTGTTCCAGAATCCAAATTCTCCTTCTTCCTTTCCCCAATCTCTCAATTCTCAATTTTTTCCCTTGAATAGATAGCATTTTAATTAAACACGCTCAGTCTTTGTTGGCTGCTTTGCTCTTTCTTTACTTTCCCCCCCCCCTCCTGCTTCCTTCCTCCCCAAACTTTTTCATCTTAAGCAAGCCATGATATTTCTTAGGCTTACTTCTACTTGTCTCTTTCTTGTATAAGAATGATAACTGGTGTGGATATGAGTATTTTGACTACATAAGGATCCACACTCAGAGAAACAGTTAATCTTGTAAGACCATATTATATTTTATTTTTGTAATCAAAAATCTCTAGACCCTCAGTTTTTCCAGTCTCAGGTGGTGAATACAGAATTTGGCATTTGCATTTTCTATATTTCTCTGTATATTTAAAGTTTATCCAGGATTTTAAGTGTGATTTTTCTCTTCAGTAGTGTATTCTAATAATCAGAAAAGTGATTGATTTTCAAAAGTTTGAAAGACTAGGGAATGGGAAATTGGGGAAAGTAAATTAAGATCAAAGCTGTTGGGAACTCCAACTAAGAGATAAGTCAGAGTGATGGATATTTTCTTGCCCAGTCAATGAAAATTTGCAGGTCACTTTTCTGCTCCAAAGAAATTCCGTTGACCCATTAATTCTTAGGCATCTTTCAAATACCACAGGATTCTAGCAAGAGGAGTTCAAAAACCTGAAGAAGTGACAGTTTAGCAGGGCAGTCTATGCCTTTTTTTAACTTCAAAGAATCATTTTTTCCCTTCAGCCAAAGGTCAGTTCCTTTGAAGTTAAACCTAGCCTTTTCAGAGACTAACCAATATAAATTTATTCTGAAGTCCTTGAATATACTTGCAAATGTTAAGAACAAAACAAACCTGGGTGAAAAAGAAAGGGATTTTAACCTCATCAATTTGCTACTTGTCAAAGGGTATCTAGGATCTGTGTCTTTTATTGATTGCTTCATGATGCATCTATCACAAATATCAAATAAATGCAACTCTATATAAAGACATAACCCCCCCCCCTTAATAAACCCTTTTTGCTTTGTTTGAAGTAATTTGTATTTGGGAGGGAAGTGAAAAACCAACTTTGCAAGAAGTATTGAGTCTTACTCAAATTCAGGGACTAGGTTCTTTCCAGCTCCATGCAAATCAGGTGCCTGAATTTCATAGGCAATAACTATCCCCACGTGAAGCTGAAAGGCTGTGCTTAGGCAGCAGTGTCCTCAATACCTGGGCTGAAGCAATAGTATTACTTCTGCTGATGTGTTAAGCTTCTCAGCATCCCTGATAACAGGGATCTCCAAACTTGGCAACTTTAAGACTTGTGGACTTCAACTCCCAGAGTTCCAAAGACCACAAATCTTAAAGTTGCCAAGTTTGGAGACCTCTTCGGTATAAGAAGGAATTATTGTGGTTTTGAGTTCCTGTTTGCCAGTCTGTGTAATGCTCCGATAAATTAATAGGAGGGGAAGCAGCTGGCCAGAAATTAATATATAAGGGTTTTCTTTATTTTCCAAATTTCCTGGACAGTACTTGTTGCTGCATCTAATCTGGCTCAAAGTCAACAAGAGTCTCGGTGTTCAAGTGAAGACTTGAAACTATATATGCTTCTTTGGATCCAGTCCAGCATTTTAACTACCTTAAATTATCTCCTCTCCCCTGTCTCTCTTTGTAGGATATTATTGATCTCACTGGAGAAGACATAGTTGTGAGAACAACAGCATGCAATGACTTGGAGATCATTGATCTTACAAAACCTGAGGAGGTCATGATCAACTCCCTCCAGAACCATAGCTGCTTTGCCTGGGACCTGAAGCCGTCAACTTCAGTCTGCCCTGAGCCCATCTGCTCTCATAATGTTCTCTCTCTTGTTGATGCTGAGAACAAATGTACTGTGCCAGTGGCCATGTGGGTTCAGGACCGTGAGCGATCTTCCCCCAAAGTAGGTGTAGGAAAACCAGACTACCTTCCAAGTAACAGCTTCATCTGCCATTCCAACTATAGTGAGGAATCTGAAGGCAGCAGTCACACCACTTACAACAGTGATTTGGGCTCTTTGGAAAGCCCTCAGCTGGAATCTGATGTTTTCTCTTTCTCATCAGGTAATGATGGTACTGAACATCCAATGCTCTTGGACTGTGTAGAACCTCCCCAGGCTTGCTCATCTGAAAAAAAACCCAACTTACGGTTCTATCCCCTGCCTCAAAGACTATCCCCAAGTCTCCGCTACTCTTCTTTGAACACTGCCAGATCTGTAGCTGAAGGTGATCAGCTTTTGCACCAGGCAAAAAAACCACGGCATGCCATGGAATCGAATGTTCAGGAACAATCCAAGCGGACTGATATCAAGGTCTGGCTGAAAACACTACAGTATTGCCATGGAATCCCTGTACATCACCCCCTTCTTCAAAATGTGGTGGAAAAGGAGTCACGAAAGGTAATTTGCAGGAGGTAACCATATCCCAAGCAGGACTTTGAAGTCCACCTCAATCTGGACTTTAAGAGTTTTAAGACTCAGAATAGCAGTGAGATACACTGGCTCCACAACTCAAACTTGTTTGCTTTAGATTGCATAGTTTGTTTGCAGAAAGCTATAAGGTTGTCCAGCTCAAGTGAGTTGATAGGATTACATTTTCTATCAAATAAAAGAAAATATGAGAAAAGTCATATTTTTTCGTTAAAAAGTCGGTGCCACTTTAAGTAGATGCTGACATGGTGGGAAACATAGCCATTTTGGAAGGCAAGTTGTTTTTGTTATAAATATTCTTGGGTCTAAATACAGTAGGTGATTTTATGTACACACAGAACTGTTCTACTGAATTTGCAGGTCCTAAGATTTAGCCTTTCTTTCTATCCAAAGCCAATGGTAGCATCAAAGCTGTTTGCACAGCTAAAGATCTTTCTTCCAGGTGCATTACATTTATCCCATTATTAAGGCATAAGCTTTATAATCCAAAAACAGTAGAATAATGTTTTGCCCTATGATAGAGATGGAATGGAATAGATCAAACTGAGACTTTCAGCCATCATCCCCCAGACATTTGGGCATTATGTTACAATCCCACAGTTCGAGGCTTTATTAATAAAAATTATGAACATTAAAATCTCTTCTCCAAAATGTAGCTTATAAAAGCAGAGTTCCTGTCTGATCTCATTCAGATATCATCTAAGCCAAAATGTTTATTTACTTGGCTTTGGCTCAGTATGTTATGGAAATTCAGCCAACTGTACTAGTCCAGTAAATTACAAGGAAATAATTTACGGGTTTGCACAATGTGCAAATCTATCAAATCTCAACTATCAGGTGATGCCTTATTACATTCTGGTTTAACTGTTTGGTTATAAAAACTTAACAATCTCATCTCCCCTAAGAGCACAAAGTTCACATTAAAGTACAGATAGCAACATGTTCTAATAAATGTCATCCTAGCAATGTATGTTTCTTCCTAAATCATCTTCCTTAATCACCACATTAAAGAGGACAAGGCTGAGACCAAGCAGGTTGTAATAGCCAACATCAATTGAAGCTTGAGCCCAATAAGGCTACATGCATGTTCAATCTAATGCACTCAGCATGATAAACCAGAATTGAGATCTCTAATGTGGGTCCTGTGAGCACCTCCTTTAGTGCTTGTCAGAACACTATACCACTCCACTCATTAATTTCATAAAGACTGTTAAAAAAGTAAGTACCAGCCTGTATTTAAGAGTCCTTGGAGTCCATATAGATCTCTTAAAAAATAAAAATGGTGAATGGTTGCAATCCACAGCTTTGTTGATAAATATATCTAGTGCCCTGAAAAAGATCAGATGAAAGTGATGAGTATCCTAGAGACAGCAGCATCTCCACAAGCTACCATGATATTAAAATAATACATGTGAGATAACATAATTATGCAAATAGCATTATGCAATGACATCATGAGTTTTAAAGAAAAGTACAAGAGTCATGTCATTTGTTGGTGATACCATCATGCAGGTATAGTCATTTCTTCTCCATCCCTACCCTTCAGCTATACATACCTATAGGGTGCATCAGAGAGTCATATCACCAGCCAGCCAATGGATATTGTATGTTATAGCAACCTTTTGAAAATCGACAATTTCCCCCTCCATGTGTGAGTATGTGGGGGTGAACCTATGATATGTGTTTGCTGCTCCAAAGGAGGTTAGGGATCACTGAACCACAGCACACATTTTCTAATCTTCTCTTTTATTGTAAAGAAGTCCTTAATATCACAGAACTTTCAGTTTCGTGAAGAGGTTCAGTGTAGGAGCAAATACATAAGTCTTGCAAACTTTGAATTAGAACGTTTTTCATTTTCAATTAAAACTGAAAGAAATATTCTAACCAATGTCTATAATTTTGTGTGTAATAATCAAAATTATTTTTAAAAATGTGCAAACTTAACAATAAAATTATCTGAAGTTTTTCACCCCATGTAATTACTACCAGATACCGTATGCATGTTGATCTTCCTTTATGCACAGGATAAAAGACTAAAAGCCCAACCTATTCCATTCCGGAGATTAAACATGGTGTCCAGCACAATTGAAGAGAATTTTTTCCAGGGACCCTTGGATTTCCTTATGGACTATGTATCTTGTAAATACTACCCACCAAAAGAAGTCACAACCTATGTGGTCAGGCAGATTTTGCTGAGCTCAGAGCATCAAGAGGGGCAACAGGAGATACAGAAGGATGCTTATATGTTGTTGATGAAAATCCAGGCGTAAGTGTTCTCCCACTCCAGTTATTTGATAGGATTTAGTATCAGGCCATTATACTTTCTTAGCTTTGTGGTTGTGGTATCAGTTAAGATCATAACTGATAAGGCAAAGCTTCGTTCTCATGGCCTAGGTTTTCTTTGTGATATTATTTCTAAATGTCATAAGTGCCACGGCTCTGAATGATTAGGTGTCCCTGCCCTAAACTGAAGGGATGTGAGCATCAATCTTGCTTTATTTCATTTTGTTTTTTAACAAATACAACCCATAAGGAAACAACAGATTAGTTTTAATTTGAAATGTACTACATCTAAACTGTTTAGCAGAAAGTTTTGACAAATATGTGATGATATAAAAAGCTTAATTCTAATTTTTAGACTTCATCCAGCAACAGCTGATACAGTGGTGTGGGACTGGCAACTGCTAAGTGAGGTCATGGAAGTGCAGGTATGTTGATGAGCCCCCTTTAGATGAGAAGAAAAGCTCAGAAACTGAGCTTTATAAAAAATCCTTAATGTGTAAAAGCAAACAGTTTGAATCAAGCCAATAAAAGCAAACAGTTTGAATTAGACCAGTCTGCTTTGAAGGTACAGCAGAAAAAGCCACTGAGGTATTATTAGTAAACCAGAGTTTATTAAGCAATCTATCTCGGAACCACATGACTGTTCTGAAGGAAGAGCTGAAATGAATTAACCCTATTTTATGTGGTTTTGATGCAGCAAAATACTCTGCTTCTCATATCTTGGGCATCTCTACATGTCCCTTGTATTCAGTCTGAAAACCCTAATTGTTCTTAAAAGCTATCTCTGCACAGTGTAGCCTCCCTGTCATCCTCAGCTCACAGTCCAGCCATCCAACCAAGTTTTCCTGAACCAAAGCTGAATTATACTTTTCACCATCTCTCAATGTCTCATGCACTCCCAGATTCCACTTATGTCTAGTTATTCATGGACTCACAAAGTTTTGGGGCACATGGATCTTGTAAGCCCCACTTGCTTTCCAAACAGATGCAGCTAAAGCAGACAGGAGACCAGCCCCAGTTAAACTGGCACCTAAAAAAGGGGTGGGATTTGCCCCACAGCTCTTGGTCATTTTCAACTGGTGGACATGTCAGCAGGCATGCCAGCAGGTCTCGCACTAGCTAAATAAAGGCTAAATCTCCTGATTCAGCCTTATTCCCCTACTGGCCTGCAGCACTCTGGGCTGGGGAATCTGCAAAATTGCTTTTCTGTCATGACCTCCATTTTGTGACTCTCCTTGGAAGAAAAAAAATCCCCAAAATTGATTGCCTGCCTGAAGTTGGTTTAATTGGGGCACTTCTGGAGAGCTTTTAGTTTAGTTTAAATGTGGGATGACACCAATCATGTGACTGTTCTGAGATGGGATTCTGTTTTTTTAGAATGCCTTAAATAGCTAAATCTTGAATTCTAAGAATAAAGGAGTTGGATGCTAGATCATCACAAGATTAACAAATGTAATTAATAATTTAATCTTTCTGTCCAGGAAATTTCCTGTTTTTACTGTTCACTTTCCCTGTTGAAAGAGCAGAAACTGTATGGATCACATGCAACTAGCAGAATCCTCTATCACCACCAAGCAGTGTGTGTAGTAAACATCACATTTTGCAGTCCAGTCCATCTGTGAATCAGGCCCTCGTTTTTGTTTTTGTACTGGCTACATGCATAACATCCACAAGTATCAACAGGTCATTTTTAAAACCCTGGTTGGGTTGATCCCCATGTTCAACTTTAATTATGAGTTAACAAAACAAGTTGCTTCACTCACATAAAACTCTATACGCAAACAAACAATATTATGGATTGACAGCCTGCTTTGTATAAAATGCTAAAACCACAAATTCTATCACAAATGAATCAATCAGGACATATGGTACAAAGCCAATTATTGAGATATGCCTTATTTCTACTGCTTCCTGTTACAATACCAGTTTTTCACCTCAGTTGTCCATTATGTTGGTAACCAGTTTACTTGGATGGGACTTCCATTACGTGGGAAGATCAGTTGCTTCGTAGTGGTACAATACTGCAATTCATTATTCTGTCTTTCAAATTGTTTGACATCCATAGGAAGAGATGATTTCTGGCCGAATCCTCTTCTTGCAGTATGTGATACAGACCTTAGAAGATGACTTCCAAAAGATGATCAGGACTGGTGTTCTGCACAGATCCATTGCCAAGGCAGTGCTTTCCTGTGACAAGTGCTTCGGAAATGTCAAGTAATTTGCATTTTCATTCACTGAGCAGAATTCTGGGGCTTTGGGAAAAATCTCTTGTTTCCAAATATTCTCTATTGCTTGAATGTATTGCAACAGCAAACTTGCCCAAGCTTTAGCTAAAGTAATGGGGCTGGAAGGTGGAGGAATGAAGCAAATGGCTGGTAGGGCACTTCATCCTCTCTCTTTATGGCTTCTTCTGCTTCTCTTTTTCTTGTTATATTCATAGCAGCCTGCCAAATAAGAGACAGACTGCTCTTTTCCAAGGTCTGATTTGCTTGCGTGCAAAAGGCTATGGAATTTAGGATGAGGGCTGCAAGTTCCTTACTGCCCACCTTAGAACCTTATAAAATATTGTGAAATATTGGACAAAAACTCAACTACATGCGTGAATGGGACTTCCAGGGAAGAAATGACAAAGACAACTGTGGCAGAGTGAAGAGCCAGTGTGTAGACCAACTGCTCATAATTCCACTCTAGATAAGGAGAGGACTTGAGATCACCCACAAGTGCTTCAGACAGTTGCTTCTCATGCAGGGATTGCAAACTCTAAACCTGGTGGGTTTAGAGCTTGGGGAGATGAGGGTAATCACTTCTGGAAACTGCTTGATAACTTCAGCTTTTACAGTGCCAGCTGAATTTCCTTGAAACCTTAGCAAAAAAAAAAGTTTTAAATAATCATTTTAAGGACATTCTAAAATGTTTCCAAAACAAACAGAAAAAGAGTGGTTAAAACTATGATTTTAGAAATCAGATTTTAGATTTTACAGATAAGAGTCCAGATAACTTTAAAATAAGATTTTGGAATTAATTATAAAGAATATTTCCTGTAAGAAAATGCTTTTGTTTTAGATTCTTTTAAAAAAACAAGAATTTAAAATTTGGACACTAGATGAAATTAAAGGAACGAAAAATTATAATTGAAAGAAAACACTCAATCATGACAACACAGAACAAAGCAAAATACTTGAACATTGGACATAGTGAAGGATATTTTTGAACAACTGATCCAAACGTTAATTTTAATTGTGTCTATTTCTATAGACGGACTTTGTTTAAAAGATGACATGGAAAAGGAACAAGTTCCACCAAACAAAATTGATTTGAAAGTAGATTTAAAATGTCAGGTTACAAGAATGACATGAAAAAAGATGCCACACTGATGTCTTAATAATTAAAAGGGTTATACCGATAATAAACCAAGAGAATGAACTGGATAATTTTCCTATATTGGATTTATAAAAGAGGCCTGTTTAAGCTTTGAAGAATTTAGTGAAATGGGACAAAGAAAACGTGAAAAGAAATCAAGTTCTAGGACATTATTTGAAGGGACTAAAGATCAAGATCTTTAGAAGTAAGAAAGAAATATAAAGTTAGTCTATTTGATCAAGGTTAAAATAGATGTTTAATCCTTACTGGACTTTTGCTGACAACAGGACTAAAATGACAAGGTTTTATGGATTTGTTTATAGATAAGAGATGGAATATGGAAAGAAGAGCTAATTTGTTGTTTTTTAAGAAGTGATTAGTTATTAAAATTATTTATATTTGTAGGGGGGAAATCACTTTTCATTTACTTTACTATATTCTTATTTTTTTCTTCCTTTTCTATTTTTTCTGCATCCTTATTTTTATTTTTAAATTTTGTATTAGTTTTTATTTTTGTGAATTGTAATCTTTAATGTAATTACTATTTTAAAAATGTACGAGCAATATAATAATATCTGAGACTATATGTTACATGTGTGCATCTCTAATTCCTATTTCTGTTCAGGGAAGTGATTGAATGGCTAATAGCTGTGGTCACTGGGGCCAGAATTTCTCAGCACAAAAAATGCCTGCAAGAAATCAAAAATGTATCAATAGGCAAATCCAAAGGTCAGAGCTGTAACTCCACTCCAGAAGTGTCCTTAAATGAGACCATGCAGAAAGAGGAAACCTCCATACAATTTCAGATTCAAAAGTAAGCAGATTCAAAAATTTGCTTTTTTTGAAGTTCACAGTATAGTGTTTTTCTCTTTGAAGTTCCTAATCTTAAATGAAACAGTATCTGTTGTTTTATAAATCTTTCCAAACTTGCCCTAAACATACTCAGAAAGTTTTAATTGTATGGAATGCACTTGGTTGACTGACTTAAAATAGTTCTCTATGTCTATCTATCTATCTATCTATCTATCTATCTATCTATCTATCTATCTATCTATCTAATCCTTCTTATCTATCTATCTCTATCATCTATCTCTACCCATCTCACAAATGTTACTCTGGGTGGCTCACAATAATTAAAAACAATCGAAACAACAAAACATAAACACAGTGGCATATAACTATTCTAAAAACCTTGTTTAAAAATAATAAAACATTAATGGTTGAGGAATATAAATCATATGTCCATTTAATATAGCGATTGCCGGGGCTCACCACTACTGCTGGATCTCCAGGCATGATGGCACAGCTAAGTCATCAGGCCCTTCTCTTCCTAGGTCTCATCAAATGATATTTCCTGGTAGACAAGACCTGTAACATGCCTTCCTTGATGGATCTGATGGGATGGTAGATGTAATCAGGGCAAGGCGGTCCCTCAAATTTCCCTGTTTCATTCCACGTAGGGTTTTATAGGTCATTACCCAGCATCTTGAATTGTACCTGGAAACCAATGAAGCACATGGAGCAAAGATGTGACAAGTGCTGTTCAAGTGTGCGCAGAACTGCCTGTATATTTGCCACCAGCTACAGCTTCCAAAAGCACAAGGACAGCCCCAAGTATAGCATGTTACAGCAATCCATATGCTGTATATACTGTATGTACTACTGTGGCAATTAAGAGTGTCCTTTATCAATATTTTGGAGAAGTGAACAGCATAAACCTTTCATCTGGTTTCAGCCAGTGCCAAGAGAAAAGATCCATAGTCCTGTTATGAGAGTGATGCAAAATATAACAGAAGTATTAGTAGACTGCTGTTCATCTCAAGAGCAAATTGTCTGGCTCTTCTTTCATTTGTTCACTATCTCAAGGCTGCATGAGTTTCATTAAATTGCAGATTCTAAATGGTATTATTCTACAGTAATTTAAAAGCCAAGTATGTGTTCTGTGTCTTCTGAAATGACTATGATCTGAAAGTTGTGATGATTGTCTTAGCCCAGTGGTGGCGAGCCTATGGCACGGGTGCCAGAGGTGGCACTCAGAGCCCTGTCTGTGGGCACACGCGCCGTCACTCCAGTCCTAGGCCTTCAGCTGGGTTTTATAAAACCTTTTTGCTTTAGGCCTCCGCCGCCGTGTACAAAAAAAAAAGGTTCAATCAATTTCAACTTCTCGCAGAAAAAAAAAGATCTTGCAAAGTTGGAATTGATTGATTGAACTTTTTAGTCCCACCCAATCTGTTACCACAACCACGCCCACCCAGTGGGCCACACCCACCCAGTGGGCCATACCCATCCGGCACCCAACGATGCATAAGTGGGTTTTGGGTTGCAGTTTGGGCACTCGGTCTCTAAAAGGTTCGCCATCACTGTCTTAGCCAATGGTTTCATACTTCCACTAAATGGTGAAGGTCAGTTTAATAACATTTTGTTTCTCTGGTTTAGGGAAGTGGCACTTCTACAAAGGATGCTTTCAATAGCAGTTGAAGTGGACAAATCTCCAAATTGCAATGCCAATAAAATTGCAGATATGGTTTTTTCTTCTCTGTTGAATATACCCAAGCGGGGCCAAAGGTAAGAGATAAGTAAACTATTGAATTCACTCTTCCTCAGAACTGACTTTTTCTGTGTTGATTGCACAACTCTGTATTAGAGTTGTTCTCATTATATTCCTAGCTCAGTCAGGCATTTCTGAGCAAAGAGCAAGTGTTAAATCTATGCTTTTTCTAAAAGTTGAAAATTAAAGATCAAGCAGATAAGCTGAGGATGTAATCTACCCCAACCTTGACTGAACATTTCCGAGGTATCACAAAGTAAACATCTGCAGCAGAATAACATGTTTTAAATTTTATGCCTGCTATAGTTGAAGTTTGTAAGAGACAGTGTTCAAACCTTTTAGGCCAGCTTCAATGGTCATTGAAAGAGCTTGAAATTTTCTTTGGTTCAGGGAATTGAGACCATCTGTGCTGCTGTTTTATCTTTGTCTGAACAACTTTCATTTCATCCAGTGATGCAGACTCTGAGAAGACACTTTCATTGAATGTCTTTGTTTCATTATGTTGTGCCTTTGGTTTAGACATGGCCCTCTTTAAAATTACTGCTCCCAAACCAGTGCGGAACATAAAACTTCACTTTTTGCAATGTATCAATTTACAGGGACATGTTCCTGAGCACCATGGATTGTCACCTTCTACGATGCAAAGTGCTGGAGCTTATTTTCCAACATAGCTGCTCTATACCAACCAAACAGCCTTTGTCTTTGACAAAAATATTGTATTTTCTGAACCATGTTTCCCTGCTGCTAACGTATCAGGTAATTCAGTGCTTGCTTCCTTCGTTTGTATTAACAGAACTGAAACCTGGAACATTGCATGCATTCCTACAGTGTTTATGCATTGTTTTAATCTGTTGTTATTCAAAGTTCTTTAAAGTATAGTATTTCAAAGCCCTTTTAAAATATCAGTATGCAGCATTTGTAAAATTCTGAATAAAAATCCTGTTCACAGGACAGTGAAAAATTGTGGCAGAGATGGGATGAGATGCTTCATCAACTGAATTTATTGTTGCTGAGTTACCGTACTATAGTTCTAGGTAAGCAGCTTGCTCATAAACTTCTCTGTATGTATATCTGTCTGATTAGGAGTCAGTACTATTAGCTGTGAAACAACGTATTAGGACATCTTGCACGACTTTGCAGGAATACTCAAAATACTCTAAGCTGAAATAGCTATTTCAGGTATTACAAGCTTGGAAGAAAACATGCCATACTCAAAATGTCATCCCTAGTTTTGGATAAAACTAAAGTGTTTCATTTCAGGCAGCTTTGAGTTCCAATGTTTTGTAATTCACTTATTTCTGTCTGTTCATAATTTTTCCCAACCATGGAGTTTAGGAGTGGCATAAGCCAATAATGTCAGCACATTTTTTTTATCTGCTACCATTGGTTGGAGTTAATCTAATCTAATGTAAGCTAATCTATCGTATCCATCATCTATCTGTCTGTCTGTCTGTCTCTACCTCTAGCTACTTATCTACCTACAGTACCTACATGGTAGTCCATCTCAAATCAATGACCCCAGATAACGAATAATCATAAAATCATTTTAAACCAATTAAAAACATAATGCAAAAATAAATAGAAATCAAGAAAATTATAATATGCACATATAAAGATAAAACAGGCCCCTTCACACACTCAGGCCCCCAGACCAGGACACATAACCAGTTCTTCAAGGGCCAACAGAGTCGGGGCCACCCTAATGTATAAAGGGAGAGTGTTCCAGAGGGCAAGTGCTATGGCAGAAAAGTATTCCTTGTAGGCCCCACCAGCAGACATTTCTTGACTGATGAGGGTCGGAGCATGACCATCCGGGCTGTATTGGACAGGTAGAAACACTGGAAGATGGTCCCTTGGGTAACCTGTAAACCATTGCAGTTCACAAAGTAGTGATCTTGCCTGTGTTGTTTTGTTGTTCAGTTGCCAAATCGTGTCAGACTTTTGCGACTCCGTGGACCACAGCACACCAGGCCCACCTGCCCTCTACTGTCTCCCAATGTCCACCATACTCATATTCATTGCAGTGATGACACTATCTAACCATCTCATACTCCACTGTCCCCTTCTTCTTTTGCTTTCAATCTTTCCCAACATCAGGGACTTATCCAATGATGCGTCAAATAGTTGATACCATTTACTACCTGTACAATTACATGCTGCACCAGTTGAAGCTTCTGAAGGCTCTTTATGAAGAGTGCATTGCAGCAATCTAGACGACAGATCACGAGGGCATGAGTGACAGTAAGCAGAACCCTGAGGTTCAGGAATGAGCAGCTAGTGCCTAAACCAAAAGTGTGCAAAGGCCCGCTTAGCCATGGCTGTCACTTTATCCACTGAAGATTTCTCACTGTGACCTGAACAGAGCACTGAATGACTATCTGTAGATGTAATAAGAGCAGAGAACTGATTACTTTTTGCCAACCTTAAGGCCACAAGATAGCTGCTCTAGTTCATGCTCAATCATCTCGCTCTTCATTTGCAGCAGTACTCTAGGCATCTCTTTGCCCTCTTCACTTTTCTTAGTTCATCCATAAATCCATGGAGAATTCTGATATTCATAGGTGTAGAGCTGCCACTTGGGTGTAATCTAGACCACAGCCACAGTTCTCTCATTCCAGCAGCAAGCAAGGCTTCGGCTGGACCATGTAGCAGATCTTCCAGAACCCCAAACTCCCTCTGGAACCCAGTCAGGTCTATCAGTCATTTGGGGTGGGCCAGTCTAATTGGTGCAGCCTCCCTGCTGAGTGGAGTGGTGCCAGTCAACTGGACATTCATCAGGGAGTGATCTGACCATGATGGGAGAAATTAGGTCAAGAGTAGATTAAATATATGTTGGAGATTAAAAACTATTCAGGACAAAAATGACTTGCTTGGTAGGTTTGTTTCAGTTTTAAAAGTATTTACTTTTGGGAAGTTCAAAGGTATCTATTTGTTCCATATTTCTCTTTAAAGGCAGCAAGCCAACTGCAAAAGTAAACAATCCATTGCATACTTTTCTTTGCAATTGAGCTGGAGTCTGCCAAAGACAAAAGCTGTTAAATCTTGCAGCAACACTAAAGGATTGTGCATTATATACAAGCATGTGTTTTTGGAAGAAGCCTCAACCCAGTAATCCTTTCACAGTTATATTATTTTTACTGATGAATTTACTGCTGGTATTTGACTGCTATTTAGGCAGACACTGACTGCAAAGAGCAACTGTTGCTTTTGATTATTGCAATTTTAAAACAATGTTTTAAAAAATTAAATTATTCCACTGGCCAAGCAAGCAATAATTTTGAGTTGTCATTGCTTCTATGAATTCAGTGTTTCAAGTGGAGTTTTGGACCAAACTCAGTATAATACTATTTTTATGTGTGCAACCTTACATCACTTGTTAATACAAAAAAGGAACAGTTATGTAGGGGAAAATATTTTTGTTTAATTCACACAATTACAGCTGGAAGCCTATCTCTGATGAGATGCAATTCTCAAAATTGCTGTATTTTAGCTTTTTTTTTGAACTTATTTTTTTTCACACATTGATTTCAGTTAACATGGGATAAAATAGAGATTTTCCTGTTATAGCTACAAGGCAATTATAGCCTAAAATATCAATCTGATGGTAAAACAAACTATAACAAACTTTCAACAATTGCTTCTACCCTTTTTTATAGAGCATTTAAGAAACTCAGTGTATGAACGTATTAATTTAATTATCAAAGCTGCTAAACCCAAACTACAGTCAAATGATTATATTGAAAGAAGTGATATAAAGCACAGCATTCACAGCATCCAGAAAAAGCTCCGCCAAATTCTGGGACAGCCAATTCCCTCCCCCATCCAAGAAAAGATTGAACTACTCAAGGTATTGCTTTTCACTGCTATGGATATCTAACCCATGAAGGATTGTTGGATGCTGACAGATGGACCTCTCCAAGTGTAATGTGTTCTTTTAAAAAAATTACAAACTAAGTCTTTTTTCTTTGATTGCAATAAATTGCACTGTATTATCAGTCACTGGATAAGTCAAGAATTTGTCAAGTTTATTCTAAATTTCTGTTAATACCAGTTTGTCTAGTTTTGTTTCTATTTATGTTTTATACACCTTTTATAATAAATTTTACTAGCTGAAAAGTGGAATGAGTTTGGTCTTTTTTTTTTTTTAAAGATTACAGGTCATTGGAGATTAGCTAGCTATACAGATGTTTGTATAGCTAGCTTGTACAGATGTCAATCCACTGAGAATGAGTCACGTTCCCAGATAAATCTTAGTAGTAGATAATACATGCAGGGCTGAGAGGTTTTACTATTACAGTTAATTCTCAAGTTAATGATAGTATTTGGGACCAGCATTTCTGTCGCCAAGCAATGTGCTCATAAAGTGTTATGTCACATGACTGCATTGCTTAGCGACAGCAACAGCAGAACTGCCCATTGCCATCATTAAGCGAGGATCACGGGTCATTAAGCAAGTTCCAGGCAGTTGTAAGCAGGCCAGTAGACAGATAAAGAGGCTGTTCCCAGGCAGGGGAGGGTGTGCAGGTGGCCTGTGAATGTTGCACAGCTAGGGATGGCTGCTCTGGATGGGAGATGAAGGGAGTGAGTTACTGGAACAACTTATGGCCTTCCCTGTTGGCTTCCCCATTGACTTTTCTTGTGGAAGTGAATATCACTTGCCCAAATCACAAGAATTGTGGATGCTAGGATGGCCAGAACCTTGAGGACCAGTCATAAGTACACTCAATTCAGTGCCATCACATCTTTGAACAATTACTAAAGAAGTCATTAAATAAGGAGTATTTGTACACTGTGCAATAACAGCCATACCTCCAGATTAATTCATGTTTGTTTATTCTGCAAAAGTATTAGGCATAGAGACATGAGCACAAAATACTACCAAATAAATTAAACATTAACCAAGAAGCAAGATCACAGTCTCCCGGGTACAAATGATGAGCTGACACAGCACTATCAAAGCAATACAGGTCCAAGTTCCAGCTGTTGTGAAGAAAAATGGATTGTTAAGTCACTTAAATATAGCAGATATAGGAATTTGGATTTAATAAGATATAAGACCAATTTAGGACATAAGAAGGGTTCACGAAATTCACAAATCTGGTGTTCAAGAAAAAAAGGTTTTATTGTAATGTAATGCTTCTAAGTTTCCATTCCCCTGCTGTAAAGTAATGCCATTTAGTTGACATGTAACATTAGATTAAAAAAAACAGAAATAATATATTCTCATTTGCCTTAAAGCATATAGTAAATATTTTTTCTTTCAGTGAATGATTCTAAAATATAAATCTGTAAAAATAGACATTTACTCAAACATTAATTGTAACATTTATAAACTGAACAGCTGAATTAAAAATCTTCTCATGTTCTATTAAGTAATTTTATTTTGGATTCCTTTGCCTCCCAAGGAAGCATGTATAGGAATGTCTGTTATAGTTTCAGTGATATTTTATTTCACATTCTTCTCACAGAATCCATGGTTACAATTGCAAGGGATCTCAATTCTGGAATCCCTTTATTAAAAATAGAATCTGATTATTTTAGGAATGAAGGAATTTGCCTACATTGCACTTCAGGCTGAATCATTTGATTCTAACAACAACAAAATGCACCACAAACAATATTGTATTCCATGCCACAGTTCTAGAAGGGGAACTTAATTCTTAAATTTCTTTACACATGGAACTTTTATGTATGAAAACAGCGAGAGTCTGCATTTGAAGAATAATTCTTCCAGAACACCTTAGCAAAACATTTTTTTCCTTTTTTCCTAGATTCCATTCAAGTTAAAAAAAACACATTTAGCTGTTAAAAAATAATACATTGTCTATTGATAATCTGACCTGAATAGCAGCACCAAATCTAGTAGTGGGAGCACAACTATTCAAAACAGGTTTAACTATTTTATAGCTTTCCTTTTTAAAGTTTAGCTATGTAAAGCAGCACACAATTTGTTATCTGAATTTCAGTGGTAGATCACTTTGATTTATAGTGTGTACCCAGAGAGCCATTTGAGAGGGAAAAGGCAATAAATTAAGAAAGCTGCCCAGAATTCATTTCATCCCATTTATAATTCTGAACTAGAAGGCATAGAATCACCTTTTTTTAATCAGGGATTTATGAGTAGAATAGAGTCTACTTAAAGATGAGATAAGATAGCAAGATGACAAGAACATACTTGCGCCACTTAAGTAGAAATACTCCTAAAAGCCAGAGGGAGCAAGCACATTCAAGTCCCGGGGTTTAATATTGTGAGAATGTGAAGACGGCCTCTTTTCTTCGATAGTTGGAATATCCATCTTGGGAGGCTTGAAATTTGCAGAGTCATCTGACATCCTGGTGGCCTGTATACGCATCAGTTCCATTGGAGATGGCTTCTGAGCACTCTTATATGTCTGAATGGTAAAGCCCCCTAAGGAAATATACATTTATATGAAATAAATTACAATAAACATTTCGATATATAACCGTTGCCATTACTAGAATTGCAGCAAATTTGGAGACGAAAATAATGCTAACCATTTCTGATAACCACTGTTCCAAAGTTACCAGGAATTTTCCAACTCTTTGAAGATAACTTGTCATAACACTATGGTATTTCCAGACAGACTCCATCCTTTTCACCCTGATCTCATACAATCTCAGCATCCACTAGGGCAGGGGTTCTCAACCTTGGCAACTTTAAGACTTGTGGACTTCAACTCCCAGAATTCCTCAGCCAGCAAAGCTGGCTGAGGAATTCTGGGAGTTGAAGTCCACAAGTCTTAAAGTTGCCAGGGGTGAGAACCCCTGCACTAGGGCAACCAACCTGCATTTGGAGCCCCACTACTCTCTGCAACCATCCTCAAAAAGGGAAAGTTGGGGACTGAGAGAGAATTGTCAACCTGGCAAGATCCAGAATAGACTTCAGGAGAAAGCAACACCACTTCCTCAAAATAGAGGATATAACTGCTACCGTACCTCCAGGGCACATTAGCTATCTTCCGTATCTAGACTCTCACTTCCCCAAAATACTCTCCAAAAGAGCCAAGAAGGACATGGATCTAGCACACATATGGCACAGCTCATCCCACAGATAATCCTATCATTCGGAGTCCAATCACCTCTGATTTAACCCATGCACAGTCCATGCCAGAGGTAATGATTTTATTAGCAAAATGTTTCTCCAAAATTTTAAAGTGATCCTCAGAAAAATCTTCCTGAATCCCAAAGGCGCAGGGCACCTTAAATAGAACTGCAATCAAGAGTAGAGAAGTAAAAAATGAATGACTTTATCATATCATCATCCTTATTACCATGATTTAAATTCATATACATAAGCTCTTATCCATTCAGTGAATGATAATTGCATTGAGTGCCCTCCATACTCCAGAGATCAACCAGACATTCAAAACTATTGCCTCTGAGATCGCTGAGAACATTCTGGGGTGCCTCTGGAATCTATCCAGATCATCAGACACCTGGAGCAGGTCATTTTAAGAGCACCCTTTCTGGGAGTTTCAGAAAAATGAGTAATCCCCAGAGTATGATCTGACCAGGCCCAAGACTAGCTCTCACATTCTCCAGTTTGGGACCAGATGTCCATGCACAAAAAACAAGATCTCACATATGGCTACCTATGTGTCTCAGACCTGAGATTAATTGGAACACAAAATTGCACTGTGATCATAAATTGCTAAACCCTCTCGTGAACATAAAGATCCATAACACTAGGAGCTAAGGATACTCTATCCCCAGAACTATGTTGAGCGCTAGAAAGGATCTTGCTGCAGTATATAAGCAAGATACCTTGTTCCTATAGTCTACAGCAATTTGGCATCTGCAGATAACCAGTTCTAACAGGGCCATGTATTCTATCAATCAGCACTACCCCACCTCCCCTTGGGATCCTGAAATGCAGCTCAGTAGATTTGGGAAATAGCAACACTGCTGCTCTCCCACAATCGTATCTCGGTAATAAGCTCCTGGGATTTGTACATTCTTTTTCAATAATTGAGGATTCCAGTTCTATTCTCATCCATTTACAAAAGTTTGTCAAATTGTAATATAGAAAACATCATCATCATCAGCTACCGTAGATCCTAGAAAGTAGGGAAATGGAATTCAACATTCAAGACTTGATGCTACTCATTGTAAGTTTCATGAATGCAATATCCAAGACCTGTGCTACCATTTGCAAAAAGCTGTATCCTTGTAACACGATAGAAGTTCTGCAATTCCAATTCAAAACTGCTTCGAACTGTATTTTATTTTTAAGGCTTCTAATAAACTTTCTTCTTTCTAGCCTTAATTTTTAATCTAAAATTGGACTTCTGGTCTTAATTTACCTTTACTTTATTTACCTATTCCATTTAGAAATAGCCCATCTCCCTCCCTAAAAAGAGCCACTTTTTAAGTTCTGAACCTTTGTAAAGTATATTTAATTTGTTCTTTTTATATAAAAATCATGTTTTCTCAAAATAATATATACCTGACTCAGTAGCAGATCTCTGAAGAGCTCTAGGTCCAAAAATGCTCCATTTTTCAGATACTACTTTATCGCTATCACCACTGTTGGAATCCATGGGGGCACGATCAGGACCAGCGACAGAAGCATAAGCTCCATGACTAAACCAGCTTCTTCAATGAAAAAGCAGAAATCAAAACAGGGGGACTAAATTTTGCGCATCAGATTTCCGCAAACATCTCTTTTTAACAGATACCCTCACTCCAAGTAAATTTAAAACAGAACATAAATCTAGAGCAGTGGTTCTCAACCTGTGGGTCAGGACCCCATTTGGGGTTGAACGACCATTTCACGGGGGTCGCCAAACAACGCAGTCCGCCATTTTCCCCCCCTTTTCCTTAGCTGTGCTACTCCCTTTTATTCTATTGGCTTTTGAAAGCCAATAGAATAGACTCTCTTGAATAGAGTTTAATTCTATTGGCTTTCAAAAGCCAACAGGAATTGTCTAGGCTGTCTCTGCCCTGCTGAGTCCGCCAAAAGTCCCATTCTGCAAACGGTGCTGCACCAGTTGAGTAGTCCTCGACTTACGACCGGTTGAGTAGTCCTCGACTTACGACCGGTTGGGGGTCGCGGCATTAAAAAGGTTGAGAACCACTGATCTAGAGGGATTTTATACGAAGTGTTTGATAAAATACTCAATTGTAAACACATCTGGAGAATCAAACAGATTCCTAGGTAATCAAGAGATTCAGACAATTTTTAAAAAATGTACCTGTATGAGCGCTTGGGAGAAGAATGAGGAGTGCTGCTTGGTGTGGACTGGGCAGAAGAGGTCTGCTTATCTTCTTTTACCATCTCTCCACTTTGCATCTTCAAATTCTGTTAGAAAAGCAAGAAACATCTGGAAACTTTCTATATTTAACCTAGATCCCACCAATAATACAAAATGATTCCACCTTTTTTGTCACTACAACTTTATGAAAGCTTTTGGTGGTATGTTTTAAAAAGCTTCATTCAAGTTTATATAGGTTCTTATGGAAATCAGTACACATATTTCAGAATATATCATTTTGAAGCCACATTTCTCTATTGCTATTTAACCCAACTGCAATGGGCAGCTAAGAAAAAAGACCAGTACAGGTAGTCCTCGACTTACAACTGTTCATTTAGTGATCATTCAAAGTTACAACAGCACTAAAAAAACAATTTACGACTATTTTTCACAGACCATACCAGCATCCCCATGGTCGCGTAATCAAAATTTGGCTGCTTGGCAAGTGGTTCATACTTATGGACGGTTGCAGTGTCCCGGAGTCATGTGATCACCTTTTGCGACCTTCTGACAAGCAAAGTCAATGGGGAATCTGGATTCACTTAACAACTGTGTTACTAACTTAACAAATGCAATGAATCACTTAACAACTACGGCAGGAAAAGTCGTAAAATGGGGCAATCTCATTCAACAAATGTTTCACTTAGCAACATAAATTTTGGGCTCGATTGTGGTCATAAGCTGTGGACTACCTGTAATAGAAAGTTGAAATGCCTTTCTTCAGAGAGGCTAGATTGTGATACCATGGAAACAGGTTTATAGTGTTACTTTCACTGCCAATGCATTGATACTGAATCAAGAATTCACACTACTATTTTTACATTGAGGATGTACTAATTCATCGAGAACAGACCATTTTGTTCCCACTCAGAACGTTCCCTTTCCCAAGAGATCATGCAATTCTGGAGAAGTGGTTTCTAGAAGTAAATTATCTAGGTCAGAAATATCTTGAGGTGCTCCATTATCATACGCTAGCCACTTTTGGTTCAGAGGATTCATTTCTGGGTCCTGCCAAGCCACACCCCTACAGTAATGGTGCAGTCCAGGGGGAAAAAAGAGGAACGTTGCAGGGTTCAGAATTTTCCAGTTCTGAATTAACAAATTTGGCACATTCCCCATTTACACATACTTTAAACACACATCCAAAAAAGTACAATAACACATAAAATAATGAATCGCAACATATCAAAGATGCACAGCAATAGATGTCTCTTCCCTCCATATTTGGTTCTGTGAAGTAATAACTAACCACCTCTACCAACCAGAGTAATAGACTGGCTAAAGAACAGAAGGGCCCAAACACCTTACATGGAATGACTCAGCCACACGATGGTATTTTGTTTCTTCTGCAGTGAGGCCTTTGTGTGGAGTGTAGCCGACATCTCTTAGCCCTGCCTGCTGCTCAAATCGCTGAATGCTCTCCTGGGTTTGTTCTAGAATGGACAACAATACACATTCACACATTTCTCAAAACTGTGCTGCCTACTACAGTTTTCTAAGAGTGATGTCATAAGCATCCACAATCACTAACTAGCAAAGCAGAGTGTGGCAATTCTTTAAACCACATATAACTAAGGTTCCAGAACATTCTGAACTTGGAAACTTTAGAAAATAGAATGAGGATGTGATGTAGATTGTAATGGCTTAGGATTCTTTCATACACATGAAAATACACACTTTTCCTCTCCAATTATTTCTATAATCAGATTGTTTAAACATTACTATAGGTGTTTCTAATATGTTCTAATAATTTATTTCATATAAATTATATAAATATAAATAAAAATTGGCTAAGAAGGCAGTTACCAAGCAAAGAACAGTATTAAGTTCTAGGAATTCCAGAACTTAATAATGTTACCTCCTTCAGGTTTTTTTTTTCTATTTTTCAAAAAGACTCCTATTTCCTGTTGCGGTTTTTAGTTAAAGATGTCCCAGTGCCCATATTCTTAGATTATTAATCATCTAACTCTATACCATTTAAGCTCATATCAGCTTCCAAAATTTTAGTTTTTAGCAGGAAACAACAGGATATGAATCTTGCTCCTTAGATATTCAAGCAAACTATTTCACCACTAAGATACAGAGTTTAAAATATTAAAATAGGTTTTAATTTTTCTTAAATAAAGCGTTCTCTACATTAAAGCAAACCGTACTAGACAATTTTAATTCAATAGGAAAGAAAAGTAAGCTTGGATGAAAGAGATTTGCAGAACTCATTTTTTACACTGTTGGGCTTGCTAGACAAATAAGAGTTCTAGTCCTGCCTTAGGCAAGAAAACCATCTGAGTTACTCTGGGCCTATCATTTCCCTTTCAGCCAAGTCACCTCACAGCATTATTATTGTGGAGAAAATAGGAGCTAGAAGCATTATGTGCACCGCCTGGAGTTCCACAAAAATAAAGGCAATATACCACTTAATCACTCAAGCAATCAAATAAATAAAATTCAAGAACAGATGTTTCTAAAGCTAAGGCAGACCAAACACAGAAAGGGGTATAAAGCTTTAAATTAAACTGTATTATAGTCTTAATTCAAGAACTCATTATGACACAGCCTGTTTTCTAATTATCTGCCCATTAACAGATATTGGCATCCTTTGATTTTTCAACCTAATTCTCTATTCGTCAGTATGTTATTTTCCACAAAGATGTAGTAGCTACTAGTACACAAGTGTCAAGAAACTGCCTCTCACGGCCATTTGTTTGAAGACAATATTTGTTGGACAGATGAAATATGTTAGCCATACTAATGAATGGTCAGTGGTAGCTGAGGATCAATCAAAAAATGTAATATAGTACTATAGCCCCGGTAAATATGTTTTTTAGTTTTTCATTGAAGTCTAACAGGTACCAGAATCGAAGTGGTTGTTATGACATTTTATTTATAATTTAACAATCTGTTACTTCCTAGTATGGTGTGCAATTTTTTCCCCTCTGTACAAATAGAACTATATCATAGTTTTGACTTGGCTCAGTTGGGAGTGTTGCTATTGTACCAGCTTCCCTGCTGCATAGCAACCTCCCTGCCTGAGCTCCTGACTTCATTCCTGGTTGGCAGAAGATTTCCCCAGACTTATGTTCTTAGGGGGGAACTTCAATCTGCCTTCCCTGGAAACAAGGCCTAAGAAGGTTCAGGAGTTCATGGCTACCATGACAGCTATGGGCTTATCCCAGGTCATTAAGTGCCTAACATTGTATAGCAATGTACAATCCCCAATTGAGGGAGCTTTTGGGGTCCCCTTTTTCATAGTCAGATCATGCCTTGATTACCATGAGATTCTTTGGCACCAGTATTCACTGCAGGGAGGCTGGATCCATTACACTGATCCACCCCTGGTACCCTACAGCCCCATTTTGAGTCACACAAACCCTCTGAGGTAAAGGGGGCTGTAGAACCTTTGCAGGGACATACAGAAGATCCAACAGAGATGGCATCTTATAATACCCATCTGCTAGGAAACCGTATTTGGCAGTCCCTAGAGCAGGAATAGGCAACCTTGGCTCTTTTATGACTCGTGGATTTTATGCTGGCTCGGGAATTCTGGGAGTTGAAGTCCACGAGTCATAGACGAACCAAGGTTGCCTACCCCTGCCCTAGAGAGTGGGCCTTTTCTGCTATGGTGCCCACACTGTGGAATCTTCTCTACACAGAGAGAAGAAGACTGGTCTCACCACTTCTGAGCTTTCAAAGGTCCCTAAACACTTGATTATACCAGCGAGTCTGAGGATCCCAGGGCAAGTAAGATAACCCCATCCCTTCATCTGCTATTTCCTTATTTTGTTCTGTTTATTATAGTTTTCATTAATGTTTTATCATTAATGATAAGTGGCTTTATGTACTTATTCACTGTTTAGCTTTGTTGCATACTACCCAGTCACTTTTGGTGAGAGAGGCGGCTGTATGTATGTATGTATGTATGTGTGTATGTATGAATGTATATGTGTATGTGTATATATATTTATGATCTTCTTCTGAATTATATATATATAATTATATATATATAGTTCAATAACACAACCTTCGATCTCCAGGAGAGGTATAAACCAGTCTGAGGATGCTGGCAGGGGACCAGCGAAAGCTAAGTTGTTTCTTTTAACATTGTAAATAATTGTTTTTATTGTTTTTAAATATCTTTTTAGCAATAAACAACTGGTTTATACCTCTCCCGGAGATCAAATTTAATATATATATTAAATTCAGGAGAAGATCGTAAATAAATGAGTCACAAGTTACATTGCAAAATTCTCTGCAGAAATTAACCTGCCTACCAAAGAAATGCAAGAGCTCTTACTTGCAATAAGAGAATTCATGATGATGTGGGTGGCTTTGGCCTTCACTACTGGTGTCTTGTTCACTTCAGAAGAAGACGGGGGAACTTTGGCAGAGAGATGCATGCTAGTCTCCCCTTCCTCAACCTATACAGAGGAAGGCAGATGCAATTTTGGAAAAAGAAACAAAATTAGGAGAATTTCAGATAAAATTCCTGATCTCACAGGCAAATGTTTTGGAACTTATATGGAACAATAATCTTGAACTGACATATTTCCACTCTCTTGCCTACAATGTGAAACACTATGCAACATTTCAAAACCACCATTTTTGTAGCCATTTGAAAACAAGAATTCACTAAAGAAGCTTTTTTTTTAATAAAGTTGGAAGGGACCTTGAAGGTCATCTAGTCCAACCCCCTGCTCAGGCAGGAAATCCTATACCATTTCGGACAAATGGCTGTCCAGTCTCTTCTTAAAAACTTCCAGAGTTGGAGCATTCACCGCTTCTGAAGGAAGGTTGTTATTTTTCACTAGAAAAAGTCTAGCTACAGAAATAAGAAAAAAGGCTCTTTCTGCAATAATTTTCTTTCTCATTAATTTTCCTGCTTAGAGACAAGCACAATTTTCTAACTATTCACTATTTCTAAAAAGTAGACGATATATCAGAATGACAATCATAACTGCTTCCTTCCCTTATTAAAAAAAACTCCTAGTTTATAAAAGATACAAAGTTAAAATTGAGTAACATAATTAAAGTTATTTTAATTATTTAAACCTAATATAGCTCATTTATAAATTTCCTATCTTCATACAGCTCATACCTGTATTATAAGTATCAATTCCTTTTATATTAAAACAGTAATAAAGGCTTTACAGAATGAGTAAACTGGGCTTGCAGATTATATCTCATTTCCTTCAATTTAATCTAAAATTTGCAAAAAGATTCAGTTTCTACTCAATGTAAAAGACATATAGTCCTCAACGTACATCTATTCATTTAGTGACCCTTTGAAGTTATGACAGTGTTTAAAAAAAAATCACTTACAACCAGCCTTCACATTTACAACTATTACAGTGTCCCCACGGTCATGTGATTGCGACTTAGGCCCTTGGCAACCAGCAGATATTTATAATGGTTGCAGTATCCTGGGGTTATGTGATCACCATCTGTGACCTTCCCAACCAACTTCCAACAAGTCAAGTCAATGGGGGGAAAATACTGTAAATTTGCTTAACAACCTCAACAAAAAGAGGTCATACAAATGGTCATGTGATGACTCACTTCATGACTGCATTGCTTAGCGACAGAAGTTCCCATCCCAATTGTGGCTGGAAGTCAAGGGACTACCTGTATACTTTTTTCACAGAAAAAGTTTTAATTGAAATACATGCCTGTGTTCAAATTACTCTGAGAATTATACTTGCTCTCCATTGTTGCCTCTTTCATTTTATAAGAAACATTTTAGCAAGTCTTATCAGTGCAGAACTGTGTCATTTTTAAAAGTTGCTTAGCTCTGTGGATTTATGGCTTTAAAAAATGTATCACCTCTTTGATATGTTTAATTTTAGTTGTTGGTTAGGAGATCTATTTATTAGCCCAGCAGACTGCATACCTGGGAAATCTTTTCATATTTGTGATCTGGAATGACTGGTTCTTTCCATAAGATATTGGTGGTCATATTTGAAGGAGGAGGAGTCATTGGTGCTGTATCCTCCAGGGCATCATCATAATTGAATGCCCGACGAGTCATTCCAATTGGCTGGGATATCTTCCCTAGAAGGCTTCCAGAGCCATGTTCTATAGCTAAGGACAGAGATTAAGATTTCACACAATGAAACTTTTAGTGTTTTACCTTTTCAAAAGCAGAATAGATAACATTAACCCTTCTTTCATCAAAGGCCTTCTAGGATCAGTACCATAATTTTGAAACATGTTTGATGCAACTAACACAGCATTTATAACCAAATAAAGTATAACACATTACATCATGACCTAATATAGCAGTGGTTCTCAACCTTTTTAATGCCGCAACCCCCAACCGGTCGTAAGTTGAGGACTACTCAACCGGTCGTAAGTCGAGGACTGCTCAACTGGTGCAGCACCGTTTGCAGACTGGGACTTTTGGCGGGCTCAGCAGGGCAGAGACAGCCTGGACAATTCCTATTGGCTTTTGAAAGCCAATAGAATTAGACTCTATTCAAGAGAGTCTATTCTATTGGCTTTCAAAAGCCAATAGAATAAAAGGGAGTAGCACAGCTAATGAAAAAGGGGGGGAAAATGGCAGACTGCGTTGTTTGGCGACCCCCTTGAAATGGTCGTTCGACCCCAAATGGGGTCCCGACCCACAGGTTGAGAACCACTGTAATATAGGATAGCAATCTTTTTTATTGAGGTCCACACTGCTTAGAAAAGATGAACAAGACTGAAGCAAGAGGTGAATAAGGACACTAATTCTCATTGAATTTCTTATTGGTATAGTTTTCTATCAACATTCCCTCATACAGTTACTGTTAGAGAAAAAGCAGATTTTCCCCCCAACAATCTCAACTGATCCCTTGCATAATATCTTCTGATATTTTTGATATCTTTATTCTAAAGATTCTATGTTGCCCTAGGATCACAGTTGCCCATCCTTGATTTAAACATCTTCTGTTTCATAGGTTATTTCAAATATGACATGTAAAAATTTTAGGGCTATAAAAATCCTGATCTGAGATTCCTAGTTTTCTAAGCACATTCTATAGCTTAATATGATCGAAACAACTGATCTTTCTGTAATCAAGGAAGCACAGGCCGACTTCTTGATATTCTTTGGCTTTCTCAATTATACCTCAGCAATAGAATTTACTATGTCTGAATGTGTATCATTTTGTTTTGGAGGAATCTAATTGGCATTGGATGATTTTAAGCATTTTTTAGCATGTGAAATTATAGATATTATACGATAGTTTGCATATTCATTTTTGTCTTATTTTTCTGGCATTAGAATATAGATCAGGGTTCCACAAAATGGCCACTATAATCCCCAAGGCTTGATGAAATTGGTGTTGTGATTATTTAAAGTAATATTTATTAAATCATTTTCATATAAGGTTTGGTGTCAATGAACAATATGAAACTTCATGAGTGGATTAATGAGCTGAAGAGCTTGGGGACCCCTGATAGAGATAGATCTTTAGTCCCCAGACAAGAACACCGTGTCATTCTCCAGATTTGCTGAGAGAGTTTGGATATTTAAGTCTTCTTCTGTGATTTGACATATTTCTAGTACTTGTGGTTCCTTTAGATAGAGAATATTTTTTAAGGTATCTTGGATGTTGATATTTCCATACATTTGTACTGTGTTTTAGTATATACCTATCTTTGTTTGATCTTTGAATCAATTACTATCTGTCCATTAATGTCCATTAGCACACCAATTTGAGGTTGGTATCTTTTTCCAAATTCCAAAATCTTTTACAAGACTTTGTTTTTCCATATCTATTTCAATCTTCAATTTCTTTAAACATGCTATTGTAATACTGCTCTTGTCTCTTTTAATAGTTCTCTGAAATTCTTCACTAAATTTGTTCCTGAGATTTTTGTCTTCTGTTCATAGCAATTTCCACAATTAGTTCTGACATTCAGTTTGCTTTCTTCCAAATACAGGGAGGAGAGGCAATATGAAAAGGCTGAAAATTTTACTTATAAATGCATGAGGATTTTGAAATATTTCCTATTAAATATTATGATTAAAGAGGTATAATAGCCTAATGTACTACCCCCAAATCGCTAACTTTTTTCCACATGTACACGGAACAGAGGCACACTAGCTCTCCAATCAAAACAAACATGTTCAATAGCAATTTAATCAGGATTCAAAAGAACACAAATTAAAATCAGACTAACTAACCACATAAACCTATAAATAGCAAATAAAACCTCTTTTTAAAAAGAGAATATAAGAATACAGTATTTTTCTAATAACAGAAGTACTCATTTTCCATTCTTGCTAATTAATATCTACTTAAAAAAGAAAGCTAGCAGGCATAACATTTTAGTTCAAAACTGAGGTAAAATATAATTTCTTAAGAGCAGAGCCAGAATTTCAGAATATTAGAAAGAGCTTAAAAAAAAAACTTAGACCAATCAAGTCCAATCTCCTATCCAAAGAGGAATCCAAATTAAACAATGAGCCAGAACGCTGCTTAGTTTGCTTATTTCTTTTTAAAAATTATATGGCTCCCCATCCTAAGCAATTCTCAGCAACTCACAAAGTTTTCAATTATTCTTGAATAAATTCAGGACAAGGGTTTAGTCATCCATTTCGCTAGCCTTTGGTTCTGTTATACTGACTCCTAGATATAAGCAAGCCCTCCTTAAAACAGTGTTATAAAACCCCTCAGAAACTTGAATTGGAAATTAAGTATTTGTTACAATCACTACTGCGTCCTATTTAAATATATATGAATTCTCTATCAATTAGTTTTACCAGGAACATCTGTTCGTCTCGAAGTCATGACTGTAACTCCAGATGCTTCACTATTTAGAAATCCAGGACAGGACTGCTGTTACCTAATAAAAATATAAGGTATTTTGGTCTGTTAAGAATTAGATTAGAATAAAATATCTTGGCTTATCGTAAAACCAAGAATATCACAAGAAAGTTCTAATCTTTTTTTTAAGAATGCAAGCTGCCTAATATTTAATTTGAAGGCAACAATATGAAACAACTTGAGAAATTAATTTATCCAGATATTATCCTAATAAAGTTGTTAGGATAAAAAAAATAAAGGCCAAAATATCTTACCACAAATTATGATGACAGAATGATGTCAAAATTGGGCATTCTCTTGCTGAAGCTGAAACTATCAAATCATCCCCAGGAGCTTCCATGCAGAAAGACTAACAAAATTAAGAAGCAAGAATTTTTTTTAAAGTTAAAGCAGTAAGAAAAATTGCAACAGATGTTTGTGTTTCCTAGTTATAGGTATGCTTAGAATTGCTTTAACTACTTTAAAGAAATCTAACTGGGTAATTCTCCAATCATGAAATGTCTGCCATCTGGAGATCCTGCAACTTTTGATATGATGCAACTAAATTATCTAGCTAGTTATATCAAAGAAACCTCAACTCAGTTGGGGAGGGGAAAAAAGAACAGTTGAAAAAACACAAATCCCATATGATAAAAGTATATTAGTACTGGAAAAATAACATAGCATTATAGCACTCAGCACATTATAGCATAATCAGAATCTAGCATACTATATGTAAGACCTGTATCTCTTCCCAGATTCTACCTAAATTTTCGCATTATAGTTTTCACTCAGCCATACCATTATTATTCAGATTTGAAATACATATAAGATTTTAGTAATATTTGTGTTAGTCATTTTGGTTTAATAAGTAGTTTTATAATAGTACTATACATAAATCACATAGATTTATATAACTTTACTCATAGTTGGCTTCATAATCCTATTCCTATGTGTAATCATGATACATTGTTTTATATTTGCCTTAGCACCTTCAATTTTAGTTAACATAGTAAGCTAAAGACTAGCACAACAGGATGGCATTCTGTTGATCAATCATTAAAAGAAAGATTATCAGATACATGAAGCAGCTTTTAAGCTTATTTTAAAGTAAAAGATCTCTAACTACAAGTAAGGATATTAAAGTAGAAATTTACTTATTGAATTAATTAATTAAAAACCTAACACAATATTTACCTCACAAACAAACATAAGCACATAATTCAATGCACAGATTGCTATTTTAAGAAAGATTTACTAAGAGGGAAACCCAAGACTTAACATAGACATATTCCCCCAAGGACTGTTCTAAGCTAGTGTGGATACACAGAATAGAATAAAAGTAGTAATATCTGGATACGTGATAACCACAATCAGTCATCTATTATTCTACCATCATCACTGTTGATCGAAGTTTCAGATTTTATTTTGTGACATGCAAAGGAATTTAATTTGATTGTAAGGTCACCCACCCATCACCTAAATTTCTGGATTATGTACAAAACATATCCAAACAATAGTCATTTACGGTTGCATTAACAATTTGTCTGTCTTACATTCAATTTTAAAAAAACTGCACAACCACAGGAAAGCCCATTATGAATTAACAAATGCAAATAGTAAGAGGAATATAAACAAAATGACCAATAGAAGTTATGCGCAAGCTTCTCTAAAGGACAGGGCAGTTTAAAGCATGTCTATATTCTAATTCAACCCTCCATCTAATGAAACTTTAAGTACTGTAGTAACTGGAAAGCTTTACAATTGCAATCTGTTTCGCTGAGAGGTAAATGAAGACAGAAAAGATGTTGAGCTAGTCACTAGGTAGGAGTCGGAAACGACCTGAGGGCACATAAGCAATCAACCGATCACCACTATCCATATGTAACATGCTGCATTATTAAACTGGAGAATTCACTTCTGTTATTATAATAGCAGCCAAGTTAGATACTTGAAAAAGGGAACTAGCTCAGCAGGTTCACAAGAGGACCCAAGCATCAAAAGTTGCTACAATCCGTGCCTGTTTATTATCCCTTGAACCAAGGAAGCATGTCCTAAATGCTGGCTCCTGGAAAGCAGCCCTGGAAAGGAGCCACAGCTACCCAGGGTTGTGAGCTTCCGAAGGGCATCCCCTGGACTACTGGGCTGAGGTCCATCAATTACACTACTACTATTGCCTAATCCGTCTTTGGATCCGCTCCGGCTCGCCAACTTCTTGATGCATTTGGAACAGGGAAGCAAACAACGGCGTTTTAACATTACCGTGCAATTTCTCTTAAAAAAACAAACATCTCAGCTTTGTTTAGGTTATTAACCATTCCTTAGCAGCTGCTAGAAAAAGGGATAAAGTATTTTCCCGGCTGGGCAGAGGAACCGAAGGAAAACGCATATAAGGCTCAGCGTATTTGCCTCCAGCTCTAAAACGTTCAGCAGCAGCAGCAGCAGCAGCAGCAGCGAGAAAAAGAGCCCTGAGCCGAAGGGCACCAACGGGAGGCGTGTTTACACAGCAGCCACGGCACCTCATTTCCGTAGATGGCAGGAGGAGCCGGCTAAGTTCGCCGTTTCAAGGTTTCATCAGCTATGGTATCTTCTGCCTCTCCTCCACGCTTCGTTTCTCGGCAGGGAGCTTCCAGGGTCACGCAAAGCCTCGGTTCCCCACCCCAACCCGCTTTCCACGCCGCGAGCCCCCACCAGCAAGCTCTCGCCCTTCGCTGGCCGCCAACAGGGCCCAGGCGCAGGCACCCTCGCTCGCCTCCGCTTTTCGAGGACGTACCTGCCTTGGGCTGCCTGCAGCCCCCGCACTGGTTTCTCCCAGTACTAACAGGCCCGCTGGGCCCGCACGTCGCTCGAAAGAAGAAGACACAACAGGTTCCGCGCAAGCAGGAGGCCTGAGCCGCCGAGGCCCGGAGCCGCCATGGCGCAAATGAAACTGGGAAGAAGAGTGAGCTGACACATCCAGCCCGCCCACCGCTAATGCATGGGCTTAGAGTCGCCAGCAGGGGGCGCCGCAGCATCTAAGCCGAGACTCTTGCGAGAACTCTGCTGGTCGCGTTTCTAGAGCGGAGGGGGGGAGTGCGGCGTGGCGGGGGTGGTGAAGCTTCATCGAGTTGGATGAGACTAGAGGGAAATCTGAGCCGCTGGGGTGGAGATTAAGGCATCGGGCCAGAAACCAAGAAATAGGGAGTGCTAATCCTGCTTGAGGCACAAAGCCAAGCGGGTGATCTTAGGTCATTCATTTCTTCTCAATCCTAGGAAGGATACAATGACAAATCATTTTCGAAAATTTGCCAAGAAAAATGCAGGGATTGAGTCGCCGGGAGAGTCAAGCTGACTCGAAGACAATAGAATAAAAAGGGAGAGGGAACTAATAATAAAACGTGCTTGCTATGAAATAAGGGGTAGTGTAACTAGTTTTTCTTTAATTTCCTTTCCTGCCTTTCCTTCTGGAGCTCAAGCTCCTCCCCCACGCATGTAATATCCCTTTGTTCTTGGGTTTGTGTAATTGCAGTGAATTTCATACCTTTATACAGCATATTTAGGGCATGTCGTTACTCAGCCAACGTAACAAAAGTGCATAGTGTCATTGAACGTTGAAAGCAGATTAGAATAGAAAAATGGGACGACAGAGAATGAGATGGCTGGATGGAGTCACTGAAGCAGTAGGCGTGAACTTAAATGGACTCCAGAAGATGATAGAGGACAGGAAGGCCTGGAGGAACGTTGTCCATGGGGTTGCGATGGGTCGGACACGACTTCGCAACTAACAACAAAAGTGTGTTCAGAACTGCAATCCTGAATCCAAATGTCAATAGACTTAAAGCACACCTGACATGTAGAATTAGGAGACAGGGGAAGCAATAAAGTTTGCTACCAAGGCTGAGATTGAAACAAGTAGATAAGGTATTAGATCAGGAGGGAATGTACACTTTTACATGCAAATACCCCCCCCCCAGTGACATTTCTAAGCAGGGTGGAGAAACATTCCTCCCTGCAATCTTTTGGAATTCCAGCCATAAAGAAAAATGATCCAGTATTTAACTAGGGATAAAGCTAGGGATAGAAGCAGAAAACAGAAAGTGTATACACACTGACAGTGGGAAAAACATAGTTCCTGATTGTCCTATCAAAATATGTATATGCAGGACAATTTTTGCTTCAATCTAGTGTCCTTCCCCAGTGTTGTTACCATCGTTTAAATAAGCACGGACACGTTGCTTTGAAGTTATCATCCAACAGGTGAAGGGCGTCACCTTGAAGGCACTTCCTAAGAACTGTGAAGCTCTTAGCGGCAATTGCGCAGAGGGAGCCCGCCGCCTTTAGCTTGATGAGTGACGTCACGATACTCAGCCCACAGCTTGCTGCTGCGGTTGCTGTTGCCGTTGCCACCGGCCGGGAAATTCTCCCGCTGCTGCTTAGATTAAGGGAGAGCGGTCGGTCACCAGGATCTCCTGTCGGAGACTTCCTAAGAGACGAGCCGCTGAGCTCAGTTGCGCCGGAGGACGCGTGGCCGAGTAAAGAAGAGGACCGGCTAAACCGAGCAGTAAGGCGGAGAAGCTTTTGGCCGAGCGGAGATCGCTGGAGGCCGGTTCCCTGGCCCTCCCATGGCTGCTGCTGTTGCCGCTTTCCGACACCTGAGCCTGGCGCTGGGCGCAGCGGTAGCAGCCCTCGGTTCTCTCCTTTTCATTGCATGGAAAGTCTACTTCCGAGACGCTGATGACAGCTGCGTCGGCTGGAGAAGTCGCTGGGAGCGGCAACTGGAAGCGGAGCTACGAGCCTGCAACGCACGAAAGGAAGCGGAGGTAAGGGAGCCTGGCTCTTCCGCAGCCCTGGAGCAAATGTTTCTCTTCAGAGAAGAACTGGTGGCTGCGTCCGCCTCTGACTTGGAGATGGGGCTGCGATTTGGGAAAAGCATTTAGCCGGTTTTCAGGAAACGAGATTGCTGCTATTATGTTCACCCATGACAAGCTTAGAACTTGGTGGTTTGGGCGTACAGTTCAATACCTTTTTATGGGGCCAAAGGAAGACCTTGAGAAGCAGTGTGCTCTAGTGGTTAAAGGCAGCATGCTAAAAACTGGGAAACCATGTCTTCTGCTCCTGCTTTACACGCAAGATCAGCGGGTGTCTTTGAGTTTCTTAACATTCCCTCTCAGACACAGGAAGAAGTCATTGACATGTTTCTGAGAAATCTGTAGGGACTTCTCCAGGTATTTTTGAAAAAAGTCACCAAATCGGAGTGAGGGAGTGGACTGGGGCTTATAAATTCATCCCTATAAAGATGAAATTATAGAGGTAATGGACAAATTAATCCTTCACTAATGAGAGCCTAGAAATTCAACTGCTAATCTGATAAAATTGCATAATTTGTTCTTAAGATATCTTATCAGGCTGGAATGCTGTCAGTACAATATTTATTGAAAGGCCAATAACAAGGATCAGGAAATAACAGATAAGTTGTCCCAGTTAAGAAGAGCAAAACATCATAAAAGGTAGTAGAATTATAAACACCAGAAGAAATAAACATGCTGAGAGGAATTAAAGTGACTTCTTTAAAAGAAAGTCCTGCATCATTTTTTGGGAAACTTGTAAAATAATAAGTAGAGAATATTTTTGGATCCAACCTTTCCTATCTAGAAAAACTTCTTCACTAAGTTTCTGAGAAGACTTACAGTAGAACTACACAGACATGCATAGAGAAAGAGAAACAAAAATTCAAACAAGTTACTTTAAGCCCAATAACTGTGTGTAGGATTGCAAGCTTTAGTCTTAATTTCCATGGTGGCACCATAGAAATATATGGAAGGAAAGGCAAAAGAATTGTGATTAATTGCTTGGATGTTAAGCTGTTGAGGACTAACCTCCCCTTTGCTGATTTTGCCCTTCTAATGCTGCATTCCAGGATCACCCTTAAATGCTGAGTTTTGGGAAAGTTAGACAAAGGAAGCCATACACACAATTCATTATGCTATCAGAAAAATGTAAGAATTGCTACTGGGTTGGAGAGGTTTAAAAAGAGGATTAGATTGAAATAAACGAAGGCTAAACTTCAATTACCTCATGTAACCACTTTCAATATTGTTTCCTAGTGAAGATGAACAGGAGGCTGGTACTTCTCCACACTGTCCTCTTTTGTGGGTTTCTTACGCTTGCTAAGCCTCTAGATGATTTGTCCAACTCCTGGACAAAATAAGCTTTTGATCAATTCCATTGGGCCTCTGCTTACATTTGATTTATTCAGTTTGTGTAGCCACCCATTTCAAACCATTTTGGTGGTGGCAGCTTATGAAAGTAGTACAAGAAGAAAAAGAACTTTTTGTACAAAGGATTTTGCAAAGTGAGCAGATTTACAGAGTTGAAAACAAGGGCCTAAAATTGGGTGAAGATGAAAAGAGGCAGACTTCCTCAGTTGACTTCTTCATTCTGTTCATGCGTAGATAATCAAAATCCTCATAATGCCACCGTTTCTCTAATTGTTATAAAACATTCCTTAGGATGCAGTGCTAATGAAAGTATGCCTCTTCCCTTAAGTTCCTGAGCTTTGATCCACATGGCATGTTGATACAAATTATTTCCTGAATAAATGTCCAATTGATTCTAATGGCTATTGCTGACTACAGTGATCCATGTCTCAATCATTTGTAGTTTGGTATACATAGAACTGCTCCTGAAACACTTTTCACTCATAAAAAATATGTGGAAGGTAAGTTGCTTGTTGGTTTTGTTTTACTTTACTCATGTGTTACTTTACAGTTGATTTTGTTTTGGTTTCACTCATACTACTCCAGTCTTTGTTTTCACTGACATAATTCAAGGAGTTAGTACTTATCCTTACAGGGTTAGAAAAAGAATCTGAAGGACTGCTATCCTCTGTGTATGAGTTTACCCATAATTTGTAATAATTTAGGAAAATTTTAATGAATTCTTCCACCAAGAAAAGCAATACTGAATGGAATTTCTATGTAGAAAGGTTGTGTTGGATGCTTCCCTGTTATGTTTGACAAAGGTTATCCCTTTATTATCTATAAGATTTATAAATTGCTTTATTCCATTGAGTTTTAATTAGAGTACAGAAAATGCAGTTAATAAAACGCTCTTCCATCTCACATTTTCACTTTCATCTTTTATGCTAACTCCATTTGATTAAGTTACCAAAGGTCTTTAATCTCCAGTCTTGTATGAAATAAAAGACAACTTCCTACACTTCTGGTGAAGGAGACATATTCCAGAGAAGGGTAGATATGACTGAGAATGCCTCTCTAGGTTCTCTGCTATCCTAATTTTTCATGGAAGAGGACCTTGGATTACGCAGGCAGAATGAATGGAGAGATGCAGTCTCAGTTTTCAGGCTCTAAACCCTTTAGGGCTTTATGGTTGATAACCAATCCTTGAATTGCACTTGGGGAGAAACCAATAGCCAACACATCTTCTGTATCGGTGGTTTAATTCAATTATTTTTTTATAACAACCCACTCAGATTCTGGGCAGCTTACAAAATCCAGAAAATAATAAAATCAATTAAACACACATACCCAAGCAACCTAGATGAAAACATTCAGAATGATACCCTATACAAGGCCCCCACAAATACACTAGTAAACATATTAACCCCAGGCTTGGGAACAGAACCAGATTTTAAGAGCTTTCCAGAAGGTCAGAAAAGTGAGTACCCTTCATGTCTGGGTGGGGTATTCTAAAGGGAAGCAGCAACAGAGAAGATGCACTTCCTCAGTTCTATAAGACGGCAACATTTAATAGTGACAAAGATAATTGAGGTGACAGGTAGTCCTCAATTTAAAATCATTTATTTAGTGACCATTCGAAGTTCAACAGCACTGAAAAAAGTGCTTTATGACCGTTTTTCACACTTAGGACCATTGCAGCATCCCCATGATCACATGATCAAAATTCAGATATTGGGCAACTGGCACGTATTTATGATGGTTGCAGTATTTCTGGGTTATGCGATCACCTTTCATGACCTTCTGACAAGAAAAGTCAATGGGGTAATCAAATTCACTTAACAGCCATGTGACTAACTTAACAACTGCAGCGATTCACTTAAGAACCGCAATAAGATGGTAAAATGGGGCAAAATTCTCTTTTAACAACTGTCTTGCTTAGCAATAGAAATTTTGGACTCAATCGTGGTTGTGAATCTAGGATTATCTGTATTTAATCCACTCATGCATGGCTTTTGAAGACCTATGGCCCATTTTTCCACATAAAGTCACTGATTCTTTATTGGCCTCAAGTTATTTAATTCCATCGCCACTTCCAAATCTTTCATAATCACACGAGGTACCAGTAGTCCAAGAAACTAGTAATAAGAGCTTTGGAGCAATTACTTTCATGTATTACTCATAGGTGTGATTTATGATCCTTTCTTTCAGGATTGGTGTCCTAAATTAATCCACCCTCAGTCTCCAAAATTGGACAAGGCTGTCATTATTTTTCCCTAAAGCTGTCAAGAATGAGTGACCAATTTGCTAAATTTATAGATCAGCTATGCTCTTGACAAGCAGGACTATTCTAAATACTACCCACAACTTAATTGTTTCCTTCTTGTTTTACTTATTGTCTCATTTGAATATTTGAATACAGCCATTTTTTCAGTTATGAGCCAGGATTACAAGGATTGCCATTATTTTAAAACAATAACTGCTTGAACTGACCTGAACTCTTTTTCTCATAGCAGCCACATTATTGTGAATACCAAATTTTGGTTCTCGGTTTGGATGGGGCTGGAAAAAGCACCATTCTTCACTATGTATGTAGTCCAGAAGCCAAGAAGCATATAGCACCTACTCAAGGCTTCAGCTCAGTGCAGCTGCAGGCCAGTGGGCTCCAGATGGACCTTCTAGAAGGTAAGCCCTGTTTGGAAATAGGGCACAATCTGCAACACACTGCATGTCCGGCACGTGTGCAGGAAAGATGGGTCTGGAACTTCTTCTATGATAGCAATCACTGGCTTTGTTCAGAGAAACCACACTTAACTTCTAACTATACCATAAACTAAGCCTCAAAAAGCCTAACTGAGGTTAATAATATCCAAACAACCAACTTCTTTAAAACTGATCTATGTTAACATCGGTTTCTATCTAACGTATATTGAAGTAAGGGAAAACTGTCTTGAAACCCTTCTCCTGAATTGAATTTATGTCTTCTGTGCTGGGAATCTCTTTATGTCTATGACTTGTCCATTTTTGTATCTTTCAGCCTGAACAATGCATGAGAGATGAATAGATATTTTGATGCAATGGAGAAAAATCTCCCTCTTATTTAAATCCACATCTGCATTCCAGTCATGGGAAAGATGCTCGTGATATGCTGTAAAGAAATAATTTCTCATGATTTGTTCCTCAGTGTGGGCACTGCAATTAAGCACATCTGGAGGGCATCACAATTAGAAAGAATGCTAATTCTTGTATTTGTATTTTTGCTCTTTGTTTTACTAGTTGGTGGGAGCCAGAATCTACGCTTCTACTGGAACCAATATCTGAGCAAAGCCCACATTTTGGTGTTTGTTGTAGACTCTGCAGATGGCTCACGCCTTCATGTTGCTCGGCAGGAGCTCCACTGCCTGCTAGCTGAGGACCCTCAGCTGCCTTTGATAGTCTTAGCCAACAAACAGGTGAGTCCCTTGCTATCTTTCACATGCTACATTCTAAAATTGTAGCTTGATATAAATGGACTTGTGATGGAAGAGCAGCTTGTGATGCGAGAGTGACTCTGTGAGAGTCCTTTGACTCACACCATTAGTTTTCCTAGATTACCATTCTGTACTTCCAAAATCTCTTAAAGTTTGCAAGAATGCAACCAAACTGTAACAGTAATTACCAATAACACAATTTCTTACTAATTTTGAGAAGTGAAAAAAGAAACATCAGCATATATTAAGCTTAATCCTCAGGCAAATGCAGAAAAATACAAAACTGTGGCATAGCTCTTACAGGAAAGGCCTAAGGTGTTTAAAATGACTGATTGTGTATCTATTCTAGGACAAGAGTGATGCCCTGAGTGTGGCAGAATTGCGAGAGGAGCTGGCCTTGCACAACCTGGATAGTCAGAGGACATTCTTTCTCTTGCCCACAAGTGCAACTTATGCTGGTCTGACCACTGCGAACAGTGTTCTTCACTTGAAGCACCTGCTGGTCAACATTCTTGCCCATTCAAGTAAGATGGACTCTCTGTGACTGTGCCTCTCAGCAATAACTTTTTCCACATGGTCAGGAAGCCTTTCTTCTTAAAAGCCTACCTAGGCATTTACCAAATGCACTTGGAGAAGGAATTCCACTTACCAATATAGCCTTGGAGATAACTCCTATTGTTTTGGATAAGACGGAAGGAAAACAAAGGCAAAATACATTGTTTGAGTGGGGCATAAATCAATCTCAGAGACTAGCTACTGAAAGGAGCTGCTGCTCTTTTCACAAACCTAAAGAACTATAATACCAATATTTGCATTAAGACTTTGCATTCTTCTTTACTGGATCTACTAGTTGACTTTACAATCAGCAGGAAAAGATAATTCAATGACTTTATATAGCGACAACTAAGAAAGTCATTTTATAGGCTCTTTGCCTATGAAATGACTTTGTTATTTCAAAAGCTAGGGGTTAGTCTTGGCCCATAAAGGGTTACTTCATCCTGACTGCAGCTAAGGGAGAGTAGTATGTACTGAAATTGGTGGCTTGTCTAGGTTTGAGGGATCCTTGATGGAATATCTTTTATTTCTGGTTAAGCAGGTTGGAACAGTTGTGCCTTGAACTTATGCCAAAGCTACTTCAGTCACTGACTCTGCTATCTTCTTATTTATTAGTTGATTCTTAAGTAACCTCCACAAGGTCTAAGAGAACTGGAAAGTTTGGGTTAGATCACGAAGAGATGCACAAAACTAACATCCTCCAAACTAGCTGAGCTCAACTGTCAATTTCCCATGTTGGCTAGGAAGTCTGAGATGCAGACCAACACATGCAGGTGTCCCTGATAATGGCAAAGTTGTTCAGCAGTAAGATACTTGAGTATTCCTATTTGATCTCAACCCCTCAGGGGCTCTTAAAAGTTTTTATTTCTGCTCCATTATACAAAGTATTATCAATACAAAAGCTATTGTGAGCTAGTAATTGCTGATACAAACTACAGGTAGGCCACATCATATGGGCTACCAATAACATTCTCTTAAATTTCTAATGAAGAAAAAACAGCCATTTGCCTCACCTCTGCATTAAAGCATAATTCTACATGTGCAGGAAACCAATCCCATCTTCAGGCAATTTGTCTCTATAGCTCTAATGATGTTACAAATAGAAATGATGCTGTTTCTTAAATAGGAAAATGATGCATATACTCTCTAATGCTCCCTCTTCAGGATTTTTGTTTGGATTAAGCTTCTTTTGTACAACTTACATTTTAACCATCCCCCTCCTTTATTTATCCTATCACGGAATATAGGAAACCTGAATAATACATCTTAGCCATATATGCAATAGGCGATTGCTAACAAATGCTTTGTATTTTTTATCAATAAAATTTGTGTTGTAAGATATGACTCTGCTCTTCACTACTTGAGGAATCCTGCGTACAATTATCAGGATACAATTATTGCCAATGACCATTTTCATCAGATATTACTTGGGATTAGACAGCTTTTTAGTCCTTCGGGAGTTTCAGCAGAGAATTCAGAAGCTTCATCAACTGCAAATTCCTGTGGTAGCTGCATGACAATGTATAACAGGGCTTTTCAACCAGTGGTATGGGTACCACTTGTGGTACATTGGCACCTGGCAGGTGGTACGCAACCATCCTAGAAAAGTAGCGGGGGAGGGGAATGAGCTGAACTGGTGGCAGCACCGCACAAGCCTGAGCAAGAGATGGCTGGAGCTGCAGGGCTTTCAGGGCTCAGTGGAAGCGCCAGGATCAGTGCCGCTTTCCAGCTGATCGGCACTTCTTTGAGGCTGTCAGGGCTCAGTGGAAGCGCCAGGATCAGCGCCAGGTTCCAGCTGGAGCTCGGTGCTGATCCTGGTGCTTCTGCTGAGCCCTGAAGAAGCACCAATCAGCTGGAAAGCCACACTGATCCTGATGCTTCTGCTGAGCCCAGAAGCGCCAATCAGCTGGAATGTTGCAGCATCTCCAGGGTCTTGTGATTTACATTCAAATGCTTGGGAACTGATTCATATTTATGACGATCAGTGTCCCAGGGTCATGTGAAGTGACCAAAACCTGCTGCAACCACCCAGCAGATGGGGGGAATAAAAACCAAACACCCCCCCCACCCTACCCCCATTGCCAATCCTCAACAGAAATGCTCACAACAATGAAAACCTCGGACAGGAGGAAGAGCGCCACCAGGCGCTGTCTTGCTCGGCTGTGGCTTGGAGGAGCACTTTTTTCAGTGCCATTATAACTTTGAACAGTCACTAAGCAAACTGTTGTAAGTCGAAGACTAACAGTACTTTATCACTTTTTTCCTTTTTTTTTTGGTCATCAAGTTTTTGACACCTTGCTAGGCGACTGGTGGTACTCGGATGTTGCCATATCCTAAAAGTGGTACAATGGGTGAAAAGGTTGAAAAGCCCTGATGTATAACTGCAGTTTCAGTCTCCAGAGACACAAAGAAGAATTAATGCTGTTTCTACTTTTAAAATTGCCGAGGAAAGATGACTTGACAATCCATAATGTATCATATATTAGGAATCCTCATTTCACCATTTCCATCAGGCAGGACAGTGACTTCTTCCCTCCCATAAATATGGACTAGGATTTATTGAGAGAGTTAGCATCCCTTTGGGATAGACCCTTACTGGAGAGTGGAGATAGCTCTTTCTGGCCAAGTTTACTAGTTCTGATGCTTTAATCCTGATGCCCTCATCTTATTTCTCAGAAAGGAACCTACTATTTGAGGCTACTGTTATTGTGCTCTTTCCAAAATGCTCAAAAAGTGGACAAGGTAGTCTACAATTCACCTCTGCTCTTGTAACTAACATATTTTTTTCAATAAGCTCTATAAGGTTTAGGGAAATCATTTATGTCAACCAAGATCGCTACAAGGCAAAATCATATTTGGCCATTTTAAGAGATATTTTGCCTTGAAGAACCATCAGAGAAATAAATAAACCTAAAAGCTGACTGAAATTTTATACACTGCATCTGTATTTTCTTATCTCTTTTTAGAAGGCAATACTTTATGTAATTCAAGTATCAGTTTTTTAGTCCCAATTACTTAAATCCATGTCAGCAGATGAAATTATGATTTAGCATTATTATCCTCATAATTATTGCTCCATTTTTTCTTGCCGTAAAGATGCAATGAATGTCTGGTACTCCTCGGGATAGAAGCGTTTATACACATTGATCTTCCTCTTTATTTGTTTTGGTGTATCCTGGTAATAGTTCTTCTCATCACGAGCCATAGCCTAGGCAATAAATTAAAGTATAAATTAACAGAGAAGCAGTTTTATATCAACATATAGTTTCAGAAAGTCCCCACACCCAGAAAGCAAGCAGTACATTAAACATCAAGTCTCAAGGAGAGGCTGTACATAAAGCAAATACAGCCACAGAACTGCAGTTAAAAAAAAAGATAGATTCAGATGCTGGATGCAATTTCCTAGAGAATGGGGAGGGAACTAGTTGCCCTCCAGATATTTTGAATTCTGCCTGCAGCAAAGGATTATAAGAACTCCAGTACAGGCCCTAGATTTCTTACTTCAGTTCAAATGTCCATTTCAGAAAAATCATACATTTTGTTAAGCAAGAAACACTGTACAAAGCAATATGAGCAAACAGAGGAAACATATCCTTTTATAAAACTGCCTACATAATGCATAATGTATCAATAATCCTATTATATAAATAAATACAAGACTTAACAATCATGAAAATCATTCATATTAAAACTCATGTCCAGATCTGACTACAGTTTATAAAAATGTGGGAGGAAAATAAAGATCCAGAAAAGTCTCTCTGGGGAAAATGTTAGTACTCAAAAGATCTTCTGTTTTAAATACTTACTCCCCTGTGAGAGGAGATCTCACCCGGCCAAGCTGTTTCAAAGGCATCTACAGATTAAAACTCACTTGGAATTGTCCTTGGAATAACTGGAAGCAAGTGCAGGAGGCAAACAGACGGAGCGTTGGCTTACCTGAATGCCTCTTCTCAGCATGATGATGAAGAATCCACCAATGGGTTATTTCAGTCCTCCTGCCCAATCAGACTAAGTTGTCAAGTTGTCACGCCCCTCCTTGACTGGAGCCACCCAGTTTCATCAACGGCATAGCCAATGACAACAGTTCGACGTGATGACTCTCAGAGCAGGTACAAGGAAAAAAACAACCACAAGCACCTGGCCCAGACCTAACTGACCTCTAGAAGGGAGGGCGTGGATTCTTCATCATGCTGAGAAGAGGCGTTCAGGTAAGCCAACGCTCCTTCTCCAGCATGATGACTGAAGAATCCACCAATGGGATGTACCAAAGCTCTCAAAGTCCCTATGGGAGGGGGTCAGTTGAGGCCTGTGATCCTGATGCAGTGACCACTTGTTGGAGAATTCGTCTACCAAAGGCAGCCTCAGCCGAGGCAAACTTGTCTAAACCATAATGCCTAATAAAAGGTGAAGGCGAGGACCATGTCGCCACCCTGCAAATATCCTCAATGGACGCTTGAGTTGCCCACGCCGCAGATGTGGCAGCACTGCGGGTGGAGTGAGCCATCACATGACTAGGAATGGGCAGGGCAAGTGATACGTACGCACCTGCTATGCAAGCCCTGATCCACCTATCTATCGTGGAAGTGGATACCTTTTTGCCCATAGATGAAGGCTGAAAGGATACAAACAGGGCTTCAGTCTTACGAAACGCCGCCGTGCATTTGATATAACAGCGCAAGGCTCTCCTTACATCCAATGAATGCTATTGTCGTTCCAAATCATGTGATGGGCGGGGACAGAAGTCTGGGAGAATCACCTCCTGTGATCTATGGAACACTGTGTTTATCTTAGGAATAAACGATGGATCTAACCTAAGAACTACCCTGTTGTCGTGGAACGTGCACAGGTCCTTCCTGATGGATAAAGCGGCCAGTTCCGATATGCACCTGGCGGAGATAATGGCTATCAGGAAGGAGACCTTAAGTGACAGGAACCGCAACGAACAAGTCTTAATGGGTTCAAAGGGTGAAGAGGTTAATGCCTGTAGAACCCGGGGTAGCTCCCAGGAGGGATACCTGTGAACCACGGGAGGTCTGCTATTGGTGACTCCCTTAAGGAAGGAGCGTATTGAAGGGTGCTAGGACAAAGAGTCTGAAGCGTCCCAGGAGAGCACCATGGACAGAGCCGCTACCTGTCTGCGAATAGTGTTGGCTGACAACCCCTTGTTTACGCCCTCCAACAAGTAATCCAATACCCTTGGAATACTTACCTGGGACAGACTCATGTGATTTTTGTCACACCAGGGACAGAAGTTCCTCCACGTATGATTGTAAATATGATTAGTCGCCAGTCTCCTGGCAGCTTGGATCATATCAATCACCCCTGATGAGTACGACTCCTGAGTCAGGGTGTGGCGTTCAAGTGCCAGGCGGTCAATTGTAACCATTGGGGTCTGGATGTTGTAGATCCCCGTGTTAACCGTATGCAACTGCCGGGGATCTGCCACGGAGCTGAGACAGAGAGGCTCACTAGGTCTGCGAACCACGGCCTTCTGGGCCAGTGAGGTGCAATAAAAATTAACTCCGCCTGCTCCTCCAGGATCTTCCTGACAACTGCTGGAAGCAGAGGGAGTGGGGGAAAGGCGTACAAAAGGCTTTGCGGCCACTGGCTGCATAGGGCGTCCGTTCCCTCTGCCCCAAGAGGGGAAGCGAGAAAAGAATCTGGGCAGTTGGGTGTTCTCTGGTGAGGCGAAAAGGTCCACAATCAGATGGCCAAATCTGTCAAAGACCTCCCTGAAGATATCCGGGTGTAATCTCCATTCCGAATGGTCTACTATCGACCTGCTGAGGAAATCTGCCTGATGATTTGCCTCTCCCGAGATGTGCTCTGCTTTGATGGAAAGCAGACTGCTCTCTGCCCAGCTCAGTGCTCGAGCCTCCGTCATAAGTGACCTGGACCGAGTGCCCCCTTGCCAATTCACGTGAGCTTTTGCAGCCACGCTGTCTGTTAGAACCACCACATGTTGCCCCTTGAGTATTGTCTGCAAATGTCTGAGAGCCAGATGGATCGCTCTGAGTTCCAACCAATTTATGCTGTGCCTCAGGTCTGTCCGTGACCACTGACCTTGAGCCATCTGGGTTTGGAGGTGTGCACCCCAACTGAAAAGACTTGTGTCCGTGTTCACACTGATACGACGAGGCTCCTTGAAAAAGGTCCCCTTGAGAATCGCCGAGGATGTCCACCAGCCGAAAGACGCACCTGACGAGGGACGCGCACTAACTGGTTGGAGGTACTGGTGTGTTGTCTCTGGTACGGGAGCAGAAACCACTGAAGGTGCCTAGCATGTAGTCGGGCCCACGGCATTATCAATATGCAGGATATTAACTTCCCCAGGAGCTGGGAAACGAGAGCCAGTGTAACTGCCCTGCTCCTGCGTACCCTGAGTGCCAGATCTCTGATGCTCCTGCATCGTTCCTCTGACAGGAACACATGGCAAGAGTCCGTGCCTATTACCGTGCCCAAGTATAACAGGTGGATCGAGGGAGATGTCTGGCTCTTTTTGAAATTTATCAAGAACCCGTGTTTCTGGAGAGTCCTGATAGTGAGAGCCAAATCCAACTGGGTGGACGTGACTGAATGAGATTGGATCAATATGTTGTCCAGGTAACACTGGACGCGTACCAGGACAAATCTCAAATGAGCTGCCAGTACCGCCAGGATCTTGGTGAAAACCCTGGGGGCGGAGGAGAGGCCGAATGGTAGAGCCCTGTACTGGAAGTGGTGGTTGAGGTAACAGAATCGCAGAAACCTGCGATGCTCTGGGAGAATGGGGAATGTGTAAATATGCCTCTGTTAGATCTATTGAGGTCATGAGATCTCCTCGCCTGACTCTGGCCAGGATTGAATGGAGCGTCTGCATTTTGAACTTCCGGTACTGAAGATGGAGGTTCAGACCCTTGAGGTCGAGGATAGCTCTCCATCCCCCTGAGGATTTGGGGACTACAAATAGTATGGAGTAATACCCTCATCCCACCTAATTCAGGGGGACCTCCTCTATGGCCTTGATACTGAGTAAGTGTTGAATGGCGTCTTCCATGAGCCCTCTTTTTATTGAGTTTCTCATGGCTGGACAAGACACGAAATAGTCTACGGGCATGGATTTGAACTCCAGGGACAGGCCTTCTTTTATGGTACACAGGCCTTCTTTTATGGTACACAGAACCCAGGAGTCTGTGGTTGTGTTTTACCATTGGCGGATGAAAAAACTGAGCCTGCCGCCAATGGGGGGAGCCCCTCCCGAGTCACTTGGTGCAGTGGAAGGGACGACCCCCTCTGCCACAAAAGGAAGACTTGGCCTGGGCCTGATACTGGGACCAGTCCCTGTAGTTTGCCCTATCAAAGGAACGTTCCGGTTTGGGTGCTGGAGGCCAGTAGGATTGACCCGTCTCTGCCGGAACTCCAGCCCGAAAGGACTGACGCTGCCCATAGGGGAGAAAGCGTCTGCTGGCCCTCCTTGTCAAATGAGAGATTACTTTCTGCTTTTGTTTGTTCTCAATGAGATACGGAGTCAAAGCCTCGCCAAACACCCTGCCTCCCTTGAAGGGAGCGGTGGCTGCTCGCCACTTATGTTTGCTCTCGGCCCTCCAATTCTTAAGCCAGAGCAGCCTCCAAGTGACTAGGCCGGAGGCCATTGCCCGGGCCGAGTGTTTGGCAGAGTATAAAGATACATCTGCCATATACTCAGACGTTGCTATGAGTTTGGTCAGATCCTGGTGGATTCTGACCTCCTCCTGGGGAATTCTATCCTGTAACTGTCTAAGCCAGGTAAGGGAGATTCTGGCGAAGAATGATGTGGAGGTCGCCGCCTTCGCTGCCCATGCAGATGCCAAGTGAAATTTGTGCAACGCTAGTTCAGACTTCTTATCCTCTGCCTTAAGGGCATCCGAAACATCTGCAGGGAGACCGGCTGTCGAAAAAAGTGGGGCTAGAGTTTCATCCACTTTGGGCACCTCCAATAAATCAGTCAGATTTTGAGCCACGTCTACAATCTTACGCTCAGCCGCTCCTTGGGATGGCTGAGCTGCCGGTGATTCCCATTGTCCTTGAATGTTCTTCAGGAACAAGGGGGGACAGGGTATTCGTAGGTGTTTAACTACAGGTACAGCGAACAAGGGGTTTGTGTCCTGATCGATGGAACCCTGTGGGGTGGGAACTGGATCGGAGGTGAGCTTAACCGCTGCGCAGGCCCTGCGCAGCAAAGAAGGAAACAAAGATATATTGAAGAGCTCTGCCATGGGCTGGGAGTCTTGTGTGGGCTCCTCACAATCTGACCATCGGTCTGCACCGTTGTCATAATCCGAGTCATTGGAAGAATCGGAATCAGGAGAGTGTGATGGTGAGACCATGCCGGAATGATCCAGTATGGGTCGTGATGAGGTAGTGAACGCTGATGAAGGACCCGGAATGGGTGACGTTTGATGGTGGCCCGATGATGCCATGGCTTGAAGAACCGCCTGCGATATCATCAATTGTAGCTGGTCTGTGAAGCACGGCTCTAGCGGAGGCCGTAACCCTGCAGCCGTCGGCGTGAATGTCGCTGATAGTGCCGTAGAGGGGCCTGGCAGGTTGAGGTCCTCCCCCAAAAGGGGTGGTCCTCCCTGACCAAAGGTCTGAATCAAGACCTACTGATGTCCACGCTCCGGTGACCACACCCTCGATGAAGACAGTAGTTGTGCTCCTGTCCCAGGGACTGCTGCTGGGGGAAGCGGAGGCGTATGTTCTTGCCCAGCTGACAAGCGTTGGGCCCAGGAGAATTGCTTCTCCAGGACTCTGTGTGTGTGCTCAGCCTGCTTATCGCTTGCCTTACCAGCCTTCCTGCCGTATTTGGATTTCGCTTTGGCCTTTCCCTTAGGTGCTTCTGGAACCAGAGCGGCTTGGTTGGATTGGCTATCCGTGTCCAAAGGCTATGGCTCAGTGTTGTCTGCCATGTTGATCAAGAGGCATCCCAGATGAGGGTCTGGAACTGACTCGCTCTGCAAGAGATGTCAGGAGGCCACCCGGTGAGGGACTGACTGCACGTGGAGTAACGTGAGCCGGCCCACTGGCTAAGCCGGGCTCACGCTAGATGCAACAAGGCGCTCATCACCAGGGCAATAGACAATCCGTATGTCAGCCCTGAGGCTTAAAAGGTGACAAAATAACATGTGTCTCACAAAAGTGGCAATGGTCAGAACTGGCAAGCAACCACTAGATGCAGAGTGGCAGATACTAAGGCGATGTTAGGCGAGCAAGGCCTGATAGTCTGTCAAGGCAGCACATTAGCTGGATCCACAAATCTTGTTGTGATTGTGATGTCTCAATTGAATTTGGAACAAAACATACAGAAAACCTAAACTTAAGACTAGAGTGAGTCCACAACAATTATATACATGCCTATCTATAAGAATCTATATTTATATATCTATATATATTTATCTATCTATAACCTATATATATCAATAAATAAAAATGATTTGAATTGTTGTGAACTAAGCCCCCAAAATGGCGACTGTGACTGGGAAACGTGTTCGAAGCTTCCTTAAAGAAATGTGCAGCCTCACAAAATGGCGGACGCCCTGAACCCAGGAAGAGAGGGGGGGGACTAATGATTGAGATTTGGGGTCGATCTAATAACAATAAGGCTTCAGGAACTCCCGGGTCCAAAGCTTGAATGGGGAAATTCGAACAAATCGCGCCCAACAGCTGTTGGGCGCGACGGAGCACGCCGCGCTTTGCGAGGCCTCCTTCGATCCGAAAGGCAGCCGGAGCTAAACACTTAAAAAACCCTTTTCTTGTTCCCCGCAGCGCTCGTAATCCACTCAGCTCAGTCTATCAGCCTGCTGAAAAACCTTCAGCAAAAGGCTGAAGGCCGAACGGGCCCAAAATGGCGGCCCTGAGCTAAGTAGATCCGACCGAGCCCAGTCAGAAGTATGAGGCCACATGGCCTCAAAATGGCGACCACAAGAGAAATTAGAAGTCTCTGAGGGGAAAAACAGCTCCGCTAATTATGGAGATAAAAATCACCCCCTTTTCGTACCTAAGAGGTGCTGGGAATAAACTCAGCAGTAAATTTAGGGGAAAACAGCCACCCCCCCTTAAGGTATAGAGGAATACTGCGTTCCTCCTCTGTTCAAAGGAGGGGAATAGGGTTGAGAATCCCCTGTGAAGGGAATAATCAGAGGCTAGGAGCCTCTAATTCTCTAATCCAAAGAGTCCACTAATGGGTTTACATTGATTTAGTCTAACCTGCAATTCAGTCAAACCTGAGAGTCAAGTTATCACGTCCTCATGGGCAAAAGACTAAGATGAAACTGGGTGGCTCCAGTCAAGGAGGGGCATGACAACTTGACAACTTAGTCTGATTGGGCAGGAGGACTGAAATAACCCATTGATGGATTCTTCAGTCATCATGCTGGAGAATGGCATGATGTGGTAATAACAGCCAGTGCTTCTCACTTTGAAAATCTAATTATTATAATTGGGATTATCTGATCTGATTTTCATATCATTTTCTAATGCTGTATTGCAGTTAAACAAAATAATATCAAATGAAAATAATTACAAAATTATCTCTGGCCAAAAAAATCAGAAGGTCTACCTTATAATTTTCACCATGATTCTGAATCATGTGTTTGACGTAGTCAATAAGGTCTGTGGAGAGGGTCTCGGATTTTTTCTCTGGAAAGCTGGCTTCATATTCCAATTCTGGGCATAAAGAAAAGAAAGCAAGAAGGTATTAAGAAATGTTTGCACACTATGAAACCTCCTTTTGTGGAAATAGAATAGCTCTACCCAACCATTACATCATGGAAGTCACATCCCTTTCCTCCAATAGGAGACATGCCCAGGCTTGCCTGAAAAAAGATGCATTATTTTCGTAACAGCAGACACAATGTATTCATGTTAAACTCTCACCCTAGTTTCTAATTATTATCAAACTAATTATAAAATACAGTTCGCATTCAAAACCACACACCCCAAAAATTGAATATCTGCTACATCTGATAATAAGCAAGAAGAAAAGAAAACTGCACTTAATTGGAATACCAAGATCTCTAATGAAGGATCTCCCTATGAAGAATAACATCTGTGTCACACTCTGCCAATATGAAGTAATACCCACCATTTATTACATATGGCTTCCTAATGGTTTTTGTCTCTGCCTCTTGTCCATCGATTTCCATTTTCATACCCTGTAATTTAAAAGACATGACAACTCACATCATACAAAAAGGCAGCTAGGAATTATTTTGTATTTTTTTTAACCCCAATGTTATCATTTTATACTAATGGTTAACACATTTTAAATACTTAAAAGGATCAGTAACTTTCTTTTGGTATCTAATTGGAGGCAGTGTTACATCACATAGTTTCAAATTATTATATAATTCAAGTAGAGATAGCTATTTTATAAGTCTTTAGCACTCTACCATTTATTGCTCAGGATAGCTCTGGATGTCAGCACCAGAGGGCATTAAGTGAATAAATGAAATGCCAAGATTTGGAAATAGCTCTTCAACTATTTCAATTTCCTAAAAAGTAAGATAGTCGGGCAAAAGAAGAATTTACTTCTAAACCAAAAACTGGGTTAATGACAGTTTAGTTACAATTTTATTTCTCATGCATACTTTATATTTAACCAATACCATCTGAGATTTACTGGAAAAATTCTAGAGAAACATTTTCATGATGTACTTTTCTAACCAGTTATGCCATTTTCATTTTCCAATTAATGTCTTCCTGGAACATCAATCAAATAAATAGAGCAAGCTCCTAAATTATAAACTTGATTTATACTTTTCATTCAACATTCAAGTGGTAACTTGGAATTCATACAGCACTAACCTTTGGAATGGGAATTGCCTTGTTTGGATCAACAGCCAGGCCCATTTCTGCCAAATTCTTAGAAGCTGATTTGGTGCTATCCCAGGCATGTCGGATTTGAGCACTGAAGAGAAATAGGGATGGGGGAGAGAGAGAGAGATAAAGCAGAGCATCAATGCTATGTAATCTTGAAGAGATTCCTCTCTTTTCAATAGTAATGACCACACTTTTGCAATCAAGACAGTTTTTGCATCCAAAACAAAGCAACAAATGGCAGCCCTCTCCCCCAATTCAAGTGCACTGGGCACTGGAATGTTAATTTGATGCTGAAAATCTCAAATCTATATGTGCCCCTCTCTTTCCACAACTGGAAAAGCACATTTAAATCAGGGGTTCCCAACCCCTGGTCCATGGACCGGTACCAGGCCGCAGTATGCTAGCAACTGGGCCGCACAAACAAGCAAAGCCCCATCTGTGGGATGCAAGCAGCACACAAAACCACACCCCCTCCAGTCCATGGAAAAACCTCTCTCCATATAACCGGTCCCTGGTGCCCAAAGGTTGAGGACCTCTGCTTTAAATGACAATCTGCTGGTATTTCATGACATATAAAATGGGCTGTCTATGGCAGGGCTTTTCAACCGGTGGTACGCATACCACTTGTGGTACATTAATGAGTGGCAGGTGGTACGCAGCCCTGCCTAGCCAACTGTAGTGGGGGAGGGAAAGAGCCAGCACAGGGAAGGACTGTGAGGCAAGGCAGTGAGAGAGTCATCTGGAGCTGCAAAGGCCCAGACTCACTTCTGGCTCACCCTCCCCCATGAGAAAGGAAGAGGGGCAGAGACAGTAGAGCCTATAAGAGGAGGCAGTTTGGGCAGGAGAGGGAGAGGGAGAGAAAAAAAAGCAGCAGCCTTGGGAGGAGGCAGAGTCAGCTGCACAGGAGGGGGAGGGGGAGAGTGGGGGGAGAGGAGATCAAGCAGGCTGGCCATGAGCTGATCTACAACTGCTATGGCAGCCACCTGTGCTGGCAGCAGCAAACAGGCAAGAAATGCAGTGGGGGAGGGAATGAAAAAAGGCAGCAATGTCTGGCTGAGGAATTCTGGGAGTTGAAGTCCACAAGTCTTAAAGTTGCCAGGTTGAGAACCCCTGCTTCAGAAGGAGATGGGAATGAGAAAAAGGGAGGCAGGGAAGGGAGGGAGGAAAGGAAGTTCCGCCTTAGCACTTGGCCACCAGCAGCTCTGCCATTAACTTTGCTTGCAGAAGGGGATCACATGACCATTATAAATATGAATCAGTTGCCAAGCATCCAAATATAAATCACATGATCCTGGGCATCCTGCAATGGTCATAAGCCTTTTCAGTGCAATTGCAACTTTGAACAGGTTTTTTTTTTTTGGTTAAGTTTTTGATACCTTGCTGGGTGGTACTCGAATATTGCTATATCCTAAAAGTGGTACAATTGGTAAAAAGGTTGAAAAGCCCTGGTCTATGGCAGCTATCTCAACTCTACCTAACAACTGATCCTGTACAACTGTCTAGTGCCTTAAAAAATCTTGTATTTCAACATATCTGTCTAAAGATATTTCAAGTATCATTAAGAGGCAATCTTCTTTAGCATAATTTGGTTTCATTTCATTATTTCTTTTAAAACTTACTCATCTTCTTGAATATTTTACCTTTTTTATACATGAAAAGGAGTCATTATAGCAATGATAATGAAGCACTCGCCATAACTTGAGTTGAGCCATTTTCATTCTATATTTTTTTTAACCAAATCTAATTCTGCCATTCTTCATTTATTCTTCATTCTATCAATTCTTCATTCTAATGATCATTTGGCCCTGAACTCTATATCCACCAGTATTTTTCCAGGGGAAATTAGCATGGAATAGACATCATAGATAACTAAAAGAATCAGAAGTTGAACCAATATTCTGCATTCCATGATTGAAATCTCCGTGGGGAGATAGTTGAATAGGAGTAGTTATCTAGAAAACAGAGAAAATGCAGGATTAAAGGAGCAGCTAGTGTGCAACTCAGGAAAAGGCAAGGAAAAGTGAGACAACGGGGATGCAGGATTTATAGTTTTAATTTTACAATGAGGACATGTGGTTTATGTTGCTGCAGTTTTTATAATGCATTATTTTCCTATCATTAGCCACTCCAAACTATCCAGATCCCTTTTTTAGCGGATAATATAATTCAAAGAAAGAAACATGCACACTGGGCTGTTTTGGGAACAAAACCCACGTTGACAGGTTTTGAAGACGATCTCGCCAACACCATTTTATTATTATTGTTGTTGTTGTTATGTCAAAGCTTAGTTAAAACAGAGGCGGCGCTGCTATTACTGTGTAGAAAAAGCAGGATTCGATGGCCTTCGGGAGCGATGCTCAAGTCAGACGAACCACGAACCAGCCTCCCTCATTTTAGCCTGGCGTGTTAAATCAGTCCAGACTTTACGGTTGGTTCAAGGTATGTGGGAAAGGCAGAAATGGCTGAATAAATCCTAAATAACTGAAAAATTGGCAAGCACGTCGTGCAAATGCAGTCCTTCCAGACGTCTCAAATGATCGACAGGGAGGAGCCCTCATACCGTATCTAAACTGACGCTCGTCCCCAAATAATGACTGAACAGCCACTTTTCCCTACTCACCATTTTATTCGAGGGGCCGACCGCTTGCGGGAAGCCCGGTTCAGTTTTTTGCGGTTGATGTTATAATTATACTTCTTCCGACGCTGCTTCTGCTTGGCTTTCGGCATTGTTGCAGCTCTCGAGGCCAACTTAAAAGGGCCACGCGCTTCCCCGCTCAAGCCCTTACTATCGTAGCTAAAGCATCAGTCGGACCAATGATCGCAATGGCAGATGGGATTGGTAGTTCTGCCTGTTCGGTCAGCATAGCCGAGATGCATTAAATTGAACTACGTTTCCCAGAGTGCTAGAGCGGGGGAGGGAATCATTTCCCAGATTCATGTGAAAAGCACGATTGGCTGGCATCGGCGCCTGAGACCTCCTTTAACGATAGAGGAAGAGTCGCGCATGGTTAGAGCGAATTGAGAGGTGACCTTTGCGCGTCGGCATCTGGCGAGAACTGCCATGGCTCAGAGTCCTCCGCCGCCATTTGATCCCTACCGACCACCGGTTATTGAAGGCTTTACTCCGACTTCTTATCGGGGCGAGGCCGAACACTTCCAAAGCAAGTTCATACGCAAGTTCCGCCAGAATCCATTTGTGCCCCTCGGTGAGCCTGGGCGAGTATTCCTCTAGTCGAGTAGTAATAGCAAGCAAATTGGTGGCGGTCGGGCAGTGCGACTCTGGGGGAAAGCAGTGCGGTTATTATTTCAGTATTGCATTATTTCTTTAAAATATTTCATCTGCCTGTCCGTCCCCACCTTCTAGAGTCTAGATAGTGTTGAATAGTAAAATAAAAGATGACGGTGAAATAAACAGCTGGAAAAACAACCTAGCAGTCAAAAAATATCTAAAATGCGAAAAACAGCAAAAAGGATTTTATACTAAAGCCCAACCCTGGAAGGAATAAAAAGATTATTCCAGACTTAATGGCTCCGAATTCAGCCAGCCATCGGAAATGCATTTTTTCTGGTCTCAATCACGAGGTCCTAAGGGTTCCCGAGAAAACAAGTCCTGCTTAATTTTTTTCTCATCATTTAGCTCAGTGTTTCCCAAACTTGACAATTTTAAGGCATGACGACTTCAATTCCCAGAATTCCACAGCCAGCAATGCTGGCTGTGGAATTCTGGGAGTTGAAGTCCACATGCCTTAAAATTGTCAAGTTTGGGAAACACTGATTTAGCTCAATGTTTTCCAAACTTGGTAATCCTAAGAGGTGTGGAGTTCTACTTCCAGAATTCCCAGCCAGTTCTGAAATTTGAAGTCCACACATTTTCACGTTGCCAAATTTGATTGATTTTATTGTATTAAACAGCATAGAAATTATTGAGAAAGAGAAAGTAATCACCAGTCCCTGAGAATTGAGACTGATCAGGAAAATACTAACATTGAAAAACAAAAAATCAAATCAGTGTTTGTCCTTAACAGAAACATGAGCTGTAAAAATGGTATAAATTAAGTTTTTCCTGGTGTGAGGGAATGGAAAAGAATGTCCTACCTAAATACTATGTTTAGATCTTTTATTACCCTTTTACTATGTGAGAACTAAGTGTCAATGAACCAAAAATTCTTGACAGAACTGAGAGCTCTCAAATGAAAAGATTTGGTGGTTTATTCAGGAGATAGCCCAAGCCTCTGTTAACAAAATTTATTTATTTCCTTTTCTGCCTCTCCTTCAGGCTGCCTTGGTACAGCTGGAATTTTGACTTATGGACTCATCTGCTTCATAAACAATAAACCCAAGCAATCCCAGATGATGATGAGGGCCCGTGTTATAGCCCAGGGTTTAACTGTTGCATCCCTATTAGTGGGCATGGCTGTTACAAACATGAAGTCATCCAAGTGAACAAGCTGCTATTGTACAATATGATAATATTGTCCACTAATCTGGGTAAGAACAAGCCCACCTGCCTGCCAGCACACCATATTTTGCAGAATGATATTTCAGTGCTACTTGGGAAGTGATTTCTGGTATCAAGGAGGCCCAGTTTTGTTTAATAACATTGTTACTATATTCCATCATTTCCGATTTGTCACTGGTGTATAACATTTTTGTGTATCATAGCTATGTTTTAAGCCTATCTTTCTGATAAAGGCAGTAAGATTATCTGATGTAAACAAATCACATAGGATGGAGGACCTTTATTGTCTATTAGACAGCTATGTGGCTAAAAGTGTATCGAAAATAACATTTATTGTGGAGATTGGGTGTGATGAACACATTATATTAGGGTCAAAGAATCGTAAAGTTTTTATTCCTGATGTTATTTTTTTCTGAAATGTTGTCACTGTCAAGATTGGACAGAAGTCAGGAGGAATCTAATTGTGATTTATTAAAAACCATTGTGTTAAGATCTACTGAGATAGTCTGAAATAATTGTTAATTGATAAGGTACTTGTAATTTGCCTTGCAATTTCTGAAAAAAACTGCAGATAACTAGAATAAGACCCTTTGGTTGAAGTTGGGCTCCATTGAGCAGAAGATTTGTTGATGTAGCAGCCTCCATGCTGCATAGTGACATTCCTACCCGAGTTACTGGATTCCTTTGGTCGTTGGGGGTGGAGTCTCCAAGGCTCATAATCTTTGGTGGTTTCAACTTTTCCCCAGTCATGGGCAGTTCATAGCAACTGTCAAGCTGACTTGCCATCAAAATCCTGATGTACATCAGAGATCCTTACTTTTTGTTTCAGGGAAGTTACTACTTTATCTGAGTGTTGTGGACATTATCATCAGTCTATTACTGGGGACATATGCTCTGATTGCTTTATATTTTGTACCCCTCGCAAAACAGGAAGTGGAATCTATTAGACTAGACCAGGCATGTCAAATTCGCGATGTCACGTGACATCGCGCAACATATTGTGCCTTTTTCCCCATTGCCGGCAATGGGATGGGCGCGGTTTCGTCATGACGCATCTGACCCGTGGGCCGGCAGTTTGACATGCCTGGACTAGACCATCCAAGGCAACCAATAAACCCTGACAAGTTATAGAGGGAGGTTGGGAGGTTAAGGATCTGATGGATAATTTGGCTGAGAATTCGCTGACTGGCTGAAATAGACATGTGGCAAATGCCTTAGAACAGATTACACCAGTGTAGCCTCTCACTGTGCATGAATCCTGAGGTGTGCTTTGATTTTCCAGGGCATTTAGGAGATGAAATGCCAGATAAGCCACCTAGAGCACTATTGGAGGAAGATGAAGAGTTATTCAACCCATACAAGTTAGAGCACTCTTCCTCTCTTTTTAGCATCTGCTTGACAACATTAGGTGAGGTAATGAATTGGTTTGGGGTCAGAGACCATCGGTTTTGTGATAATACTAAGTTGTATATCTCAACCCAAGGTTGACAGAAATCAAAGTCTCATACGTATACTTGGAGGCTATCTGGTTGTGTATATGGAGGAAGATACTCTGATTCAACTGTAACAAGACCAAGCTGCTGCGGTATTGGAACTGGAGATGTTCCATTGTTAAGTCCAAATGGGAATCCATTTCATCCTGTTGCATAATTTGGGGACCTTCTTGGACTCACAGCTCCAGCTCAAGCAGATGGCAGCTATGGATGGCCTTTGCAGAAATTCATATAATGCTGTGATTGCACCATTTCCTGGACCTAGAGGCCTTTCTGAAAGCACTCATGCTTCATTCACTTCTTACGGATTATTGCAGTGTGCACTAAATGGGGCTGCTCTTGAAGACCATCAAAAACTTCAACTGATCCAGAATATAGCAACAAGCAATTATGGGCATGCTCTTGCAACGTCCCTGCTTTGTGAGCTGTACTGGTTACTGGTAGGCTTTCAAGTAAATTCATTGTGCTAGTTATTGCATAAAAACATCTCACGACATAGAGACTTCTCTGTGGCTTCTGCCCATGCTTTATGATCAAACAAATTTGTCATATCATAGCCATTAACAGTGTCATTAGATGGAATCTGCAAAACATACCTTCTTAGTCACTATACCTGCCCTCTGTAAAAATATCCTCCCACAATCTTGCCCCAAGTCCTTGTTAAAAAGAGCTTTTAAAAACTGGCTTTTCCCATGGTCCTGGGCTGGCATGGTACAGACCCTTGTGTGTTATATGACTCATTTAGAACCTTTTCCCTATATGTCTATTTTTCTTTTGTTTTCTTGTTTTATTATTATATGTTGCCCAAAGTCACAATGCCTTTATAAATTTGTAAGTAAACTGCCCTGTTGTCTCCTTCCTCCCACCCTATTTCATTCCAATTTAAATTCTGTATTAGAGTAGCCATTCCAAGCATATAAAGAAGTGAGTTGTAGTTCACAAAAGTTTATACCTTTTAATAAAATTTGCTAGTCTGAAAAGGTGTTACCAGACTCCTGATTTTTGGCTATCGTGCAGCTCTCCTACAGTGTCAAGGATAGGATAAATTGCATCTCTTTTCCAGTCTGCTCATTTTTGAACTTGCTAGATTACAACAGAATTGTTAACTTGGTCTTGCTAACTAATGGCATCTTCCACCTGTCACAGATTTTATAACAGTTTATGCCATTTTTAAAAAAGTTTCTAGCAATTCCTTTTGCATTCAAACTGCTGAATTCCGAAAGAGTGCTAGGGAAAAATTACCATTCAACAATACGTATATATATTAAGATATAAACTTACACTAATATACTTGAATGTAAATCACATTCCATAAGATTTATTTTTAAATATATTTACAGATACTAAATCTTAAAATATCTTTAAATTTTAAATAGGATTAAACCTGCTTAAAGTTTGGTCATGCTTATTGTGTGTGACAAAGTAGATGTTAAAATGTATTTTGATAAGAGCCAGAAATCTTATTAGGCTTGGAGAGAAATTTGTGACTAGCAAAAGAAAGTAAATGTAATGGCTGAGCTTGCTGCTAAAAAAAGATGGTAAGATAATAATAGAGAATGTGGAAATATTGCAGTAGAAGAGAATATACTGTATATAGCTCAGGGTTGAATTCTGGAATCCTTGGTGCGCTCTGAGCTTAGTTCTTTGTAGACATTTCATTACCTGACTAGGTAACATGATAATAATGTACCAAGGACTCCACAATGGGGAGATAATATACTCTATTTCAGACTCCCCAAAGGGCTTCTGGGTTCAAATGAATGTAACTAAAGCAAGTGTTCAAAAGGATGGTAACATAGACTACTATTGTAAGCATACTTATGTGTCCAAGATACGTCTAATCGCAGCCAAGATTCTTGGAAGAGCTTGCTTATATTTCAGTGTCTTTTCTTTAAAAATTAATGAAGAATAGATGTAATGCCAGAAGTTTAGAGAACAGCGAAGCACCAAAAAGAGGACCATGGCAATGACCATCTTGGTATCCATACTGAGAAAATAATTTGGAAACATTTAAAAAATAATGCACTGGCCCCCTGAAGGAGCCAGCAGGGTTTAGCAAGTATAGTTAACCGAAAGCAATTTGATATGCTTTAATAGGAATGACTAGCTTAGTTGTTCATTGTAAAATACTGCTTTATAAAGCCATACTAAGACCACACCTGGAATACTTCATCCAATTTTGGTCACATTACAAAAAAGATGCTGAGACTTTGGAAAAAGTGCAAAGAAGAGCAACTAAGATAATTAAAGGCCTGGAGACTAAAACATAGGAAGAACGGTTGCAAGCTTTGAGTTTGGCTAGTTAGAGAAAAGAAGGACTAGGGGGAGACATGATAGCAGTATTCCAGTATTTGAGAGGCTGCCATAAAGTGAAGGGGGTCAACTTCTTTTCCAAAGCACCAGAGGGCAGGACAAGAAACAATGGGTGGAAACTAATCAAGGGGAGAAGCAACCTGGAATTAAAGACAAAATTTCTAACAGTGAGGACAATTAACCAGTGGAACAGCTTGCCGTCAGAGGTTGTGGGTGCTTCATCACTGGAGGTTAAGAAGAGACTGGACAGTTACTTGTCTGACATGGTATAGGTTCTCCTGCTTGAGCAGGGGACTGGACTAGAAGACCTCCAAGCTCCCTTCCAGCTCTATTCTGATTGATTGATTGATTGTACTATAGTCATAGTGTATCTTGACTTTAGCAAAGAGTTCAGTGAAGTATCTCAGGAGATTCTGAGAAAGAGGATGATGGAATACAGGCTGGAATATGCTACTACTGCAAAAAAAGAATTGAATAAGTTTTATATCAAGCTAGAAAGAAAAGTCACGCGGTATGCCTCAGAGGCCTGTTCTGGACCCCATGCTGTTCAATAAATTTATAAATGGCTTGGACAGAGGTTAAATCAAATTTGGAAAAAACACAAAAAATTGAGGAGGTAGCAAATACTTTAGGCAGGAACAAGTGAGATATATTTTAATAAATGCAAAATTCTATATAGTGAGAAATTTTGTTTGAAATCATGGGCATTCCTGTATTTTAGGAATTGAGAGTTTCAAGAAAAGCTATATTAGCTGAATTTATGTATCATGCTAGCTTAGCCATAGTTTATTGATTAAATTATAATAGCAGGACTAGTAACATCAAACCTCGGGTTATAAAGCTACAGTTGAATAGGTTTCCCTATACACTGAAGCTTAACTTTGATTTAAAGTTATGCTTACCCAACACTGTAAGCCAAAACCTAACAAAGTGCATTATGCTTTAGGTCAGGTCACCAAAATAAATCCAGTCATTTTGGGCTAATCATCTTGCTGGGAGCCTAATCATGTGAAATAATGACGTTGATGCACAATCATATTATAGTGTGTGATGTCTCTCAGAAAAAAAATCCTATTTGACTATTTTCTTGCATCGTAGATCATTCTGTAGCATCTTATATCTGATAATTGTTACTCAAATATGTTAAACAGAGGAGAAAAGTTTAGTCTGATTGTCAGAGCAGACTGCTTTTCTCTATTGTGCCTCTGGATGAATTCTTACAGCCAGTTTGTAAAAACTTCTGCCACCAAAACAGCTTGAAATTACTGCTGTTTAAACCATGGAATGGGTTTAAACAATACAGGGGTATACATGTAGAACAGAGCAGATATCCAGTATGGTTCTGAAATCTTAGGCATGGCTAAAAGGAGTAGGGTTATATGAATAAAAAGGCTAGATTACACTTCCAGGGAGATAGCAGCAGTGGAAAGATTAGCTAATTGATGTCTATAATGACTTTAAATTCTTTGGTAGGTTCCTGTAATACTGTAGTTCATGTAATACTGTAGTTCAGTATTCTATATTGCATGAACTTTGCTGTCATTTGAGTCACTCAGTATACTACTGGCAGCATAATTGTTCACCATGTATGAGTTGGCTTTACTGGGCAATTAATACATAGAAGTAACATAATCTATGCTGGGCTGGATGGTTTTTTATTACCTTGTAAAGTTGTGCAGAGCCTTGTAAAATATATATAGTAAGATGTTAACGCTCTTCCCATTCAACTCAATATACAAAGATGTTAACGCTCTTCCCATTCAACTCAATATACAGCTACAGTAAATGCCTATTCAGAAGTAAAGGCTATGGATCTATATAGGGTTATAGTTTGATTCATGTATTAATGAACAGGCAACTGTGTAAACTATAGCTTGTCATATTGAAAAAACGGTTTATGCAAATAGTGACTTAGTATGACTAAAAAAGAGAAGGAAAAGTTATGACACTGATCTTGTTGCCCATTTAGAGGCATAAAACATGAATGTTTGAGAATTTAAGCCAAATAGCTCATACCCTAGGTCAGTGGTGGCGAACCTTTAGCACGGGTGCCAGAGACGGCACTCACAGCCCTCTCTGTGGGTACGCGTGCCGTTGCCCCAGTCCTAGACCTTCAGCTGGGTTTTATAAAACCTTTTCTCTTTAGGCCTCCGCTGCCATGTGCAAAAAAAAAAAAAAAGGTTCAATCAATCTGTCAATTTCAACTTCTTGCGGGGAAAAAAAAGATTTTGCAAAGTTGGAATTGATTGATTGAACTTTGTAGTCCCACCCAGTCTGCCGTTACCACCGCAGCCACACCCACCCAATGGGCTACACCCCCAATTGGCCACACCCAAACCAATGGGCCACACCTACCTGGCACCTGACGATACATAAGTGGGTTTTGGGTTGCAGTTTGGGCACTCGGTCTCTAAAAGGTTCGCCATCCAGTATTTAGGATACTGGATTCCTTTCTTCCTTTCTGATATTTGCTTGATAATGACAAACACTTTTTTGCAACTGTTCTGCATCTTGGGTTTCATATTAACACCTAAGTAGTAGGATGCAGGAAAATGTGCTACTAAATATAAGTCAGAAGTAGCTTATAGGATTTGAAGCACAGCAGCCCATTATTTTAAAATCTTGACACAATGCCTGGGTTTTAAGGATTTATTTATATGCTGCACATGGCAGAATTTAGCCAAACTTGGCAGACCTCAGAAACTTAAGCAACTAATCTGATGCACAGTCACCAAATCATCCCAATCTAGACTAGAAAATTGAAAGGCATCCCAGAAAAAGGCAACAGCAAAACTTTTGTACTACCGTCAAGAAAATTATGTAGGCATATCTGCATAGCTCATAAGAAGTCAAAGGAACCTTTCTTTTTATATGCTCAAAACTGTACTTACCCTAAGGCTTATGTACAGTATATAAATTATGCACAGGAAAACTATTTGAGGGATAACTGTTAAATCCATTAAAATAGAATTTAAATCATTTGCATAAATTTCCATCATTTGTGTAATATATAATTATGAAAGGAATTCTAAAATAGCCTGATTTTTTAATTCTGACTGGTGTGAGAACTGGTTTGCAGGATTTAGAAAACTATGAGCCTTTATGAGGGAAGATCTTGATGTATCTTGTTTGAAAATTTAAGAAATTATAGAGTTGGGTTCCCACACCTACAAATTTAAGTGTTTTTATAACACTTTGTTTTGAATTGCATAACTTTTTTTGACCTTTGCTTCAAAATACTTTGCAGGAAACACAAAATATTAAGATTTCTTCATGCGTGAATCCTAATGATGATCATATATTAACAAATTTTGAAAAATATATTTTGCTAGATGTCTATTAGATTACTTTTTCAGTTAAAGAATCATAAAAAGAGAGCATTCTATGATTTTACTCTGTGATTCTAGAAGCAGCTGTTGGTTTAGCTATGTCACAGAAAACTGAGAGATAAGTTTAATTTTTGTAAGCTGAAATGACCAGACAGTGATTGCCACTAGGAGCACTTGGCTATAAATTTCTCAATAGTCAATGATGAGGCAAGACATTATCCTTAATCTGCAATTGTCCCTTTGGTAGCCTTGCCATCATCTTTGTCACATACACCTGAATGTGGAATCTTTGGCTTTTGATAAAATGATATTCAGTAAACAACTCTCAAAAGAAAGCTTGTGAAAGTATTCAGTTTCCTCTGTATTTCTTCTCTTCGCTCCTATGTTCCAGAAGGGGTATATGTCATAGAATTCCTATGAACTTTTCATTTCAAATGATATCTTGGACTCACAGAATACAAGCCAAGGCCGTGCAAGGGAAAGACTTGCTACAAAAGCCATACAATGCTTTGTGCTGATAAGTTTCAGCCCAACTTATTTTCAACTGATGAGTAATACAAAGCACAAGCTTTATTTAAAGGAGCAACCTTGATGGTACTACCTCCAAATGATATGGTCCCCCCCCCAAACCCCTTTGGGGAACATTGTCAGATCTTCAAAGGATTATTTCTAACATAGCACTTTCTGGTATTATATAACCCACATGTAAAAAATACCAAAGTTATCAAATTAGAGAAAAAAAGATGTCTTCCCTGGGCTAGTAATTTCAATGTATTGTGGATTCTGAAAATGCTTTACTACGTAAAAATCACATATTGAATTTACTTCATTGGGACTTTTTACAAATAAAATATATATGCAAACCTATGCTAACTTATGTAGTGAACATTACATAACTGCATATGCTGTATGTACAGCTATATTTTCATGAATGTATTTCAGTCCTGCTACACAACAGCTAAGGTGAAGTAACATGCCCAGTCTTTCTAAAACCACATTTTCAAAAACTAATCTTACAGTCTTACATTTCTGAATTTTTGTATTGGTATGTGCATTTGCTCAAGTGAAAAATCTTCACTAAAGGAGCCAAGCCCCCTTTCTAGTAAAATGTACACCCAAAGGGAAATTAGAATTGTTGACTCTTTTTTAATTACAGCAAAAGAGATTGCAGATTGGAGCTAGTAGTATGGAACGGAAGAAAGAGTAGGAAAAACTTTCATCGTCTGACACTGCTGCTGATATAAAACTTCCTCTAGGAATCTGGAATGGAAAACATCATAGTAGCAAGGACATGAGTTGCTGATGCAAAGCCCCTAAAAACTGAAAGGGCAAATGTCTTCTGGAACAATAATGACATATCTATATCTGAAACCTTAAACATATTTACATGAGAGTAAGTATCACTGTATGTTATGGCACTAAATGCCAAGAAAATGTGAACATAAAACATAGTATTTAGCTGTGTGTATTAGTTATGTGAGCAAAACCAGAAGAATTGGCTTCTGTTTGTTTAAATCTACAGCTATCTCAGTGAAAAAGATCCAAAGAAGGTACCTTTTAATAACATCCAGTTTAACTCTACATTGTAGCTATACATTTAGTGTATCCTTAAGCAAATATGGAATAACTTTTGAAGAGAGGAGTGAAAGTGAAGGAATCTGCTTGTATATCTTGTATATTCTTACTAGACATCAACTAAGCCTAAAGATTATCTCAAAAAGAGAAATAGCATTCTCTTCAGTGCAAGCAATTCTTTGTGCAGTGGTTTCAGGTTGGATTATAGCTTTCAGATTCATACAAATCTCATTTTCAGGTTTGCCATTAAAAATGTAGCAAACACATCTATTATTACTTCAGTTGTCCATTCTCTCTTCTGCACATTTCCTCTTGAAGTACTCATTTTTTAAGAGATCTCTTCGGTCTGACTGTGCCTGCAATGTCCAGCACAAGTGGGAAACACAACTGAGTCCCAATCTTTTAATGGCTGGACATTCCTGAGAACCATGCTCATCATTCAGGTTAAAAAAAAAAACAGCAACAGAACTGGGACTAGAATTTTGTGCCCAGCCCTAAGCTCAGTTTTAGCACTGCCCCCCACCCAGGTTGAGTACAAATGACTGGAGAGAGGAATGAAGTTTAACCTATTAAACCAGCCAGGTCTGAGGGGAGAAGATAGAGGCAACATTGGGGGAGTGGGAAACTGAATCACCCAATACTGAAAGTGACCTTTCCTGAAGGCAGCAGGGAAGAGAGCAGTTGCCCAAGGACCACACCATTAATAAATATGTGTAAAAAGATATCAGTGCACCCTTTAAGCAAAGTAAATTCAAGGGGAGGGATACAGGCAGCCACCCAATTGAAGTGGCAGGAACATACTGAGAAGAGAGAAAGAGGCAGGGGCGGGATGCTTTTGTTTGTTCCCCCATGTTGGTGGCCTTCTAAGCCTGTGGTGATGTTGCTGCTAAGCTGGCTGGCAAAAGAGCCACCAGCACCCTCACTCCAGCCCCAGCCTCTTTTCAGCTAGGCTAGCGGGCCAGAGGGATCTGTTTGAGGGAGATCAACACTGAGCGCATGCGTGAGACATCCTTGGATTGCTTGCTGCTCTTGGGATTGAAGTCACAGAGTTGGGCCACTTTCTCCCATTCAGTGCCAGTCGTCTCTTCCTTGGACTCCTTCAGGAAGGCTTCCTCTGAGGCTCTGGAGAAGGCAAGTTAAGACACTGTCAGGCCAGAAAAGAAGTGCAAGAATGTTTTTTGCCTCCAGACAAGGTCTGGATTGGCATAAAACGTTCACTACTGGTTAACTGAACTATGAGGTATCAAACTAACCACATATTCTGCATTCACGCAGTATGCTCAATATAAATTAATTAGATAGGCCTGACTTGTATCACACAAAAGATTAAATTTGGTTGGTTTGTAATTCAATCTGTTAGGTGAATACAGAGATCTGTGACAAAAAGGACTGATTTTCCTTCTTTTAAGGAATATTCTGATTAACATATTTTGCAACACTGACCACCATGTAAAAGGCATAGATTGTGACAGCCATATCATCTGATTCTGGGTGTATAGATATACACTACGAGCTAAATGCAGTTTATTATTAGCTATAGTTTAGCACAAGGATAATCATGATCACAGGGTTGACAAGTACTCTAGGTTTCCTGCTATCTCAACAAGAAAGTAAACAAGAAAAAATAAATAAGAGGGGAAACAATAAATATATGTATGAGTAACAACAGAGATGGCAAAGATATATACCTCATACTTGAAACCGGGGTTAGGAGCAAAAATATGTAAATCCTGAAATTAATTGTGTGGACAAACCTGAGATTAAAATGATTAGTTAAAAGAAGCACTGCAACTTACTGGAAGGACAGTGGGAGCATACAATATAGGATTCAAGAACTGTTTGATATACAGTATTTAAGCAGCATCTCTTAGTTTCTGCAATATGAGGAACATTGCCAGACTAGTATCTGGCACTGCACAAAAGCAAATAGAAAAGTAATTACAATGTAGGCCTATGTCCCCCAGCTCCCAGTGACTCTGAGTAGTTTACAATTGTTAAAACATTTAAAAAAACAGTATCAAAAGACATAGAAACAGCAAAAGAAAGTAAACTAAAGAGGGGAACAGAAAGGAAGGAGGGGATACCCATTGTCCTCTCCAAAGACTTGGTCAAAAAGCCAGGTCTTTAAGGCCCTTCAAAATACTAGTCGGTATTTCTTAATAAGAAATCTGTGGTATAAGAGAATATATCTTTGCCATTTTGCTGCTTCATTTCATAGACTGCTTCATCACTCCTCTACTATATATATATGCTTTTATATTTCCAACTGCTCCATCAATTTATGCCTTACCTTTTTGCTATGCCAGCAAGAAAACTGTTAATTTAGAAGCATAAACACAGAAGAGACCCTTCTCTTTTATCTGTTTAACCAAAAATCATATATATAAATTTATCCTAATTATGGATGATAGAAAGTGGAAAGTAAAAAATATTAGAGCAAGATTGGAGTCAGGAAATTACATAGTTTCAATAACTAATCTCACACCACAGTGAAGTATGAGAAGAAGGAACTGAGGCAATTCTGGGCCTATTTTTGCTCTTAAGAAACATTTAGGCAAAAAGCACACACTGGATCTCCACATGCACGGTCCCATTCAGAAAAATTGCCCCCACCCCCTGAAAAATGAGCAAGAGAGACATACACATAGCCAATCACATCTGCATCTGGCTGCTGGTAAAAGGCTTTGTCAGCAATCCTGTGGCAGGGTCCAGTACAGGAGAAAGGGCAGAGCAGAATGGAAGCAAAGAGTTAAAGAGAGAAACAGATTAGTAATACCCTTAGAAGTGAAGAGGCAGAACTAGATGCTATTTGAAAGCATTAGTAGCTCAGGCAGTTAGAGGTTCATTAATCACATGTATAGGAAAGAAAATGAGAATATTTTATAGAAGTAAACTGCTTGTTATAATGCCCCCACAATGACAGACCTGGTGCAGAGACAGCTAGGTTCTAAGAACTAGAATTAACCCTCCCAAGATTACTTTATTTACATAACCAACAAATGTTTAATTCAGTTAAAATGTACATCCAGTAGGATGCCCTTTCACTTGTTGCAGATCCAGATGTAAACAAGTAAAGAAAGTTTTTTCCTAGCTGTACCTGTTATTGGCCTGGTTCCTCTCCATTTGTTCATTCTGCCTTATATTCCATTCCTCCAAGTCCTTCTTAGCCTTTTCACGCCATTCCTGTTCTAATACTTTAGAAGCAGCATCTAAAACCAAGAAAAACATATCGTGAAAGATATAAAGGAAATTCCTAAGGGTGTTAGCAAGTTAACTAACCTAAATCTAGCCTGGCATGATCCGATGTATAGAACAACATCTCCATCCCCAGCAAAAGAGAGATACCCTGGACAGATATTGTCATAAAGAACTGTAAGGTTCTCAGGCTAAGAGAAAGATATTAGTCTCCATTTATAAGAAGACAGGTTGTTAGAAGCTATGAATGACAAAGGTATAGCCTGACATATACATGAAATTTATAGAACAGAAACCACAAATACTACAATAGTTAGGAAGAAGAAAAAGAATGCTTATTAGCTACATCATCACACTGATGTATTTATTCAGCTGAGCTAGAAGTAAAACTTGACATAATATATCTCATTATTTCTTATTCTACAGTATTATTTTTATTTCTCTTCCCCCTTCCTGATTATACTTACATTCATTCTCTTTGCTCTCCTAATCTGGGAGCCCTCTTCAATTCTGCTGCCCAGTTTACATTTTCTTTTTGTATCACAAACCCTTTTCTAAACAAATCCCAGCAGCATTTTTTGCATTATTTAAGAAAGTTTTTCTGCTGGTTCAATCTCTTCTCCACCATCTTCTCTCTTGCTCTACAAAAATTCTCCTTATACATGCAATTCCCATACGCAATACAATTTTAAAATATAATTTAGAATATAATTTACATGAATATAGTTATATTTGAACTCCAGCTCAACTCCTGAGCAAATGTTTTTATCCCTACCCAGCTCCTGCAGTCTCTTTTTCTGTTCCTCTCGCCATTTGCGAATGCTCTCAGGCTCCTGTGTCAATCTGTCAGCTCTGGCAATGGCTGCATAGGCATCTGTAGGTCCATTGGATTCCTTGAGACAAAAGAAACTGGATGAAATGTTGGTCTCCCCAGACAAGGAATGTTTGGGAAGCAGAACATAGAGGAGTCTACAATCCTGTCAAAAAGTCTTGCATAAGATTATAGGCAAATCCTAATCCTAACAGATTGGGGGTTTGTTTAAGCATAATCCAGTATTTTCCCCCAAAGTTAGTTCAAAGAATCCGATATAGAAAACTCAGAATATGAGGACACTCTGAGGGCTCCCTCATGCAGAAACTAGCACAATTAGCTGCAGTCTTATAAAAGCAGATACTTTTCAAAGTTACACATTTAAACTGATTCATGAAATCTCCATCAGCCATGTACCTGCCTTCTCTTAATCAACTTGCCTTGTCATTCACTGCCAACATGATTTTCATATCTGTGCTTCAGGTGAATTCCTGAAATTCTAAGGGGTAATAGCTGTAAGACAGCAGTTGTGATACAATTCTTATGATGTCACAATCTTTAAAGGGCCAATGTCTTGCTGCAATCTTCTCTGACCAGAACTAACGTGTTGATTTCAGTTGAGTTTTAAAACTGCCATTTGTGTCAAGTGTTGTCATGATAAGAACCATTTTCACAATCTAAGGCTGAAATCACAAGGGAAATGCTAAAGGTGGTCATCTTTATGAAAAGGACAGCAGTAGTAGCAATTAAATCAACTGCAAAATTAAGAGGAACCGCTCAATACAGAATCTGTTTATAGACCATAATTTTGAAAATGCTGGGTCCAGCATCAGGTTCCTGTAGTTATTTCCCTGTGCTGTAGCTTGTTTTTACATAAACAAAATGTTCCTATGAACAAACTTTCCAACTTATCTAGAATCATCCAAAAGGCTAGCTAGTTTTCTTCTGTACCTCTTATTGCACCCTCCCAAATTAAAGAGAATTGAGTATTATACACTGCAGATAGGAATGCTAATTCTGGATCTACTGCTTCAGGTTGGGCTAGATCAGGTTCACCTACAGCTTCAAGTTGGACTAGATAGGTTACAATAATAAATTGTCATCTGGAGTTGCCTTCTCTGGAGGTGAGTGGGAGGCAGATTGCTCAGTCCAAAAAAAGGATCTCTGAGGTATGGGGAAGGTGGTTGTTTAAGAGACAGGAGGAAGAGAAAAAGAAAGGGGCATGTGCACTTAGAAAACTGTTTCTATAATACTGCTACTTATAGGGTTGAACACATGCCAACTCAACCCTGAGTAAGCTAAAGTTTCTATAATTTTGTTTCTTCAGTTGAATCATGCCCAATTCTTGGAGGCTTCCTGGACATGTCCCTGCAGTTTTCTCAGCAAGGTTTTTTAGAAATGACCTACTGTTGCCAATATAATTACATAAATCAAACTATAATTATGTGACTCTAAATCACACCAAGAAGCCAAAAGTTCCAGTAATAGCCAACTGCCTTTCCCACTGATCTCAGGCAGACAAGCGGCTGTCATATGTCCTGCTGTAGAATGGTATTCCGTGAACAGTTATGCCTTTGATCCGCCTTAGTAGCTCTTTTAAATGATTTCCCATACTCATTGCATTACAAGTGCAGGATAATACAGAAAAGCGAGGAAGATAAAGGACTTTTGCTTGAAAAAAAATGAAGTGTATTGTTCAATTCTACTAGCATAACAGGGTTCCTCTACAATGTAAAAAGGCACAAAGTTACTATTTGATAATCATTATCTTGGTATGCAGATTATTTAGTACAGTCAGAGCATTGCCTCAAAGGAGCTATTGTTTTTTTCCAGTATTTACATTATTCCAAGATAGAGGGGGAAAGTAGATAAAAACCACACAGAAAAATGCTTTCTGGGTGAAGGTTGGAATTAATAATATAAGGATATGCCTGCAATTTTCAAGTCAACATTCTTTCATCCAAAAAAAAAAAGGAACAATGCTAGTTTGTTTATATTTGTGAAGTGCTTGATATAACTGAAAGACAGAATTATTGCATTGGAATTTTCAAAGCTAAATTTTGTATCGGATGGAGAATAATGTAGCAGTTCAATTTACTGGAAGTTAGTCCCACAAAATTAAAATGGATTTAGTGCTAAATAAACGTACATATAATTGGACTGATTCATTATTCCCTCAGTACAAACCAAAAGAAAAAGGAACAATGCCTTTTTTGGCTTTTGGCTTTGGTAGAATGTTACTGTCTTTTCCAATCTAGCCTCTTCCAGACCAGTTAGCAAGGGTCATATCTGTTGAAAATTAAGGAAGCAGAGGTCTGACTCACCTAGAAGGCATAAAAAAGCTATCCATGTCAATGCTATCCTTTCTATAATTCCATGTCTATGTTTAATTGGATGTTCAACTTCACAGCAGTCTCTGTCTAAGTCATTCTCTCCTTACAATCATAATTATCTCCCTGCCTTCAAATCTACCGGTTGGTTTTAGAAGAAATATTTATAAGCTCTTACTGTAGATCAACGTTTCTCAACCTTGACCATTTTAAGGCATGTGGACTTCAACTCCCAGAATTCCACAGCCAGCAATGCTGGCTGTGGAATTCTGGGAGTTGAAGTCCACATGCCTTAAAATGGTCAAGGTTGAGAAACACTGCTGTAGATGACTGATTGGAACATGGATAAGCACCATTTTTGTGGCTTTTTTATCAGCCCATAGGAGCACAACCAATAAAAAGGAACTATGGAAATGGTAGTCACCAATATCTAGGGTAAGGGGATGCTTATAGAAGAGAATATCTGTAGCCCAGAGGTGAACTGCAGAGTTCTTGGTGCTCTCTGATCTTGGTTGCTTGCAGACGTTTCATTATCAGACCAGGTAACATAATCAGTGTAAGTAAGTGTGGGGCTGGTTTTCTGTTTATATGCAGTAACATATAAGAGAATTCTATTATGAACAACTTCAGTCAAAAACTGAAGAAAACTTACTAGCATTGCAATGTGCTAGCAAGTTCACACTATTTTTCCCTTTTCTTTGAGTGGCAATCAAAAAAAGCCAAATGCTCCAGAAAAGAATTCTTAAAGAATTATCTCTAAGGTTGGACTACAGCTATTCTTATGTACATTATATCAACTTATGAAAGTTGATATATGATTTAGAGCCCCAGTCAGGTTCAGACTCTCACCTGAAACACATCACCATTCACAGTAGTTCCTCCTGTGTTTTCAAAATTAACTGCAACAAAGGGAAAATATTAAACTATTATTCAATGTTCAAATGTAAGAGAAAACATTCAGTCACCAGTTACTTGCAAAGTTTAACCTGCAAAAGACAGACGAGCATCCGATTTTATTTTGAGAAGTACTTTCCTGTTTGGCTAGATGGGGGAGAAAGCTATTTAACTAAGGAATAGGAACACACAAAACCTGTAAAAGGTGATATGGGCCTCCAATAGAGCTGAGGTCAAAAATCTGGAAGAAAAACAATTTGTTAAAGGAAAAATCTCCTGCAAAGTTAGACTTTTGGTATCTTCAGAGTCACATCCATGTAAGGTTTTTTTGGTAGTAATATAACTGTGGTTTGCCATTGCCTTTTTCTGAGATATTTTCAGATTTTCAAGTCAAGGAAAAGAATGAATATATTTGATTTGTAGTTTATCATGCTACAAAGTATAATGGCCCAATTAGTAATCAGGCTATTGAGTTTAGGATAGAAGAAGGTTGAGTCTCCCCTGCCACATTTACGTCTTCATTTCACTTCTATCCATATCTGTGGTGGTTAAAAAATGATATGAGAGGCAGCAGAGATGCTGCATATGACTTATGCAATAAACCACTTAGCATTGTATAGAAGCATTAGGAATAAATTATTAAATGTTACAGTCATCCATTTCTATGTCTAAAAGCCAGAATGGAAAATTAGTCATATTAGAGATGAATAAATGTATCAGAAATCATAAATACAAACTGTGATTAAAGCATTTTAACTATAATTTCATCTGATATCAGGGTGTGACATCAGGTTTGGCTAACTAAAAATGGTTTAATATTCATCTGCAGTTTGCTCTGGTACTCTGGGGCTACTGATTTGTAAAATTCACCAAATGTACACTGTATATAGGATTATTGTTGTCTATGCATTTAATAGTCCATAGTTTATTTTACAATTGTGTTAAATAAGCAGAAGTGATTTGGTTCAATATAATCCTGCCATAAATCATAATTTATATACTCTAATAGCTGGATTCATGCACTGCATATTCTATTTTGCACTCAACCATTTTCTCACACAGACATTTTTCTGTTGGGATCATAAAATGGTAAAAGGGTAGACAGTGACATTTTATACTGTATAGCTCATTAGAACAACTTACTGCCCTCTAGATATTTTGGATAAAAATGCCAATAATCCATACCTAGGAAACAGCTATGTAGTCTGACATTGAAAAGAATATTAAAAATCTGAAAGTGATCAAGCTCTAGATATGATTAATCTACTCCTGGACTGTGGTGGAAGGAAATATTTATCTTCCCCACCCCCATTCTTTAGTTTTAAAAGCACAGAAATTTATCCTGTCCTGATGTTGGCAAATTATAAGGCTTAACTATTGCCACATGCTATAAAGATTCTTGAGCTTACCTTGAATTTCCAATATTCAAGTGATTTTTTTTTAAAATATGTGACATTTGGTATCTATGAGATAACTTTATTTCTGAAGCTCCATTTTACCAGACTAGGATTATATATCACACTAAACTTTGTTTTAAATGACACTTTAATGGACATACAGTATAATAATTGTTGGGTTTGGATAGAACCGTTTCCCTGAAAGTAAGACCTACCCTGAAAATAAGTTCTAGCTTGATTTTGGGGGGTGGGCCTAATATAAGCTCTACCTTGAAAATAAGCCTTAGTTTTGGAGCGAGGTGTATGCCTCAAAATCATAGGTAACGGGGTGGAGCTGCCCCCCGCACCCACTTACCAGTAGGACCGCCGCAAGCAGGCCTCCCACACCCTGACACTTGTCATGCTAGGTGGCTCATCGCACTGTTCCCACTCCTTGCGGCAGGAGGCCACATGGTGCTTCGGGCCATTGCTGCTAGTCACAGCAGGACGCTATGTGGCTTTTCGGGCCACTGCCCTGGTCACAGCAGGATGCCGTGAGGCATTTCGGCCGTTGCTGTTCCTCGCGGCAGGAGGCTGCACAGTGCTTTGGGCCATTTGCAGGAGGCCTCATGGTGCTTCAGACGGTGCTGCCAGTCACAACAGGATGCCACGCGGCGCTTCAGGCCGTTGTTGCTCCTTGTAGCCGGAGGCCGTATAGTACTTCAGGCCACTGCCGCCGGTTGCAGTAGAAGCCTGCACAGTGCTTTGGGCAGTTGCCGCCAGTCACAGCAGAATGCTGCATGGCGTTCCAGGCCATTGCCACCGAAGTACCATGCAGCCTCCTGCAAATGGCCCGAAGCGCCACATGGCATCCTGCCGCGACCAGCAGCAATGGGCTGAAGCACCATGTGGCCTCCTGCAAATGGCCCAAAGCGCTGTGCAGCGCCTTGCCATGATTGGCAATGACCCAAAGCTCCGTGAAGCATCCTGCCATGAGCAGTGGCAATGGGCCCGAAGCACCATGCGGCCTCCTGCAAACGGCCCAAAGCGCCACGCAGTGTCCTGCCGTGACCGGCAGCACCAGTATGAAGCACCATACGCCATCCTGCCCTGACCCAAGGCACCGGCACAATGTGCCATGTGGCATATGGCCATAAGTGGCGGCAAACGGCCACTGAAGAAGTCAAACAGCGGCACAACAGGTGTCGGAGCATGGGAGGCCTCGCTGCGGCGGTCCTAAGGTAAGACATCCTGTGAAAATAAGACCTAGTGCCTCTTTTTGAGGCAAAAAAAATATAAGACCGGGTCTTATTTTGGGGGAAACACGGAATTTAACCCATAAATCATAGGTTATAAAGCACATAGGTCATGCAAAAAGCCATAAAACCACACTATTGCTTATTTATCTTTTACTATGGGCAACTGAAACAGAAATAAGTCATGCATCCTGACTTTTTTTTTTAAAAAGTTGGTTTGTTTGTTTATGTGAATTTAACAGCTACTCAACTCAAATGGATACTCAACTCAACTCAAATGGATTCCAGCATCCTGGAACACTTTTTTAGTCTTTTCTCACTTTACCTTATTGATTAAAAAAAGCTAGTTTGGTCTAGTAATTAAGTAATTAGGGTAGAAACTAGGAAACTGAGTTCTGATCCAGCCCTAGGCATGAAAGCTGGCTGGGTGACTTTGAGCCAGTCATTCTCTCTCAGTTCATGATGTCGGGCTTGGGCAGCAAGCCAGTTGGACAATTTCTGTCACAATTAATGGGTCAACACTTGACTGATCTGAAAAAAAGCGGATCGTGAACTTCCAGGAAAAACACTTAGAAATAAAAACTGTCATAGATAAAAATATAGATTTATGTACATATGGCCATAATATTGGACTCAGTAATAATAATCAATCCAGAGGAGAAGTTACTGAATATGGCCTGGATATAGCCATCAGATATGGGCTTCAAAAATATCTGACTGACCACTAGACAGCAAAGAGATAAAACAATTTCTTACATCCAGCAGCTATCTGGATATTGGCAGACTCAGTCTAATACAGTAGCCCTAGGTCTGTATGGTGGCAAGAAATCCTTAGCAACAGTTTAAACAGTTCCTGGGATTCTGGGCTCCTCTCCTGCATCTGTTTGAAAGGACCAGATAAAGTATGAAAAGAGAAGCTGTGACTAAAGAGTTTTTTTGTCTTGTATAGGATGAAACAAGTTGTATCCTAGCAGTAAGTAGCAAATATAACAATTTACAAGAAAAAAGCTATATACCACCTCCACTTAGTGGGGAAGTCCAAAGTCTCTAACATGAGACCCAGACAAAACTATATGCTCTCCACTCTGAAAATGTAAATGAACAAGAAAAAAATAAAGGTGGATCTCTATAGCATCAATACAGCTTAAATTTCTTGCTGGAGAACCAGATAAGTTTCATGACAGCTACCTTAGGGAGAAGCAAGAACAGACCTGTTTACTTGCTCTGAATCTGACTTTCAGCAGCAGTAGGACATACAGAAATTAACCAGTACAGCTTTGTTTTGACAATGCATAGAAAAGACTGCCTGCTAAACTTTCAGGTGTCCCAACTAGTAGGAAAGTATGACAGTGTAAAAACACAGAGCTTTAGATGAATTCAGCTATAAATGAAAAATAGTATTTGAGGGTTGCAAAACACCTTTCTGTCACTTTCTTTCCCCTGATATCACCCACATTTTGAATATTAGGCTGCACCCAGATCTGGTCTGGCAACCTTTGTGAGGCCTCCTCCCAAAGCTAAACAAGAACGTCAGTATGCCTACTTCTAATTGTCACCTCTTCTTTCGGCAGCCTCTTTTTTCCCAGCCCAGTGCTTGGGCCATCTGTTCTTGTCTTAGCCAAAGAATGCATTACTTACAAAAACAGGGCTCCTGATGGATCTTGCAGTGTTCTCGGTGGCTCTTGCAAGGCCTACATTACAGACTAGGCTTGTTTCTCTTTCCTTCTGTGGTTATCTAAGGCTGCGCTGAAGAGTCAAAGGTGTGTTTGCCTCTTCTGAGAAACCCAACCCATAGCTGGTCCCTGTCGCAGAGCTGGCTCCAAAGAGGGAGGGTGAAAAATCAGCTAGTTCCACAGAGCAGAGATTCAGAGTAATCTCATATGTATTTTGTTTGTGCTAAGCCATAGTTAGTTCAAACAGTTCACAGAAGAGCCCTAATTGCTTTTACATGAAGCCAACACAAAATCAGGCAACTGGATAGCTTAATATAAAGGCATAAACCCAGTTGCGATTTATGGTGCAATCCTAGAAGAGTCACTATTGTGGAGCCTCAAAACTTTACATCCTGCCTTTAAATTAGGAGCTCAGGATAGTGCATGCTGTGTCCCTTCCTCTCATTTCTTCTCACAACAACTCTCTGAGGTTGAGTGAGCTGAGGGGGAGTATGACTGGTCCTAAGTCCCAGCAACAACATCCTGTGGCTGAGGCTTCTTTTCACAACTTAGGAACAAAAGTGGCCTTCTAGAAAGACTGGCAAGAATGCACCAGTGGCAACCTGTTTGGAAAGATGTATTTAAGAGTACAATTCCCATCACCACTGGACTTGGTGGCTTAGATGAGGCCTCAGCACAAGCGACTCTTCAGTTTTTGCTGGCTTTCTCTGGCAAGCTGAGGCTAGGCAGCCACAGAAATGGCTGATGACTGGCTGTGCGCCCTTCAGGAAAGATCCCATTTTCCCGACATGCTGCCCCGTCGGTCCCGCGGCGCCGTGCCTGGGCAGGCCACGTGCGCGTCCCCTTCGTGTAGGAGCCGCCAGCCCGTCCGCCCGCCTCCCCTTCGCCCCGCGCGCTCACTCCGAGGCTCCCCGGCGGCCTCCTGGCTGCCCCTCGCGGCTCCTTCGGCGCAGCTGATGCCCTCGTCGTTCTCGATCCCCGCAATCTCGTTCTCCTGCTGCGCCAGGAAGGCAGCAGCCGGGTCCTCTTCGGCGGCCTCGGCTGCTCCGCTTTCCGAGGAGGAGAAGAAGCCGAAGTCATCCGCCATGACGGCCGTTTCCCGCAGCTCTCAAAGCCCGCCTTCCTCCGCAATGGGCACGTTGAGCAGCGCCCGCAACCTCGGCGGCCGAGAAACGCTCCGGGAGCCAGCCAGCCGAGCAGTAGGCGACCAGGAACCGCCGGCTCAGCTGTCACTGCAGCGCCTGCGGGAGGAGACTGACGCGGCGAAAGGAGGTGACCTCACCCGCCAAGCTGCTAGCGCATTCTGGAGCCATTAGAGGGAAGCAGCGGCCGCCCTGGATTTCGTTCAGCATCAGCTTTCAATTTCCGCTCCCTGGAACCGTGGCGTGGGAGGATGAACGTCCATCCTATTGTTGGGAATATTGTCGCATCCCAAAATTCAACAGCATCGTGAGAGTCTCCGAAGAGGTGCTTTCTACAAAGCAAGGGCTCTGTTGCTGCTTTGGTGATGCCAAGCCAGCAAATAAAGTAGCAACGTACAATCTTTTTAAAGTCAGCTGCTTGAAAAGTTCTACTTGCTTGCGTGCCTGCTTTCCTTGTCTCTTCCCCCCCCCCCGCATCTAAACATATGCAGCGATGACCTTTTTTAAAAAAAAAAATGTTGCCATAATGCTGCCTTCATTGGCCCCTAACCTACAAATAAGCCAGTTTAAGTCTTAGCTGTATTACTGTATATTAAAATAACGTTTTCCCCCTTAGCTGATGGCACCATTGATCTAGCCAAATCAGGTGAACTATGAGTGGGAGGGTGGGATCAAAGCAGTATTTAGTGATCAAGCACTGTCTCACTTGGCCCTGATCAGCTCTCTCTAGAGCAGGGCTTTTCAACCTTTTCACCCATTGTACCACTTTTAGGATATGGCAATATCTGAGTACCACCCGTCGCCTAGCAAGGTATCAAAAACTTGATGACCAAAAAAAAAAAAGGAAAAAAAGTGATAAAGTACAGGTAGTCCTCAACTTACAACAGTTCGCTTAGTGACTGTTCAAAGTTACAATGGCATTGAAAAAAGTGCCCCCAAGCCACAGCTGAGCAAGACACCTGCCTGCCCACCTGGCGGCGCTCTTCTTCCTGTCCGAGGTTTTCATTGTGAGCATTTCTGTTGAGGATTGGCAGCGGGGGTGGGGGGTTGTTTGGTTTTTATTCCCCCCATCTGCTGGGTGGTTGCAGCAGGTTTTGGTCACTTCACATGACCCTGGGACACTGTGACCGTCATAAAGATGAATCAGTTGCCAAGCATCTGAATGTAAATCACAAGACCCTGGAGATACTGCAACATTCCAGTTGATCGGCACTTCTGGGCTCAGCAGAAGCACCAGGATCAGCGCCGAGCTCCAGCTGGAGACTGGCGCTGATCCTGGCACTTCTGCTGAGCCCTGACAGCCCTGCAGCTCCAGCCATCTCTCACTCAGGCTTGTGTGGTGCTGCCACCGGTTCAGCTCATTCCCCTCCCCCACTACCACTTTTTTAGGATGGTCGCGTACCACCTGCCAGGTGCCAATGTACCACAGGTAGTACCCGTACCACTGGTTGAAAAGCCCTGCTCTAGAGAGCTGGCCAGTCATCTGTCAGAATTGTGCAACAGTGTTAGATTGCAGTGACTGTTTTAACACTATGCTCCTTGTCAATTTAGTGCAAGGCTGCAACAGTGAAATAGAGACTATCTCATCCCATCTCATCACCTCTGGATCAGCATCCACAAGAATCCAGAAGATGACATTTGTGGTCTTTAGAAAGCAAAGGAAAGATACAGAAATTAAAAATAAAGAGACTGCTTATGATTGAACTCTCTTTGTGATTCCAATTTATTATTTTAAAAAATTATATTCAGCTTGGGATATCACAGCTATTGTTATGTCCCGAGCCTTGCAAACGGCTCGGGGCGTTTGCAGGCGGTCCCGGGCAGGTGCAAAGCTGCCCGGGACCAGACAGGCTGTCGCCAGCGCCGTGCGCATGCGCGGGTGCTGGCGCGGGAAAAGTATCGCATTGACCCGGGAAATGCCTATATAAGAAGCTGGGAGGTTTTGGGAGCTGCTGAAGCCATCTACTTGTGAGCTGAACACAGAATAAAGAAAACTGAGAACTACAACTGCTTCTCGTGTCTTGCTTTTCGCCAAGGACTCAACACTGGCGACGAGGATGGGATGCCTTACATCACCTGGAAAGGAAGAAGTGTAAGCTTACCCAAGTGAGTCCTGAGCGGCGGAACGGCGTTGACTCGGCAGCTACTCGCCAATCCAGTGCGCATTCAGGGGTAGGCTGGCTGATAGACCCGTCTCCTGAAGATGGCAAAAGTTGGAAGGCTTTCGGAGTTCAACGTCTCACATCCAGAGCGGTGGGAGTCCTACGTAGCCAGGGTGGAGAACTACTTCAAGGCAAACCAAGTGAGGGAAGAGAGCTTGAAGGCTGCCACCCTGCTTTGTGTTTGCGGTCAAGACGCCTTCGAAATCGCAGAAAACCTTGCAGCACCTGTTCCAGTAGAGTCTGTTAGCTACGCAGATCTAAAAAAGCTACTGAAGGAGCACTTCCAGCCTAAGATGTCCATCATCGCATGGCGCCACACCTTCGAGCAGAGGGATCAACGATCCGGAGAGTCGGCCAAAGAATACATCGCCGCATTGAGGAAGGCCGCCAAGCACTGCGAGTTCAAGGACCTCGAAGAACGACTGAGGGACCGATTCGTGTGCGGCTTAAGGCATCGAGATCTACAACAGAGGCTTTTCGCCAAAGAAGAACTGTCCTTCCAAGATGCCTTAAGAGAGGTCACCGCAGAAGAAGCAGCAGGCGGCGCTGTCAAGAACATGCGGCCGATCAGAAACAGTCCAGAAGTTGCATCCGTGCACCAGGAAGACGTCCAAGGAAACTCCGAGGAGGATCCGGACGAGGAAGTCGACCGTCTCCACCCCACGAAGGAAGGAAATCAGAAGGGAAGCTCTTCAGCTCCACTCAAGTGCATCGGCTGTGGAGGTCGCCACAGGAGAACCGACTGCAAGTTCCGCTCCGCTACCTGCCGGGCATGCGACAAACAAGGACACATTGCAGCTGTGTGTCTGGGCCGACGAAAGGTACAACCTCAGGAAGAACTGCGCCTGAAAGGTACCAGGGTCCCCAGCCAGAATAGGGTAGGGTTTTGCGCTTCGCGAAGAAGCATCCTCAGGACAGGCACACACAAGCCCATTAAGAAAAAGCTGTCACTCAAGGTGAAGCTACAAGGGGTTCCATTAACTATGGAACTAGACACAGGGTCTGCCCTTTCAATCATCTCCTTGCATACATTTAGGAAGATTTGTTCCGGTAGTGGAACTCAGGCCAAGTTAAGGCCTTCTGACATTGTGTTAACAGATTTTCAAAATTCAAGAGTGTGTGTTAAGGGGGAGGCCACCCTTAACGTGCAATACAAGAGTTTTGAAGGTCCACTAGACTTATTAGTAGTAGGGGGTGAACGAACGAGTCTCATAGGACTCGATTGGTTTGAGGCCCTGGGGATACACGTCACAGGACTCAACAGCTTACAAACACTCGACCTACAGGAAGTCTGCAAAGAATTTGCAGATGTTTTCAGCCCCCAGCTGGGCACATTCAAAGGACCCCCTGTGTCCTTAAAGCTAGACCCCACTGTCACTCCCATTAGAATTAAAGCAAGAAGGGTCCCTTTTGCTTTAAAGAGTAAAATTGACACTGAGTTAGACAAACTGATCCAACAGGGAATCCTAGAACCTGTTGATTCCAGTCCTTGGGAGACCCCCATTGTCACGCCTCTAAAGGCAAATGGGGACATTCGCATTTGTGCTGATTACAAATGCACACTCAATAAGGCATTGCAGCAACATGCCTATCCTGTTCCTGTGGTCAGTCACATCCTGGCCTCTCTCAAGGGGGGGCGTGTTTTTGCAAAGCTTGACCTAGCTCAAGCATATCAACAGCTGCCTGTTGATGATGATGCTGCCATAGCTCAGACCATTGTGACCCACAGGGGAGCCTTTAAGGTAAAAAGGCTACAGTTTGGAGTGAATGTCGCTCCTGGGATTTTCCAAAGCGTTATGGAAAACACACTACGAGGTATACCAGGGGTCTGCCCCTACTTTGATGATGTCTTGATTGCAGGAGACTCCACACACATTCTAGCTGAAAGGCTAAGGGCTGTTCTGTTAAGATTCAGGAAAACAGGCCTCAAGCTCAAAAAAGACAAATGCAAGATTGGGGTGCCTTCTACTGAATTTCTGGGGTTCAAAATTGATGCTGCTGGGATTCACCCTGCTGAATCCAAACTAACTGCTATTTTAGAAGCACCTAGGCCAAAGTCTAAGGCCGAACTTCAGGCCTTCCTGGGCCTCCTGAATTTCTACAATTCCTTCCTTCCACATAAAGCCAGTGTAGCTGAGCCTCTTCACAGGCTACTAGACAAGCAAGCAGTGTGGCACTGGTCACAAACACATGAGGCTTGTTTTAACAAAGTCAAGGCCTTGCTCACTTCTAACAGTGTACTTGCACATTTCAACGAGTCCCTTCCTGTGTGCATCGCTTGTGATGCGTCCCCTTACGGGGTAGGAGCTGTCCTGAGCCACCTCAGGTCTCCTGTTGCATATTACTCCAGAACATTGTCTTCTGCTGAGCGCAACTACGCTCAGATAGACAGGGAGGCTCTGGCTGTTGTTGCTGGAATTAAAAAATTCCATGATTTTCTATATGGCAGGCATTTCACGGTCTTCACTGACCATAAGCCTCTGCTGGGACTGTTTACCACACGTAAGCAGACTCCCCAAATCATTTCCCCTAGAATGCTTAGGTGGTCTATTTTTTTGTCTGCATATGATTTTTCTTACTCCACAAGCCTGGGAAAGAAATGGGCCATGCTGATGGCCTCAGTAGATTGCCTCTGCCAGTAGTAGAAGCTGACCCTGCGCCAGCTGTCAACATTCTATCAATCCAAGCCTTGCCCGAGCTCCCTCTTAGTGCCAGGGATGTTGCCGCTGAAACAGGTACAGATCACACACTTTCACGTGTCCGTTCCTGGGTTTTGTCTGGTTGGCCTGAGCACTGCCCTAGTCCTGAGTTTCAGAGTTTCTGGTCCAAAAGGAACGAGCTGTCCCTTTCTCAGGGTTGTCTGCTTTGGGGAAACAGAGTTGTCATTCCCACCTCAATGAGGACTAGGGTCTTAGAATCCCTCCACGAGGGTCATCCTGGCATTGTTCGTATGAAGGCTCTTGCGCGCAGCCACTTGTGGTGGCCTGGTTTAGATAAAGATATTGAGGCTAAGGTGCATGCATGCCACCTGTGCCAACGATCTCGCCCAGAGATGCCCCAAGCTCCCGTGCATAGATGGGAGGAAACACAGTCCCCATGGTCTAGGGTGCACATTGACTACGCTGGGCCCTTTCAGGGCCAGTTCTTCTTGGTCCTTGTTGACAGCCATTCAAAATGGCTTGAGGTTGTACCTGTCTCATCCACCACTACTGCAAAGACTATTCAGGTATTGAGGGGGATTTTTGCTGCACACGGGCTTCCAGATGTCATTGTGTCTGACAACGGCCCTCAATTCACTTCCTCCGAATTCCAAGCTTTCTTACAGGCTAACATGATTCGTCATGCCACGTCTGCACCCTTCCACCCGTCCACCAACGGTATGGCTGAATGTATGGTGCGCATCACAAAGGACGCCTTGAAAAGACTCACCTACGGGGACTGGCATCACAGGTTGGCTGACTTTCTCCTTTCTTATCGCACCACACCGTCCACTTCTACAGGGAGAAGCCCAGCTGAACTTCGTTGGGGGCGTCAACTTACTACTAAACTTGACCGGTTGCATCCGGACAGACTGCCTTCATCTACCTCACATCCTAGGGCACCTAGACAACTACTTGTGGGTGCCCCGGTTTGGACTCGCAATTACGGGCCTGGTCATACATGGGTCCCCGCTTCTATTTCCAGGGTCACAGGTCCTCTATCCTACGAGGTAGCCCTGGACAACGGTCGTGTCCTGCGTCGGCACATCGACCAACTCCGCCCTAGGCAGGACCTTTCAGATGAGACTCCTGGGTCTTTTCCAGGGGGGGAGGGGGACCCTTTGGAGCAAAGGGAAGGGCACGAGTTGCTGCCCATCTCCACTGATGGAGCCACTGACGGCCCATTTCAAGCTTCCGCAAGTGCTCCGAAAAGGAATTCATGGAGCTTACCCACACAACAGGCACTCACGCCTACTCCAGCCAGGGAGTCACCCTGGGGGCATACTCACTTCCACACACATCACACAACACTCCAGTCACGGAGGATACCCGGGAGCATCCCAACAAATCATTCCCCTCAAGAGAGCTGGCACACAATCCCAGAGTTGGCCTGACCTTACCCCTAATCCTACAGGGGGTCAAACTTACAGGGAGGTGGTCGAGGAACCAAGTCCCGACCGCAACACCTCTAGCCCAAATCAGGGAGTAACTGAGTTTTGGGAAGGTACAGAGACCCACACGAGCCCGGACACAGAACGGGGCTTAGGGATTGGACAGCCTCCTGACAGGTCTTGGACGGACCTAGGAGGTTCTATAGAGACGCCCAGCAGTGGCTATCACTTCAAGGGGCCCGAGGGCCTACAGCTAGGCAGGTCAACCAGGTCACAAAGTGACAGAAGCCCTGGCCTGACGAGCCCGGTGGGCGAGCAAGCAGGCCAGGCATTGGGGCAAAGTCCTTGGAAGGCACCAAGGCATGATAAGGGGAACAGGCTCTTGTCACCCCTCAGTCAGGGAACACCTGTCAGAAACCCAGAGCTGAGAAGGTCACAGAGAGCAAGGAAGTCTCCTAAATACTTAGAGGATTACATAACATTGCTGGCTAAACAAAAGCCAGGTAACGATAGGAGCACTGAGAAGCAGAACACTGCATAAAATAATGATTATATGTTGGTAGTAGTTTTAGCCCGGGGGAAAGGGGTGTTATGTCCCGAGCCTTGCAAACGGCTCGGGGCGTTTGCAGGCGGTCCCAGGCAGGTGCAAAGCTGCCCGGGACCAGACAGGCTGTCGCCAGCGCCGTGCGCATGCGCGGGTGCTGGCGCGGGAAAAGTATCGCATTGACCCAGGAAATGCCTATATAAGAAGCTAGGAGGTTTTGGGAGCTGCTGAAGCCATCTACTTGTGAGCTGAACACAGAATAAAGAAAACTGAGAACTACAACTGCTTCTGGTGTCTACTTTTCGCCAAGGACTCAACAGCTATGGCACAGGGAAATGACAAGGTGCTGCAGCCAAAGGTGCCCCAATCCTGCTATAGTGCCATGATTGGTGGATGTTTTTCCCAATCAAGTAGATATGTGCAAAAGATGTAGGGGACAGCAGAGCTGGCAGAATCAACTTTATCAGGAACTACACATGAAAAATCAGGACAAACCATTCTGTGAGTCAGTGTTGTTGACTCGAGTTGAGATATGATCAGGATCACCAATGTGAACAAGATCTTTCATGCTAGTATATGCTGAAGGATGGTTGGCTATTATTTCCAACAGAGAGGAAAGGCTAAGAATAAGAATAAATATGCCAGTTTATAAAAGTACTGTACATTCTCACAGATAAACCAAAAATTTAACTGCCAAAATACTCCTTCAAAATTGGGTTGGGCTTATCCACGAATATATAAGTAATACTTTTAAAAATATCCATCTTTCCCATGTATGCTCAGATATAAGCCCATCCATGGATAAGCAGGGATTTTTAACCAAAATTGCAGGTCCATAAGTGGTGCATTTTTCATGGTATTTTGGTTAAAAAATAGAGGGTCAGCTTATTCACTGATGGACTTTTATGCAAGTATGTATGATACGAGCACACAATATACTAAACCATGCTTTGCAAACTTTAAGCTATTAAACCATGCTTTATAAACCATATTAATTGGATTCATACAGTACATTATCCCAGAATAGTGTGTGCAAACTATTCTTAGTTTACTAATTAATCATAATTGCCTTGGTTTCTGCATTGCATTAAGCTACAAACAAGCTTTTTATGACTGAATATGGTCTCAATGAATACACTATTTAATGAGTCTGTTCTCACATTGCTGAAACATATCTATGATTCTACAGAGAATTATCTTGCATACCTGATATAGTGGAGTTTTGTTTATGAAAGCTTATGCCTCAATATATTTCTTAGATACTTCTATATTTCAACGGATTATGCAATATATCCTGCTAATAATTTGAATTTTATGAAAAATGTTGTCCAACATAGCTGAACAAAGCTGCAATTCAGCAAATGGAGCCTTAACCTTAACTTAGTATCCATATTCAGGGAAATGTGAAACACAGATTAATTATCTCTAGTTAAAAACTCCTGTAGTATTTATTACCTTTGTAATTTTGTATGGACTTAGTCTCACAGAAATTCTATGCAATTGAAGTAAGTAGGCATCAGATTGCAGCTTTAAAACACATCAATAGATAATGGGGATTCTATATGTTTAATTATTACTTTTCTAAAAAGTCACACAGTTTCAATTTGAGCGATAGGTTTTTGTGTGTGTGTGTGTGTGTTTTTTTTTAGTAATATGCTAGCTAGGCCATATTGCCAATATCGTCATTCATTCATTTGTTCCTAAAGGTGAAATATGGGATCGAGCCAAAAGCCCTTAACTCTTTCTCAGGGAAAGTAAAACTGTCAACTCAGCCATAAAACATTTAGAAGGTCATGGAATGCTGATAAGCTGGGAAAAGATACTGAGAGGCCAGCAGAGTTCTGGGAAAGCAAAAGCAAAGTGACTCCCTAGAAAGGAACTATGTTTGTGAAATATTATCTATTTGTTCTTTCAAAACTTCAGTCTTTGTAGTCCTGCCTCATTATACGTATGGCCTCACCGATCTTCACTAGGTGCATTGCATACTATATGCAATCAAATGATTGTGCTACCAAAATCACATGTCTACTGTAATTTGAAAAAAATACACGAAGAGGGATTATACAGTAAATCCTCCCTTCTTTATGACTGTCTTTGCCTCCAGCACTTACTATAAACCAATCTGTATTTCAATGCAGTTATATCCTGGTCTCTGGTTCAAACATAAACCTAAGAAAATTCTTCTATACCTTTCTAACACTTGTTTCCACATGTTTTGCTGTGAGAATTTACTGTATAACTTGAAAGGATCATGGATAAGAGACATTGTCTCTCTCCTTTCTTTGGTTTCTATTCCATATACAGCTATTATTAAAAGGGACAAAGTGCTATCACAAGTCCCCTAATCTTCTATAATTCCCACCTATCTTGCCTAGAAATCACACTGCTCCCTTAAAAGCAGGGTATGGGAAGGAACATTCATGCACTGCCTTCTGATTCATCCCTCCAAAAGTCCCTTTTCCAGTTCTCTCCTTCCTTAACAGGATAAAGCAGCTTAGATGAAGATGTTTAAGTGACACAGTAAACATCTAGTTTATTCAGCCAGATGTTCTAGGTTTGCATAAGGCACTGAACCAAATCATATTGGATGAGTTCAACCAATGCACTGTACAGTAGCAACCAGTCAGATGCATATTGAAGATCCATCCCCAGCAAAGGAAGAGCAAAAGAAGCAGTTTTGTAAGATATTGGGTCTCTTCTCTGGTTTTGCCTTCAGATTCAGATTGCCTGTGCTGAATTCTTCTCCCCTATTATTGCTATTCAGTAAGTCTCTTTGAAATAAACCAATCATTGAACATTCAATTTATGGTTGTTCCCAAATGCAAATAAGCACCCTTGCAAATATTGTATGTAAAAGAAGAACAAAGTGTCACACTTAATTCTTATTGAAGATAAGAGGAAGGGGAGGGATACATGACAACTTATCTTTCTTTCATTTGGAAATGATCCTATCCAGGTGATTCATCTTCCTTCCCTTACAATAGATGGCTGGTGTCTGATTAATACTGTATAACATGCCTTTTCAGTGGAGAAACCAGAACAGTTCAGACTTCGTTTAGTATATTTTTCTTATACGCTTTTATTGATGTTGCTTAATAGGCACTGCACTCAAATTTTAATATTCTAATACCATTTCCTTCTAACTTGAATAGTGAAATTGTTTCTGGATACTGTTTCAGCTGCAGGCTAAATCTTCATGCTCTAGAGGCCAGTAAAGTAAAAACCCTCTCCTGGAAACTGAAGCACAAAGTTTGGTTTTAGTGTCTTGTAGCGCGCGCGTTCCTATGCAGATCTATTCCCAGTGATTTCCTAGCGCTTTTTAATAGGATTATAACGACGATCACCTGAAATTATATTGTCAGCGGACAAGTCATGTAGGCAAACCGTCCATTTGCTGTTGGATTCCAATTCCCATCATTCCTAGACAGAGCGGTAGCTATTCAAAAGAAAGCATATTTCAGAACGCAGTGTTTCTCAACCTTGACAATTTTAAGGCATGTGGACTTCAACTCCCAGAATTCCACAGCCAGCATTGCTGGCTGTGGAATTCTGGGAATTGAAGTCCACATGCCTTAAAATTGTCAAGGTTGAGAAACACTGCTTCAGAGTGTCCAACAAAAATGTAACTAAACTGAGTACCGCCTCAGCACAGGAATACAGGCATGCATGTCTTACGCTCCATTCATTCGCATAAAACCACGTGCCACTCTAGATTCTCAAGAGGATGAGATGCTGCTCATAAATAAAACCGGAAGCTGTGGGGGACGCTCGCAAATATGATCTATCGGTGTGATCATAGACTTGCAATCTCGGAATCGTTTTATAGTTTGGCGTTTTGTCTCGAATCTAAGCTAGCCTTAATTCCACTTCTAATCTAAGTGTTAATTATGGGTTACACGTCGAGACGTCATTGGTAACTCTACCCGCTAAAGCTCCCCAGCTGGTTATATGCTGAAAACTGTGTATTCAACCAAATTAAGACGAATGAAAAGATTATTTCCTTTGATTTCACAGGAAATATACTACTAACTAATCATTATTAAAATAAAATTCGGGATATCTTCTCTTTTTGCCATCAAGCAACAAGGTCTCCGTTTCTCACACATAGAATTGTAATAAGATTCCTAAAGCTGAAGCTTGACATCACTCCACAACGGTACCTCGGCGCTGACGAGGGGGGGGGGGAAGGGTAGCTCTAATCTCTATGGTGACACTTACAGGTAGAGCGTAAACGGAAGGTTTGAATTGCACGTCATATCCGTAGAGTGACGCAGCTGCGGGTCAGAGGCGGCGGCAAAATGGCGGCATCGGACGGGCGGGAGTTGTCGGCGGAGCAAACTGAGAAGCTCCTTCAATTCCAGGTGCTGGCCCGGGGCAAGGCGGGTGGGTGGGGCTGGGTGAATGGAAGTAAGCCGACGACCCTTGCTAGAGCCTCGTCTAATTTGTCAGTCGGGGTTTTCTAGCGTGCAGGGAAAAGCGGGAGCAACTTGGCCATTCGCTGCTGCTGGCCGTGGGATGGCAGCGGGACCATATGCGGTGGGGACGGCTGTACGGGATGTTAGTGCTTGGAAAAAGGCAGTTTTTCTCCGCGGACTTAGAAGAGCACGGTGAAGGCTTCTGCCTGTGATACCGGAGGCTCTGCGTAAAACGAATGGCTTCTTTTTTTCAAAGGAAATTACGGTGGGGGGGGGAATCTGTAATGCAAAGTCTGAGTTTACTTGAAATCTACTTATTTATACGTTGCCTTCGAAATTCATTAATAGCACCCATCGCACGGTAGGCTGATTAAAGACAACAGGAAATGAATCAGTACGCTGATATGTTGGGAGAAAGCTCCAGTCCATTCCAGGCTGGTTGACCGGACACCCTTAATGATAAGTTGACATGGAGCCCATTATTATGAATATTTACTTTAGAATAAGCTGTTAAATGGATTCCTTTAGAATAAGCTGTTAAATATTTCCTAACCAAATGTACAAATGCATAGCATTTATTCCTATATTCTATCTTGTTCTAGGACACTGAGTTATACAGTACACAGAAATCATTGTAGTGTAATTAAAGATAATAAGATTTTTATGTTTACTACACTATAAGCATATTGGGGAGGATATCACCCTGAACAGTTTTGGCAACAACTTGTAGAAAAGTTGGCAACCCTTGAGAATTCCTAATTAGTTTTAATTGATGGCATATATCTCTTAGATACATAAGCTTAAAAACTATAGATCATTCCTATAAAGTCACACTTTTAAAATTCAGAGTATGGCATTGTTACATGCATTACAATTTATGACTGCCTTATATTTAGTTTTTATGATAAATTTGGGAAGACCTATTAAATCAGGTCTGCCTCTGCCTCCTTCAGTTTCTTTTGGCTTTTCATAGCAGTTTCCAACATAACTACAGTGAGAACAGGTTTTTTTTTCCCTGCATATGCAACTTTTGTTCTGTTAATCTTGGTTTATGAAAAAGAAACAAATATAACATGGAATATTTATAGTTGAAATATTAAAAAAAATGATAGGACTTTAAAAATCCACCCACCATTGTGAGGGATTTGGATAGGTTTTGTGGGACAGTGTTTATTCTAAGCCCTACCATCTCAATTGCCTTGAAAATACTTCCACATTGGCCCATAAAAGAAGCTGAGAGTTACCTATCTCTTGTTATTTGATAATATCACTGATTATATAGATATTCAATTTCAACCCCAGCTATTCCTTTCCTAACATTTTCAAGTATTAGGCCTATTGCATTATTTATAATTCAAAGGTCTGTGTATTGTTTTGTAACCAGTAATTACAAACAAAGTTATGCATTGTAATTATTTTAATAGATGTGTTGTCCTAAATTGGATTTTGGGCATTAAGGTGTCTGGTCTTCTTTCGTTATCAATTTCTATTACAGTTTAATGTTGAACAGAACAGAAAATACGTTTTGCATAATTCTGTACATTAGCCTTTCCAAATTTGTCAGTTGAGGCTGTAGTTCTGAGAACACCTAGCCCAGTGTTTTTCAACCTTGACAATTTTAAGGCATGTGGAATTCTGGGAGTTGAAGTCCACATGCCTTAATATTGTCAAGATTGAGAAACACTGATCTAGCCAGTGTTTTTGGAAGTAGCAGATACAGTACATCTGGATAGTGAAAGATTGAGGAAAGCTAAATACTTATGTTCAGATTTTGATTCAGTTATATCAAACAGAGGCTACACAATCACTGCTATAAATCATACTTAATACTGGTAATGTTCCAAAATGATAGAATTGGGTCGTCCCTATGCATTTTAGGTAGCCATAATTTTATTTGCTACTGTTAACACTATCCTGATTGCTTAAAGTGCTGCAGGCAGAATTGATAAAATCATGCATGCTAGGTTCTTATGGTTATTTTGAGAAGAAATTTGATGGCAAATTGATTTTTTGTTTGTTTGTTGTATCTGTTGAAGACAACATGATCATTTTTAAAATTAGAAATTAGAAAGAGTCTGGTAGCATCTTTTTAGACTAATATATTTTAATAATAGACAATCATGCAGAAACCAATCTGAGTCAGTCACCAGGACCAGACCATAACTTTTCATGAACCACAGCTGTAGTTGTAGCTGAGCTGTAGTTCACATAAACATGTTTTTTATTAATGTGTTTAATTTGAAAAGGAACTATCAAACTCATTCTGATTTTTGGCTACTATAGATTAACATAGAAGAATAGAATAGAATAATAACTTTATTGTCACTTTGAATGTACAATAATCGGCATACATTAAAATGAAATTTTGTTGCATACAGCTCTCAAAAGGACCACCACCTCCAATATACACTACATAAATATGACATAAATAAATACAGAATTATGCATATACCCACATATTGACACAGAGAAATAATACAGTCTAGTTCGGGTTATATATACATGTGCATGGCGAGAAAAACGAATCTTTCGAGTTTACCAGACGGATGGCATAGGGAACAAAGCTATTACAGAATCAGGTAGTCCTGCTAGAAATACTTCGAAACCTCCTTCCAGAGGGGAGCAACAGAAACAGACTGTAAAGTGTGTTTGTGGTGTCTCTAGCAATGCTTTGAGTTCTAAGCACATAGCGCTTATAAGCAGCATCCTGAATACCAGGAAGCAATCTTTGTATGATCTTCTCTGCTGTCCTTACCAATCTCTGTTGGACTTTCTATCTGAGGCACTGTTGCCACCAAACCAGACTCCCCTCCTTCCCTGGTATTTTAATAAATCAGGGTGCTTTTAGTTAACTTGAAATTTTTGCTTTATTAAGATAAATTTTACTCATAATCTTTTGCCATCATATCCATCTGTAACTTGGGCTGCCAAAATCAATTCTACTTTCTGAGCTTCATATTTTTTTTGTAGAAATTAATTTACAGTGTGCACACTATTTTTCAAAATAAAATGTTCTAAAAATAAAGGAAGAATATTGTCAAGCACAAAGAACAACACAATGAATTGCTCAGAGTATTTTCTTTATAGCTGTTTTCCCCATAGGCAAGAATCTTGGCATATTAAAGCACACTCTGCATAATTATCCTATAGAATAAATCTTGTGAAGGATAAATGTCTGTGGAGATTCTCGACATCCAGGTCATGATTGTCCCAAAGGTGCTTTTCAAAGGGAACTGAAAGTTCTTAGTTTTTTTTCCTTAAAAATGATTTTCCTTGAAAATGATACCACCTATATCCTGTCTGCAACATAGTCCTCTCAGCTGTACCAGAAAGGGTCCACACCCATTTGCACTCTGATTCAGGTGATCCTGAGAGTATAGATGAACCCCCAGGTGGCCTCAGGTGGACTCAGAGAGCTAACAATCAACTTTCGGAGAACTAACATCCAGATGATTGCAAAGAATATAAATCCTTCCCCACCATTCAGTCAGAGCTGAAGAAGCTTCTTGAAAAGTGAAACATTTTCAAGAAAAAAAAAACTAAGCAAGTGCAGTTGGCTTTTGAAAAGCACCTTTGGGAGTTGTGAAGATTTAGGGAGGATCCTTCCTGGCCCTTTTTCTGTCTACCAAGGACACAAGGCTGATTTCCTTCTTAGCTCCTTGTGAGAGACCCCTCCCCCCTCTAGATTCAATTCCAAATTCCACTACAAATATAAATCAAATAAGCTTCAGCACAGTGACTTATTTAATTCTGTACCATCACATGATACAATAACTATAGTTACAGGTATAAGAACCTAAAGGGTGTGAAAACTAATGGTAGAAGGTTTTCTTGGTGTTTGTAGGTCTTTGGTTATTCGGGTTTTCTCCCGCGTAAAATTGGAAGTATCTTGGCGACGTTTCGATGAAGTCTCATTCGTCATCTTCAGACTGGTGGTCCGAAGACATAGGTTTATGCGCTACTTTTACATTATATGGCGCTAATAATCTTGCCGTTGCCTCTGAGACATTGCAGATATAGGGGAGGGTAACACGTGTCATCTGTGATATTGATTCATAGGTTAATGGGTTACTCCGGGATTCAGATGGAATACTGTAATGTTTAATGAATCTTACCGGGTACCCATTGCGCTTGCATATCCGGAAGAGATAGTTTCTTTCTTCCTTCTTTGCTCTAGCGGTACTACAGTGGAGTCCCACTGTAGTACTGCTAGAGCAAAGAAGGAAGAAAGAAACTGTAGTACTGCTAGAGCAAAGAAGGAAGAAAGAAACTATCTCTTCCGGATATACAAGCGCAATGGGTACCCGGTAAGATTCATTAAACGTTACAGTATTCCATCCGAATCCCGGAGTAACCCATTAACCTATGAATCAATATCACAGACGACACGTGTTACCCTCCCCTATATCTGCAATGTCTCAGAGGCAACGGCAAGATTATTAGCGCCATATAATGTAAAAGTAGCGCATAAACCTAATCAAACGCTACGCGCTGCCATTATGCGCCCAAAGGACCCGCTCCCCAACATGGAGAGATCGGCAGTCGTATACAGGATTGACTGTACGGACTGCCCATGCAACTATGTTGGGGAGGCTTCTAAACGTGTAAAGACCAGGGTCCACGAACATAAACTGGCAGTAAAAAGGGGCGAGCAGCGATCCCAAATATGGGTACATATGGCGGAATCTGGCCACCGTTTCAACTTCAATGAAGTACGCGTCTTAGCCAGTGACAACATGAAGGGAGGCTGCTTACTTAAAAAAGCGTGGCTCTCTAACAGAGACTCGATTAACCAGCATATTGACCTCTGCCCAGCGCACCTAGCGTTAAGATCATGGAGTGTGGACAATCGCCCACCCCGTTGCGGACAATCTGATGGCATATCTAATACACCAACAAGGGAGATCAAGGAGGAGGTGTTAACCCCCCAACAGGATATAAACAACTCAATGGAGAAGGGACAATATCAAAAGACCCCCGTCGCCCCCGTGGTACGTACACGCTTCCAAAAGATCAGAGAGGCGGCAAAAATTGAAGCCCGGAACTTTTACATTGGGAATACCCAAGACACCCCAAATAGAACACAGAGAAGCACTGCAGATGTAGAAATAAGGAGACAGCTCGGAACAGCAACCACCCACCTGCAACCTAGGAGAGGGAAAACGATTGGCCCAGAGATGACGAGATAGCCCCCCCACCCGGTGACGCCGATCCAACCGCACTTATGTGGGGTGTGGAACAGCTTTGAGAGCGGCGACACACAGATGGGGAATCCGGGGGAGAAGAATGAACTCCGGCAGGATGATGCATGGGGAGATCGTATTTGCAGTGGCCCGACGACCGGCCCGCTGCATCTTATAATATCAGCTCTAATGGACTCAAGCGCACCGCATTGTGATCACACACGAACGGGAGGTGTTGGAGGGGCGAGGGGGGTGGAGGATGAGTGTGATGGTGTCCGGAGAGACCGGAGTCCCCCCTCTCCCCGTCCAGATGGTAGAGTGCAGAGTCTGGATGGTAGTATGTGGAGCAAAGACGCAGAAGACGGTAGGAAGGGAGTGGGGAGAGAAGTGACGATCAAGCAGGAGTGTACTCATGGAACTCATAACATTGGCGAACTGATTGCTGAGTCACCCCACCTCACAATAATGACCCAGATAGATCAGAATGATGCACAGGATTATCTTAGTAATAACAATAGACGAGTGGGGGACATCAGAGAAAGAAACAGCACCCATAGAAACGACAGCTATATGGATGTAGATTGGGGGGGGGGAAGAGAAGGAAAGGATACAGACCATCTAGAAAGTTTGGGCGAGAAAAAGAAAAGGATGATGGGAATACCCAAGGGGACAGGGAGGGTACTCCACCCAACCCAGAACCCAACGAAGGGAAGATAGGTGACACCGTATACATGGATAAGTTGCGCAAGAAGAAAAAGATCACCGGAGCACAATTTACTCAATTAGGTCTGGTAACAAGATCGAGGAGCCGGGCGCAGATCTTAACTGACCTATAAAAGGACTTCCTCAGTTCCTAGCATTTTAAGCCCTGATGATGCCGGCAGAAGCCGGCGAAAGCTTGGCGTTTTTAATTAAACTTTTTATAGTTTTAACTTCCCTGGTGCTCACTTTTATATCTATATCTATATCTATCTATCTATCTATCTATCTATCTATCTATCTATCTATCTATCTATCTATCTATATACACATACATACACACACACATACATACATACATACACATACATACATACATACACATACACCCAGTAATAATAATAGTAGTCAAGAAATAAAAATATACAGGATTCTCACGGTATTTTAAAAAGCTCATATTTGAGGGCAATTAAAATTTGGCCCTTTTATATTTTTGGTGGGAATGAAAGAGAGCAATAGGTAAAATAGGTACAGCAATTTCACAGTTGCGTAATCTGCTTTGTTTCTTATTACTATAAAAAAAGAGTGCCATCAGAAATTGGTGGTATAATCTAAAGGTGGTCTGAAAGGACCCCAAAATGGGGGTTGGGAGAAGATTCAGAACTAAATTAGAGCATATGCTTATATTTGGACAGGTTTGTTCTTAAATATTTTGCTAAAAAGAATTTAGCTTTTAAGTTGGGGTGGGGAAGAAAAAGAAAAAAACGTAGCCAGTTTATTAGCCAGAATATTTAGGGTTATTTTTTCCAAGCTGTGATAGATGCCATCTTTCTTCATATACCAACATATCTAAATGACAAGCACCAATTGGATTAGATACACTATAAGATGTACAGTTTCTACAGTTATATTAAGTATTGAGAAACTGACCCTCTGAGGGGACAGCCTGATCCAACTGAATACTTTAAAATGTGTTTGAATCTCCCTTAAAATTATAACAAATGTTAACTTTGGTTTGATAGTATGCTTGGATTTTAGTAAAATTAGATTTATAGCAGTGGTGGCGAAGCTATGGCACGGGTGCCAGAGGCGGCACTCAGAGCCCTCTCTGTGGGCACGCGCACTGTCGCCCCAGTCCTAGGCCTTCAGCTGGGTTTTATAAAACCTTTTCTCTTTAGACCTCCGCCACCGTGTAAAAAAAAAAAGGTTCAATCAATCAGTCAATTTCAACTTCTCACAGGAAAAAAAAAGATCTTGCAAAGTTGGATTGATTGATTGAACTTTTTAGTCCTACCCAGTCTGCAGTTACCACCGCAGCCACGCCCACCCAATGGGCCACACCCACCCAATGGACCACACCCACCTAATGGGCCATACCCATCCGGCACCCGATGATGCATAAGTGGGTTTTGGGTTGTAATTTGGGCACTCGGTGTCTAAAAGGTTCGCCATCACTGATTTATACAGATATAGAAAGTTCATCCTTTCTTCTCTTGGCGCGATACTTTTTGTTCTCCTTTACTATAGAAACTGGCAACTTTATGACACAGTAGTAATGTAATATTGTATTACTATTTGTCTAATGCTTTCCTTGTCTAATAAGAAAAATGGGAGAAATGAACGAAAGCTGAGGTGTACAAAAATAAAAATACTGCCAATCTTTTGACATTTCTGGGGTTAAAATAATCCACAACTGGTATTGTATTTATAACATTAGTGAATTAACCTAAGATTTGTTTGTCTGCTCTCTTGAGTAAAAATGTATTTCTTAGTGGACCAAGAAAATTCAAAATGTATCTTTATGGAATATGTTTCACAAGAATACTTATCATTGGAGATGTAAATGTTCAATAAATCTGACCTTCATCTAAAACAGTGGTTCTCAACCTGTGGGTCGGGACCCCATTTGGGGTCGAACGACCATTTCACAGGGGTCGCCAAACAACACAGTCCGCCATTTTTTCCCCCTTTTCCTTAGCTGTGCTATTCCCTTTTATTCTATTGGCTTTTGAAAGCCAATAGAATAGACTCTCTTGAATAGAGTCTAATTCTATTGGCTTTCAAAAGCCAATAGGAATTGTCCAGGCTGTCTCTGCCCTGCTGAGCCCGCCAAAAGTCCCATTCTGCAAACGGTGCTGCACCAGTTGAATAGTCCTCGACTTACGACCGGTTGGGGGTCACGGCATTAAAATGGTTGAGAACCACTGATCTAAAACAAAATTATAGGTAACCCTCAACTTACAACAATTCGTTTAGTGACCTTTCAAAGTTACAACAGCCCTGAAAAAATGACTTATGACCATTTTTCACACTTATGTATAGTATCCCCATGGTCACATGATTTACATTGAGATACTTGACAACTGACTCAATTTATAACGTTTGCAGTGTCCTGGGGTCATGTGATCCCCTTTTGCTACCTTCTGACATGCAAAGTCAATGGGGAAACCAGATTCACATAACAACCATGTTACTAATTTAACAACTGCAGTGATTCACTTAACAAATGTGGCAAGGAAAATTGTAAAATAGGGCAAAATTCACTTAACAAATTTCTCATTTAACAACATAAATTTTGGGCTCAATTGTGGTTGTAAGTTGAGGACTATCTGTATTCTAAAGTTGAAGTACACAGTATTGGATAATTTGGTAAAATCTATCGGTTATCACAGCCTAAAAAGCAGTTGTTCCAGAATGAATGATAGTTGATGAAAAGTCTTTAATTTAACAACATATGGACACATTTAACTAGTTTCAACTGGGAAAGTGTGTCTGTCCTAGACCAAACCAAGTTCAAAAATGGTAGAGAATTCCTAGAAGCCTTAAGCTCTAGTGAATCATCCATCAATAGACATGTAGACATAAGCAATATCTACATACTGTGCAAAAGAGACAATGAGCAAGCCAAAAAGGGAAAAAAGAACAAAATATCTACCCACCAGCAATCTACACCATGTATAGTTTAGCACCAAGGTTAACATCAGACCAACAATCAAAAAGTGAACAATACCCCAATCAAAGAACTGCTGAACAAGCCATCAGTAACAGCTCAACCCCCCCCCCCAAAAAAGAACCTCAACATCTCCCACCAAGACTACTCCCACCAACACTGACAGGGCAAGCCATTAGAATATAAATTAAGAACAAACTTCACTCCCTGCTACCACTGATGATATTACCTAGTTTGAATAATGAAACGTTTATAACTAAGCTCAGAGAGCACCATGATCCATCAATTTATTATTTATGTATTCATTCCAAGAATTCCAGATAGGAAGATAGCTTTCATTTCATTTTATCTTATTTAAATGATAGAAGATAAGAGAAATCTCTGGGTATTTTGAATGCTTTTTGTCAGTTTCTGAGGAAAATATTCCATTATACAAATCTTAAGCAGTTTCTGGATTATAACACTGGGAACAATGTACATTAATTTGTTTATCCTCTTCCCAACATCATATTCCATATTTTCACAGAGACATCTACATAATAATTGACATTACTTAGGTTGTTTAGTTCTGTCATAATTATGGGCATTTGAATGCTCCGATCCATTGAAATGGTAATTTTATCAGAAAAACTTTATTCAATTCGTTGTGACTATTGCATTATGGTACAAAGTCAAGAGAGAGGATATTGGAAATTTAGTTTTAGCTATAAAGTGCATACAGCTAAAAATTGTCTCCTTGTGATGTTGAAAAGTATATAAAAATGCTGATGTGTGATGTTATTAGTTCTCTCACATAAGACTGCTATACTCTCTCATCTACTATAATAAGGTTGGATAATAATCTATGATTATTTAAAAAAAAATAAAAATCAGATTTTTTTATTTAAATCGGATTTTTTTTATTTTTATCAAATTTATTTTAATAAAATGCTTTTGGAGTAAAAATCTAGCTAAATAAAGTTTTCTATTTAAGGTACATCAATATTTTAGTTTATTCAGCATGAAATGGAGCTTAGCAAGAGGCTGTATATTCTGCAATATTTACATTTTGGTAAACTCATTCAATGAATCCAAACTTTGCAAGTGAGATAATATGCACTGCATTGATACATTCACACAATTTCACAATAAAATAAATGAAATAAATCATAAAACAAAGTTCAGGAATATTCTTTTATCCCATTGGTTTGCAAATCTATGTACATTACAAACTGTATGATTGTTTGAAGAAAAATGCATCTGTACCAGGCTCTAAGTGTTTTAATTAAATAAATGAATTTGAATAGTTCTCCAACTATCGTGTTTCCACAAAAGTAAGACCTGGTTTTATATTATTTTTGCCTCCAAAAGAGCATTAGGTCTTAGTTTTGGGGGATGTCTTATATTTTTTGTGACACCTGCCTCGCCTCGCAGTGGCGGCATGAACAGCCCCATCCAGCAGGCACCCGCGTGTCTGCTGGCCCACTTTGGCCGCGCACCACATCGCATTGCCACCATAACCAGGTGAAGCAGGTGGGGGAGGAGCTGGAGCTTCCCACGCACCCCGCACCAGTTTACTTCAGGGCCCTACCAGCCAGGCCATTCGTTGCTCAGCGACCTTCTCTTTCACTCCCCTCCTGAGCCGGACTGCCATGCTACGGAGGATAAGGTAGGCCCGGTCCCCCTCTGCTGTTTCAGAGCCAGGGGGGAGTGACAACGAAAGGCTACTCTGCCATTGTTTGCCACTGGAGGGGCTTTCTTTGCATTTTGCCCCACAGATCATCTGCCCAGTGGCAGCCTCCTCCACCACCAACTCTCCCGTGACCGGGCAGCGCAAGCCTCCCCTGCCCCTCCATTGCTGCCACTGGAGAGAACGGAGAACAGGGAGGGGAGTGACTCTGCGCAGAGATGCTGAGCAGAGAAGAGCACTTGCTTGCCACTTTGCATCACCCCGTGTCTCCCTTCTCTGTTCTGGAAATGGCAGCCCCATTTCCCTGCAGCAGGAGAGAAATGCGCCAGGGCTGGAAAGCAGATTAGTGAAGAAATGCTTTCGGGAAGAGAGAGGAGCTGGGCGATGATGCGCCAAACTCTACAACAACGCTGGGAGGAGAAGTGGCAGGAAACAGGGCTGCCATGCGCTCTCCTGCCCCCTTGCAGCAGCAAGGTGGGATGGAGTGGGCAGGGTCCTAACTAGGGCTTATTTTGGGAGTAGGGCTTATATTCGGCCCACCCCCCAAAATCAGGGTAGGTCTTATTTTCGTTGTAGGTCTTATTTTCAGAGAAACATAGTATGTGTGAGTAACCTATTAACCGAAAATTAGTTCTGATATTGCCGTTTTACTAACCTGACAGTTTCTTATTCTAAATAGGAAACGGTCATTTTGTTTGCAAATAATAATATTAAAGATTCTAACTACCAGCAAGAATGAATCCCATTTAAAGAGCACCTGTCATTTCAGATCCATGAAGGCAGCGCCTGTTAAGGGCCTCCACTCACTTGCTGCTCGCCACGTCCCTCACCTTGTTGTGTCACTGCGGCATCACCAGCCATCCCATTAAAGTGAATGGGACTGTCGGTGAGTCCACAACGGGTCAGAGGAGGAGCCGCTGTAGGACAGAGATGACAGTTGCTCTTTAAAAATTATGATTTAAATCGACTTGATTTAAATCAAATTCACCCTGTGTAATAAAGTAAGTTATAGCAGGCAGGCTACATGGAAAAGGGCAATAGAATCTAGAAATGTTAAGAAATATTAGATACATTTGTCCAATCAATTATATGATTTAAGAGGATGTTTACTGATTTTGTTTTAGCTTAATTGAAATATTTTGGGGAGAGGGTTGTAAGATACATTTAGCATTGAGAAAAAGAACTGAGGTTCTGTTAAAAACTTCATATGCTAATGTTATTGTAAAATTCTGCTTAGGTAATCCTTTGGTTTGCGGAGTTTCTACATATTGAACAGATTTTAAGTTTGAAAAGAGATAAAACAAGACCAGGAATACCAGCTTAACAGGCTAACTGGAATGCCTGACGCCTCCTCTTGAATGATTTCAATATGTTTGCCTACATTCTCTCAGTGTAGTATGCCACTGAGGATAGAACAGTATATTCCTGAGAAGATACCTAGTGAGTTTCTTCTCTTAGGTAAAGTATTATTCTTTCGATGATGGAGGTGGTAGTTATTGGGAATTCCAGAAGTTGCAATATAAAAATTCATGTAGTGGTAATAAACTAGACAATTTAAATAGATCAGAATGTAAAAAGTATGAAAACAGAAATAATGATGTCAAATAATAATATTAGAGGACAAATGATAAGGACTTGAAAATATAGTGCAGGTGATGTATGTGAGGAAGTCATCCTGGATAAAAGAGAAAGAATTAATGGGTACAGTGCTTTACTATTTATATTCAATCATGAAATGCAAACTCACATTTCTGAATACAGTATATTTATATAGCAGCTTGGAATCAAGCTGTTTTTTTTTTATCCAGCACAGGATACTGAACATAAGTTCTAAACAATATAAAATTCTCAGTTATGGATTAGATATGTAATATGCAGTGAGTGAGTTCATAAAATATAAATTGTAGTCAATTCCAGTACCTAGAATAAACCAATTTTTTTTAAAAAAGTGTTGTTTTTTAATTTAGAAAAGGAATAAAACATTTTGAAGACTGATAGATATTAAAATCTTATCATTAAACAAATTGTATATTGGTTATTTGAGTGGCTAGTAACAAGCATAATTACAAACATATTGCAGTGACAAATAAGTGTTATTAGTACATATGGGGAAGAACTATGCTGACAGAATGATTGTTTACTTGACCATGAGAATTTGGTGCACATTTGCTGTACCTTGACGACAGAAAAGTCTCCTATAAGATTCTAGTAAAGAAGACTTAAAAAATTTAAAAATGGTCACAGAGCTGGTTCAAAAATAGTGCACAATAATTGTATGTCATTATGTCTTAATGACAATGTGGAGAAAAATGTCAAGTGGTATATTTCATGTGGAACATATTTAGAAATGTCGTGTACATGACACAAAGATAGAGGTTATAACAAACCCTTTAGAGCAGGGGTGTCAAATTGCTGGCCCACAGGCCGGACGCATCCTCTGGAAGCTGTGCCCACCCCATTGCCAGCAATGGCAAAACTGGCCCGATACATTGCGCAACGTCACGAGTTTGACATGTCTGCTTTAGAGGATAGTATCAAGATTCAACAGAATGTTGACAAATTGGAAAAATGGGCATTGTTAAGATTAATATTTATCAAATTTATATAGCAACCCATCTCACACAATGTGGGTGGCTTACAACAGTAAAATGAAACTAATACATAAAAATCATTGATAAAAATATAAAGCAATTATTCTTAAAATACAAACTATCAGGTAGAGATGAGACGGAATTAAAACAGAACCATCTTAGAATATCTCCGGTCCTGCAAGCTGATGACTAAGCCTGAAATTGTACCTAATAGGGACAAACATTCTACATTTAGTCATAAAAAAAATTAAGGCAGGAGTATAGTTTTAAAGATGGACAAATCATCTAGAGAGCAGTTCATGCAAAAAATATATAGGTGTCTTGATGGATTAGAAGCTGAACATTAGGGTTAGAGACATTAGATCAAGATCAAGAAACATCATTTCTCTCTATTCTGCATTGGTCAGACAACACTCAGAATATTTCATCCAATTCTAGACACCATGGCTTAGGAAGAACACTGACAAATTGCAGCATGTCCTGAGAGGAACAACCAAGACCAAGGGTCTTGAAAAGAAGGAGGAGTGATTGGAAACATTGGTATACTTAGTTTGGAGAAGACTGAAGCAATACTTAATAGCTGTCTTCAAGTATTTAAAGGGCCATCATCTGGAAGACAGGGCAGGATTGTTCAAAATTATTCTTGAAAATAGGAAAAGAGCAATGGTTTTAAATTGTACAGAAGTACCTTTGGTTGGATATCCAGGAAGAAATCATAAGAATAAGAGGTGCTCTACAATGGAACAGACTGCCTTGGTTGGGGGCAGATTCTTCTTTCACAAGAGAGGCTGGATTACCATTTGTCAGGGATGCATAGCTTTGGATTCCTGTAGGGGCAGAGGGTTGAACCAGATGATCCCCAAGTTTCCTTTCGATCCTTATTTTCTGATTCTATGGAAAAATAACGTTTTGTTGAACATTGCCTTATTGAGGCAAAAGAGTGGTGGAAAATATTAATGACTGAGCCAGTTTTGGCAAGAGGTTGGATAGCTTATTTAGTTTTTGCTCATTGTGTTCTAAGAATCCAACTTTTATAGTTATGATTTAAGAAGTTTCATTTTGCCTAGCGTTTATTACCACCCAATTAGTACTTATGGAAGTAATATAATAAAGCCTTATTTGAGTTTAATTCAACTCCTGGTGAATTTATGTACAGGTTTATGTAATTTTCTCAGCAACGACATGGCAATTATTTGGCACTGCCTTCTTCTAAGTTGTTTTTCAAATTCCCAGTCTACACTATAGCTCTTGAAAAATCCTGTTAGTCTTCCATCCAATTATTAATGAGAGATGATTCTTAATTTTTTAAAAATCAGTCAGTGTCATTTAGACCATTGGCCTGTTAGGAATCGGGTCGTATAGCTGGAGGTGAGCAGCGGCCAAGTGACTGAAGCTTCATCTGTCTTTGCAGCCACTCCCCAGTGCTAGCATCACCGCCTCTGGCCCACTTCTGGGCATCAAGCATAGGAACATGAACCCTACTATAAACTGTGCATGCAAGAAATCTAGGTTGCGCGCTCCCCCTCTCCTTGCTCTGTGGAAAAATTGTCTTCCACAAAATGTCCCTGGTACCTAAAAGTGTGGGAACTGTTGAGATGGACCAGGGGTCCCCTACTCCCAGTCCATGGGCTGGGGCATGCCAGCAACACGCAAACAAGCAAAGCCCCATCCACGGGGTGCAGGCAGTACATGAAACCACACCCCCTCCAGTCTGCAGAAAAACCTCTCTCCACGGAACCGATCCCTGATGCTCAAAAAGTTGGGGACCTCTGAGTTTGACATTACCATCTAATTGGGTATTTGTAAACTAATTGGTGTCTAATGTGTACTGCCCTTTATCATCAGTTTTTAATAGTACATCTGAGAATGAATGAATAACTAATATAGCTAAACATAAAGGAGAGAAGAGTTTTGATGCACAATGATGCCAAAGGGGGAATAACTCATGATCCATTGAAACTATCACTGCTACAAGAGGATTTACCACAAAGCATTTCAACAATTAGGCACCCTATTTTCATTTTGGGTGAGCTGGCTTTTTTCCAACTAATAATAATCTAAGAAACAATAATATTCAGGTTTTCTCCAAGGTTTTTTAAGAATCAAAAGGTTTTTTTAAATAAAGGTAAGAATTAAAGGTAAAGTTTGTTTGTGCCCTGTTTAGAATCCAGCATTGCTTAATTATTGGTTATGTTGGGATAAAGTTTGCAAATGCTTTGCTGATGTCTGAATTATTAAGATAAATGACTAAAAATAAACGTTAATTAATTCAGGAAATGTGCCTTCTGTGACATCTGTTTCCCCACTTCCTTTGGCCTTAGGATTTGACTGGCATAGAGTCCATGGACCAATGTCGTCATACACTGGAGCAACACAACTGGAATATAGAGGTATTGTGCCATTTGGCTCTGCTTTCTAATTGCACTGATTGTAGTCTTCGATTTGTGAAAGACATTGATACGAGTTCCTTCTTTAAAGTATCTTATAATTAGATATGCTTAGTACTAAAACAAAGTTATTGCACATGTTATAAGTATATTAAGCATAACTACTCATATGTTCTTTATTTTGCATAATTCTGCTTTGTTTCGCTATGCAAAATTTTCATAATTGGAGGGAGAAGCATGGAATTCAGCCCAAAATTGCATGGTCTGCCTCTGACTATTACAGATATATTTATTCACATATAAGATCTGTACAAATTTCAAATATACCTCATTTATTTATAAGAACTAGAAAAATACCGTGTTCTTTAATTGAAAACTGAAATATATAAGAAGCTAGATTTCTGAAATTTTCAAGTTCTAGAGTCAATGAAGCGGTTAATGTGTTGGATAAGGAATGGCACCTAGATTCAAATCTGACTCATCCTTGGAGCAGGTGGCTTTGAACCACTTACTGTCCTTCAGTTTAATTCATTCAAAACTTATTTTCATAGGGATGAAACTGGGAAGATTTACATGTATGTCATCTTGATTGTTTCTAACTATTCCTTAGCATTTCAAATTACAAGAACATTTAGTAAAGAAGATACTATTTATTTAAACTTTTTAATAATGTAATTCAGACTGCAAGCTGTCAATAGGTCTGTATCCATTGTTCCTCCTTCTGTATTCAAAATAGTATAATATTTTCTGCAATAAGAGCATAATATATTGTGGGTCTCCTTCTGTAGGCAGCTGTTCAGGACCGATTAAATGAACAAGAGGGAGTCCCAAGTGTCTTCAACCCACCACCTTCTCGGCCCTTGCAGGTCAACACTGCGGATCACAGAATCTACAGCTATGTTGTTTCAAGGCCACAGCCAAGGGCAGGTTATTTTATTTGAATGTGCTTGAAAAGAGTGGTGTCCTTTGTTGCTAATATGAAAAGGACCAATAGAAGGAAAGTTCTTTCCTTTTGTGTTTTTTTTTGTGTTATGGATTGTTCATGTGCTGCGTGTCCTCTGCTTGAATCACTGGGAATCTCTTTGTATAGAAGGCTTGGTTTGTAAGTGTCTACAATTGGTGCGCTTCCTTTTGTTACATTACTGTAAATAGTAAACATAGAAGTTCTATTTCCACTAGGACATATTTGGCTTATTTTTGCCAATTTAGTCTATAAAATAGGTATATTAGAAGCTTCTGTGAGGCTTAACTTATTTATTTTGTGTAGCAACACATTTCACATCTACCAATCAAAATAGCGAAGCTGTTCTAGCACAAAAGGTACCCACCTTTGTTATATGCTTTTTTTTTTTTTTGGTATATTTATGAAGTGTTTTATTTTCTTTGTACAATGAAAATGTCACATGAAGTAGCCATTGATCATTTTAAATAGCTGTTTTAAATGTTCAGTAATCCCCTAAAAGCTAATAAATGTCCTTGTTTCCATTTTTAAAAAAATCTGGCAATGAAATTCCAAAATTTGTGTCATTGTTATACTATAATATCTTCCACACTGGAGGAGAAAGAGTATAGAGGAGCATTAGTTATAGATGTCTTGTTAGTGGTCTTACTTAATGACAGCAATTTTCCTGATTCTGTTAATTTTTCACTAATATAACTACTTGAAACTAAATTAACATGAGTGTGCAAAAGGAATATACTGATAATTACTTTCTATTTGTTTCAGGGTTTATTAGGTTGGGGTTACTATTTGATAATGCTTCCATTCCGATTTACATATTACACATTACTTGATATATTTAGGTAAGTGCAGCTGAGTTCATATTTGTTTATATTAACCGTATAGTTTATTCTCACCTTCCATTTTTGTTAATTAGTTTAATCTGTCACATACACGGGTGTGCATACATAAACACACAATCACACATAAGATTGGGTTATTAATGGATAAGTGCCAAATTTCTGGTAAGCCACCCAATAACTATGGTACAATACAAATTATATAAAAATGTTAAGGCTAATGAATTGTGTTTTAATTCAAAAAGACATTTCTTGCCATTTTCAGCATAAAAATTTAATAGAAATATAATAAATCGTCAGTACTGATTGATTCCTAATGCATATGTGTTTTTTGCAAACTTAAATCAAGCTTTGTAGCTGATCATGGAGGAATTAGCTTAGAGGATTTAAGACCGTAGTCAGTCCAGTCACATCTTCAGATTCTTAGATAACTAGTAATCAAACATTTTGATCCTTTTCTCTGTCAGGTTTGCTTTGCGTTTTATCCGTCCTGATCCTCGTAGTCGGGTCACTGACCCTGTAGGTGACATTGTTTCATTTATTCATATGTTTGAAGAAAAATATGGAAGAATACATCCTGTCTTCTATCAGGGAACATACAGCCAGGTTGGTAGAAATGTTGACTCAGATAAATGGAATTATTCTAATCCTGTTTTGTTATATCTCTTAGAAAGCCACACTTAAGCTTTTCTTTGAAGTACAACTGCAATTTCTTTTCTTTACAAAAATAATACTGGTAAAATTTAAATATGTAATCTGATATTCTGATAGTATTACTTGTGATTAGATAGTAATTGCATTTTCATTAAAATGCAGTATTTTAAAAAATAACTATTAAAAAACTTAACAAAACTAATGAAGAAGATAGAAGGGAGAAAATAATAAAGAATGAAAAAAGTAAAGCCAAGAGTTCAGAAAGAAAAAGAAATACAAATAAATGATTGCAAACTTTCTTTTATGACAGATATAAGTATAAAATTTCTTAAATATAAATTTAAGTGTGATGACAGAATACTATCTTGTAATGGGCTCCTTTGTTTGGTTTGTTGGAAGACCCTTGGCTGAAGATCATATCCATTTAATTTTTATATATATATTTTTTATTAAAAGTTTAAAAGAGAAGATAAAAACTAAAAAAAAATAATACGAAGTAAAAAAAGAAAGGAAAACGAGAAAGAAAGGAAGGACAAAGGTGCAAAAAGGAAAGGTTAAAAAGAAATAGAAAGACAAAGCTTCCAATTTCCTTGCAGCAAATACAAAAATGATTACAAAATTATCTCTGCAGTTACAAAAGAAGCTCTCTTTTTTCTGTTATCTAATATTTTCTAATCATCAAAAACCACAAATCAAAAGTTTATTTTTTTCTTTTTTCATACAAAAAGTCTATAAGGTGTTTCTAGTCAGCAATAAATGTAAATGTCTAATTTAAAAAGTGAAGTTAGCCATCTCTGCATGTTGTGTCATCTTCACCAACCATTCCTCCATTGTGGGTAACACTGTATCTTCCCATTTTTGGACATATAATCCTCTTGCTGCAGTTCTCTAATATAAAAAAAATGTTTCATGACTTTTTTTTCCCAACTGTCCATTAATCCCAAAAGAAAATTCTCTGGTTTTAATTGTGCATCACAGGTAGTTCTCAACTTACAACCATTCATGTAACTGCTGCTCAAAGTTATGAAAATGCTGAAAAAGGTTATAACCAATCCTCACACTTAACATTGCGGCATCCCATGGTCATGTGATCAGCCTTCGAGTGCTTGGCAACCAACATGCATTTAGCATCCCAAGGACAAATGATCACCATTTGCAACCTTCCCAAGGATTTTCCAACAAGCAAAGCCAATGTGGGAAGCTAGATTCATTTAATGGTCACATGATTCGCTTAATGACCATGGCATAAAAGGTTGTAAACTCAGGTGTGATCTGTTTAATGATTGCATCACTTGAGCCAAGGATGATTTGTAGTCATTAATGTCTTCTGAATTAGTTCATGTATTTGAATTCAAAATTTTCTGGCTTTTTACACATCCACCAAATTTGATAAAACATCCCTCCGTGATGTTTATGTTCCAGCATAAATTCAAAATAATCTTTATACATTTTGGTTTCTCTGGTGTCATACACAATGGTATATCATTTTATTTTTTAAAAAAGAAGAAGACCAGAACAGAATATAAATTACCGTATATTCCGGCGTATAAGACGACTTTTGAGAGCGTCGAAACAGCCTCCGAACTCGGGGGTCGTCTTATATGCCGAGTCATCTTATACGCCGGAAATAAGGTAGTTTCTGGCGTATAAGATGACTTTCTAGGCATGCGACTCGGCGTCGATCGTCTTATATACCAGAAATACCGGTAGTTTCAGGCGTATAAAACGACTTTCTAGGCATGCGACTCGATGTTGATCATCTCATACGCCCGAAATACCGGTAGTTTCCGGCGTATAAGACAACTTTCTAGGCATGCGACTTGGCGTCGATTGTCTTGCGACTCGGCGTCGATCGTCTTGCGACCCGGCGTCGAACTCGGGGGTCGTCTTATACGCTGGGTTGCCCTATATGCTGGAATATACGGTACAACTCTTTCAGCCGCATATTTTCTCACTATTCCGTTTGTATATCATAACCAAAATTTTTAGCCCATTTTATCATATTCTTTCACGTGCTTCTGCCTCAAATTTCAGTGAAAGTTTATACATGTTAGCAATTACAAGTTAACCATTTGTACACAGTTCTGTTTCAAACTCAGTTTTGCATTGGTCAGAAGCATAAAATCAGTGAAACAATCAGTTGTTCCAAATATACCAAGATATCCAACACAGTTCTGACATCCTTCAATTGTCTTTCTTTTAGACAGAAATCCACATTAATCCTTATGAATAAATTCTAGCAAAGGCCATACAGTTTGTCCTCAACTTACAACAGGTCATTTAGTGACCGTTCAAAGTTGCAGTGGCACTGAGAAAAGTGACTTATGACCATTTTTCACACTTATCTTGCCACAGTTGTTAAGTTAATCACTGCAGTGGTAAGTTAGTAACGGTTGTTAAGTGAATCTGGCTTCCCCATTTGTTTTGCTTGACAGGAGGTTGCAAAAGGTGATTGCGTGACCCTGGGACACTGCAACCATCAAAAATATGAGTCCATTGCCAGCATCCCCATGGTCATGTGATCAAAATCTGGATGCTTGGCAACTGACTCATGTTTACGATGGTTGTAGTGTCCTGGGGTCATGTGATCACCTTTTGCAACCTGCAGTAATTCACTTAACAACTTTGGCAAGGTCATACAATGAGGCAAGATTCGCTTAGCAGCAGACATTTTGGGCTCAATTGCAGTCATAAATTGAGGACTACCCGTAGTCAGGTTTAGGCCTATTTGTGCTAAAGCAGCCCTCTACCCTTTCTCCATTCCTCCCCAAATGGTGTATTCCTGTCCTCCCCTCCCCTCCCCCATGCCTCCCCTTTCCTGCCTCAGTTGCTTATGTCCCCAGCTTTTTTCCTGTTGCCTGTGTGTTCTGCAAACTGAACCTTTTTGTATATCTCTGATCCCATTTTTTTAATGCTGTCTTTCAAGGCCCTGAATGATGCCAAGAGGGAGTTGCGCTTCCTGCTTGTTTACCTGCATGGTGATGATCATCAAGATACTGATGAATTTTGTCGGTAGGTGCTATTAAGTTAGCAAATTATCTGCATGTAAGTCAGTCACGGGAATCATCAGCTTAATCTTGCCTTACAACCTTGTTGTTATTGGGGGGGGGGGGAAGAAAGGAGGATGCACTGTGAACTCCTGAACAAAAGGCTGGATATAAATGTATCAAATAAATGAATGTTTTGTATGTGACTTCAAGTATGTTGTTTATTATCCTCTTCTTATAGTAGCACACTCTGTGCGCCAGAAGTAATTTCCCTCTTAAACACCAGGATGCTCTTCTGGGCATGTTCTACCAATAAACCAGAAGGATACAGAGGTATGTCTTCTTGTAACATATCTGGCCTTATTATTCAGAAGCAACGTTGAAAGTATCCATTGGCACTTATGCCAGAGTAAAAGTACACTGAAATAGTCTTAGCTGCTGTGTTATATATATTTCCTGGGAAAGAAATCCCATTAAATGTTGGCATGTTCTAAATTTTTAAAAACTTTTACAGTTATTTAAAAATGTTAAACCTTCAATAGGAAACTAGGTAATTTAGAAAAAGCTATTCTTGGACTGTGAAGCATTTACAACTGACGTGGGTAAACATAATTGAATGGAGTTCCATGGTCATTTCTGACAATAAAAGTGTATAAATAATGGGTAGTTGTAAAACTTTATATTATTACCGGAGATTTTTAATTAATCCACACACAATTTAGAACTAGGAATAACTAGCTTAAAAAAGAAAGGGCATGTAAGGGTCTGTAAATCATGCTTCCAGATTTTTAGGTAGAAACTTTAACATATAGACAGGTCAAGTATGCAGTAATTAACAAAGGAAATGTATTTTGGACTATAGTGAAAGGCAGGGTCAAATCAAAAAAGGAAAATCCATACTGAGGATAATTTGGAAACACATTGAATAAAATTTCCAATAATACAGTGACTTCACGAAGGAAGTCATGGAACAATCTCATTTGGAATTCACATTGAGTATATGATTAAATCTAATAGGTAGTATTGATAATAAAGTTGTCTTTCTTTTTTTAAAAAATGAAGTTGCATATCAGTAATGATCCTGGATTATCAGATGAAGCTTTGCCAAAAATGTGTTGAATAAATCAGGTTTTCTAAGCATGAGCAGAATGTTATCCAAAAGATTGGTATTACAGCAACATGTATTTAAGTCAGTCTTTGACGAATATTGGAATCCATAATATGGCAGGAATTTGTTATTGTTGCTTCTGATTATTGTTTTTTGAAAATAAGTTTTAAGAGTCAGATAATTAAATATCCATCTGCCATTTTTGTATGTTCCTATCCGGCCTTGGATCTTTTGGGAAAGTTCTTCTATGAGTTTCACAGCTCATTGAAGTACAGGTGGTTTGCCATGAGAAATCAGATTTTGACATCCAAATTATGAAATTCTTACTTTTTGAGACCACATTTATGATTTTGCATTGTTTGGTATAAATTGTATTGTTCTGTTGTACTTTTAGATTAGAACAAAGAAACAGTTCCATCATAAGAGTTGAAATAAATGTGGGGGCTTAAACAAGGTGTTTTTTTTTTTACAGTCCATTATGGAATAAAATCATAGCTTTGTGATAAGGAATATTTGAATAAAGCTCACACCTGAAACTCTTTTGTCATCTTGAATTACCAGAAAATTATAACAACAGAAATAGGAAATGCTTTTTCTCTGAAAACTGCCAGAGCGGCTATTAATAAGAATTGAGAGACCAAATAATGTAGTTCAATTTCAGCATTCATATGTTAAATATTGGCTTCCATTCTAAAGCTGCAAATAGTGACAGTGCTTTATTTTTCTCAGTGTCTCAGGCTTTGCGTGAGAACACCTACCCTTTCTTGGCAGTGATCATGCTGAAAGATCGTAGAATGACTGTGGTTGGAAGGTTAGAAGGACTTATCCAACCTGATGACCTCATTAACCAGTTGACATTCATTATGGATTCCAATCAGACGTACCTGGTATCTGAGCGTCTGGAAAGGTATTAAGCAGAAAAATAACACCTTTTTGTTCCTTTGTTTTATTCCAAAAAATTTTAATATTGAATAAAAAATGGAAGATGATGGTTATAGTGTTTCTAACAAATAATATATCTCATCAAAAACTCAAGGCAATTTGCTCTTTTCACATTACATCCTTTTATGATTTAATTTGTTCTCAGTTGCTTAAAATCTGAGATTAACTAGATTCATGCATCACATTGTGGCTTACGGTTGTTTTAATTATAGATTGCTTAATAAGACACAGTTTGATTGATACATACAACACACTAAGTAGTAAACCATAATCTGGTGAATTGGATTTGTTCTGCACAGTATAAGAAAACTTGCAAATTATGTGAAGTGTTGTATGAACTCAGGCATTGTGTAGTCTGAGGACCTTGCTCAATGAGAACCAGGAAGATATCTAATGCCTCATGATATCAGAAATGTACACTATTCAACTTTTATTTATTTACTTCATGACCAAATTAATAACTATGCACATTACTGGTAGATTATATGCTATGATCAGGAATACTACAGGAGGTAGGATGTAAAAGATTGAAAGAATTTTTTTGGCAGCATAGCAGAAAGAACCAGTAGTATGATTTATTGCTATGGTAAATTTACACAAAATTGAAAATATGTGGGCTACAATCCATCATTAAATTTTGACATTTATCACCCTAACCGTGAAAATCATCATCTTGCCTTCTGCAAGATCTTGAAAAGTTATATACCCCTTCTCATACTTTTAAGCTCTTTCTCAGCCTCAAAGGTAGGCTCCAGGGGTCAGATCCAGTGGGATCTTAGATTCTGTGGAACTACATTTAGTTTTAGACTAAATTAATTGTAGACTCGTCAGTTTGTGCATTTAGATATGGACAAAATACATCTTTGCTTGAAAAGAAGAAAAAAGTACACCTCCTCTTGATAGGTTCTTTAACTTTCATATATCTAGGATTACAGGTTTGAAGTGTTCACCCCTTTTTGGCGTGCTCTTCATTTTTAATGGGAAAGAAAGTTGCTGCTACTAGTTTGAAAATGCTGTTGTCCAAATGTGTATGGAGAGTCTCCATTATCCAAGTCATGATAGTTCCAAATGTGCTTTTTCCAAAAGGCAGCTGGACTTGCTTGAACTGAACTGAAGGAGCTTCTTGGATAAGAAGCAAAACATTTTCAAAGAAATAATGAAGAAAACCCAGTTGCCTTTTTAGAAAAAGCATTTTTGGGACATACTGCTGTCTAGGGCAGCCATACATATACTCAAGCTGTGATAGAAAAGTGATCAACGGTCCTAATTCTAAATCAGTGGTTCTCAACCTGTGGGTCAGGACCCCATTTGGGGTCGGATGACCATTTCACGGGGGTCGCCAAACAATGCAGTCCGCCATTTTTTCCCCCTTTTCCTTAGCTGTGCTACTCCCTTTTATTCTATTGGCTTTTGAAAGCTAATAGGAATTGTCCAGGCTGTCTCTGCCCTGCTGAGCCCGCCAAAAGTCCTCAACTTTGGGTAGTCCTCAACTTACGACCGGTTGGGGGGTCGCGACATTAAAAAGGTTGAGAACCACTGTTCTAAATGCATCTTCTTACTTTAAAAAGTCAGAAACTGCTATTCTAGAATTTCTAATTTTTTTAAAAAACCTGGTTAATTAGAACAAATGTTCCTTTTTTATATTAGAGAAGAACGAAACCAAACTCAGGTCCTGAGGCAGCAACAGGATGAGGCATATCTTGCTTCCTTACGGGCAGATCAGGAGAAAGAACGGAAGAAAAAGGAAGAGCGAGAGAAGAGGAGGAGGAAGGAGGAAGAGGTGCAACAGCAGAAGCTGGCGGAAGAGAGAAGGCAGCAGGTAAGAAGGGATACTTGTTGGCTTAGGAGCCTAGCTGTTTTCGAGTAAAAGGGCTCTTTTGTAAATTGTGGGGTAGAGCATATACCGTACTTTCTGGCATATAAGACGACTTTTGCAAGCTTTAAAATTGGCGCCGAAGTCGGGGGTCGCCTTATACGCCGAGTCGTCTTATACGCCGGAAATAATGGTAGTTTCCGGTGTATAAGACGACTTTCTAGGCATGTGACTCGGCACCGAAGACGGGGGTCGTCTTATACGCCGGGTTGCCTTATACGCCGGAATATACGGTAGCTTTCCTAGTTGATTAGCCTATTTAATTGACCAGAGTCTTAAAATGTGGTCTGAGCACCTCTGGGAGTTCCCCAACTCCTCCCTACAGGACACAAAATCAACATGTTTTTTGCCACATATTGAACATGTTTGCAAAAATTTGGCATAGTTTCGCTTCTCCCGTTATTACTTTGATTTGTTAAAAAAAAATTCAAGGAAAATATGCATGTTAATATCTAATGGGCTTAATATTGTTATTTTTACCTAATTCAATAAATAGCTACAAGTGCACCAATTTTAATTTTTAATCTGGTGAATGTCAATAAATAAATATAATCTATATGAATAAAAGCTGTTTTGGGGTCCTCCATAATTTTTAAAGGGGGGAGGGGTCCTGAGCAGAAAGTTTAAGGAATACTGTACTAGGCTGAATATCCAGTGTACTCACCCATCAAACTTCAGCGTGCAAGATGGAAATGAGTTAGGAGTCAGATGTTTAAATCTGTACTTCACTCAGCTTTGAATTTTTTTTTGTAATGAGAAACAGTGTATAAAAACTTCTAATATATAATAGATTTTAATTCATAAAGATTAAAAACACTACCTGTAGTCTGATGTGATGTGTCTTGCTCTGATATATTTATATTTGGAGTGATTCAAATTCTTCAAATTTATTTTTAGCTAAGGAGAGAGAGGAGCAGGAACTGGTGTACATATTACATTTTCTTCTAGAAGTTTGCTAAAGTCTTCTGCAATAGAACGTTTAACAAAGTTCCATTATATTTTTTTTTAATACATTTTTTTATTTTTATTTTCAAACATACAAAATACACAATACATTTTCCTTTTCCCTTAACAATACTATGTCCTATATCTCTTATGTTTATTAACAATTATTTAACATTACTTCTCTTACTTTTTTATTCCTCATTTCTAACCAACTATAATACATGTCCCATACTGAGAGTTCCATTATATCTATTGGAAAAATTTAATTGCAGATTTTAATGCCTGGCAGATTTGATTATTAAGGAGTTTGACCCTGGATTTATTGATTATGACTTGTTACTGTTAAAATCTCTTGCTGAAATGTTGCATTTCCACATTTGAATCCTCATCTTGTATCTAGAGCTGCCATTTCCAAGCTATTCCAAACAGGATATTTTACTACTTACTAAACAGAACCATTAGTGAACTTGCTTTGGTGCCTCACCATCTGGATGCAGAGTTTAGGACAGGGGTAGGCAACCCAAAACACTCAAAGAGCCACTTGAACCCGTTTCCCACCAAAAACAAAACACCGGGAGCCGCAAAACCCTTTTGATATCTAAAATGAAGATAACACTGCATATATCCTTTTTTATCTTTATTATAGGTGTGTGTGTGTGTGTGTGTGAGAGAGAGAGAGAGAGAGAGAGAGAGAGAGAGAGAGAGAGAGAGAGAGAGTATGTGTATGTGTATGTGTATACACACACACACACACACACACACACACACACACATTAAAAATAAAAGTAAAAATATGACTCTTGGGAATATCCATACTATTAAAACAATGATCACCAAGAGAATGCTTTAAGAGAATAAAATTACATACACACACAGGTAAAAAAAGGATATATGCAGTGTTATCTTCATTTTAGATGTCAAAAGGGTCTCTCTCTCTCTGTCTCCCTCCCTCCCTCTCTGCCCTTGGTCTGCCACTCCTCTTCCCCCACTCTCTTTCTTTCTCTCTCTTTCCTCTCTCTCTCCCCCTCCCTCTCTCTCTTTCTCTCTCTCTCTTTCTCCCCCCCCCATCTGCTGCTCACCTGGCAAGCTTCAAGTTGTTCTCCAACAATCTCAGGGATAGGCAACCTCGTCTCTTTTATGACTCATGGACTTCCACTCCCAGAATTCCTGAGTCAGCCTAGCTGGGCTAGCTAGCTCTCTCCTGCCCTTCCTGCTTCCTGCAGAGACGCAGCAAAGGGAGAAGCTCCGCCCAGAAAGCTTTTCAGCTCCTCAGAGAACAATGTGAGTGCACTCTCTTTTACACATACACACACACACACACACACACAAAACACACACACACACAAACACACACAGAGAGAGAGAAGCAGGGAAGCGCAATTGCCTCTCTCTGTCTCTGTCTCTCTCTGCAAAGGCAGAGGAGGCTGGGAGCCACAGGGGAAGGCTCAAAGAGCCGCATGCGGCTCCGGAGCCGCAGGTTGCCGACCTGTGGTTTAGGAACTCTAGAGCAGTGGTTCTCAACCTTCCTAATGCCGCGACCCTTTAATACAGTTCCTCATGTTGTGGTGACCCCCAGCCCCCCATTCCAGCTCCCCCCCAGGCACCCTTCTTGTCCCAGCGCCCGCCCGAGCCGCCTGGGGGGCAGCAGGAGGAAGAAGGGGAGGAAGAAGAGGAGGGCAAGGAGATAGAGGAGCGGTGTCTCGGTTCCTAAGGTTATCAGAAATATGTGTTTTTTGATGGTCTTAAACGACCCCTGTGAAAGGGTCATTCGACCCCCAAAGGGGTCGCGACCCACAGGTTGAGAACCGCTGCTCTAGAGGTGTCTTAGAAACATTACTGAGATGCCCAGGGCACCATGAACCAACAAAGCTTGGGAGCCTCTCATCTAGAGGGATTGGGACTCGAGAATCTGTTTAAATCTGGTGACTGTCACTACATTGCCCTGATCCCTGTATTTAGATTTAGATTTTGGTATGTTCTTTGAATTGCTGCTTGTTATTGATCTCTCCAATTAACCCTCCAGAATTTGCAAGAGGAGAAGGAACGGAAATCTGAATGCCTTCCCCCCGAGCCACATCCCGATGATCCTGAAAGCGTTAAGATCATCTTCAAGATGCCCAATGATTCCAGGGTGGAAAGGAGATTTCACTTTACACAGTCTTTAACTGTAAGAAAAGGAGGGGGGGGGAAATCCTCATCTTACGGGTGATGAATGTTTTTATATGATTGATCTTCAAACATTTGCATCTTTAAGCTGCCACACTTAAGAGCAAGCTAAAACACCAGTGTGGAAATTGTGGGGCTCAGAGAAAGTGTGAAGCAAAGCACAATGCTGTCCTTACCTTTTTTTTTTTACAGGGCTTCTGAGGGCACAGTTCTCATCTGACCTAGAATTGTGCCCAGGTTAAGATGTGAAGAGATAGTTATTAGGGAATTATACCTCAGTTTCTCACATGGACGTCCAGTGTTTATTCTATTGTACTATTCAAGCTCCCAAGGAAGTAAATAGATTGATATATGGAATATCTTTTCATGCCACCTTTGTGCTGTACCGCCATCTCCAAATATTTGGAGGAATTTTCAGGGGGTGGTAGAAAGGAGGAAGAATAGCTGCTTTCTCCAGCAGCAGCTACCATTATTTGCTAGTGGAGTTTTGTTCACTGAAGTCTAGATCTGAGCCAGTAGCTTTTTTGTTAAACCAAGGAATGATTTATGGCTCATAGGAATGTTTTATTTAACAAACAGTGTGATTTCTTGTAGGTCTCTACCTTGACATTTAAAGTTTCCTACTCATTGCATGGTAGCAGTCTTCAGTGGTATTGTTGTGATGTGAGCATTTGTTCATTATTATACTTCGTATACAAATCCTTTGACTGACATTTTGTATAATTTTCCCAGGTGATCCATGATTTCCTATTCTCTTTGAAAGAGAGTCCGGAAAAGTTCCAGATTGAGGCCAATTTTCCCCGCCGTGTCCTGCCCTGCCTTCCTACAGAGGAATGGCCTAATCCGCCCACGCTGCAAGAAGCCGGACTCAGCCACACGGAAGTTCTCTTTGTGCAAGACCTTACGGACGATTGACATTTATCCAAAATACAGAGATGGAAAGAGAATTTCCTATTATAATACAATATTTTTTTTAAAGACTGCCGCATACAAATGAGGGATCAGAGACTATATGGCCTGGCCAGCCGTGTCATGTGACTGCACTGGCAGGAGAAACTGCACACTCGCACACACTCAACCCCTTTTACATTGAGAGGGCAGACGGGAGGAGCCACAACTGGCGTCCCAAGAGAGGGGTCAGAAATGCAGCTTTTGGTAAATGCTGCTTTTATTGGAAACAATTTACACCATCATTTTGACATTAGAAAATTTGACGTTCTGCTGCTTTTGACAGCTAAAGAAACGTACGTGTGAGCCAGGTTGAGATCTGCCCCCCACTGGGGAAAGACAGATAGAAGGTTATTTTCTTCCAGCTTCTCACTCTGTAAAAAATACCTTAAATATATCTTTTGCTTTGTAATGACCAAAGGAGAATGGGTTAACAATGATTTTTTTTTTCTAAATATGGAGCTGTTGATATTCTTAACAACAGAGGTTTTTCTTCTCCAGGGTTGTTAGCTGCATAGTGTAATAAACTCTGCCTCTAGTGTGCCTGTGCTAACACCTGTCAGTGTCTTACTGCCTCTTCAATATCTAGCCCAAATGTACCAATCTGAAATAATGCCTTGCCCCAACCTGTGCAGACCTACAACCGTAGTAGAGCATCATTCTGGAATTGACACTTTTTTTGACTTTAATGCAGCCTCACTCCATTTGGGATGAGTCTTTTTCTGTGCTAGTGTAGGATGTTTGCAGTTTAATCTGATGAATCTACAGTGGTGACTGAAAAGAAAAACAGAGAAATCAGCATTGAAGCATGGACTCATAATCTTTGCTGAGCCAGGTGAGTAGTAAGGTCATTTGTAAATGTTGATAGGTGTTACAGCCACCTGAAAGGTTGTAGGGATGATGAACTGAGCCCTGTGGTTGGTGCAGACAGCCCTTTTTAATAAGATTGGATCAGGACTTGCCCATGAAAAGAACTAGGGTCTAGCAGAGGTTTCCCAATAGAGGATAGCAAATTTCTCCAAATTCTCTTGCAGTTGCCAACTCCTAAACCAGGGGTGTCAAATTGTCAGCCGGATACGTCACACAGAAGCCGCGCCCACCCCAGCTCCGGCAAGGGGAAAAAAGTCGCGATACATCGCGCCACGTCACATGACATGGCAAGTTTGACACCCCTGTCCTAAACCACATATATAGCAACAGGGTAGGATTCAGAGAGAAAGGCAATCAAAGAAGCCAACTTTTGACTCTTCTACTAGATGAGCTCGTCTGAATCCCAAGTGTAGAGTCCAATCTTACCTACTAAAAGGTGGGAGATTAAGTTGATTCCATCTCCCAGTTTGGGTTCCTGTAATCAGAAAACCTTTTTGTCTTTATTTTCAGCTAACGATGTAATTGATATGAGAATCTTTTTGGACTGTAGTTTTTTTTCTTTTTCTTTAAAGGTACGAACCTTGCACATAAAACCCACTAGGTTCTTGTAACCTTTTCCTGCAATTGAGAAACCTTCAGCCCTCTTGCTTCTATGTAACTTGCAAGTAATATTGTTTCCTGCAATTGGTAGCATGGAATGAGGCATGAACTCACGCAGTATTGCTTTCAATTTGCTACACTTGGCTTCCCTTCTCTGTTCTGTTTGACCTGAACAGAAGCAGAAGTCCACTAGTCTTCTCCTATGTCTTACCAACAATTAAGAGGGGGGAGCAGTTAAATAACTTGAATTAAAAGGAAAACTATGAAGTAGGAATTTACTCTCTGAATGTGTATGCATGTGTGTAGTGAGTTGGGATGACCTTAATGATGGCATATGCACGCACGTACTAAAACATATATACTTTTCCCTCCATATGCATTGAAAGACCCGATGATAGACAGACTAAATTGTGATTAAGCTACTGCTAAAGATTGAAAGCATCACATTCTTAGCTGGGGATTTTATGCTCCATTTCTCCCCCACTCCTTTTTGATGACGATGATAAGGAGAAATGGGAATGCTGAGTATTTGGATCGAACACCAGTGCAGCACAGCACTGGTGAGTCCTTTTATTTTTTTAAAAAAAACGTTCCCTTCTTACCCCTGTGGATGATATGCATCTTCTCGGATCCTCTACCAGAGACCTGGGAGTTTGGGGGCTCTGCACAGTATCTTAGTTGTACCTAGCACGGTGCTGTTTTAGACCAGTGTTTCCCAAACTTGACAATTTTAAGGCATGTGGACTTCAACTTCCAGAATTCCACAGCCAGCGTTGCTGGCTGTGGAATTCTGGGAGTTGAAGTCCTCATGCCTTAAAATTGTCAAGTTTGGGAAACACTGTTTTAGACAGAGAAAGCTGTGCTGTTGTTCCCGGGATCTGTCCCTGAGCCACTTTCCCAGCTTAGGAATCACCCACCCCCATTACTCCTGCCACCACCAGGACCTCTTTAGTCTTTACTTTCCACTTCCTCTCCACTTCCTCCTTCAGGCCTCTTCAGCTTCTCATATGCCTTCCTGATGTTGCTGTCACTTGGCACTGCCAAGTAATAAAAGTTAAATAACTTACTGAATAATTTTTAACAAAAACAATACAAATGTTGGGTAGAAGAAGAAAAGAATAAGGAAAAGTAATAAAAAAGTGGAAATAAAGCCCCCAAAATAAAAACGAAAAATAATAATAAATGACTCCCTATCTTCTTAACAGCAGTTTTAAGTACACTTATATTCTTCTCAGTGAGCCCTTTACTGTAGTCTAATCCAGTGAGAGCAAACCTAGGACATACGTGTCAAAGGTGACACGCCACAATATTTTGGATGAAATGCCAGCATTCACCAATACCCAACAACAGCTATCCTTGAAAGCACATCCCATTTTTGTGGAGACTGTGTGGGAATGGGGTGTGCTCTCATATGCATCTTCTGTCCCATCTGAAAATTGTGCCAGAAGGGGGTGTGGTTTTCAGAGGCTGCAGAAGCCATGAGAGCGCATTCTCTAGAGCAGGGGTAGGCATCCTTGGCTCTTTTATGACTCCTGGACTTCAACTCCCAGAATTCCTGAGCCAGCCATGCTGAGGGGAAAGGGAGAGGTTTCCAAGCTGAGCCATGCTGGCTCAGGAATTCTGGGAGTTGAGGTCCACGAGTCATAAAAGAGCCAAGGTTGCCTACTCCTGCTCTAGACCCTCTTCAAGGCCTTGTGCAACCCACAGCTGCCTTGGGTAGGTCACTGGGGCCTGTCAGCAGAAAGAGGATACTATTTGAAGGTAAGTGGCATGCAGCAGATGCTGAGGATCACACACATACAATTGTTCTGTTTTGTTGTTTTGGCAATAAATGAATACATAAAGAATTGTTTCGTTTTTGTTCAGGGGGGAAGCATCTTGACTGCCAGCAGAGTCAGGGTAGGCATTTTTCCTAATTTTTGGCATGCAGAGCCCAAAGGGTTCACTGCTGGTCTAGTCTGTGGTTCGAGTCTGGGCATTTATCAGAAAAACAGGTTTGTGTACTGGTGCATTTTTTCCCCATGGAAAAGAACGCTTTGAGAGTTTACATTTCATGATAAAAAATCCAGGGGACCAAAATAGCATTTGTTTAATAAGATAATCACAACTTGACTAGAAGTAGCCAAGTTTGTTTGTTTCTTTTGTCACTGTTTTCATAGATATACGGTATATATTCTGACGTTTTTTTATACAGGTAGTTCTAGACTTCCAACCATTTGTTTAGCAACCATTTGAAGTTACAATAGCCCTGAAAAAAGTGACATAACCAATACTCTCACAACTGTTGCCGCATCCCCAAGGTCTTGTGTTCAAAATTTGAGCGCTTGGCAGCAGCATGTATTTACAAAGATTGCAGTGTTCCAGGGTCACATGATCTCTGGCCTTTCTAGTCAGGTTCCATCAAGCAGTCAATGGGGGGAACAGGATTCAATTAACCACACAATTTGTTAACAATTGAAGTGATTCACTGAACTATGGCAAAAAGGTCATAGATTCAGGTTTAACAGTCGCCTTGCTTAGCAACAGAAATTCTGTTTCCAATTGTGGTTGTAAGTTAAAGACTACCTGTATATCCCAGAGGACAGACATGAATGAAACTGCATATTCCTCATGTCTTTATCCTGTGATTGTAGGCATTTATCTTCCAGCTTAGTTTACAAGACAGTTGGATAGGGAGATGAGACTAGAAAAGACCACTTTTCTCATCCACACTAGCCTAACTAAAGTAAAACAAGGCTCTAGTCCAGTGTTTCTCAACCTTTCTAATGCTGCGACCCCATAATACAGTTCCCCATGTTGTGGTGACCCCCAACCATTTATACATCACCGGCCAAAAAGGGGAAAAAATGGCGGACAGCCTTGTTTGGCGACCCCCGTGAAATGGTCATTCGACCCCAAATGGGGTCCCGACCCACAGGTTGAGAACCACTGCTCTAGTCAGTACTTTGTATATCACATATTGAAAAGGGGCTATTTCATGAGATCCCTAGGTTATATAAGGGGGGGGGGGAAATGCACTTTCAAGAAAGCAAAAATGTTGGTAAACTGCATCTTGTAATTATTCACCATGTAGTGTGCTTCTATCTATTCCTAATGTATTACAAACCTAAGTAAAAAAATGATTGAGGAACAAAAACCTAAACAGCTCCTATGAGTTCCTATTTGTATTTAAGAGTAATGCTAATTTTAGGATATCCAAAACTACTGCAGGAATCTGGATGACCAATAGATGGCAGCATAGCACTTTACTATCACTTGGTGGTCATCTGGATTTTGCAGATCCGATCCAGTAGTACCAGACTTAGGTGATATTAAAAGATTGGTTAACTGTGAAAGATTTAATTGTTTTTCAAGCTCATATTTATTTTTGTAGAGGTTTTTGTGGAAGGCATATAAAATGAATGAACTATGGTTAATATTTTCTTGGAACTAAGTGACTTGTCTTTCTTTGAAAGCTACCCTTGAAGTCAGTTTGTTACCAAAGGGTACTGCAAAGGAATAGACCAGTGTTTCCCAAACTTGACAATTTTAAGGCATGTGGACTTCAACTCCCAGAATTCCACAGCCAGCACACTGGAATAGACCATCAACCCTAGGACTGTGGACAGTTAAAAAATGATTTGGAAGAAGTGCTTTGGATAGCTTCTCTTTCCTGGATTCTGTGTGATCCTGACAAAAGATGTTGCTGCTCTGAGAATTGGATTAACTTTTATGAACTGATTGGTTATTATTTTTTTTTAATATGGAAGTCTACAAAATACAGGGGTGCTTTAATGGACAAGGTGTGTAGATGTGGAAAGAGAAGGATCCCTGCTTTGCAATCCTAGTGGGTTCTAACCATTAAGAATCTTAACACTTTTCTGCAGAAAAGTTTTACTAAAGTTGACTAGCATCGCCTTCCACGCATTATTGTAAGGGCCACCCTCTCACTGCAGGAAAAGCCTGGCAGTAGGTTTCTTGGGAGCCAATTGTATGTGCTTCTAAAACCTGACCTGTTTTAGGAGCTAATTAGGAAGGAAGCTGAACAAGAATTGTAACAGAACTTATTCTACCTTGAACAGAAAGTGGGTGGCTTCATTTGCTCAGAATCCCTCAAACATTAAAATAGCACTGAGGACTTAGAACAGTGGTTCTCAACCTGTGGGTCGGGACCCCATTTGGGGTCAAATGACCATTTCACGGGGGTCGCCAAACCACGCTGTCCGCCATTTTTTTCCCTTTTCCCTAGCTGTCCTACTACCTTATTGGTGGCCACACCCACTTGGGGGTCACCACAACATGGGGAATTGTATTATGGGGTCACGGCATTAGAAAGGTTGAGAACCACTGACTTAGAATAATTACCAGAAAGGAAGCATCAAGATGTTTTTATTGGCAGCATGTGTACAGTAGAATTTAAAACCTTACAGTAGTGTTAAATTTACTTGATTCTAGCTTTAGTTTCTAGCCTTTTGGTAATCCTGACATAACAAATGAAGTAAATGGCTGTGCTTTGATGTAAATAATTGTCCACAAAGCTGATGTAAACCTTTAAGTTCCTTCTGGAAAGCCCACCATTTATGGAGAAAAGTTTCTCTACCTTTGGGCTTTTCCTCTCCTTTCTCCTTATGGATTAAAAGTGTGAATGAACATAATATTCACTTTCCTGGTCAATTTCCATTTATCAACAGTATTATCCTGGTTAGATCAACCATAAAATGTTTGGGATCATTCATCATATTAATCATTTGCCAGTACACTGATAAGCTTTCTGTTAACATGTGCCTAATTCAAATGTTTTTCTATCTTCACTGAATCCTGTTTTGACAGTGTTGATGACTGAAAATCTGAATGAGATTTGAGAAATGGATGTGCCCTCACTGAGCAGCTAAAATAGCAGCTTTTAAAAACATCCTTCTTTAAGAAGGCTGGACTAAAGGCATTCACAATATCCTTCCCAAAATTTTGGTCTGAAGAAAATATTTAATTCAATCTGAGAAACCAGGTTTATAGAATTATAGGATTCGAAGGGACCTTGGGAGTTCTTTTAGTCCAACTGTTATTCAGTGCAGAAATCCTCATACAATTCTGGATGCATGGCAGTTCAGTCTTTTGTTGAAAACCTTCATTGATAAGAGCACCTACAACTTCAGGAAGCAAGCTGTTCCATTGTTGAATAGTTAGTTGTGTTTGGGTAGGAAAAAGGTTACCTTGAAGCATAACAAATTTCATCAATCCTCTGAGGTTCTAAATGTCAAAGAAATTGGGACCCAGCCACTAGTTCCACTTGCCTTCTTCCTTGACATTACATCTATGTGCATATTATTTCCCACATACAGGGCTTTTTGGAGTTTTGTCAATTTTATAAATACATACACTAATAGTGCTCAAATGCCTTGTATTTCATGTATCCTGAGTTTAGTATGCTATAGAATTAAGGAGGATATGTTTTCTCAAGTCACCAGCATAGATAATGAGCAGTGACAACTACTGGAAATAAAGTTGCTTTTAAGCGGCAGAAATGTTTAACCAAGAAGACAAAATTGCATAAAGCTAGTGCAAATGTACAGTGAAAGATATTCAAATGTGAAAAAATAAACTTTATGTACATTGGAAGTTACCAAATTCCTAGAGAGGCATGTGGACGAGATGAATATTAAAAGAAGCTAAGTTTCCAGAGAACTTGATTTCCTAATGTTTCCACTTTCACTATAGAAATCTTAAGGAAATTATAAGGAAGTAAGTTTTTTGCAGGAAGGAGCTTAAGCAAAATAAAGGTTACATAGCTGAAGTTTTATAGCTCGCAATCTGAAAACCAATAAATTTGCATTCTAAGTGTGGGTCAGCCTGCATGTTTGATGGGATAGAAGCAACATTATTTTGGTTTTCAAGGTAGTCTTTCTAGATTCAATATGCTAGCTTGCATGGAATATTGTGACCATGCTAGCTGTAAAATAGCTTTGGCTGTATCATGGCATACTGTCCAAATTGTGTCCAAACTGGTCAGTATCCTTATTGCTAGAAGGATGCTGCATTTGGCACAGGAATGACTAGGACTGGTAACTAAGTTTTTATCTACCTTGTTAAAAAATATTGAGCATCTCAGTTAACAAGTCATGAAGGATAGATGTCAACAGCTACGGTGACATGCACAATGACAATCCTAAGAGGTAAATCATAAACTTTGTGAATTAAAGAAAAATATGCATATTGTGTTTCTTAAAGAAAAGAGATGAGTATAATAAATCTGAATAAAGTGGTCTAGTATTGATGAATATACATACCCAGGGAAGTGAAAGTCCAGGTTTATCAATGAATGAAGCTGATAAAAGATGTCAAAATGTATCTTCAGGTTGGTGGTAGTTGCATGTTAAACTCCAGGGAATGGTGATATAAGAAGAACCAGAAATTAAAGAAAAAAATAGTGCAACATTACAAATGAATGATGCGGGTCACCAGGGCAATCTAGCCTAATGTCAGGCTTGTCCCAAATAGGTGGGAAGAGGAGACCTAGGTAAGAAAGACCCTCGACCCTATTTGTTTGAAATATAGGTTCTTTTACTAAGGATTAGTGGTTGCAAGAAGACTCCTGCGAGTCCCTTGGACTGCAAGGCGTTCAAACCAGTCAGTCCTAGAAGAGATCAACCCCGACTGCTCTTTAGAAGGCCAGATCCTGAAGTTGAAACTCAGATACTTTGGCCACCTAATGAGAAGGAAGGACTCACTGGAGAAGGGCCTAATGCTGGGAAAGATTGAGGGCAATAGAAGAAGGGGACGACAGAGAATGAGATGGCTGGATGGAGTCACTGAAGCAATAGGTGTGAACTTAAATGGACTCCAGAAGATGGTAGAGGGCAGGAAGACCTGGAGGAACGTTGTCCATGGGGTCGCAATGGGTCGGACACGACTTCGCAATTAACAACAAGCGGTTACAAATAAAGCAAGGTTAGAACTAAAGTTTCCTGTGCGAAGCATTACAAATTTTTCTTTGCTCTCAGACCCTTCTCCCTTGACCAGTCTGTCTTAGTCCAATGAGCTGTGGGCTAGGCCTAGGTCAGGGGTAGGCAACCCAAAACACTCAAAGAACCACTTGGACCCATTTCCCACCATTTTAGATCTCAAAAGGGTCTCTCTCTCTCTTTCTGCCCTTGGTCTGCCAGTCCTCTTCCCCCACTCAGTATGTGTGTGTGTGTGAGAGAGTGAGAGTGAGAGAGAGAGGGAAGTGCAAAGCTGTATGTGGCTCCGGAGCTGCAGGTTGCCAACCTGTGGCCTAGGTGTTTGGGGAACAATTGGGATGTTTGGTGCAATTCACATTCCTTTCTCAAGCTCTGCAGCCTTGAGGACTGGAACAGGCTGGTTTTCACACCTCTGGATTCCATCATGCTTGCCGCCCCTCCCTTTGCCCATCTCTACTTTCTACATGCCAATTGCCTATTTCCTCTCCCCCTCCCTAGTGATTTATGACAGGATGTCAGGAAAGCTCAAAGCTGAAAATAGCAGATCTGACAGCTAGTATCTTGAATGGATGGAATGGAACAAGAGGAGGGAGTACAGAAAATGACTGGGCCATTCTCAAGGATGAGAATGGTAGCTGGTGAATATCTGTTTAGAAAAAGTCTTGTTTTCAATAAGTTGTTTAAGACTATTCATATATGCATGTGGCAAAATAATAAATTTATTTCTAGAGGCACATTGATTTGATTGTATATGATGGGGGACAAGAGAATTAGTGAAGATTGCAAGAGGAATGAGAAGTTCTGAATGTAAAATCATTTTTAGGTTATATCCTGGCAAGAAAATAAGGAAAAGAAAACATGAAAGAAATGATAGTAATAGAAAACACTGCAAAAGAGAAATGAGTTCTGTATGGAAAAGTATTAAATTACAGATTATCTGTCTAACAAAATGAATGAAAAATTGACAGGGATGAACGATATTGTTTAATGTGTACACAGAGAAAAAGATAACTGCAAGCAATTTCAAGTTAAGATTAAAAGAAGCAAAGAATATGCGAAAACAATTATTGGAAATTAAAATTTGTTTTGGAAGTGGGAAAAAAGAGCTGAAATGAAGGCAGGCTAAGGATATTTTAGAGATCTGCATTAGAATGACAGTGATACAATGTTGTGAGATCATTGGAAAATGCCAAGGCAGACCAAAGAATCAAAGTTACGCTATGAACATAAAATCGTAATGAGGCTTGAAGCTGTATCTGTACCTCATTGTATGTGAACCATTTGTTTTCTTTCTGCAATAATACTGTTCCCCCATACATAGGGAAATGTAGACGAATGCAAGTCTGAATGCAACACCAGAGTAGCATTATTTTTAAATGTGCCTGGAAATGTGTCAGGTACAATTATGATAAAGATGTGAGAAATAACAGTAATCTATCTATCTGTCTATCTGTCTGTCTATCTATCTATCTATCCATCCATCCATCCATCTCTTCTAAAAACTCTGAAAGATAGATTCTAATATTGATATTACTAATTATTTCCAGTTTTACTCTAAAGTTCAGGATAGGTAGCAGGTGCACTGAAACTGACTGGACCAGGGAGGAAAGCAAGTGTTGCAGTCAAATGGATACTTAAATCTTAGTTAAAGCTCCCTGAATTTGTTCAAAGATGCTTTTTTTTTGTATTCTTTTTAGTATGTATGTTACTTTCCAAAATCTAACCCTGATATTTAACAATCCAAAGAGATCCCATAAATAAATATCTACTGTTGTTTGAGCTGTGAGATATATTTTGCTCATTTTTAAAAGAATGAACTGCTTCAAACAGCACTGAAAACTGTGTCTGAAGGTGTTTGCATAAAGTATACTAATATTTCCTCTGCCAAATAGCTGCTGGAACTTCATTACTTCTCCAACTGTGTGCTAGTTTTTTAAAATTATAGGCAGATGTTGCTCATGCTCTAATTTTACTGATCCATCATTTGAAAGACTGGATCTCAATTAATTTTATGAGGACAATCATTTCACAGTATCTTCCCCCACCCCACCCCTGATCTTCACATGGCAGAGATAATTTGTTATGGAGCCATTCATGGTTATACGGAATTCACTAATTTTTAATCAACAATTTTAAGAACTTGGTTATCTCTGTGATTATTTCACAATCCTTTAAGTTAGTTATATGATTCGTAATTACTGTATCCACAATCACTATTAAAAATCTTTCTCAATTATATGAGCTTCATGTTCAGATTATTGTAAGGTTATTCATTCTTAGCTCTTTGGATAAGCCAAAGATATTCTAATCAATTTAAGAGTGTGTGTTTGTACAGTATGTGGGGGAAACATGCCTTTCTGATAGCGTTGCCTTTGCCAAAAGAAGAGCCCATTCTGCCCTCTTTGGTATACATCATACATTTATTAGTGAATATCCCTCTCAAAATCAGCCACAACATTAAAAAAAATAATGATTGCACTACTTGGTCAAGCAGAACTAGCAACTTTCATTTTAAAAAAAGTACAAATCTGTTAAAAATTTCAATCAGTATAATACACATATATAATACAACATACTAGTTATGTTAAATGCTACAAACCAATATGATTCCAATGGAATGGAATAAAACAAAACAAACACTTTAGAGATTTAAGATATTTTTTTCTTCTCTATATATTAGCCTTTTTTTTTTCCAAATACATACATGGGAAAAATGAGGTAACTGTAAATGTGCAAGTAACAGAGCAAAAAAAATTATATATATATATTTATAATATATATATATATATAAATATATATATATAAACTTTCTAACACAGAACAAATGCCCTGGTGCCCTACAGGGAGGCCCCTCTCCTTGTAGGGTGAAGCTGAGCTATCCTTCTGGAGGGCACGGGACTGGTATAAAAGAACAGTAAACAGCCCACTATCCCACCACAGGAAATCATTGGTAAACAGTGGCATCTACAGCGCAATCAGCAATCACAAACATCCTAAATAAATGTTTTAATATTTTTTTTGTTTTTTTCATGATAACTTTTAGCTGCTCCTTGGAATAAATTCTGCAGCACACGAGCTGTGAGCTTTCGAGTCACCATCAGAAGAACCGTAAGGCTTTCCTTCCCTCCCCACCTCCAAATAACCTTTCTGCAAAGATGGCGGGGGAAGGAGAAGAGACACTGAAAGAGATGGGCATCGGCACTATTCTGATTGGCTATAAATATAGAAACACCTCCCGTGTTTGTTTGTTTGTTTCAACTTTTTAATATATACAGTAAAGACCTTTGGTTATTTGTATCACATGGAATAAGGGGTTGGTTCCCTCTCTCTCCCTTCAAAAGCTGTGAAACAAGGGGGAAAGGCTGGGGAAGAGGTGGGTCTGACACAAGGCACTGGCTCGACATGGCAGAAGAGAGGGAGTGTGACACATCACGGGAGGACTGGGGAGGAGAAGCTGCTGGTGTCTGTGCAGTTGGAGAGGATGGCAAGTGGCCCGTTCCTTGGTGTTTGCATGTACCCGGGCCAAGACCTGGCTTAGATGTCCCACTGCAGCTAGTCTTCCCCCCCTCTGAAAAGGAGGAGGGGAAAGAGGAAATTCTTTATTGGGGGATATCCAAGAGCGGATGTACCGTAACTTGCATCTCCCCTAAACGTAAGTGGGGTGAGTGGAGCAGGAGGAGAAAGAGATCTAAAAAGTAGCATTGATCTTAATAAATGGAAACCATTGATTGTTATTCAAGAAGGAAAACTGGGACCTGCCCAAAACTTCTAATTCATTGATCAATCTGCACGCCCGCTGCTACTTTCAAATAAAGGAATGCCAGTCTATCCATCCTGCCTTGATGTGTCTTTGCAGGAACTAAAGGTCTGAGGACCTTTGTAGGTGGCCTCTGACTTGCGACCATAATTGAGGTTGAACTTCCATTGTTAAACAATGAGGTCGTTGAGTCACACCTACTTTTACAACCTTTTTTGCCATTGTCATTAAGTGTCTCTGGCTATCTCCATTGACTTTGCTTGTCAGAAGCCCGCTGGGAAGGTTGCAAGTGACCCCAGGACACTACAACCATCGTAAACACACGCTGGTTACCAAGCAAATAAATCGTGCTTAATGACTGCTGGGGTACCACAACAGTCATTGAACATGAGGACCTGTCATAAAGTCCCATTTTTCAGCTTCATAGTTAATTTCAAACGGTCATTAAACAAATGGTTGCAAGTCAGGGACGAACTGCATTATTAAGCACTACTACTGTCACTTAGGACAAAAAGAGCCACAAAACACAGCTTGCAAGCGTCCCTCTCATTTTCCTCCTCCTTGCACCCTGAGAATCGCCTCTCCTGAGGGAAGAATCTCAACAACTGCTGGGGAAGAAGCTGGTCACTTCATCAGACATGGCTATCGGAATGAGTGGCAAAAGGCCAATTGGCCTCAGACACATCCCCAAGTTTTTTCCCCCTAATTAGAAGTAACTATTGCTGAGAGCTGGCATGTTCAGAAACAAATTGACAACTACATGGCATCAGAGCCATGTCCCTCCAGTCACCATCCATGATCAAAGTGGACATAGAAGCTGCTCTTCCCATAACTAACCCATCCCTGCTCTTGGCTGATGGAGCCCCCTCTCAGACTTGTGGGAAATCACACTGCCTAAACCTGTTCTCTTGTCACTGTTCCCTTGCATCCGTATGGCTCTTAAGTAGAGCCGTGCTTAGCTATTCCATAAATTCATCAGACCCTCTTACCAAGAACAATTGGATGTCAGAGCACAAGGAAGATAGCGCACTTCTCTTCTCTAGAAAGGCTCAGTGGATGCTTCCTGGCCTTGGTCTTTGGATCCCTTGCAGTCCCTGTTCCTATTTGTTGCTCCCATTTTGAAGGGAAAGGGCTGAGATTTAACTATCAGTCTGAGTCTACTATTTGGAAGAGTATCACTGAGGGAGGCCAGAAGCTGCCATCAAACTCAAGGATAGCACAAATTACATCACCTTGGGCAGGCAGAGACCAATTAAGACACTGCCAGACTTATCCTGGAGCATTACTAGTTGACACAGGACAAGACAAACCAGGCAAGGAAGGAAGGGAGGAGGAGAATGAGTGGTCAGTAGGTCCCTTTTCTCCTACTTCTGCAGCACCATGAAGGAGAAAGTGACCCTGCCAGAGTCCTCCTTTCAAGGCAGCTATTAACGCACAAGAGATCTTTTCTCTAAGTTTGCAACTCTATCTCAAATTAAGTCCACTAAACTCTTTGTGTGTGTGTGTATGTGTGCACATCTTTAAGTCAGTGTGGACTCCGGAAGAATGGCTGGACAAGGCCCTCCAGCTTTCTTGGTGAGATTTCAGAAGTTGTTTGCCACTGCCTCTTTCCTTGGGCTAAGGAGTATGACTGGCCCAAGATCACCAACCTGGCATTGTATATAAAGCAGGACTAGAACTCACGGTCTCCCAGTTTCCAGCTAGATGCCTTAACCACTACACCAATCTGGCTCTCTACTAAAACTATGCTGCCTCCTAACCCAGCCTGGTTTCAAATCAATCTCTAATTTGGAGGGGAAGGAGGGGAGAGAGAAATGCCCTGAAAAGCGTTAACGGTCCTTGTGAGGCGTTGCGGACATGTGCAGTACAGTGCATGGCAGTAATCAGCTGAGCACAAAGAACCCCCTCATTCCCACCCACCCCATCACCCCACAGCTGGCTAGAGAGATAGCCAATACCAAGTTCCAAGCTGGTCATAACATGCATGCATAATTTGTGAACATTTACATTAGATTTTTATCATCTTCTCTGATTCTTCCAGGCTTCAGACACAAACCAACTAAATGGCGAGGGCTTCTCTCTTATTCCATGGTATAATCATGCAAAACAATTTTTTAAAATTTATTACTTTTACGATAACAGGTTTCTGTAACAGGGTGGCAGGTTGGTTGCTTTCTTGCTTCAAATCAGCAGGTGTTTTAGGTAGGGGTGTGTGTGTGTGTGTGTGTGCGTGTGTGCGCGCAGACACAAGAAGGCACACAACTTTGAGTGTCATGGCCAAATCGGCCATAGTTCCTGACCGAGCGCACAAGCATCAGGCCATACAGAAAAACTCATCAGGATGAGCATCAGTAGACCAAATGTGAAGAGGAAGGATTGGGGGGGGGGGGAAGGGAGGTTGCTGAAGGGACGAAATTGAAAAAAGATAGGATGAAAAGGCCTACTTGGCCCTACAAAAGCTGATGCAGCACTGCATACAGCCTCGTGGAGGGAGGAACGATCACCAGAAAGGCTTCCTCCGTAACAGCTAGTGCAAGGGTAAATAATAAGATAAATAATTCCTGCCTGCTCTCTCTCTCTCCGCTCAGGATCCTACCACCGAGTCCTCCGGAGCTGCCCAACAGCTCTCAGGGCTTAGCCTGGAGTCAGGACAGACTACTGAGGAAGGGTAGTTGAAGGCTTTTGCCTCAGTCTGCTGAGCATCTCACCCTCCCCTACACTAGGGAGAGAGAGCGTATGCAGGCAGTCTGCCGGGATGCTCAAAAACTGGATGGAGGAGCGGCGCTTTCTGGAGATGGGTGCTGAGAAGAAATACCAACCCAAAGGGGTCCGAGTGTGCAAAGGGAAAATAAAAGGAAGACACATCAATTATTACATGATTCTATATCTCAAAACACAAGCCACAAGCCTTCATTTCATTAAGTATGTAATAAACAGAGCCGGCTGTTTTATTGTAGGGATTTTCACTTGCATACTCCTCCTCTCTTTCGAGCTTTCTGGGGGGAAATGGGTCTTTCCCCCAAAACTGCCTTGCAGCAGAATATTGCTGGACTTAAGTTTAGGCCCATTTTTCTTTACCTCACTGTGCAATTTGTGAGAACAACCCTGAACTCCACCCAACATTGCAGGCATGCAAGGGGAGGGAGAGTCTGAGATGCTGGTGGGACTATTCTGTGCATGTGTAGGGAAAAACACAGGGTGGTCCTGGGCCATGATTAGCGTGGAGACAGCCACAGATGTTTTTTTTTGGCAAGGCCTCAAGTGGCTTACATCAGTGTTGCAACCAACATACTCTCCCGCTACTATCTTGCAACACTGTACTCTAGGCAAGCAGGTGGTGGGGTTGAAGCAGGCACTTCTTCCCCTCTCCCTTGGAGCTGTTCTGCTTTCAAGGCCCCCAAATCTGGCTCTGCCAGAAAGGAATGAATTCGGATAAAAATCTAGGTCAGACAGCCATGAAACCAAATAGGAAAGGAAAACCCCAAATCAAGAAGGAATGCAAACACCTGGAAAACAATGGTGCAAGGATGGCGAGTCTTTGGAGTGCAGAGCACGTGGGGATGCCTCCCCCTACAAAGCATGACACCGCAGAGCTGGCTCAACCACCAGGCCCAGTCCATGCCATGGGGTGAGGGGGAGGGAGTGTCATACATTGCTTATATTCTCACCGCATCCCAGGAGAGGCCCCAGAGGCTAAGCATACAGGCTGGCCCATGCCTCTGGTCCAAGGTCCGTATCCTGGAGTAAATTTGTGCAGCAGTGCATTGATGAACCTCATTCGGCCTCCCGATGCACTTCTGAAGCATCTGCTCGGCAGATGGGGCATGTGCGGTTTGCCTGCAACGATGAATGAAAGCATGACTTCGGATATGGCCTTTTGGCCAACCTCACCTATTGGAGAATTCCCAGCAATTCCACTAAAAGGACTTCTCTGCTTTGAGGGCTGCCGATTTCAGAATTACTAAGCTGAAATGTAGTCACGTCCCTTCTGAAGGGAAAGTCATAAGTCCAAGCAATTCAATAAGTAACCCAATAGCGTTCATCAAAATATTCAGTCTACAATGGATGAATTCAATTCATTCTTCCAACTGGTACTGGTACTCAAAGAATATGTACTGTATGTGCAGATAGTCATTGACCCTATCTGGGACCAGAATTTCTGTTGCTAAGCAAAGTGGTTGTGAAACATCATGTGACTGCACCACTTAGCAATGGCAGCTCCGGTATTTCTAGTTGAGGTCATGAGATGAGGATTGTACTGTTATTAGGTGAGGACCACATGCTTCTTCTACCCTATACAGACTTCCAGTTCTGACCTGCTGTATGCTCCCTGGCTGTCCCTGGCAAATTCCCTTCGGCAGATGATGCTGTTTCCACACCATACTTGTCTCTCCTTCAACTTTCGCCACTCGCCTATCTCCCTCCCACCCTTTGCCCTTCAGGCCATCCTGCACAAGCGCAAGGTCTTGCCAGGAGTCAGCAGCTGCATTGCCGTTGGTTGGGTGCACCTCATCAGCAACAGGAGGGAGGTGAAGGCGAAACTCAGTTGGGGTTTGCAGAAGTAGGTCACAGTGGCAGTGTGCAAGGCAGCCGAAGGGCAGAGGTGGGGGTGGGGGAAAGGGTGGGCAGATGGAGCGAATGCTGTGGTCATAAATACAAATAGGCTGCAAACACCCAAATTTTGAACAAATGACCACGGGGGCAACTGCAACAGCGGTAATCAATGAGGAGCTAGAATAAATTTTTCCTATTTAAGTTCTCAAATTATTGCATTCAGAGCAATCTGCATAGTGTTAGTCACTTACTCTGTGAAAGGGAATCACGGACGAGAAAAATGAGAATGAGAGCAAGAAAGGTGAAAGGATTTGGAGTTTTTATTAATGAAGGAAAAATGACAATAAAAGGTGAACTCTATAGAGATTTAAGAAGTCATTCATGCTGTGAAAACACTTCGATGGAATATTTCTCTTTTTCATATAATTCTAGAAGTCATAGTCACGTAATGAAGCTATCAAAAGAATTAGGTTCCTCAGAAAAAAATAAGTTTGTCAAATAATGTGCAATGAGGCTGTGCAAAGCATTCAAGAGGTGCTTTGCAACGCATTGGAATGAGAATGAATTGCCTGCACTGGAACAGTTAAAGGCTCACCTAACTGCTTTAAAACTTATCCCCAACTGTCTCTTTCTCACATGCAAAATTAGCATTACTGCAGAATTCTTCCGTTGACTGCATGGATATGTCTGTGTACTTTTATTGGCAACAATATCAAAGAGATTATTGTCCTCATCCTGGATAATTTTTTCATATTATCTACCCATGCTTTGCTCCCCTGTCCCATGTTTGGATACCAGTAAAAATTAGCTGAGACTACTAATTTACAATGTCTTATAAATAATCAGTTGTTAGATAATATTCTCATTCTAGAAAGTGGAAGTAGCTGGATTAAAGGAACCACTATCCTATGCCTGTCAGAAAAATGACATGGATGTATCTATGTTGTGAAACCAGGGAAGCCTTTTCCTTTACAGTCATTTTAGAAACCAACTGGACCTACTAAAGACAGGTAGTACCTAAATAACTTTTATTGGTGACTGATTAATAAAGTTTCAATCAAACCAGTGAATGTTACCTTTAACCATTTGTCGATGCACTTAGCATGGAATTCGTGGTTGCAGGGCAGAACTCGCAGCAGCTGCCTGATTTCAAAGTCACTGAAGCACACCACACACCTGGGAAGGGTGAAAAATCCAACCAGTGAGATTGCGGGACAGCCTGAAGGCACGGCATTCAGAAATACTTCACAGTAAAGCAGCTTCGAGAACTTACAAGGTTTGCTCGGACTGATGGCTCTCTGGGTTAAAGCGGTAGGATGGAAGGTGCTCAATATCTGCTTTGGTGAGTCCTCGTGGCTTGGCCTCCCCTAATCTTTCAGCTAAATTCAGTAATGCCTGATAGAAAACAAAATGAAAGAAAGGAATACAAAGCAAGTGATTCCACTGCTGAGAATACCCCTTTAATCCTTTATAAGCAATGCGGTCTATAACTTCAGGAAAGGCAGAGAGATGAATCTTTCACCATCAAAACTTTGAAGAAATAAAAGACAATGAATTGTCTTTTACCGAAGTCTAACTCTCTGGAAACATTCATCTTTCCTGACAACTCATTTTTATTCTGATTATCCATCCACCTTAGTTAGCTTTATCATTTGCATCTTTGTCTGGCTTTGGCCACTTTTAAAATGTCACCCTTAGTCCAAAATGCCATATAAACATTAAGTGGCCCTTCCATCAGAATTGTATTCCTCTGCCATAAGAAATGGCCCCACAAAGGAACAGTATCTGCTGTACAATTGCGTTCTCCGACTACTGCCACTCCTTAAGTATAATCTCAGCTGTCTTCTCTCAGCTCTGGACTCGAGGGCAGAGCTGACAGACATGAAGTTTCTTGGATCTAATAATACAACTCAAGATCTATCAGCCAGAATTTGTTCCACACATACTTCTGCCACCAGCAGCAAGTATTAAAAGTCACAATTAAAGAAATCTGAGTACCAGAACAGATAGGAGTTCATAATTCTTCCACTCCTGATGGAAAAGCATGTTGTCCTTCCCAGTCCTTCAGCAGTTAACATCCTTGTTAGTCTGTTGTAAACCCCCCCCCCCACCATCCAAATCTTTCTGTCCAAGAGCCCTTCTCCATTCTAACAAATAACATAGAGAAACAAGCCTACCTCATAGTTTTCCATCTCTACATCATCCACATCCAAGTCCAAACTTATTGTGGGCCCCACAGCTGTTGGCGATACAGGAAGCATTGAACTGCAATTTTTAAAAAAATAAATAGCAGTGAAAAGACATGGAAATAACATGCACACCAAAATTGATGGAGGATATTGCTGGGGAAAGATGATGGTCCATACTCCCCAGAGTGGCTATTAGGGAAAGCAGAGCTTTTAATTCTGCACACTTATTCCAATGAAGGAGAATATTCAACTTGGGGTTCTCCTCACTGTTATCACAGATACTCACAGAAAGTATGGCAGGAAGTTTGGGTAGTATGGCGGGGGAGGTGGCGGCGGGGGAGGCAGCGGTTGCTGTAATCTGTATCGCTGGGAATTCAGCCGCCGGGGCATCATGTGAGGATATGGCTGTGGGAACATCACAAGCTTCGTCAATGTTGTCTAATCCATAAACTCTGCATACACTCCATGCCACAGTGAAAAAAAGAATTAACATATTCTATCCAAGCAAAAGTTTGCACAAAGAAAAGCTGGGTCCTTTAGCATGATTTGTTATGCAAATCAGAAAAAACAACCATGTTCTGCTCTTTTACTATGTTGCATCATTTATTCCTGTTGTCCTAGTAACAGAGAACAGAAGGAAGTTATGCAAACCATTAGAAACCACATTCTCTGTCACTGGAATCTTAGTTGGCTACCTCTGTCATATCTAAAACATTACAATATTATAAATCTATGCAATCTTAGGAAATTACAAGCTAAAAGGAGAGGGGCAAAAGATAACAAGTGACCAGTCCTCAAAGTTCTGGGTGCCACAGTATCCCCATGGCACAGAATCACTTTCTGTGACCTTTCCTGTCGGCCTCTCACAAGAAAAGTCAATGGGGAATTCAGTAAAGAAAGTCACAAGTAGCTCTGGTAAATGCCAGCCACCTTCCTATGTTTGCACCCTGATGCGCCATCCAGCTTTCCTGTGTTCATGCATGGCCTCCCCCCGGCCTTCCTTTTCCCTCCTGTAGCATCCTCACACTCCTTACCTTCATCTCCCACGGATTTTCACCTAACAATGCCCACGTGTCTTGGGGTTATGATGGCACAACCCAGACTGCCATTATAGGTGTGACTGCTGTTGCTCTGTGATGCAGTCACGCGACATTGCACTGCATGACCAGCGGCAATGGCAATGCTGAATGTAGCCCAAGGACTTCCGGTAAGAAAGGATACGGGCCCATCCCCTGGGACGCCTGTCACACACCCTCTTGAAGGGAACGAGTGCCTTTTCCTCTATTATCCTTCCCCCCCCCCCATTTATGTTTTATAGTATAACGGTGGAACATAAGACTGATCGAAGATAACACAGGCACTTGGTTAACATAGGAACGAATGGGCCTTTATTGAATTCAGATAGTCCTCGACTTACGACCACAATTGAGCCCAACATTTCTGTTATTAAGTGAATCACTGCAGTTGGTAAGTTAGTAACCCGGTGGTTAATTGAATCTGCTTCCCCATTAACTTTGCTTGTCAGAGGATCCCAAAAGGGGATCACATGTCCTCGGGACACAGCAATGGTCATAAATATGAACCAGTTGCCAAGCATCTGAATTTTGATCACATGATCATGGGGAGGCTGTAAAGGTCGTAACTGTGAAAAACGGTCGCAAGTCACATTTTTCAGTGTCGTAACTTTGAATGGTCATTAACGAACTTGTTGTAAGTCGAAGACTACCTGCATCTAAGGTTCTCAATGGGTTCACCTATTTCTATAAATTATAATCGCTACTGCAGACATGTCAAACACAAGCCCCCCTTAGGCGTGTGCACAGGAGGCAGCGCACGTGGGGGAAGGGGGAGGAGGTGCCCAGCAGCAGCTCCAACCTGCCAGTCCCTTGGCCACCCATTGGCCCACGCATCCCAGGATCTCACAACTCGCGCAGCGCAGGTGGGTCCAAGTGCTACAGCTGCTGGGCCGGCCAACCAAGTGGTAGGCAGATGCAGAGGTGCCCGGGGAGAAGGCATGTGATCAGGCCTGCTGGATGCGCCGGGCTGCCAGTTCCATCCTAGCCGAAGCAGGCGCGGGAAAGCAAAGATGGACATCACTGACACACCATGGCCCTTGCCATCCAACTTTGTCTTCCAGCTCCGCTGCACAAGAAGGATGAGCCCCCTGCCACACACACCCGACTCCAGAAAACGAGAAGGGTCTCACCCCCCTCCACCCAAGACCCCCAGATCCCCACAGCCTCGTCCGGCCCCCATAGGTGCCCCCATGTGATGTTGAGCTGGCCATGCCTGTTCTATCCCAGCCTATAGCCATCCTTGTTAAAGGCACAAGGACCAAACCCCTGTTGAGAAAATAGGCTGGAGACTCAAAACAAAACAATCTCCTTTTAATATGAGTAACCAACCTGCCAAATTGTCCAGAAACAAAAGCAGCAAAACACAATCCAAATGGAGGAAATTATCCACAGGAAACACGATGCAAACAGAAAAGTAGTCACCGGCAAGACGAACAGAACATGATCCCATGAAGTACTTTGCAACGGTTGCCTTCAGCAACCAGCACTGCCCACACCTTCCCTTTTTATACAGCAGTCTCAAGGTGTTGCCTCTCAGTGCCTTCTCCTCTTCCCCTGGAGTTGTCGTATTGACTGCTGCTGATCGGCTCTCACTAATTGCCGGCGTCTACAAGCATCAATCATCATGTCCATCAGGTGTTAGTCCTCCAAGTCTGACTCATTCTCCCCACACAGCTGAGCTTCATCAGGAACACGACTGGAGGGCCCAGGCTCTTCATCAAACCGTAAGTCTTGTAATTCATCAGAGCCTCCCTCTGACCCTGATGGCCCTTCAAATGCCTCCTCCACCTCCTCCTCAGATTCCCCAGACTCAGCTGTTGGGAACACAGGCTGGCACGGAATCACAACAACGCCCACCCAGTCAGCCACGCCCCCCAGCCCCCCCAAGAGCAACCACAATGCTGATGTGGCCCTCAATGAAATTGAGTTTGACTCCCCTGCTCTATTGCATCAACTGCCTTTTCTAGCCCCGACTTTATTCTGACAAGGGGAAATACTTTCAGGTCTAAAGCTGAGCCTCCCTTAGATCTGCCTATCCATCTGCATCTTCTAAATCCTTCTATGATGGCTCTTGGTGGACAAACAAAAGGGGTGGTTGTTTTTTTTTTAAGACATCCTCTTCTATCTGGCTCAGAGGCCACAAAGAACAGCTTTTTCTTTAGCATGGCACTTACCACTCCAAACGACAGTTCTGGGTGAAGTGGGTCGTGTGTGTGTGGAAGATACAATGGTACAGAGGGAGACAAGGCAGGAGTATGATGGGAAGGAGAATATGAGAAGCCCCCCATTGAGTGCTGTTCACCCCGAAGCTCCACCTCGTTTTCTATCCTCTGAAGTGGCTGTGGGAAGAGAACATACATTCTGCATTGGCAACTGCTCCCCAATATGTCTGAAGAGCGAGAAGCAACTAGAACTGGAACCAAAAGATGACAATGGTGCTAGCTCTTGCATACCATCAATAAGATAATTTACCATTTACTCTACCTACACAAGATTAATTTGTTGAACTAATATATAAAATCAGGGAAGAAGCCATTTAAGCCACCAAGTCTAACTCTCTACTCAGGAACCTTTTCCTAAAATTCAAGTGGAATGGATTTTCTTGTAATGTAAATCTATTATTCCATGTGCTGTACTCTGGAATGAGAGGGAGCAGGTCTTGATCCCCCCCCTCCATTTTTCCTACTCCCCCCTTGCTCAACTAAATTTTACCCAATGGTCACAAGTAACGAGCCAAAAACAGCTGATTCTTTTATGCCTTCCGTGTTATCTGCAGGAAAAAGGTAGCAAAAAAGGACCAAACTGCACCTTGTCTGTTCTGTAAGGATTGACCACTGTATTCCATAGGACCTGCTTTCTTCCCTGAAGGCTCACAGCTTCTTTCTGCAGTTAAGATCTGAAAGCCGCTTCTGAGTTGCAGGATGAAAAATACCTTCTAAATCTTCTTTTTATTCTTGGCCGACTCCTTTGATTATCTTCCTTAGGGAAGAAGGCTTATTCTGTGAGCTTCTAGTGTCTTTTTCATCTTTCTAATTAACCAAAGTATGGCTACTCACTGCTCCAATCATCTCACATTTTCTTCATGCTTTGCTTCAAGTTTCTCTCTCGTTCTTTCTTTCTTTTTCTTCTTTCTTTCTTTCTTTCTTTCTTTCTTTCTTTCTTTCTTTCTTTCTTTCTTTCTCTCTTTCCTTTCATTCTTTCTCTTTCTCTCTCTCTTCTCCCCCCCCCCTCTAGATTTATACGGCCATCCAATACACGAGGGATTCTGGGCAATTTACATTTCAAAGGAATTAATTATTAAAACGTAATATGAAAATAATAATAAAACTGGACCATAAAATACAGTATCATTAATAACAATAAGAACAGAAGAAAGAAGCTAAGGAGCACATATCTTATTCAATGGTCTAACAATACATAGGCTGATCCTATGTCTGGTCCAAGGCTTGGGGGGAAGAACCAGGCTTTTAGGGTCTTGTGGGAGTACATAAAGGCAGAGGCCATTAAAGCTTCTGATGTTCCAGAAGTGCAAAAACTAAAGACACAATGCTGGACCCCAGTAGCAACACTATTTCGTGGAAGGGACCCAAAGCATTTCCACTCTGCTAGATCTCGCAGGTAAGCAAAGGCAACTGGAGCCAGGCAGTTCCCCAAGTATCCCTGCCTTGTGCCACAAAGAGCTTTACAGATAACAACACATTGAATTGCATCAAAAAGCTCTTAGGGAGTCGGTGTAATTTTCAAAGCATGCTGTGGTTTGGGTACACTGAGGTGTTTCCATAATTATTTGTGCTTCTGCATTCTGAAACAATTTCAACTTTTGGTTTTAAAGAGTAGCCAGCCCCATGTCAAGGACTCTGCAGTCCTTTAGACAACAAATGACTATGATGTAAGTGACCATGTGCAAGCTTCTTCTTGTATGCTACAAGATACTTCCTTTGAAGAGTCATTCCAAGATTTTAGGAAATCAGTAGATGGTATGCTTACAAGTTTCTGCACAACAATAGATGCCAGAGTAGGGAAATAGAGTACAAATACTTCTGATCAAATTTATGCCATCTCGAGAAACTTACCATGCGAGGATGTTGTGGCTGGAGAGGGACAAATTGGCCGAGGGCTGTCATATGTGGAGGCTGGTGTGGTGGCACAGGTGGTGGAGGGTGCAGGATATAATGATCACTGGAAATGAGTGGTGGGAATGTTTGATAAGAGACATGGAGTTGCTGCATGGCACAGGCCTGGATCAGCTATAAGATGAAAACAGAAAGACAGTGTCTTCAAAAGAAAACTACTTTCAGTGCATTTAGGATCAACATGTCTACCTGAAAAACAACTGACCTCAGCCTGGCAATAAAAAGGGAAGAATCCATTTGGCAGCAAAATTCCATCTCCAAAGACCAGCAAGGGCCTAAAGGCCTTTAAATGGAAATCGAGTTATTTATTCTCTCCAATAGAACAGAATATATATGTAACTCAGAGTTGAACTGTGGAGTTCTTGATACACTCCGAGTCTGACTGCTTGCTTGCAGATGATTCATTACACAACTAGGTAACATCATCAATGCAAGCATGGCATTTCTTCCAGGTTTTATGTACAGTAGCTTGTCTTGTCAGTTTGATGGGGGTGTTGTTTTCTTTTTGGAGTTCCTTGATTATTGTTCTGTGCTTATTTCTCTGATGTTAGTCCCTGCTTACCTGGGTGCTAGTTGCTGGAAAGGCATGTCCTGGTCTTTTTGGTTCCTCTTTAGCTTTTTTCTATAGGTAGCCCCTGACTTACAACCATTCTTTTAACAACAGTGTGGAATTATAGTAGCCTTGGTGGTTCATGACTGTTGCAAAATGTTGCCCCAATCCCCCCACATAATCACATCTTCACAATCTGAGTGCTTGGCAACCTGTTCACACTTACAGTTGGTTGCCAAGTACCCCACAATCGTATGAATATCATTTGCGATCTTCTCTGCTGATTTCCCCAGAAAGTAAATGGGGAAGCCAGAGGGGAAGATTGCAAGCTGCTGCTTCCTGCCATGATGACTCCTTCTTCTTTCAGGAGGCTAGCTGAAAGAGCTATCTGCTAAAGGAGCTCATCTTACACTGTATATTATATATGCCTCTTGGTTTTTTTTTCTTTTGGGGCTACTTGATCTTTTGCTTATTTAAGATGTCTTGGAAGGCTTTGCTTGATTTCTTTAGTTGGTTTAACTGGATTCCACAGAGAAAATTAGGAACAGACATCCTCAAAATCCAGTTCTATCCATGAAGGTCATGACCAACATCTTGATTTGCACCCAGAAGCCAGTACAGTTCACAAAGTAATGATGAAGTAATGGTGTATCATGGTGGTACCAAGGCATGCACATAGCTACCTGCAGAGCCAAATTCTGGACTAGCTGCAGCTTCTATGTGCTCTTCACTCTACAGATGTAGAGTGTTTTGCAATTATCCAATGGGAAGTGACTAAGACCCAACTGACTGAGCAGAACCTCCCATTCCAGGAGCAGGCACAACTGGTGCACAAAATGAATTTGAGAAAAAATTCTACTGGCAGTGGCTATCACCCCAGCCACCTTTTCTTCCTCCCAAAAGTGAAGTTGGAATCTTCCTCCCAAAGGGGAACTTGGAAACTCAACATGAATTATTCAGTATTACTGGGTCGAGTAATGGTTCTTGAGTAGCTGGGTTGGGAGAACCACAGGTTCCTTAAATACAAACAAGACCACCCCTTCATTCAAAGATGAGTTAACCACCACCTCCTGGATAATCATAACCATACAAAAGGACATGGATAGAATATCAAGGTGACTGAATTTACAATTCCAAGGACTCTGTATAATTCTTCAGGTTAACAGGCTCAAAGCTTTCCCAGGTAGCACGTGATCAAGCCTCAGTCAACATAACCAAAGTTTTGTTTGGCAACTTAATCTGTCAGATGCCTTGAATACTCCTCACAGTGGCCCTGCCTTTAGGATGGTCTGGATCATGATGAACAGGGCTGCTGGCTAGCTATCTGCAGATGCACTAAGAGCAGAAAAACAATTACATGTTGCTGCTCCTATGGTCACAAGGTAATCAATCCTTTATAAACTCTTATCCAGATTCTATCAGATATATCTTGTTTTTATGTTTTCAATAGTGCTATGGATACCTGTTCTGTCATTTCATCTCCTGCAACTCCTTTGAAAAACCAGAGGGCATCACAGGATCTACAAGCAGTGAGGGGACGTATAGATGCAACCCAATCTATGGTCAGCATTGTACTCTTATACCAAGCAGTGACCAAGATCTGTCTATGCATCATAGAGCCTCAGGAACCCCAAACTCCCTCTGCATCAGGAAACAGTCATGGAAAACTTCAAAGCAACTAGAATGTGATCAGACTATGGCAGGGATCTGATTTGACCATTCGGATCATATTGCCAGTGTCCCAAGATGAAAATTAGACTAAGCATGTGACTTTTTCTATACGTCAGGCCCTTAATTATTTGGGTTAAGTCCATAGTTGTCATGAACCCCCATCCCATGTCCAAACAAGTATTGGTAATTCACACCAGGTCATCCTCTCATCCATAATTATTTCCTGCTCTTCTTAAGCCAAAGGACTCACAGGCGGTGGGAGGCAGCAGAGTGGATAGTGCTGTCCACTGAACATCACTGAGCATGCTGGGAGCTGCTGCGCACTGCAGCCAGGTATGTGCTGGCCAGCGTGAATGGGGAAGCCTTGTGTTGTTACTGTGGTCACCGTGTAGGAGAGAGGGACAGCTCCCTGATGCACCTGGAAGGGAAGGTGAGATAAAGCATAATCAAATCACATCCAAAGTATTTTATACTTCCCCACTCATCTTTTTAATATATGACAGAACAGACCTGATACTAAGCAATAATAAAAAAGGAAGTGCTAGTCATATGCAAACTATAAAAGGAAGTGATTTCAAACCAGCACAAACACCAGAGAATAAAGATGAAGCATTAGGGATAAGAAATCAAAGGCATATAAACCTGGTGATACAAGTTTCAGATAACCACAACACAGAATCATAAATAATTTGAGTGTTCATGATCCAAAAATTGCAATTGTTAATGGGAAAAACTCTCTTGAGATATATTCCCAGATTGTCATGGTTATATTTCTGAGTCTAAACCACCACTACCCAGCTTTCTCTGGTAAACAACAATCCAGTTTTTTCTCTATTTGTAAATTGTATATCCTGCATTTTCACTATTCTTTAACAAACTAAAGCAGGGGTAGACAACCTTGGCTCTTTTATGACTCGTGGACTGCAACTCCCAGAATTCCTGAGCCAGCCATAAAGTATCCTAATAACAATCCATCTCCAGGATGCTTTGTTGCCTTTCCCGAAAGCAGTACTTTTAAACTTTATTTCATATATATTGCTTAGATAGTTGCTTACTCGGTTTCCTTTTATGTATAAACAATACCCATGAAAGGTTTATATTTCAGACACACAAGGCTCAAAAGCAAACAGCAGCACAACCTGGAATCACTCTTCTCTTTTTCTTGAAAACATTTTCCCATGTTATTCCATTAGTTTAACAAGTTTTTATGCTGGAGCATTAAAATATGCTATTGGCCTAGAGATTCAGGCCGCTAGAGAAACAATCTCTATTTTTTAAAAAAATTGTTTGATGTTGGGTATTTAATGTAGCTAATCCAGTGTACAACAACTGTATGCTGCCAACTTGCTGAAAAATGATGCCAGTCAGCCAAGAGACTAATCAGTACCAGTCAACACATTTCTGGTAGCAAGGCCAGAAACATATTTGTGTGAAAGAAATTTAGTCTATAGAATATCGGAGCAGAAATGAAAAGCACAAAGTTCATCAGATGCAGTTGCTGGATTACAGCTTCCATAATTGTTGGCTGCCATGGAAGTGTCTGAAGTCCAGCAATATCTGCAAACCAATGGATTCTTAAGAGACCTACCCTCCTGCTATCTGCAAGGACTATTTGATGCTGTCTTACCAAGGGAAGGAGAAGAAAGATTAACTGGGCAGAAGCCTAGCTGGAAAGTCAAAAGTCAAGTGCTTGGACCTGCTGGAAGTTTCAGAGTTCCAGGAGCAGCTGTGTACACGTTGTCATAGGAACAGCATTCCCACAATTATAGCAGTCACATAGGTGCAGATTCACTGCTCAAAGAACACAGATTTTAAAAGGCCCGAAAGGCTTTTCCCATAATGTCTGCATGCCTCAGATACTGAATGCACGTGACACTGATTATGGGTCCACTCCCTCCACTCTGACTGCTTCAGCTTTTATAAAAAAAATATGCTGGGTTCTGATGCTTATCTTTAAAAAGTGTAAACAATGCCTTCAGCCTGAAATGGATTTCTGGCATCACATTTTAAATCCCTACAATATTACATGAAACAATGTAATAAAAATGAGAGGAAAAAAACTATTTAATCACCCTTACCGTATATTCCGGCGTATAAGACAACTTTTGAGAGCGTTGAAACAGCCTCCGAACTCGGGGGTCGTCTTATACGCCGAGTCGTCTTATACGCCGGAAATAAGGTAGTTTCTGGCGTATAAGACGACTTTCTAGTCACGCGACTCGGCGTCGATCATCTTATACGCCGGAAATACCAATAGTTTCTGGCGTATAAGACGACTTTCTAGGCATGCGACTCGGCGTCGATCATCTTATACGTCGGAAATAAGGAAGTTTCCAGCGTATAAGACGACTTTCTAGGCATGCAACTCGGCGTCGATCGTCTTGCAACTTGGCATTGATCGTCTTGCGACCCGGCGTCGAACTCGGGGGTCGTCTTATACGCTGGGTTGCCCTATATGCCGGAATATACGGTACCATTATAGGCTACCTGGCAAACATCCAAAGAATTATAAAGTGTTTGTATATTCCTCTTTTTGCGAAGAAAAATTCAATCTCAAGGGCTAGAAAATTTTGACCTCACAATGGTCCTAATAGCCGATACAGAAACTTGCATTGCTTTTTGTATTCCATCACTAGCAGCAAAAAGGGGAAATTCTGTAAATGAAATCAGGAAAATGCACCTCAGGGTTTCAAGCAGAAGTGCTTCCCAACCAAAAGTTGTGAATCTTTTAACTGAAGTTACTAAGGAATCAGCTTAGATTGTTACCGTACAAAAGCATGCTCTTTCCTATGACGTTACAAGTTCTCTCATCATCTGCAAGTAAAACAGCCAGGCAACTAAACAGCATGTGCTGTACTTATGAGCAGTTTTATGTCCCCCACGTGGTCCTGCACTGCCCTTCTTTCAGTCAGAAACTGGATCCAATAACTGCTCTATCTTAAACAGATTCGCACTTTCAGTTATACAGCCTTTCACAGGCAAAAGCTTTCAAAGGATGCTCAGCCTTGGCTATCTCCAACCACAACGTTTGCCTTTTCAATGTATAAGAACCGTTTATTCTTCCTGGTTTTACTATCCTTGGCCAACACAGATTCTTCCAAATGTTAGCCAACGTTTCTATGGTAGGCGGGACAATATCCCAGCCATAGGTTTCTAAGTGTATTTAGGACACAACATGCACCTTACCTGGTCATGGAGATCCACCATGAATGGATGCTGGTGGGATGTGTGTGCCGCTGGGTGAAGCATTCGTGGTGGCGTGGTGGCCAGAACATACGCTGGGTGCTCATCTACAGAGACTTGTGGCTGTGGCTGCTGGAAAAAAGCCGGGTGCAAGTAGTTCTCATCCTGGGCTAGGAGGGTTTGTAGAGGTCGCTCACGTCGGCCCCAGTGGTGCCGGAAAGGAGGGCTGTGGTGCCAATTGCGGGGAGAGAAATATAGAGGGGTGACCCTAGGGGCTGGCCACTTATCTGTGCTGACCTCTTAGCTATGAATACAACAATTTTTAATGGCAAGGTTAGGTCAACAAAGTGATATTATGTGGGGTGGAGTCAGGTCTAGCTGCTCATGAAGCAAATTAGGCCATAAATGCAATTAGTGCATTTGAATACCCTGATTCTGCAGCATAACTGCCAGCATTCTGCTATGTGTCAGTCCTTCACTCTGCAGAGAGAAAATGCCAGCAGAAGAAAGGCACAAAGCTCTGCAACCTCAACTCAGTTTCACAAATAATCTTCTTGACATGATGATATTCTAAGCCACCGGGCAAAATCCTCTCATTATTTAGAAGCAGATATGGTCATCAAACACAAGCTTACTATGAATGGTTAATTTCCAACCATTTCTGATATCTATCCCACATCAATAGTAACATGACTGCAGCAACTTGTGCATAAAGTTTATAAAAAATTTCTTGCTGAAAATGTGTAAAGATTTTCACCAAGAAACTGAACAAGTGCTATATTGGCTTTGATAGAGAAGGCAGTCACAGCAGGTGAGAGTTCCTAGTTGACCCGAGAAACTGGAGAGAGGAAGAGGTGGACCTGCTTAATACTAACATGGGGGATGGTGACTGAATGCCCTGAAGCCCATAGGGAGAATGCTGGTCAGGCATGGATTATCAACATTACTTAAAAGATGAAGCACTCTACCTTCTCCTGAGGTGTGCTGGACTGCCACAGCTCTCCCCTGGGAATTGTTGCTGGTCAAATGGGACAGGAGGCCACCTATTCACTGCCAGTTCCCATGGTCGCATTGGGGATGTTCACAAGGCAAAAGGTGATGCTGGATCTCACACTCCAAACGCAGATCCACACTGGTACTTTGGGATCTGCAAAAAGTGATGAAACGGCTATTGAACACAAGCTCTGTAACAAAAAGAGTTTTAAGTTTTAAATCAGAACAGCCTCTGGAAGAGTTATGCTAGAAGGACACCGCTGGCAGGCTGCAACACAACAGCAGGTGGTGAAAAAATCCCCACATTTTCAGTGATAGACACTCTTCATGTTACATAGTCTCCACTTAGAAGAGAAGATTACAGAAGTCATGCCCTAAGAGAGAAGTATAATTCAATAGCCACAGGATGGAAGATAGGCTGAGTCCTAGATTGCATAATTCATTAACACAGTTTTGACTGACATTTTTTACTGCATATTTTATATACAATTATCAAGCTGGCCAATGGTCATTTGGAATGATTATTTTGGAGAGAAGAAAAATGACCCAACAAAACAATTCATAGATCAAATCTGACCGTACAATGAAATTAGCGAAGGAAGTCATAGAAGTCCTGCAATGATAAACATAAACATGGCTATTATTAATTCCAACACCATCTGGATTAGGTATATATTAGTAAGATACACCCAGTCTCATTTTAAAAACTTAAGAATATATTAACATTTTCATGTCATTACCCAGCAGTCAGCTTTTGAGGAAGGTTGCCTATGATACAGGGGGTAGTAAACAGTAATATTAGGATCTTCTTTAAAAACCACTCAAATTAGATACCATTACAGCTGCTAGCAGTGAATGCTACAGTTTAACCATGCACTGTGTAAGAAGAAACCCATTTAATCTTGTGACTCCTGAATTATTCTGCATTTATTCACTGGGTGACCTCACTTTCTAGCACTGACATCAAAAGATTGAGAATGAGTTGCTATAGACCAGCGGTTCTCAACCTGTGGGTCGCAGCCCTTTTGGGGGTCGCACGAGCCTTTCACAGCGGTCGCCTAAAACCATTGGAAAACACATATTTCCGATGGTCTTAGGCAGGGCTTGTCAACCGCCTTCTCTCCCTCCCCCTCCTCTACTCCACCTCGTTTGTGGAAAATATGCTGCTTGGCGGCAGTCTGCACGAACTCTACCAAATGTGCCCTGCATGAAGAGCGCAGGCGCAGAGCAAGGCCCCGCCCTCCCCAGAGACTCACTGTGCAGCAACCAGTTTGACTTCTTCTCGTGCACGCAGGTCAGTGAAGGGGAGGCCGCCGCAGCACCCAACTCCTGCGCCCGTCAGCTGGTGACCCCCCAACTTGCACCAGCTGACACAAGAGGGAGGGAAGGGACTCTTCCTCTTCTCCTAAGCTTCAAAGTATGATCGGCTTCCCAAGGGCGCCACAATCCTCACAAAAGCAGGGGAGGGGGGAGAAGCAAAGAGGGCGAGAAAGCTCGTGGCGGGCTCGAAGGAGCACCTGTCAGCGTTGGTGACGAGAAATTCCCCACAAACCCAGGGAAGGGGTAGAGAAAAGGAGCCCCCTTTGGGAGGAAACCGCCACCTTCTTCTCCTTGGCTTTGCACTCTTCTGTTCCTCGGCAGCCGGGCTGCCAAGCCTCTGCTGGCTGGAACTTCCTTTCCTTCCCTCCCTCTTGGTCTCTTCCTCCTTCCCTCCCTCTCCCATTGTTCCTTCCTTCCTTCCTTCCTTCCTCCTACCTCCCTCTTTGTCCCTCCTTCCCTCCCTCTTTCCCCTTGTCCCTTCGGTCCTTCCTTCCTTCCCTCTTGTCCAGGCTCGGGGCAAGCCTCTACAGCTGATCCGCACTTCTGCAGCTGTAGCTGCTATCCTTGGCTCCTGCCCAGCAAACTTGCTCGCTAGAAAACAAGCCACTTGCTAATTTAGCAGAAGCGCAAATCAGCTGTAGCCCAGCGCTGATCCTGGAGCTTCTGCTAACTTAGCAAGCGGCATGTCTTTCGGCAAAGCTGAGCAAGTGAGCTGGGTGGAGCTCTCTTCTGTCTCTGCCTGTGCACAGGCAGGTTTGCTGGCAGCAAAGCCCCCAGCCATGCTGGCAGCCTATCCCCCTCCCCTTGTCCCTTCCTGGGCATGGAGGGGGGGAAGAAGGAAGGGACGAAGAGGGAGGGAAGTAAGGAACAATGAGAGAGGGAAGGAAGGAAGGAACAATGGAAGGGAGGGAAGGAAGGAAGGGACAAAGAGGGAAGGAAGGAAGGGACAAAGGGAGAGAGGGAGGGAAGGAGGAAGAGACTAAGAGAGAGGGGAGGGAAAGGAAGGAAAGAAGAAAGGAAGGGACAATGGAAGAGGGAGGGAAGGAGGAAGAGATTAAGAAGGAGGTGAAGGAAAGAAGGAAGGAAGGGACAATGGGAGAGGGAGGGAAGGAAGAAGAGACAAAGGAGGTGAAAGAAAGGAAGGAAAGAAGGGACAATGGGAGAGAAGGAGGAAAGGAGGAAGAGACTAAGGGAAGTGAAGGAAAGGAAGAAAAGAAGGAAGGAAGGGACAAGGGGAGGGAAGAAAGGCAGGCACCCACCCCAGTCCCATCCCAGAGACCCACAGACTCCCCTCCACAGGCACTCTGCAACCTGAGTGATCAGCTGGCCACGCCCCCGGCCATTGATCACGTGACCCTGGGACACTGTGGATGTCATAAGTATGAATCAGTTGGCAAGCATCGGAATGTAAATCACATGACCCTGGGGATGCTGCAACAATCATGTGTGAAAAATGATCATAATTTGCTTTTTCAGTGCTGTTGTAACTTCTAACAGTCACTAAGCAAATTGTAAGTCGAGGACTACCTATACTTTCCCATTTTTTTCCTTTTTTTTTGGTCAAGTTTTTGATACCCCCTGGCCAGCTGGATGGGGGTTGGGGGTCACCACAACATGAGGAACTGTATTAAAGGGTCGCGGCATTAGGAAGGTTGAGAACCACTGCTATAGACTTTCCTCAGAGGAGATGGTCCTCATCTTAATAAGTAATAATCCTTACTAAATTATTTACCTTTTTTGCACCTTTTCATAATGTGTGGTGATCAGAACCATGTACAATATTCCAACTGTAGACTTATTCAAGATTTGTGCAAGAACATTATTATATTGGCAGTTTTACTTTGAATTTAATGATTCCAACCATAAAATTTGCCTGGTTTTTTTTATACAGCATCTGCATATAGGGTTGATATTTTCCTTAAGCTATTCCTCATGACTCCAAAATCTCTTTCTGGCCAGTAACTACCTCTTCAGACTTCGTCACGTTAAGGTAGGTATAGGTGAAACTTGGATCTTTTATGTCAGCATGCATCACTTTCCATTTGTTCATCCTGAAACACATTTGCTATTTTGAAGCCCATTCACACAATTAGAAGAAGACTTTAGGAACTCTTCTCAATCCCCTGCTTTTTTGGTATCATAAGCCAAGCTGGTGAGTTCATAATTTAATCCTCCACTTGAGATATTTTAGACACAAGTTAAAAAAAAAACAGGTCCAAACATGAATCCCACTTTGCACATCTTGCCAGTATGAGAATTATCTGTAATCTTATTTCCTTTTTTCCCCCCGTAGCTAGTTGCCACTCTATGAGAACACCTATCCTCTTATGACAGCTATCCTCAGGGGTTTTGGTGAGAGAATTTTTGTTCATCATTGGATTTCTGAAAGTCCAAGTATGCGGTATCTATCATAAAGGTGATATGCTTTCTGATACTCTCCCAAAAGGTTAGAATGTTCATAAGAAAACATCTTTGTAGAAGCCAAGGTAGTTTTCTGCTATGTATTTGCCTATTTTTCTCTAGCATTTTCAACCATTTCCTACAAATGAGATATTAACCTGGAGAGCCAATCTGGTGTAGTAGTTAAAAAGCAACAGCCTAGAAATAGGAAGACTATGAGATCTAGTCCCACCTTACATACAAAGTCAGCTGGATGACCATGAGCACTCATAGCCTTTCAGCCCTAGAGGCAAGAACAATGCAAAACTCTGAAAAATCTTGCCAAGAGAATTACAAGGACTTCTTCAGACAATCACCAGGTGTCAACACTGACTTGAAGGCATACACACAGAGATTTTAATCTAACTGGCTCATATTTCCTTTATTGCTCCTCAACTCTTTTTTTAAAACAAGAATAAATTTCTAGGCCTGATTTTCCTAATAGAAAAATAGAAAAGCCATGAATATCTGTCCTATATTCTCAACAGTAAAAACAGAAACAATTTGTTCAGTTTTGCTAGTGTTCTACTTTCATTCAGTCCATCTTTAACATGTCCATAGTCCAACCTCTCAGCTGTTTCCTATTTTGAATACAGTTCTTTTTTTAAAAAAATAATGTATGGTTTAATACCATTTGCCATATGTTCTTGTGCGTTTTGGAATTTGTATCAACTGCTCCTATGGCTTTTGGCAAAGTTTATGCTTCTTCTTATTCCAATTTGAGCAAGACTTCAAATTTTTGAATGGAGTTCATGTTCTTTCAATAGCATTGCTAATCGCATTATAGTGCTTACTTGGACTTTATAGTTTTTTTCTGAACATAGGTAGGTAGATAGATATACATGTATATATGTATAATCTATCCATTTATGTCTATGTATATCCATAATATATATGTATATATTCCAACTATGTGTTTATTTTTCTAATTTTGAATAATTTCTAAGCATTGTGGAAAAAACAGATTCTCTTGGCTGTTCCTTTCAACTTTATCTCTATTAATCTTATTTTTTTTATTATTACATTGCAAGCACCCAGAGGCATTGTATTAGTGAGATGGGTAGCATAGAAATTTAAGAAAATAAATAAATAAACAAATAAATAAATACATACAATTTTGGGGAGTTGCTGTATAAATGAAAAGTATTGGGTAGAGCGGGGCAATCATCTATTTTTCATGGTCAAATGGCAAGTAACTTCAAGTTTTACATTGTTTTGTATGTATTGACTTTTCCAATTACATTCCAAGACCCATTACTGCTGCTGACTTCTGTAATCTTATGACAAAATGTAAAAATGTAACCTCCATATCTCCATTTTCCTGTAGATATAAATGGATCTTCATTGAATAACATAATCCAAGTGCATTTCTTATTACAGCAATACATGTTGTTCTAATGTTCTCTAATCTTCCTGCAATTTAGGCTCTGCAATTTTATTTTGCCCGTAATGAATACTGGCATGACTCCAGCAATGTTCTGAAATTCAGAGTATCATGTCCTTATTAGGCTCATCAACAAAGAGAGTGTGTTAGTTTTATATCTAAAAATTGTGGCAATCTCTGTAGCCAAGGTTTGATAATAAATATGCAGGGAATATAAAAATTAGGTGCACAGAATATAGAGTAAGCAACCCAGAATTATTTATGATCCCAATTATTTATTTATTTTTAAAAAGTTATATGGCTGCCCGTGCTATATACCACAACACTGGGAAACTCCCAGGATAGCAATAAAAATACCAAAACCTCATAAATCAATGGGAAGCTGGCAGAAAAATTATAAGTCACTCCTGTCACTTTTTTCCCCTAAAGAACCCCACTACGGAATAGCACCTGATCACCAGCCTATTCTCCATAGTGTACACTCTAGCACTAACCATGGCACAACAAATAAACCCACGGTGACCCTAGCCTGGGATTTTCATCTCTTCCTACTTAACAAACCACACGGTACTGAGGTTACAAGGGCAACCAGGACTGCTGAGATTCCTAATTGATGCAGTCACATGATGTCACCCATTACAACTATATTACTTAGCCAAGGAAATTCCACACCCAACTGCCATCATAACCAGAGGATTACCAGTATCATTATTAATGGCAAATTCATTTCTAAGAATGGACAAATAATATTTCTGGAATCTTTTTACTCTGGCTAAGTATAGTTACTTTTGTAATCTGCCTACGATTTCATCTTAAAAGCAGTTATTCAGTCCTTTACATGTTGAAACATCATGATTTTCTACCAATTCATTAATCTTATACATGAACTTGTATAAGTTCCACATGTTTTTCTAAACACATTCCCCTCCTAAGAACACTATACTTTTCCAAAACAACTTATACTGTAGTTTATAAACATATATATTAACACAAAAATGGTAGCCAAAAAGCCCACCTCCCTTCTCATATACAAAAATATCCAATCTTGTTGGCAATGTGGGATTTTACATTTCAAGGGACAACTGATTCCCAGTTGCTCTCTATGAATTAAACTCATTTTTTTTCTGATTTTGATGTTAGAAACTTTTTTATGTTTACTGCTAGAAGAAAAAAACGGACAAACAATAGCAAGTTTGGAATGACCTTGTTTAACTGTATAAAAAACAGAACAATATCCAAACATTGCAACAATCCTATATTAATATTAAAAACAGATAACACAAAGAAAATAAACTATAGTTTCCAGTAGTTACCTAGAACACGCCACATTATTCCAATGGGAGATTGTGATGCCCTAAATTAGTGATGGCGAACCTTTTAGAGACGGAGTGCCTAAAAACTGACCCCACCACCGCTCCACCCCCCTGCCCCACCCCTGCTCTGCCTCTCCATTCCCCGCCCCGCCTGCTCACAGGATTCACTGCTGCACTTCCCCACCTCTGCCAGACAAAGCCAATGCTGACTGAGCTGGGATGTAGAATTGCAATATACCAGGATACAAGGAGTTGTATACCTCAAAACACAAACTCCCTGTCACCTCTAAACAAATTCTACTGTACTTTGTACTGGTATGATTGTTGCCAGAAGAACTATATAGATATGGCCATGGAATTATTAGGACACAAGCTCAACTTGAAGGAGATTTTACTTTTCATTTTGAAGGCATCCCTATTAAGTAGTATTTCTACAAAAAATAACCTCTGAGCTGAGGAAGGAATCTCCCCCTTTGTCACTAATGTAAAGCATTTCAATTGTTCGGGTTTTAACATCATTTTTTTCTTCCACTTAATCAAGATTCATTTCACGGCAGTTTAAACATTAAAAATAAAGTCAACAGCTAAAATATTTGCTTTTGTCCATTCTGCAACTTAAGTTACTGCTTCTTGTTCTGTCTTGAATTAAAGGGTGGGATGTTCAGCAAGCAGTTTTTACAAGAAACTAGATGAATATTTTCACAATTTTTAAGAGACACTTGCGGCTCCTTAAAAGTAACAACTAAAACTCAAATGCAGCTCATCTAGTGGCTTCTGGAGACATTCATGCAGGTCTTTTTGGCAACTGTTCCCAAGTGATTTGCAACTGTCTACTCCCCAATTACCTTTTTTTATTTGGCTTCTTAATCAGCCTATAAATTTCATACAGGTCTCCCATCCCACAACTAATTTAAGTCCACCAACTATGCTTAGCTTTTCTGAAATCAGCCATGATTAACAAGATTCTACGGTGACTGTGACATTCTAAGTTTAGCAAATGTATCACCACTTTAATTTTCACAAAATATTGTACAGTAAAATCTCTTTGCAACTTCTCCAAATTAAAGGACTATTTTAAACATATAAATGCAAAAGAATAGATCCAAACATGCCCAAGGTACTTTTCCATTTACTGTGGAATGGAAATCACACTGCCTCGAGTCAAATAATTTTATCGTTTGACACTCAACAGAGTCCTATATGCAGTGGTGGGATTCAGTCAGTTCGCACCACTTCGGCAGAAGCGGTAGCTAATTTTTTGTTGCCCAGGCCCAGAATGGACTTCCGGAAGCGGCATAAACACAGAGAACCAGTTGTTCACATATTTAAATCTCACTACTGCCTAAATGTTAGGAGAAGACACTCTCATCATCTTAACTATCAACTCTACTGCATCTACTCATGGCAAATAAAAGCTGTCTGGCAATTAACAATGTGTCAATTCATCTAATCATTCCTTGGCTTGCCATTGCTATACAAGCTCTCCATTTCAAGTGGAGTTAACTGACACAATAAAGCAATTATATTCACTGATAAGCACTGTTATGTCAATTAGCACAAATCTTCAGAATAACATAATAGGGCATTATAGTGGAACAGCTTTCTTCAACCTGGTGCCTTCCAGATATCATGGGATCATGATTCTCAAAGGAAAGCTAGCTGGGAATTATGGGAACTGCAGTCCAAATACAGATTGGGAAAAGCTTCCTGCACCTAAGCCAAGCATCTTCTCAGACATTATCCAAGCCTTCTAGCTCCTCCATTACGTTAAATCTCTAGTTCTGTGACCTCTAGCTGTTCAGACTGGCAATCAGCTAACATATATAATGCATATTTGCCTTCAGGCCTCACCAGGCATGCCACAGAAAATAATATTGTGCTTTCTGTAAAATGCTAGTTGTTAAAGGAAAAATGTACCAAATCATCACGGCAGTACAGATATTTGGAAAAATATCAAAATGTGCCAGCCCCAACTCTCCACATTGTGAAGAGTGTCACTACCATATGCTTCAAATTTCCAATGAACCTTCCAAGTTAAACAGAGAAACAAAGAAGGCAGAGAGGAAGAAAAAGGGGTCCCAAGATATATCAATATATGCAAAATCCAAGGCAGATGAATTCATCTAGGAGCTACATTTTCTGATTGATAGATCAGTCAAAAAATATATGTAGACTAGTTACTATGTCACAACATTAAAGAGCTGTTTTGATTTCTACTCATATCTCCTTTAATTTTTTATAGCACCAACAGCCCCAGCGCCAATAAACTATTCAAAACGATATTAAGATTTTTTTCCCCTTGTAGAAGTTTCCCATTTTATTTGCTCTCATTTCTGAAACCAGACCTAATAACAAATAACTTTGCTCACACTTCATGTGTCCTTCCTCCTTTTCAATTCAAACCATTTCATTCTGTATTCATTTGGAGAAACCAAGGAAGGAAAATCCCCCCCCCCTGCAGAACAACCTACAATATGCTTCCAGTGTTTCTGGGTAACAAGAGAGGTTCACAAACTTTGGGAGAATCAAAAAGGAGACTGGCTTTGTTCAAGAGGTGGTTCTCTTATAAGTGGGATCTCGACATAAAACACCTGTAGGGTTGCGCCTGCCACATGGATGCTCCACCATTTGGAATGCGCTTCCCACAATCCCTCTCTCCCACCCCGAGCAAACCATTCTATCCGGACTTCATGAAATTCAAGTCAAAGACATCTTGAGAGCTGCAGCAAAGGAGAAGCGGTAGCAGCTTTAGCGGGACTCATGCAGGAAACCACCATGGGCCATAAATGCTCAAAAAGGAAACCCCTTCTGTACAAGAGAGAAAAGGAGGCAATGCCTGAAGGCTACTTCCAACCACGATCCTCCAAAAGCTACCATTCTGGTTCCCGTTGCCTGCACAAGTCCTTTGCGTTCACAATTCACCTTCAGAAATTTGTTTCACAACACAAACCGGCGACTAGTGCCTCACCAAGCATTTTTCAGTCTCGAAATCTGTCATCGCCTGTCAATCCCAATCGGAATAAATCCCGCATTTTAATTGCCACACGGCGGCTCCGCGCTTGCTGTAAAACGCTGGACCTAATTTCGATCAGGCAGTAGCAGTTCATCTTCACCCGGGGGTCGATCGCAATTTCTTGTCCCGAATCCACTCTGGCCTAAGAGAAGAAGGCCGTTTCCCGGGAATTTCTCTCGGCTTTTTTTTTTTTTTCCTCCCAAAGGCCTGGAGACGAGATCCAAGGCGTTAAAAATTGAATGCTGAAGCCAGGGTTGGGGATCTGTAACTTTAAGAACCGCGAGATCACAGGCCACGTGTTCCGCGCGAAACAAAAGCAATAACAAAGAGAACAGAGGCTGCCTCGTCCTCTGGCCTGCCCAGCCAAAACGGAAACGCGAGCCAGAGAAAGCAGAAGAGGGCGGCTCTCACCCAGCCCTCGTTAGCGGAGCCTGACGTGCCTCGAGCCCCGCAGGAAGGGATGAGCCGCCTTCTCGCTCCAAGACAAAGGCGTCAACAACAGCAGAAAGGAGCAGCACGTGTCAGTGAAGCAGGAAGCGGCCCCCTTCCCTTCCCGCGCGCCTAACAAACCCACCAGCCAGATCGTCTTTTATATCCCACCTCGGCCGTTTTTTTTCCTTTTTCATCCCCTTTTTGGTGCTACAGCCGCCTCACCCTTAGGTAAAAGAAACAGGAAGGAGACGAGGTTCTCGAACTGGGGCTTTCTAGGGAAGAAAAACTAAGAAGCGGCCCTTCGCATTTTTCAACATAAAGGAGAAGACATGATCAACTGTCTCAGTTAAGCTCTCGATGAGCTGCAGGTGCAGCCGATAGTCGAGGAGGAGGAAATACCCCGGACTGCATTTTTGTTGCTGGGAAGCCGCAGTTTGCAGTGCCGGCCCATTTGACCCTCCCCCCAGCAGCATCACCCATAACCATCTTTAGCAGAAACCGAACACCACCCAAAGTGCATTTTTAAAACACGGTTTTAATTATGGCTTGAAAGGACTTCAACCATCCGGAGGGAGGACCGTAGCTTCACAATCCAAGCGGCGCGCCCCTCCCTCCCCGTGCACCTCCAGCTCGCAGTCGAATGCACACGACGGTACCCCTCTCGGCCCCGATCTACCTACCCGTCTGTCTGCACCACCTCTCTGGATGCAGCTGCACCCCACATAAGCGCTCCTTTCTGCCCTGGCTCCTGGGCGCCGGCTCTCAGCCCTGTGCCCGCGCCCCCCACGGCTGTTTCCGGTTGCTTCTTTGTTTTCCTTTTCGCTTGCACAGAGCGCCAGCCTCCTCCGAGTTGCCCCCTCAAGGAGGCGCCTACGACCCCGGTCTCTGGTCCTTTAAGAACTGCCTGCGCCGCCGGGGTGGAACAAACGGCGCATTTTATTCACAACATTCGGACCTGAGTGCGCGCGGCCGAGCCTGGCTTGGGCAAACTGGGGAAGAGGAGGGTAGAGGCGCGGCCCCGAGCGCTAGCACGTGACCGGTTCCGGCGCTGCAATTAGCCAAAGCCCACAGCCCTCTTGCGCAGTCGTGTTTGGGCGCGTCCGGGCGAGCTGCACGCGGCAGCGACGGAGCCAAAGCCTACCGAGGGGGTGTTAGCAGGGCGACGTCATGGTAACTACGACCCAGGTGTGGTCAGCGGGATCTGTAACACGCGGAAAAGGAACCGAGCAAGTAAATATACTGAGATATGGTAGGCGGGAAAGATTCGTATATCTCGGACGTGAACTCTGTTTTTCTCCCCGGGCGAAAGAATTGTTGCTCCCCTCCCTGCTGTTTTAGCATGTTGCAATGTGAATTTGCACTGAATGATGCGTAACTGTATAATTGCAGTTGGTTTCACTGGGGTAAATTACGTTTCTCAACTTTCTTTCTAGGCTTGGACATGCTCAAAACCTAAGATTATAATTCTGTTTTTGCCTTAGAGAATGTACATATTATCAATGCATTGTCCAAATAACACATCGTAAATGCATAGTAAAGAAGTAGAGGGAGACTTTTAAATAAAAACATGTCAATAATGCTTATTTAATGAAAAGTCTAATTTTGTGGAGAAGATGCCTCCATTTATAGCTCTTTCAAAAGATAGTGCCTTTCTGAAACTTCACTAACCAGAGTAAGTACTTTAACTTGTATTATTTCAAACAATAATAGACATCCATCAGGACAAACCAGATATGGCAATAAATACAGGCACACCTGGTGGTAATGTTTCAAATAACATGGGAAAGGGAGAGGCTCTGATCAAGGATGATCATATTTGGGGTTCATAAAGCAGCTCTGCTCTTCCTGCATTGCTGATTGAAAAGCATAAAGCATTTTTTACCATCTCTTCAACCAAAAAATTCTTGGAGAACTAAAAATGCCTGCTTTTTAAAAGCTTGACAGTTTACTGATTAAAATCCAGACTCTGAGATCAAAATCCCATCTTGGACGTGAAAGCCAGCTGGGTGGCTTTGGGCAAGCCAATCTCTCTCAGCCCAACCCACTGCACAGGGTGGTGATTGTAGGGAATATAGGAGGGGGAAGATGTCCTCAGCCCTGGGATGTTTGTAAAAATAATAAAAACAGGATATAAATAAATAAAAAGGAAAGGGGGGAGCCAATTGACACTTCTCTTTGCAAGTCATCTTGTCCAAATCACTGAGGCAAAGTCGTGTTGCCACAATAAACAGCAAGCAGATAAGTTAGATATTGAAATAACACTTAGACCAGTGGTTCTCAACCTGTGGGTCGGGACCCCATTTGGGGTCGAACGACCATTTCAAAGGGGTCGACAAACAAGGCTGTCCACCATTTTTCCCCCTTTTCTTTGGCCACGCCCCTGGCAGCCGGTGATGTATAAGTGGTTGGGAGTCACCACAACATGGGGAACTGTATTATGGGGTCGCAGCATTAGAAAGGTTGAGAACCACTGACTTAGACCTATATACCACTCCTTAGTGCTTTGCACTCTGAGTAGTTTACAAATGCTGCTGCCTAACCAAACTGAAGAGCATTTGAATTTTGCTAAAGCTAATTTTCAAAAAATTCCAGGCATTCATACTGTATGTCTTTTCACTTTAAGAAAATATCAGCCCAAGAATTATAATGTGCAGTATAATTTCCCATTATTTATTTCCTTATCATTAAATAAATCTTTAAGAGAGGACACTGTGTTCTTCAGAATCTTCAAATTAACGTAATCCTTACAGACACAGCTAGGCTTATTCATTTATGTTTTCTATTTAGGAGTTCTCCCGTTTATTATAACCTATTCCCCTCCCAAGTTTGTAGAAAGGGGGAAGAAAAAGATTGACTAGAGCTATCCTTACTATTATGTGGGGTAAACCAGTCTATAGTTTTGAGAACTATCTCCTCCTTACCAAACAGATGGGGGGAGCAACAAGCTACTTATTACTTTATATTTTTTATCAGCAAGAGATACACCATTTTGATTTTCTGTCTTGCGTATCAAAAGGATTTGGGTTGCCTCCAGCTATGTCAGTTACCAACAGTCATGTTATAGTGCTTCCACTCTAGCAACTTCACACACATGCACACACACACACTACCAAGAGGACAAAAATAACAATTTAGACTTGTCTACACTGATCCTGTCTTTGGCCCAAAAGGCAGAAACTACAGCAAGGTTTCTTGTAAGTTCAGAATAAGTCTCAGCTTGCTCTATCAGCACCAAAGCATACCAGCAGCCTTGGATTGCTCCTTTGAAAAAAGAGGTGGCGCCAATAATTCTGTCATAAGAATCAAGTATCTCATTAAAATGTTTGGTTTTTGTAAGTGCAACTACAGACAAAAATAAAATTTAGAAATACAAAATCATGCAAAACACTAATGAGCTTTGCTGAAGACTCCCCATTACTAGGGGAGATTGGAATAGAGGGAATAGAACCAGAGCATACTTGATAATATCCTCTATTAACCATTTTCTATGACTGAATAAGAATGTTTTTGTGACATTCAGTTTTTAGTAGACAGTTCATCTGTATACTGAGCAGATATATTTGTCACCTCCCTAAATACTACTGTCTACATGCCAGTAGTAGACAAGATTTAAATGCAACTTCTAGGAAAACCATTACCGGTAGTACTTAAAATGCTACTGTATGCCCTCCATTAAGGACTCCTAATAATTTAGTATCCAAAACCATTTTTTCTGATGAGCAAGAATTTCTCCCTATCACATATTTCATGTCAAAAATTAACCAGGAATATTGCAGTAAGCCTAGCATAAAATCACATTTATTGTCATGCTGTCCATAGATCTAATTAGCAACTTATCACATTAGAACAATTGAGCATCTTCAAATTCATTACATAGAGAAATCTCTTACTTCAAATGGTTATTGCAAATGTAAAAGATTTTTTAAAATGCTGATTTTACCATGTTACAATCAGGAATATTCTTTTACCTGATTTGGCGAAGAGGAAGTGAGAAAATGTCCCTGGAATGTATGTGATTTTAATTAATCTGAGAGCTTTGAAAAAAGGATACAGTTGTTACTTCTAATAATTTACTTGGGCTATGGGAAGTGGCTTTGTTTTGTCTTAAAAAGGCACTTTGTTATATAGAGCAGGGCTTTTCAACCTTTTCACCCGTTTTACCACTTTTAGGATAAGGCAATATCCAAGTACCATCAGTCACCCAGCAAGGTGTCAAAAACTTGAATAATGAATAAGCAAATTATTTTTGGAATCACCAAATGTTGAAAAACTGGATTATATTTCCTAGACTTAGTTATATTTCTGGAGGATGTCTACAATTTTTAAATAATTTGTTGCAACGCTTGGAGGACTTTCATTCTAAGTATTGCCATTAATATTAAATAATTTGCTTATTCATTTTGGTTATGAATACTGTCATTTTGGTGTGATTTTAGTGAATAATGTGTGTGTACTAAAAGCAGTTCATTTATTTTAATGCTTACATGTTTTGTGGATTATCTTCTCCATCTGAATACTGCTCATTCCTCATCATTCAAGATGTGTTCTAATTGGAATTTTAACTTGTTTGTGAACTGCTCAAAGGATCTGCAACAAACTTATAGGCTTTTTGTAGGCACAACAGAGCATCTAAAGTGTCTAGTAAATTGAGTCCTTGCTGAGAGGCCCAATTAGAATCTTTCCCAAGAACAAAACTTTTTCCACATAACTTTTTACATACAACGAATAAAAATTTTATAAATCAACTAAAATCTTTGGGAAGTTGGATTCAGCACCTAAATAGCGTTTTTGATTTGCTGGCTAGAAAATGTATCTGGCTAGATCCTCAAATTTGTAGCATTTGTTCAATAGAGTAAAATGACAGTCTGCCCTCCAAAGAGGTTAGTATTTGCCTTCTGAATTCTACAAAATTCAGGAAAAAAGGGGGGAAAAGGAGGAGAGGGATGGTAGCTGCCTATCATCCAAACAGGAGGGGCAGGATCCAACATCCTCTGCAATAAAACATGACTATTGAGAATGATGCTGGCAAGACTGTGAGCTCTTAGTAAAGTCATCCTTACCAGCAAATTTTAAGGTTTATTGAGAAAAAAATGTTGAACTTTCATATTTATATCTGGAAGTTGATATGGCCAAACCGAAGTCACAATGAAATGCACTCACTGCTCATATTGAAAGCGCATATCCTCATTTTATAAGGACCAATACAACTGGCAGATGAAATATGAGAAGCATTTATCTATATTGCACAGACTGCGCCAATCAGTTATAATTCTGGACCAAGGAAAACCTAAAGTTATCAAAATAAAGTCATTTTAAATTGAATGTTTAGGAATAAGAGAACGTGGATGGTATGAGGTCAAGTTACTTGAGAAATGATTTATAACATAAAACTACATTAAGAACTGGAATAGGAGTAATACTAAGAACAGGATATTGTTAAGGATCTGTCCCACTGTATAATGCAGCGGTTCTCAACCTATGGGTCACGACCCCATTTGGGGTCGAACGACCATTTTATGTGGGTCGCCAAACAACGTGATCTGCCATTTTTCCCCCTTGGGGCGCCGCCGTGCATGCGTGCCGCGCATAGGGCAGCGCTGCGCATGGGGGCAGCCCCGTGCATGCGCGCCGCGCATGGGGGCACGTCCGTGTGATGGGGTCGCCATCACACAAAGGTTGAGAACCGCTGGTATAATGGAATAACTGAAATAATATATATTATAATTTTTAATTTGCCAGAAAACATTGAAGTTTCGCAATTCAAAGTCCAGAAAGGATAAGTAATGGGTGATTAGAAGGAAACGTGAAAAGTGAAAAGATGAAACGTGGAATTACCGGAAGATTTGGACTGGGTAATTGCAATGGTTGGTTGGTAGAGTTTTGCAGGAAAAATTATTTATTTTTAGCAATTTTTCACAAATTTCACAGGCAAATATCATTGGACAAATGAGATCAGACTCAGATTAACTACATGATAAGAATTAGAAAAAGAAAAAATAAAGTTCAGTCAGTTATGACACTTTCAAATTGATATTATGTAACAAATTGAAATGTTTCAATGTCACTTATATATGATTAATCTTATAACATTAAAGGAAGTTAATGGGCTTTGAAGATTTGACAAAGGTTTGTCATACAGACAGAATTTAAGAGCAAAGTAAAGAGCAATTTTAGCAGATTTAATTTTAAGTGAAAAAGAACCTGAAAAGCTGTTATCAAAACTAAAGCAAAACAAAAAACGAAAAAAGAAATCAAAACATAAAAAATGATACTGACTTCCAGAATAAGCCATCCTGATAGAAAAGAAAAGTAACAAAAACTCACGGGCAAGGAAATATGACAGCCAAACTATCAAGCAAAAGACAAAACAAAAAAATACATTCAATTTAAAAATGTTATAACAGTGAAAAACAAGGTAAGATGCTTTTAAAAGATCATGTTAAGTCACAGGAAAATTTACAATTATATTAGGGATACAGAAGTGCAAGTATTGAAGAGATCTACAAAAGGCAAATGAGGTCAAAGATGGATGGCAGGCACTAATTGATTTTTTTGCAAATGTCATTCTAGGACAGAAACATTTATAGCAAGAATATATTCAGGAACTGACTCCACTAGAAAGTGAGGTACAGTATGAGAGGCACTAAAATTGGCTGTTGAATAGAAAAAGATGAGTGCAGATGAAGTAGCCACTGAGCTACTTATGCTGCAGGAGATGCTAACTGTGCAATATACAAACACATATGGAACAAGACCGTCTATTCATACAGACTGGAAAAGACTGGTGAGTATGCTTACTGGAAGTATAAAGATTACAGTATTAATCTCTTTAGGAGCAGTGTTTTCAATTTTTGCAGTGTTCTCAAAGTTTTTAGTAGAGAAGTTTTTCATTCTTTTAAGATTCTTTTTGGCACAATGCAATAGATCCAAAGGTCATAAACCAGAGTGACTGAGATCACAGAGCACATTAATTCAAAACCAAATAAAATATGGGTTAATGTAATATGTGAAGCGCTCAGAAATTGTGTAACGGTATATGGATTAAAATATCACAGGCATCTTTACTGTGTTTAGAATCTACAACAAAAGACTTAACGGTTTGAAATAGGTAGAAAGCCAGTAAAGTAGGTATACTTAATCCTACCGTGTTTTTTTGTTCTGGTTTATGAATAGTGCAGTTTGGGCTACATAAGAGTCATCACACGTGATGGACAAGATACCACTAACACGTCAGACTATCTATTGTTACTTGTACTATGAACTTCAGTTGCTATGAAATGCCCTGTGCATTTGAACCAGCATACCCCCACAGGTCAAAATGAAACGATAATTGTGTATATAAGGGTTTATTTAACTAAACATCTTGGTAAAAGATTGGATATAAAGCAGTAGTCTATTCACTTTAGAACAGCTTTACCCCAAGATCAGATTTCCCCCGTGATGGCATTTTGCAAAATCATAAAAACAAATACAGATAACAGCAATTCTTATTAATAGCTTTAGTAATCTATTTATTAGATTACTAATAATCCTACTAATAAACCTCCCATCATAGACCTGTATTTTTGGTTAGAGTTCTCAAAATCTGCTAAAATGTCTTCCATTTCAAAAGCTTGATTATACATTACACAACAGGCATAACTATTCTGCATCCAATGATTTTAATGACTCCCTTTTACTTAATATGCTAAGGAGTGCTTTATTAGATCAAATCAAGATCTAATTACATCAACTTTCCTAACACCCATGCCTGCAACTCTCAGGTAAGCACCATAAAGCACATAGGACACCTATCTCCCATTCCTTTCACCACCAGCAGCTTTCAAGAATTCACCATAACAATCTTAGCAAACTGTTGCTGCCCAGACTAACACTTTTCAAATTGACTTTAGAGTCATTGGATGTTTTGAAATCCCTCTCTCCTTGGTGGTTCAAAATAGAGGTTACTTCAGTTCCAATCTTCCCTGAATGCAGACTCCTGGAGAGAGCATCTGCTGCTGCAGACATACATGACTTCCCATAACCTAGATTTCCCAGTTCAGTAAAAGAATTTAGAAGAGGTGAATTTCATTGTCATTTGTTAAAAATCCCCTGGACTTAAGAGGTCAGGGAAGATTTTCAACTCCATATTTCCCCACAAATGTAACTTCTTTGCAGATGTTTTACATAAAATATGGTCAGCTTATTTACCATGGATGTTTTAATGTTTATATTTATCATAAATGTTTTATTGTTTTATGCTGCTATTTGTATACTTACGTAACTCAGAATTAAATTGGGAAATACAAATCTGTTAAATATTTTTAAAATCTTGGTATCCAATGTAAATTAAAAAAGATTCTCTGGGTCCAATAAAAAGATTCCAGTCTTGTGGGTTTGGAAAATCTTCGGATTGAGCCTGATGCATAATGACATTCCCTCAGTGTTTTCCTGCTTAAAGTCTTGGGAACTTTTTGTGCAGTATGAAAATAATTAAAAGAAAGCAATTCTTCCGGCTTTAATCTATCAACACTCCTGATTTAGCCAATTTCACTCCTCTCAAAGAAACATAGTATATACTACACACACACACACACACACACACACACACAGAGAGAGAGAGAGAGAGAGGGAGAGAGAGCACATACTAAGTCACAATGTCTGCAGCTGGTCCAATGAAAACTTGTACAAAAGAGATGGTTTGCATCCATCAAAGAAAGGGACTGAGTTACTTGGCAATAAATTTACAGATTTTCTGGAGAAATATTTAACAACTGGGACAGTGAGTTAATTGATACAGAACATTCCTGTCCCCGGCAATCTAAAAATTATAGGATTATCAGTGCATGTAACATAGATGTGTGTGCAGATAAGAATATCAACCTTGCTGTCAAGCAAAATCAAGCTTTTAATACTGAGTGCCGAGCCAAGTACACTAATCAAACAGGTGGTGAGAAAATAGAGGAACTCAGGCACCACACAGGTTATGTAGAAAGTAAACACAGGGTCCGTCATAAAGGACTCAAAGTCTATACACCAACCCACAGAGTATGAGCAATAAACAGAGTGAATTAGAAATTCAGGTAAATGAGGGCAGATATGATACTGTTGCCATTATGGAAATTTGGTGGGATGAAACCCACAAATGGAACACACAGCTAGAGAGATTTAAATTATTTAAAAGAAACTGACCAAATAAAAGAGGAGGTTGAGTTGCTCTCTATATAAGAAATAACTACATCTCTAAAGGAATAGAGCAGAACAATGATGAAAACTGTCTTGAATGCATTCGGGTCAATATAAAAGGGGAAAAAATGACATTGCCATAGGTGTATACTATAGGCTACCCAACCAAATAGAGGAAATAGATGAATTTTTTGCTAGTCAGTTAACTAAGGTATGTAGGAAGCACATCACAATAGTAATGGGGGACTTTAATTACCCTGACATCAACTGGGAGACAAACCCTGCACCAAGTGGAAGATCAAACAGATTCCTGGCAAATCTAGCAGACAACTTTGTCTCCCAAAAAGTAGAGAAGGGAACTAGGGGATCAGCCATATTGGACTTAATTCTCACTAACAGAGATGAAATAATAGAAGGTGTTGAAGCCACAGGAACCTTAGGGGGGAGTGATCATGCAGTATTGGAATTCAACATTATGTAAGCACAAGCAATAGAACATAATCAAACTAGAGTCTTGGACTTTAAGAGAGCTAATTTCAACAAACTTAGAGCTTGGGAAGGATTCCATGGATGAGAATCCTCAAGGAGAAAACAACTCAAGAAGCTTGGGAAATTTTGAAAAGTGAGATTATAAAAGCCCAGTCTAGCACAATACCAATGAAGAAGAAAAACAACAGGTCTCAAAAGAAACAGCATGGCTGTATAAAGAACTCTCTGATAAATTAAAAGACAAAAAAGACAAATATAAAAAGTGGAAAGAAGGGCACATAACTAAGGCAGAATATTAGCAAATAGCCCAAGCCTGCAAAGATGAAGTGAGGAAAGCTAAGGCTCAAAATGAACTAAGGCTTGTGACAAAAGTCAAAAATAACAAAAAAAGCTTCTTTCAACATGTAAAAAACAAAAAAAAAGTGAAGGAAATGATTGGTCCATCAGTGGAGAAATTGGCAAGAAGATGACAAGCAACACAGAGAAAACAGAACTACTTAACTCATTTTTTTCATCTGTCTTTACACAAAGGGAAAAAACAGTCCAACCTATCAAAAACAGTACTGTAAAAAACAGATTAGAAAGACAAGTTAAGATAGCCAAAATGGTAAGTGAGCATCTGTCCACCTTAGACGAGTTCAAATCACCAGGACCAGATGGATTACACTCCAAGGTTGTGAAGGAACTGGAAGATGTGATCTCAAAACCACTGAACTATATCTTTCAAAGATTCTGGAGCACTGGGGAACTACCAGAGGACTGAAAAAGAGCTGATGTAATTCCCCTCTTCAAAAAAGGAGAAAAAAATAGATCCAGGAAACTACAGACCTATCAGCCTGATCTTAATACCTGGGAATCAGCAAACACCTAGAGGCAAACAAAATCATTACCAAAAGCCAACATGGGTTTGTCATAAACAGATCATGCCAGACAAATCATATTGCGTTCTTTGACCAGGTGACAAAGTTAGTGGATCAGAGGAATGCTGTGGATATAATTCATTTAGACTTCAGTAAGGCATTTGATAAAGTAGATCACAACCTACTACTTGATAAGATAGAAAAATGAAGGCATCACCACCAGATGGATCCGTAGCTGGCTAACCGGCCGTACTCAACGTGTAGTCCTCAATGGAACTGCATCTACATGGAGGGAAGTGTGTAGTGGCGTGCCCCAGGGCTCTATTCTGGGCCCAGTGCTCTTCAACATCTCCATCAATGATTTGGATGAGGAGATAGATGTGGAACTCACCAAATTTGCAGACACCAAGCTGGCAAGAATAGCCAGCACTCCAGAAGATAGGCTTAAGATACAGAAGGATCTTGATAGATTTGAACATTGGGCACTATCTAACAAAATGAAATTCAGTGGTGAAAAAAGTAAGGTTCCACATTTAGGCAAGAAAAACTAAATGCACAGGTATAGTATAGTTCAGTGGTGGCGAACCTATGACACAGCTGCCAGAGGCGGCACCCGGAGCCCTCTCCCCCCACCACCCCTTCCTCTCCAGTAATCCCCCTGAAGGAGAGTCGCCCCTGAGCGTGGCCCACATGGAACAGCGCAGCCAAGGACATGGCAGCCAGGCAGCGTAGACAAGACTCTGCCCTCACACCCCATCGTGCACAGTTGATGCTGCAGGGCACGGGCAGAGGGTGTGACCACCATTGTGCTGCTGGGCTGCCTGGGTGATCTGCGGCGGGCCCGGGAGGCAGTAAGTGGCCCTGGGGGCAAATGGAGCAGGTGATGGGGGGTGGAGCGGGGGCAGGGGGTGGGATGGGGGCAGGGCCAGTTTTTAGGCACTCGGTCTCTAAAAGGTTCGCCATCACTGGTATAGTTGATACCTTGTTCAATAGTAGTAACTGTGAGAGGGATCTCGGAGTCCTAGTGGACAATCACCTAAATATGAGCCAGCAGTGTGCTAGGCTGCATTAACAGAGGGATAGAATCAAGATCCTGTGAAGTGTTAATACCACTTTACAATGCCTTGGTAAGGCCATACTTGGAATACTGCATCCAATTTTAGTCACCACGATGTTAAAAAGTTGTTGAGACTCTAGAATAGGAGTATAAAACTGCCGGCCGACGGGCCGGATGCATCATGGTAAAACCGCACCCACCCCATTGCTGGCAATGGAAAAAAAGTCATGATACATCACGACACATCACGTGACATTGCAAGTTTGACACCCCTGCTCTAGAAAGAGTACAGAGAAGAGCAACAAAGATGATTAGGGGACTGGAGACTAAAACATATAAGGACGGTTGCTGGAATTGGGTATGTCTAGTTTAATGAAGAGAAGGACGAGGGGGGACATGATAGCAGTGTTCCAATATCTCAAGGGCTGCCATAAAGAAGAGGGAGTCAAGCTATTTTCCAAGGTGCCTGATGCAGGACAAGAAGCAACGGATGGAAACTAATCAAGGAGAGAAGCAACCTGGAACTAAGGAGAAATTTCCTGACAGAGCAATTAATCAGTGTCTCCAGAAGTTGTGAATGCTCCAACACTGGAAGTTTTTAAGAAGAGACTGGACAGCCATTTGTCTGAAATGGTATAGGGTTTCCTGCCTGAGCAGAGGGTTGGACTAGATGACCTTTAAGGTCCCTTCCAACTTTATTATTATTATTATTAATGTTAATATTAATATCTTGAGAATTTCATCTTTAATCCACACAAATACACAGCCATATGTTGTAATTAAGCTCAAGTTGTAATTATTAATGACTAGAATGGTATACATGAAGACATGAAAAACCAAAGACCTGCCAAGCACAGAATCACAGCCTGTTGTGGGGAAGAAGAAAGAGTATTAGGTATGTTCCACTTTGAGTTACTTATTAAAATAATATTAATAAAGGCAGGATAAAAATAAACAAAATATCTCTTATACCATTTCCACAATCAAAAGAAACAGTTTTGAAATCCATCTTGTCAATTTTCTGCCTTTGTAATACTTGGATATTACAAAGGCAGAAAATTTAGGCTTTCTTTGTCTAGAAGCTGGGTTTCACTGCTGAAGAACTTAACAAAATTTTTAAATCGAAACAACATTTAGACAAGGAAGTGTGAACATTGAGCCAGAATCATCAGTAGTTCAGAAAAAGGAATTTTATAGTAACTGATTTAGTCAGGGTTCTTGTTAAAGCCTATTAGTACTTTTCACAGCAAAATTGTGATATGGCAGAATAATGAGGGAAATCAACAAAGTGGTTTCATCAGCCAGTGGCGTCAACAGAGTAGCGTCTGCTGATGTTATTAGCTGTATATGGTCTCCTAGCTCCTTTAACCCTCCTATAGGCATACTTTTTATAGTGTTCTTCCAAGATTCATAAATTGAGCTAATTAAACCTCTTTTTAAACCCCATTCACTTCTACCAAGAAATCGATAATTCTTACCACAGCAATCCTTCTCTTTTTGATGCCCAATCAATTCCTTCATCTGACCCAGGAACAGGGAATATAAATATAAATATATTAGCCCCTTTACAAGCTACAAATATTGTAAAATTATATTATCCTTTCTCTTACTTGTTATTGCACTTATTTGAAAATAAGAACCACAAAGAGGTTATTCAGCTGCTGGAAGAAGCATTACTTCTACCACCATTCTACAAGGCATGTTCAGTTTAGAGAGAGAGAGAGAGAGAGAGAGAGAGACCGTGCTATTTATGCTTTATCAGATTCTTGCACTGAAGGAGAAAATAGGAAGCCGCTTCCTACTGTAATTCTATTCAGAACTCCTCTTGGCTGGAACAGGCAATAGAGCTATGCAGCATTTCAGATTTGAAAACAAAATGGCACTTCAGGATGTGCTTGGTTAAGGGAACTGCAGGCAAGTGGTCCATACAAATGTCCAAAGGCGCTTCTAAGGGTTGAGGATTGTTTTTCACACCCCCATCCTTGGTGAAGTGAGAAAGCATATTCAATGACTCACAAATAATCCAAATCTTGAACAGTATAAGTGAGATGAGATGAAAGAGGAGGGAGGGGGTTTCTGGATGTGGCCCTTGAACAAATGTCATAGGAATAAGAAAGTCGGGGTTGAAATAAAACCTTCTGTCTCGGCCTCCCTCAAATTCTAAAAATCCTTGCCCAGCACAAAGCTTTTGAGCTGATTCAGAAACACAGGCTTGCTTTTGCTAAAGTGTTCCCCAGCCTACCATTTGAAAAAGAAAGAAAATGGGCATTTTTCCTCCGTGGCAAACAGGAGCCCTGATTGTCCTTTTTAGGAGCAAATGGTTAATGTCAGATCTCAAGCCTAACACCCATCCACTATTTTTAAATTTTGCATAAGAGCATGCACACAAATAATATGTGCCACATTATGAAGTTTTAATTGGTAGAATAAAATAACTATTCTCTTTGGAACATTTTAGAAGACACAAATATACTGTGTTTCCCTGAAAATAAGACTTATATTTTTTCTTCCAAAAGAGGCAGTAGGTCTTACTTTTGGGGGATGTCTTTTCCACTATCGTGCCTCACCAACAGCCCCGTCCAGAAGGAGCCCACGTGGCTGTCAATGGCCCACTTCTGTGGCTGCTGGTCGCCCCCGGCCTCCATTTTGCCAGGAGAGGCCTTCAGGAAAGGCCTCTGAAGCCCAGAATGGAGCTCCCGGATGACGCATGTGTTGCGCCCCAGCCTCTGTTTTGCCGGCAGAGGCCTTCAGGAAATATACATGCATAAACAAAACTAAGTCATAGCATTTAAAGGACAGATTTAGTACAGGATAAACATTTATGAATTAAATGCTCAAATCTACATAAAAAAAACCCATATTCACATTTTACATTGTCACACTTTGCTGAATATATCATATTCGTCGAATTAATTCATGAACAAAACCATAAACCAAGCAAATCCCATTATGACATTGTGGTATATGCACTTAAGCCAGATAAAATATATTGTTTCTGAAACAAAAATCTCTAACACATAACTTTTACATTTTGTATTTCAGAAATCATCTTGAAATCAATAGCCAAAAAATGTTACACAAAAGCTCAAAATAGCTTTTGAAATTATTCATATTTTAGCTGCTGTTAGAAAATAAAAGTTATTATTTTGTAATTACAGGTATACTAGAAAGATATCAGATATTTGAATATCCACGCTCTGAATAAAGATGGTAAATAATAGTTGCAGCTGTTTTTATTCTTTACTTGATCACCAATAGAAAAGGGGAACGAAATCATTAAATAACATAACTGTTAAAAGTAGTATAAAACATGCAAACAAAGGCCTCAACAGTTTTATCATCTCTCCATTACTATCCTTTTTTTTAATTGAAAAGTTTTATATAAGTTTTAAACAATATCCCCCCCCTAAAATAAGCCCCTCCCTCCCTCCCCCCTCACTTCCCAGAGCTGGTTACAGGGTTACAAATAAACAAATTCTAAATAAACTTATCCGACTATACAAATAATAAAATCGATAATATACTTTAACTCAAATACAAAAAAAGGAAAGAAAAAAAATTAACAATATAAGCATTTCCAAATTAAAAACTATAAATAATTCATAATCTGCATTATGCATTTTAAACCCATATCATAACCCATATTTACTCTACATATAATTTATCCATCTTCACCTCACTGAGGTGTATATTGTACTATTCATCCATAATAAACACAAAATTTTCCCTCCAATATAACCTAACCAACAAACTTACATTCGATAAAATTGGCTCTTTGCTTTTTACCCCTAAGAAAGTCTATTAATATCCTCCTACTTAAAAAGTTTTAGCAAACCATTCATCTTCTAAAATTCTCACCAACAGAGATCATTAAAATTTTGAATTCTTTTACACATTTACCCATAATATCTCATAATTATTTTTCACTTTAAATTAAGAATTTATAATATATATACTCCCAAATATTTAAACTTTTCCACTAAATCAACACCTACTATTATTGTTTTACTTTACATCTACATACTACACAAATCATTCACTGTTCCTTTAAAACATACTAAATACAAATCATTCACTTTTCCTTTAAAACATCTTCTATCTCAAAAAACTACTACAAAAGTTCATCATTTCCTTTTCTTTATTCCAACATCCATCTTCTGCAGTTCTTTTAATTTACGTCTATAGGCTGCACGAGTCATTCTCGGTTCCTTTAAAAAATCTTCTGTCTCAAGAGACTGCTGCAAAGGTTCAGCCTGTTTGTCTCCCACATCCAATAGCATAGCACTTTCAACTTTTCTTCTATTATCTTAGGTCGTAAAGATAATGGAGAACCCACCTTCAAAACCGAAATGTAAAAATCTTTCGCCTTTGACATTGTATTAAGCCTATAATATATCCCCACATAATTCAGGACTATTCCAACCGGTATATCCCATCTGAATCGAACCTGGCGTTTTTTGAGCTCATCAACCAAAAAAGCAAAATCCTTTCTTTTTCTAAGAATTTTTGAAGGTATTTGTTTTAAAATTATAACATCTTGAGCTGCAATTTGAAATTTCTGCTTATAAAAAGCCTGTAAAATTTCATTACGAAGTGATCTCCTAGAAAAATAGATAACCACGTCTCGTGGCAAATTTCTTTGTCTCGCAACCCTAGAATTAACCCTAAAAACCTTTTCCGTCTCTCTCAATTTTTCTTCAGGCTCAGCCCCTAAAATAAGAGCTATATCTTTTACCACCACTTGTCTCAAATCCTCTTGAATATTTTCCTTCATTCCCCTTATTCTTAAAGCAAATTCCATGTTTTTGTATTGTAACATAGTAACTTCATCCTGTATTATTTCCACATTATTTTCCACTTTGTCAATTCGATCTTCCAGTTTTTCAAAATTTCCCACAACATCATCAATACGCTCATCCAGAAGATCTATATGACCAGCAAACTTTTGAAACGCAAACGCTATGTCCTCTGTCAATTTCATGAATTTATTTTCAATAAAAATCTCCATCTCTTCTTTAATCTGTCGTGCCTTTTTTTCCAAGGCATCCTGTAAATCTTTAAGTATACATGCTGAAGACAATGGAGAAGGTGGTGGAAATTTAGACTTAGCTTGCTGAGCTGTCTGCATTACCAGGAAGATAGAGATTTTAGAAGCAACAGAAGCTCCAAGACGCTTTGAAGCCATTTTATTTTTAAGACCACTTATAAAAAGTCTGCTAAAATCTTATAAAATCAACAAATACCCCCCCCCAAAAAAAAAGAAAAAAGGAGAAGGGGAAAAAAGACAAAAGCCCCCTTAAAAGAAAAAAAGAAGATTCTTGCAATTTATACAAATACAAAATCTGTTACACTGTTCCAAGTAGAAGTTCTGGTCCTTTCACTCAATGAATCAACATCTTAGCACCATTTTTCACCACTCTTAATTAAAAGAAGGAGAAGATAAGTTCTTTTCCAGAGTTAAAGTCCGAAATAATCCCCATTTTAGTCTCTCCTGGTCAGCTCTGTCTGCTTTAAATTTTACTCACAAGTTCATTTTAAGCGCAGATGTGGAAGCAGCGTCTAGCTTTGCCCTGGAAAAATCAGGGCAAAGGCATCCTGGAATGTGGAGAACACCCCAGACTCCGTGGGAGCTCACCCTCTGACCACCAAAAAAGAAAACTTTGGGGCCTCAGGGAGCTCTACCACTATCTGAGGAAAGCTCACCTCCTCTCCTTCGCCCAGGGAGAGAGGTTCCAAGCCGCGAGACAGCTGTTGCTCCTGTCTCAGCTGGCTTTGACACATTCCAGGGCGGACGGCTGAAGAAAGCCGCCATCGCCTCGGCCATCACCACCAGAAGCCTCTCCATTACTATTCTTATAGCAATTATTTATTTGATTGCTACAAGTCAATTTTTGCTGAGGCAAGTCAATCTATGTGAATGTAAGGATACAAACAGACCTTTGTTCTGCAAAATATCAACATAAATTACCCAAATTGATGCTTTCCAGTTGTGGTGAAATTGCAATTCCTGGAAATACCAGCCAGTGCAACTACTGGACATGCTGACTGCCAATCTGGGAGTAGCAATTTGGGAGTAGGTAGAGGGCACCAGGTTGATGACTTCTACTTCATCACAAGGAGCAGTAGTACCACTTTGCTCACATTTTATTGGTAACTGGGAAAATATGTTCCTTATTTAATTTAAAAATAGCTATCAAGTGCCCATGGGGCAAGATGAGTCCTACAACCAAGTCACAGGATTCAGCCCCAGAGTGGTAACATCTCTTTTTATGTCTCCTTCAGGATCACATCAGAGAAAAGCCTTTGTATGATGAAAATAAGGCACTCATTCGGCATGTGAGGGAGTGTGCATGTGTGAAAAGTCCACCTTGGTTGTAGGTAATCTTTAGCTTGTCTGTGTCTCTCCTCCCCATCTTACTTATTTGGCTCATAGTTACAACTCTTTGACATCAACTGCATTATAAAAGTTTATGGTGTTGTGTATATGCATGTGTGCGTGCACCTTCAAATCAGTCTTGACTCTCAACAACTGCCTAGAATAGTTTCTGCAGCTCTCTTGGCAAGAAGTGTTTTGCCACTGCAAGCTTCCTAGGTCTTGGGGAAAGTGACTGGCCCAAAATCACTCAGGTACCTTTGTGCTTAAGGCAGGATTAGAATTCATGCTCTCCTCGTTTCTAGCTTTGTATCTTATAGTAACTACTACACCAATCTGACTCTTTGCTGTAGTTGCCCAACCATGTTATAGTAAAATTATGTACAGCAGTATTTTTAATCACAAATCATTTCATGGATCTGGTTCACAAGCCTTTCTGCGGTGAACCATTTTTATTCTGAAGGGGCATACCCAAGAAGAAAAATAGTTACAACTCGAGGAAATGAATGTTACCAAAACAAAGCATGGATCACATCTAAATTTAAATCCAGAAGAAAAGCCTTTTCTGCCATGGCTCCTGCCCACTGAACATTTTCACAGATGAAGAGATATACATAACAGTGATGGTGAACTTATGGCACATGTGCCAGAAGCAGCACTCAGAGCCCTTTCTGTGGGCACGCGCGCTGTTGCCCCAGTCCCACCTCCCATGGTCCCCTCCTCACCAGCCACCCCCCGGAGGAGAGTCGTCCCCAGGCGCGGGCTGCGCAGAGCAGTGCAGCCAAGGACATGGCAGCCGAGACAGATTCTGCCCTCATGCTCTGTCACGCACAGATGATGCTCCGGGGCACAGGCGGAGAGCATGGTCACCATGGTGTTGCAGGACTGCCTGGGCAATTTGCTATAGGCTGAGGAGGTGGTGGGTGGCCCTGTGAGCGGGTGGGGGCAGGGCAGGGGGTGAAGTGGGCGGGGTGGAGCAGGGGTGGGCCGTGGACGAGACAGTTTTTGGGCACTCGGTCTCTAAAAGGTTCACCATCACTGTTATATAACATTCACCAACTTGGAATTAAATTTCAGTGAGCCAAATAAGGATTTGTTTTCATATTAGTTCTGCAAAATATGACAAAATTATACTATTTACACATACACATTTGTGCTGCAATAGGTTTTCCAGAAATTTCATAAATGGGACATGTCAATTAATAGGACACAGTCTAAATCAAATGTTTTTCAACATTGGCAATTTTAAGATGGATGGACTTTAACTCCCTAAATTCCCTACACAGCATGGTTGGCTGGGGAATTCTGGAACTTGAAGTTCTCCCATCTTAAAGTTGTCAAATTTGAAAATGCTAGTTATGTGCTGCCCAGCCAAATGTTGAATATTGAAAAGATATTCAAACTTTAATCAAGTCACAGAATATATTACCTCATCTATAGTCACTCATCTTGTATTATCTCAAAACTCATGCCATGCTTCCTACTTTTGTATATGCCTTATTTTTTAAAATGAGACAAGCCATGTTAAAAAAGAATGCACATAAAGAGTGGAGCTACATAAGCAAAATACAGAATAAAAGTGGGTGGGCGAGTGGGCATAAACAAAAAATAAGTATGATATGTAAACCTGTTGTGAAAATAGCTAAGTCCATGGTGACTGATTTTAAAAAAAATACTTGAATTCATGTTTCACAGAGAATGCGTTAAAAAAAGAAGGTAGACAGTAGATTCCAGCTGTTCTCCTTCAATGTTGACTGTTTATAGATTTTTAAAAAAAGTTTGCAATGACATTCCAAAAAGAGATACAAAGAAAATTCACCACTGAAGCCTTTTGACCTCTGCTATTCTCTACCATTTTGCTCTTCCCTACTTTGGTAGAGTCTCAATACAAGACCAAGACCATCAGCATCTGCATTAGCAGCCAACAGATGTGCACAGCTTACATTGCTGGCCTTTCAGCTTTCTTGCTGTTGGAAATATGCCCCACTGACAAATTAGATAAATGTAGATCAAGGGATCTATATCCTATGCCGCTCAACTGATCAAATCATAGATTCCATTATACAACTCTACTCTGCTTTGGGCACAAGGAGGAAAGTGGTGTCTCCAGCTGAGCCTATTTGGAGGCTGCATCTTTGTACAACAGCCTTGACTAACAGACAACATCAAAACCTTTGTTTTGTCTTGTCAGCATTCATCCCATCTCCTGTACCAGGGAAGACTGGAAAAGCCAAATGTTTTTCAAATTCCAAAAGGACACAATTCATAAATCACTCCAATATTCTGAGCACCCATCAATCCACTTCAAACTCCTCTAAAGCTACTGGTATGCAAAACTTTGCTGGCATTGCTGACTTCTTCAGCAGGCCCATCCATTCACTAATTGAAAAATCCTTCTTTAAAAAAAGAATCCACGTGATCCCACCCAAGATGTATTTTTCTAACAAAGGACCTGCTACAGCACCGAGATGAGTATTTCACACTGAAGGCCCAAGCCACGCCCCCCCAAAAGTAGGCTCGTTTCACATTTGTTGTTAAGGAGGTATGTGGAACACAATAGAAGAGGAATACCCAAGGCTAGCAGGGCCCTATAGAGAACTTCACACGGTAGTGCCTGTAATGTGCCTCTCCAACAGGCACAGATTTGCTGCTGGCAGGGAGGGGGGGGGGAGAGAGAGAGAGAGCACTGTTTATAAAAAGATACTTCGTGTGGCTCTTAAACCAAGGAGAGAGAAGACGACAAGCTTGTGAAATCGCTCTCAGTTAAATATGCTTATGTCACTTTGACATCTTCACTCCAATCAAGATCCTAGTGGTGTTCTCCATCTGGTTTTTAAGAGCAGTGTTCCTAGCAGTCATTTTTCAGATTTTTCATAGAAGGAGGATCTACAGGTGGAAAAAAAAGGGTGTGAGGCGGGGGAGTTGGTAATTTGGTTCTCCAGAAGAAGCAAGAAGTCATAGGGCTCCAAAATACTTGTGAAAATCAGCTCTCCCTCCGGGACAGGCAGCAGACTCCAAAGGCCTGCCTATTTCTGCTCCGGAGTAAACATGCAAACCAGTCCTTCATTTGGGGGAAAACTACTGGCATAACATGTGCCGTCCCCATTGTCTTTGTTTTGGCTTGCCACCAAGCGGCTGTGTCCTGATTTTATATGTGAAGGCAAAGTGTCAGGCAAAGCTGTTGGTTTTGCTGTCCTCCCACGTTATGATTGTCACCAGCCAGCCGGAAACCATCTGCCACCAATTACAACAGTGATGTAGGTACAAGAAGGGGGCTTGGGGAGGTGGTCAGTTTTGACAGACGGGTCATCTGGCCCACTTTATTGTGCACACTAAACGGGAGCATGCATTGGTTGAAACAAGGAGCTGAGTGATAAGGCAGGCGAGTCCGCTGTCTCAAAACCTTGGCAGCCCCCCTTCCTTCCGCCTGCCAAACAGCTGTTGGCTCTCTCAAACCTTCAAGTTGCCTGATTTAATGTGAAGCTCCCCAAGTTGTTTGGTGAACATTTGTTTGAGAGGTCCGGCTATGCAGCTGATTGCAGAGGGGGGCTGTCAGTGATATGAAGCTAATATTATCCTGTTATCGAGCAATCCAAGGTTGCTTCCCTTTTCCATCCTTCCAACAGGTCTACTTACAGTAGCTCCCACATTTCTTCCTGCCTGGACTAGATTGTAGTCTTCTCTGAGTTACTCTGGTTAACAGATTGAAGCGGAATCCAGACAAGTCTGTAGGATTTTGGCTGTGGTTTGTTCTCCAGGCATGTTTTAATATAATTCCTGAATGCTTTGTTACCAAACTAGGTAACATCATAAGCAAGATTTTCTTGTCCTATTCTCCTTAGCTCATAAGTGTCTTGTGTGCCAGTGTGGTCAGTTGTTTGATGCTAAATTTGAATTCCGAGCAGCTGATTGGTTCTCTTGTTGATTGGCACTTCGAATGATCTGGTTTCTTACATATTAATATGTTCGATCTAAATCAATATGTTTGTTAACTGCTCCTTTGATGGAAAATCAGGTCTCATTAATTTTACGCCCATAAAACTTGTAGCTTAGGTTTTAGATTTTGGCTGTGGTTTGTTATCCAAGCTTGTTGAGAATAGGACAAGAAAATCCTGCTGATGATGTTACCTAGTTTGGTAACGAAACGTTCAGGAATTATATTAAAACAAGCTTGGAGAACAAACCATAGCCAAAATCTAAAACCCAGGCTACAAATATTTCCTATTATTTCAAAATCTGTAGGAGTTGGGGAGTCAGTTTGAGGGACACTTGTTTTTTAATCTCTGGGGACAGGATTATTTGTGACATCCAAGAAATGTGTAAAAGAAACACATATATGCATACGTCTATTTAAATATAAATAAAGTTGATAACAGAAAGGTTCCTGACCAAATTGAACCCCAAGTATGTGCTGGACAGGTTCGTTTCTCATGTTTAGCTGTGTTTAACCATGGATAAGCTATAATAGTAAGCCAAAACATCTGTTTAACCTAGCTATAGCCTTAGTTTATAATGCTTAGTTTTCCACAATGTATACAATGTATACATCCAACCAATATTCCTCAACACTACAGTACAGATGAACCAGTAATTTCAATGCTCTTCCCAAAGCTGTGCAAACCTAGAGAATCCTGCAAAAGGACGATTTCTTATAAAAAAATTCATTGAATTTTGGCATGATTGTCATTTACATTCTTATTGGTTGGTGTCGGGAGTTTTTTTGGGTCCCTTTGAGTCAATTTTTTACTCCTGGCAACTGCCTGCAGTTTTCTCAGCAACATTTCAGAAGTGATTTGCCATTGCCTCCTTCCCATGGCGGAGAGAGAGCAACTGGCTCAAGGTCACCCAGTGAACTTTGCTGGACTAGAATTCACACTCTCCCAGTTTCTAGCCTGGAGCCTTAAATGCTGCACCAAACTATTGCAATTTCTTAGAATGCATTCTAATAACATGGATGTGTGTTTTGAGATAAGCAAGAGATAGAGGGGAAAAGGAAATAAGTTACATATTTAACATTATTCGCTGTACCTCTCTATGCCTTTCTAACCAACCTTGCTTTCAAAATGTCCATACATTAATTTATGCATTGCCTTTTTGTCTCGCCTGTCTCTTTTATGCCACCATGACCTTCTCAGTCTTCTCCTCCTTTATTCATTCTTCTTTTACGAATCCATTCTTAGGCTGTTTAGCATCAACCATCAACAGAAAAGGAAGAATCAGTCAAGAAATCAGCAGATTAGTGCTTGGCAGAGTAGCCATGGAGACATTGGAAAAGATAGGATGGTTGCGATTGGTGTGAGTTCTGCGATTGGTGTGAGTTCAAGTAATGTGATACAGGTAATCCTCAATTTAGGACCAGTTGCTTAGTGACTGTTGAAAATTACAACAGATTCCCCCCCCCCACTAATTATGACCTGGTTCTGAAGTTCTGACGGCTGCCAACTCCAACCCCTGCAGTCACATGATCACATTTTGGGTGCTCAGCAACTGGTCCAGCTTTTTGCAGCGTCCCACAGTCAGGTGACTGTGATTTGTGACATTTTTGCAGGACACCAATGTTTACTTCTAGTTTCCAGCAAAAACCACCCATAGCGAACAATGGGTTCATTTAACAATCGTAGTGGTCGCTTTACAACCATGGTGTTCATTTAAGGACCACCACAAAACAGGTTATAAAATTGGGTTTGTCACTTGATGACTTGCTTTATGACCATCATAACTTATTGCCAGGCCCAATTATGGTCATAAGTTGAATACTTGTATTTGATTTAATGTGAAATGTAAATTGAAACCAGGTTGCATGCAGAATTGAGGCTAGGGCATCCACAGTTGCTGTTGGGGTTTTAGACACTGCTGATCGTTGGGTATACAAAATGGAGAAAATGTAGACTTCGACAAAAACAGTACAAGTTTTTTTTTTTTAAAAAAAGAGGCTTATTATTACATTGGAGCAAAAATTTGATATAACTGAATAACATGAACGTGGTCATAGCAACACTAAAATAGAATGAGATGCCTGAATCTATGGTAGAATTTTATTTTTTTTATTTAGCTTTCTATAACTACACTGTGACTTTGTAAACCATAAATTTAAATTAAAAACATATTTGTTTTATCCTTCACTGTAATATTTTATTCACATCTGTATAAAATTTTATGTTTAAAATTTTTCATTGCCTATTTATGTCAAGCTGGAACTAATTATCATATTTTCCATAGAAGTGTCACTTGGTTATAGTACGGATTTGAATAATGTTACCATTTCATGGGTTTAATTATCTGCACTTACCAAGACCTGCCCTGTATTCAAATGCCATACCTTTATGCCTATAAAAACCAGAACTGTGAAAGCAAAGGTGACCTGTGACACTACCTGGAAGCTAAAGTTGGATTTTGGAGAAGCAGGATTGGAAAAGTGGTGACACTTGAACTTTAAGTGTTGGAGAAGACATCTGAGAATACCATGGTGAAAAAACCCTGAATAATTGAACAAATTAACCCAGAATTTTCTCTAGAAGCAGAAATGAGCAGGTTCAAATTATTCTATCTTCAGATCCATTATATGAAGATTTAGTTCACAGGAAAAAGCTCTAATACTGGGAAAGGTGGAAGGAAAAAGAAGAGGAGAATCAGAGCAAGGTGGATGGACCTGGTTACGATGCTGATGAGTGCATTATTAGAAGACCTGAAAGACCAGGTAAAGGATAGATTGTCATGGAGAAAATCTATGTGATTAAGAGTCAAAAATGCCTCACTGGCACTATACTTAATCTGTTCTGTAATTCAGTCCTTGCTCCTTCTCTTTACATGACCAAATAACCTCAACCTACTTTTTTTCCATACTGGTCCCTCACTTTTGTATTCTACCCACATTAACTCAGCATCCTTTCATTCTTGAGCCTATTTCTTACCACATGCACATCTTCCCATTCTCACTGCATTCAACTTACTGTTACATTTCTCCAACTTTTGTTTCTATATAACGGGGGAGGGGGGGACAGAAGGATACTTTATATAGTCATTTTCATTTTTTTCTATAAATATTATTTCCATCAATCCATGTGCTACCCACACTATCTTTCCACCAGCATCTGCATATCAAAATGTCTCCATTCAGTTCCCCAGACTATCCCAAGTTACATAACTTATCACATAAATCACTGAGCAGCAATAATTGGGACCAGGATTTCCATAGTAAGCAAGGCAATAGTAAAACATGACATCACAAAACCATGTTGCTCAATGATGGCTATTCTAGCAGTTTCTGATTATCATCATGAAGCGAATCACTGCTGGTTATTAAGCAGGGACCTTAGGTAGATGCAACTTCTGACTTTCTGTTGGCTTCCCCACTGACTTTGCTTGTGGAGTACAAGGAGAAAAGCTCGCAAATTGGAATCGTGAACTTGAGATGCTGCAATGGTCAGAACACCAGGATAGTTGCCAAATTCTTGGATGACAATCATGTGATTGAAGGAGAACTGCAATGGCCAGAAACTCAAGTACTGATCATAAGTATCATTCATGTTGCATTGTCACATGTTTGAACAATCACGGAATGAGTGGTTGTTAAATGAGGACCACCTGCACTTATTTTTTCATCATTTACAACTTGCAATCATTCACTCCAGTTCACTCTATTTTCCTTATTAAAAATAGCTTTCTTGATCTTTGAAATATTTGATTTCAAATCTATTCAATATTTTGTACAAATCATTGGGATTCTCGGTCAATGGCAGAACATCATCTACATTTTAAAGCACCTGCCCATGCATATTTGCAACACCATATCTTTAAACCTCACTCTATGCACTCATTGACAAAATATATGAAATAATCACGGGAAGATGGCATATCCTTTTTTAATGTCATCTTTGTGTTGAATCATTTAAAAAATATTTCATTTATTCTTGTGTATGTTTGACTTTCACCATGGCCTGCTCATCAAATTCAAAACCACCCTTCAACTGTATATTCAATGAAATATTCCTTAATTCAATCTTATTCACTTTCTCATACTCTTTAAATCAACAAACATACAAAACACCTTTTTTCTGACAGTTGAAGAGCGAAAATTTGGACTGCACATCATCTGCCTGATATACACTATATTGCACTTCCTTTTCACTTGTACCCTTTCTGTCACTTTTTGAGGCAATTAACAAAATCTCCCATGTAGTTTTTGTATTTGCTCTTTATCACTTTTCTCTTGGTTAAAAGAATACTAATGACATTCTTAACAATCATCAGGTACAAATGCAGTCTTTGCACATATGTGAGATATGATGTACCTTCTCTCTATTAATAGAACACAACCATATTTTAATATTTCTCCAGTTGCAGCCAACATTTACATAGTATCTAAGACTTTATCCTTTTTTCCTTGGATACTAATATTTATTTTATTTGTTTCTATCCCACTGCTTGACAGATCGCTTTCATTAAAATTCTCCTTCCAGGCCTTTTTAGCTTCAATCACATCCCAGATCACATCATCGCTTTTATTTTTCATTCCATTCACTCTGTTGAAAGCTTCTTGTTTAGCTCACTTCACTCACTTTTAGAACAGTTTTTCACTTCATCACTTGATTTTTCACTCTCCAAGATACTGTGCACTTCAAAAGGATACACCCAGGAAAGTCCACTTAATCAACCTCAGAGAAATAATGGAGAACAAAACATGGCATTTTGCTATATAGAGGTGTACCTTGTTAATTATGTCTCCTCATGGCTGCTGGTTTTGCCTTTGGATCTCTTAGCTGCTCTGGAATTCTGGAGCTCTTTCATTCTTGTAAATTCTTTGGTCTCATGTCTCATCCTTGAGAATACTTAAAAGGTGTTCTTAAAATCTCTCCTCACCTTTTAATGTTGAAAAAAATTCTCCCTTTCCAGTGAAAGGAACACTGATTTAACACCCTGGGTAACTTCTCACAGCAAACACAGATTTTTTTTCCTTTGCATATTTTTAAAGAGCAGTCTTCCCAACTGTGCTACAGCCTAGCTCTGTGTGAAGTGTGTCAAAATAAATAAATGGTCAATCTTCCAAGCTTGAGTGATAACTGTAAGGCTATGAAGGACAATTTCCTATTTCCTGCCAGTGAGCTACCCCATCAAAGGTGAAGATGAAGGGTTCATCAAGAAGAAGAACAGTATATTGCTTTCTCACCTCACATTCTTTCCCAGAGTGACAGAATAAAAAACAAAAATCTTGTAACACAAAACTGCTATGAAGGAAATAATAAAGATGCTGAAATCATACAGGGCTGGAAATTGTGTCATAAAAACTTAGCTATTTTGACAAAAGTCTTCCGATAATGTTAGCCTCTGTCAATATTTCACGGTCAGGGAAAAGAGAAGTATAGACCTGCAATAACTGGAAGGACCCGAAGCCTTTCCCACTGGAATTAATAAATGAAAAAAAATAACCCTTTGGTATTTAAAACCAAAGAAAAACAAAACACTTCTCTTATTAATCATACCGAACTGCCAAACTCCATTTGCTCACTCCTCGTCTTAAACTAACTAGCAGGGCAATGTAGTAGTTATGTCACTCAACAGCAAGCTTGTTTAATGGTGGCTTCCGCTTACATAAACAGACAAAAGATTGCAGCCTAAGGCTCGTTTTTACTTTAGCCATTCTAAATTTAACAGTTTGTTTTGATTTCGTTATGATTTACTTCTTCACTTTCTAAGACTTTGCAACTACTACGGAAAGGCCATGTTATCTTCTGTTGTCCTTTGTGTTCTTGATTTCATATTTGGGGCTTTGCAAAAGGAAACCCCGACTTCTAAGGAATCTTATTTGGTTTGATGGATGTCTAATAACATGCTAGAATACTGGCGATTAGAAGCTAGGAAGATACATTCAGCGATTCCCTCATTTGCTCAGGCCTCCCTCATCTTCTGCCTGAATGAAAACTGCACAATCTTCAATTGTTCCTGAAAGTAGGTCACTTGGGAAGCTACGCTACTCTCCCCCCCAATACACAACAGGACAAGACCCCACCTGGCAAATCCTCTTGCTTGTCAGTTACTTCATTGTGAGGTCAAAAGCACAATAAGCCAGCAAATTGAAGAAATCTGCCCTTGCCAGTTTGCTGGTGTTTCTGGCTAGGCAGGGCTCGGAGTTCAAGGCCAACGGGTGAAAGGAACCATAAGGCAGGAACACAGGAGCCTGGGGTAAGGTGATCATTTTCCCACAGTCAATTCCATAGCTAGGGATATCACCCTGACATCCTTGACCCCTGCTGTGACAAGAGAAACTATGTTTGGGTGCATGCTGTAGATCCTGTTACAGGGAAAACAGGAATTATTGAAAGTCTCTTGCCAGACAAAGGAGATGAAAAAAATAAATAAAACCAAAATGGTTTTGTAGGCCATCTTTAATTTCTACAGACATATCACAACATTTAGATGAGGGTTTCAAGGCACAGTGAAGGAAAATACAGCAAGTGACAAAGGCATTAAGTGTGAAAATGCTGCATTGGCAGAGAAGGCCACAATTTGGGATGGGTAGGCGGGATGGGGTGGAGACCATACTAGTAGCCCAAGGAAGGGTGAAGGTGCCAAAGGGGGCCTGAGGAAAGCTAAGAGAGGAGGACCAAGAGATGGGAAGGCTTGACTTCCGGTTTTGGGTTGCAGTGGGTGCAGGCACAACACACAAAGAGACTCTCTCTCTTCGTTACCTGCTTTTCCTCTGCCGGTAGACCTTTAACTGGGTCGAAAAGTCACCCTGGAGGGGTGACTACTGATGAGGAGGACTCTTGTTGATTGTGGGGAGAGGAGACAGCTCCCTCCGCGGTCCGAGGCAGCTCCTCAGGGCTGACGGAGAAAAGGTCAGCCAGTAACATGGCCGATCATTTAGCTACTCCAGCCGAAAGTCAAAAGAACATCTAAGCATTAAGAAACCATCGTGGATGATCCCGATGAGACTTTTCCCTCTCTCTTTTTGCTTAACTACTCTCCTGTTAAAAGCCTTTTGGAATTACTTCCCTGCTTTGAAAGAGCTGCTTTTGTTTATCTGGGGAAAAGAGCTTTCCATAACAAAGGAAAAAACTTTTTATTGACTATTTTTATTTTTGGTTACTTGGGGGCCCTGGAAAATCCTTATCATAAAACTTTATTATTATATCTTCTAAGCTGGAGAATATTGTTTTCCTATGTCTTGGACTTATTTTTTTAAAGGGATAAATCTTTATTCTTTGAAAAAAAAAACACAACTCTATAAGAAGCCGGAAAAGAGATTTCATAGCTCTTTGACTTTGCTAATCTCATTCTTGGTGTGTGGAAGAGACTTTTATAGTTTACTGAAGACATCTTGTGGAGAAATTTAAAACTGCAACCGCTTCTTTGTGTTACTACTGAAATGGAGAAACCATATTCACAACTCAACTGTAAACTCATACTGGAAAAAATCTATGAAGCTACTGAGGAAATATGTTCCCAAATAAGATAGAGAACTGCAGAAATAATAAACAGAAATTCTATTGTGAACTTACAAACTGACCTTCAGACTCTATTTGATCATTCTACAGACCAAAAAGCAATAGAAGAGGAATTAATTTACATACAACCTATGGAGACTTTGGATGACCAGAAAATGATTGCAACTAAACTATCTACAATTGCAAAACTAACAGAAATGGACTTGAAATTACAGTTGCTGGAGAATTATGACAACTTTGATAATCATCTACTAATTATAAAATTGGACATGATTGTTTTATCCGGCAGACAGGAGCCAGGCGTCAAAAACAGAGGATGGGAGGTCTTTTAATGACCCAAATGACATTAGAAACAATAACAGGAGATCTATTTGCTGAAATAGAGGCTTTGTTATGGAAACCTGCTTGGCATAAAAAGAAAGCCAGAATAAGACTAAAAAGAGAAATTTAAAATTATATGTAATGATTAAAAAGGTTTTGAGAAATATGGATTGATTTAAGGATTAAGATTTAGAGTTGAAATTTTGTGATTAGAATATATATGTTAAACAGAGTAAGAATGTACTTTTTGGAATAATACGTTTATTTGTATGAAAATTATTTTGTAATGGAATGAGAATAAGAATATGAAAGGTTTTTAGAAATTCGGATTGCTTTAACAATTAATTGTGTTAAGTTAGTAAGACAATGTTTTGTGTAATAAAAGGTGTGTTCTTTTTTTTGACATGATAATTATTTGAATGAGATTTAAATGCTATCTGAAGAAATAAGAGAGATTTGTGATAAAATCAATGATTTATGAGATTATGAATTAGAATATATTTGGATTAGTATTTTAGAATGGATACCCAAAGTGATAATACATTTATTTAAGATTAAATTGGACTATAGTAACTGTAAATTAATGAAGTTGAAAACAGGATTAGGATTTATAGATATGTAATGTAGAAATGGATTATGTTAAATAGATTATATTATTTGAGGGAAATAGGGAGGGAACATTTAATGTATTTACTTGAGTATTATATGATTTTGTTTTTGGATGATTGATCATCTAACCACCACAGTGTGTCTTGAGCATTCCGTTGTAAAAGTTAAAAAACAAATAAAATGTGTTAAAAAAAAGAGAGAGATGGGAAGGCTTGAAAATAGAGTTGGTTTTGTTCATCAACAGCAACCTGCAATGTATAAGAAGCTGCATTTCAGCCGGAAAGGCAACCCCATGGAATATACTGTATTCTAGGTGCTTATGTCTGAAATAACCCTGCAAGCCAGTGATTCATCATCCGCTTGGGAGCTCATATGTAATGAAAGGAAAGGGAGGGGAAGTGGGACGGGCAAAAAAAAGACTTGGTGGCCACGAGAAATTTGAGTCTGTGGAAAGCAGCCTTTTGTCAGCAGTAATCTCCTGAAAGCTGCAACCCATGGCAGTGGTGATGGTAGTAAGCGCGAAGGGGGAGGTCAGAATCAAGACAGGGTGAAGCTGCATATTCTTTATATTTTAGAGCAGGGCTTTTCAACCTTTTTACCAATTGTACCACTTTTAGGATATGGCAATATTCGAGTACCACCTAGCAAGGTGTCAAAAACTTGACCAAAAAAAAACCTGTTCAAAGTTGCAATTGCACTGAAATGACTTATGACCATTTTTCACACTTATGACCATTGCAGCATGCCCAGGGTCATGTGATTTATATTTGGATGCTTGGCAACTGATTCATATTTATAATGGTCATGTGATCCCCTTCTGCAACCTTTTGACAAGCAAAGTCAATGGCAGAGCTGCTGGTTGCCAAGTGCTAAGGTGGGACTTCCTTTCCTCCCTCCCTTCCCTGCCTCCCTTTTTCTCATTCCCATCTCCTTCTGAAGGAAGAATTTGAACCCCCCCCCATATTTTTTCCTCTTCCATATATTGATCAAACAAGGAAAGGCCTCCAAAGACAGAAAAGACGAGCTGTTGAGTAAACTAGCTTAAAAAGGCACATTCCCCTTTAAGAATTAGCTACGGGCTAGAAAGGAAAGTAAGGAGCACAGCCGGCACTTAAGGAAGTAAAAAAAATGTAAGTACTGGCTGCCAGCTAAGGCAACCTCCCCAAATGGCTCCATTCATAAGTAAAGGAATGCTACAGGCAAAATCCATTTAGGAGAAAAATACTTCAAAATCCCTTGCAGCAAAACTTAACAGCTAACAACAGCAGAGCAATAGAAGCTAACACAAGACATCAGCCATCAGCCAAACAGAAATTGCCAAACACTCCTTAAGAACACAAAGCCCTCACTGCACAAATCCCAGAACTTCAAAGTCACAAAAGCACGTAAGAATCCTTCCACTCTCCATCTCCTTCCCTCCTCCGTGCCTCACCTCCAGCCATTGCTGCCTTTTTTCATTCCTCTTGGAGGGCGACCCCTCCCCCACTTCATTTCTTGCCTCTTTGCTGCTGCCAGCACAGGTGGCTGCCACAGCAGTTGTAGATCAGCTCATGGCCAGCCTGCTTGATCTCCTCTCCCCCCACTCTCCCCCTCCCCCTCCTGTGCAGCTGACTCTGCCTCCTCCCAAGGCTGCTGCTTTTTTTTCTCTCTCCCTCTCTTGCCCAAACTGCCTCCTCTTATAGGCTATCCTGTCTCCGCCCCCTCCTCCTTTCTCATGGGGGAGGGTGAGCCAGAAGTGAGCCTGGGGCCTTTGCAGCTCCAGAGGACTCTCTCACTGTCAGTCCTTGCCTGTGCTGGCTCTTTCTCTCCCCCACTACACTTGGCTAGGCACGGCTGCGTACCACCTGCCACTCATTAATGTACCACAAGTGGTACGCATACCACCGGTTGAAAAGCCCTGTTTTAGAGCACCTGGTATGCTTTTTTTCTTTCTGATTCCTTCTTTCTCTCCTCACACCCAGACATCAGTGTGTGAGGGAATGGACAGACTGCAGTCCCAGGGGATCTATACTGATTCATTGCAGTGGCATTTGGAGTTAGATTAACTGTGATCTTGTCTTCTAAAGTGTCTTTCTGGAGGCTTCTCACTTAGGGCTCTGAGGAAATCATCTGGTGAAAAGTGCATGCTCCTCATTCTCCTCCTCCCCTGCTTGACTGTGGGACCTCCTTTTGGATAATTCTCCACCTCAGTGATTGCCTTTGGCCGATCTGCCATTCCCTCCTTCCCACTGAAGACACAAAGCATCCAGCAAATGAGATCATCTAATCCTCTAAGGTTAATGTGGATTTGAACAATCACTTTATTAGACGTGCCATCCTAAAAGTTTGGAATAAATATAAAATAAGGTTCTCTACAAAAATGCCTCTTTGGGTGTCACGCCAGGAAGCTTTTTTTTTTTTTTTTTTTTTTTTAAAGAAATTGTGGTGAGGCCAATTTGGTGGACTTATAGTCAAATAATATTTTTCAGTTATGGGGATTCTATCCTCAAATCTAAAGAAGAGTTAGAAAGATGTGTTTGCCGTTGGTTTGTACATTTATAATTCAAAGAAAGGCTTAAAGTAGATAAAAAAAAGTTTGATTTTGCAAAAAATGAATTGGAAATTCTATTTTGTGGTAATGGACATATTATTGTTAAGGTTTATAAATTGTTATTGAAATGGAACTTAGACAAATGACTATTTTATGTGGATAGGATAATTGTAAATTAGTCTTCTCTCTTTGGCATGCATAATATGCTACTTACGCCATATATTTATTCTGTTTATGTTGGGCAGTTTGGTAAGACAGCATAATGAAATTCTGTGATAAACTTAAGATTCCCCTGCTTGTAAGATAGGATAGGAAATTTTTGCTGCTAATGCAATTTAGCATTACACCCAGAAAATAAATTTTTATGTAGTACTTGAGAGGCATAATAAAGCTATAAAATATGGCATATGAACACAATTTTATGTAGCCTTTTTATCATGTTAATTTTTTAAAATGAACACCTTTTCTGCTTTCCAAGAACATCTTACAAACAACCGGGCCCTGGGCAGGATGAGCAGTTTTATCTTCAATATAGTTAATCCTTCCTTTCTGTTGTATTTGCAGATCTCCTTGCCTCAGCAGGGTGCTCAGGCTTTCATGGGTAGTTTTCTCTCTATTTCTGACATTAGGTAAGATTTTCTGTGGAAAAATTCATCCCTCACTTTTATGCCAGTTCATGCCTGCTGAGACAATACTGAGGCTTGGCATTGGATGGAAGAACATCTTCAAGTGAGAATTACAACCTGGACTACAATTCCATATATTGCAATCAGTAGGATTTACATTAAAATAAACATTCAATAAATGAGGAAATCACCTTGGTATTCAACCTCTCTTGAACTATACATTTTCCAGGGTCTTTCTTGCTAAGACTAGACCATTGTTGTTCTGGAAACCATGTTAAGGGTATCATTAAGTCCATTAGACTTAAGTCTATTGAGTGTTGGGAAATATTAAGAACTATGGCAGAAGATATTATGAGGAAATTCAGATGAAGGAAGAATTAAAAGATTGGGTGGTGTGAATGGGTGGGGATTGTCTTTTGCTCATGAAATCATAATTTCAGCTGACTGTCTTTCCTGCAGCATCTGCGAACACACCTCCACAGTTCAACATGAGCAGCAGATTTGGCTTCCGGTTCCGGATCACAGCGCTCGCAGCTGTGCGAGGAGACTGCTCTCTTCGCTAGCTGATTCTCTGCTGCCGGTAGACCAGGGGTAGGCAACCCAAAACACTCAAAGAGCCACTTGAACCCGTTTCCCACCAAAAACAAAACACCGGGAGCCGCAAAACCCTTTTGATATCTAAAATGAAGATAACACTGCATATATCCTTTTTTATCTTTATTATAGGTGTGTGTGTGTGTGTGTGTGTGTGTGTGTGTGTGAGAGAGAGAGAGAGAGAGAGAGAGTTTGTGTATGTGTGTGTGTATACACACACACACACACACACACATTAAAAATAAAAGTAAAAATATGACTCTTGGGAATATCCATACTATTAAAACAATGATCACCGAGAGAATGCTTTAAGAGAATAAAATTACATACACACACAGGTAAAAAAAGGATATATGCAGTGTTATCTTCATTTTAAATGTCAAAAGGGTCTCTCTCTGCCTCTCTCCCTCCCTCCCTCTCTGCCCTTGGTCTGCCACTCCTCTTCCCCCACTCTCTTTCTTTCTCTCTCTTTCCTCTCTCTCTCCCCCTCCCTCTCTCTCTCTCTTTCTCTCTCTCTCCCCCCCCATCTGCTGCTCACCTGGCAAGCTTCAAGTTGTTCTCCAATAATCTCAGGGGTAGGCAACCTCGTCTCTTTTATGACTCATGGACTTCAACTCCCAGAATTCCTGAGTCAGCCTAGCTGGGCTAGCTAGCTCTCTCCTGCCCTTCCTGCTTCCTGCTGAGACGCAGCAAAGGGAGGAGCTCCGCCCAGAAAGCTTTTCAGCTCCTCGGAGAACAATGTGAGTGCACTCTCTTTTACACATATACACACACACACACATACACACACACACACACAAAACACACACAGAGAGAGAGAGAGAGAGAGAGAGAGAGAGAAGCAGGGAAGCGCAATTGCCTCTCTCTGTCTCTGTCTCTCTCTGCAAAGGCAGAGGAGGCTGGGAGCCACAGGGGAAGGCTCAAAGAGCCGCATGCGGCTCCGGAGCCGCAGGTTGCCGACCTGTGCGGTAGACCCTTAATCGGGTCGAAAAGCTGCCTTGGAGGGGCAGCTACTGGTGAGGAAGTCCTCGTTGTCCTTGGGAGAGCGGCAGCTTCTTCCAAGGACCGAGATTGCTCCTTTGGCCCGACGGTGGAAAGAACGGCCAGTAAAATGGCCGTTCACCTTGCCATTGTAACCAGAAGTCAGAAGAACATCCAAGCATAGGAACCACCGTGGCTGAGCCGAGTGAGACTTTTTCCCTTTCCTCTCTTGGTTCTCTCTCTCTCTCTCTTTTTTTTTTTTGCCTATAAAAAGCACTTCTGAAATCATTTCCCTGCTCTGAGAAGGCAGAGTTGGTGAGTGTGGTAAAAAGAAGTTATAGATTGAATTAATTTAAAGTAACTTTTTTTCTCTATTTTTATTTATTTTTTCTTCACTTTGGGGTCTTGGAAAAATTTTTAATATTGAATCTGCTATTGGACTTGAATTCTCCTTTTTTTTTTGTATGTTTCCTGATCTTGTTTATGAGATTCCTGGTCTATGGGAGAAGATTTTACATTGTGCTGAGGACACCTTGTGGAAAAAAGTCAAAATTGCAACTTTCTCCTTTTTGCTGATGATCAGACTGACCTTGACTTTCAGATTACCATAAAAGGGAAAATACAAAGAAAATTAACAGCTGTACTGGTGGGGGTGGACATGGATTAAATGTTTTCTGAACATAGCCTCTACTAAATGATACAGACTGTTTCTAATTATTTTTGAAATGGAGTAACCCTTGGTTCAACTTGACTATAAACTTATACTGGAAAAACTTTACGAAGCTACTGATGAAATATGTTCGCAAATAAAAGAATATACTATGGAAATAAAAAACAGAAACTCTGCTTTGAATCTACAAATTGACTCCCAGACCTTTTCTGAGCACTCTATACACAACAGAAGCGGGATTAACTAAAGGTAAAGAAGATTCCATCCTATTTCATATGCATGCTGATGAGATCTCCGAGGAACTAAAAAGGATTGCAATTAAACCACTTACAACCTTAAAACCAACAGAAATGAACAGACAAGCCCAACGAACTGAGAACTATGGTAGCTTGGATAAACAACTATCATCTACAAAGTTGGACATAATTGAGCTGGTTATTCAACAGTTTCAAACGTGGTGATTTGACTTTTCAAAACAACAAGGGATTACTTACAAAGGAGCTAGGTCTCTAAAACAGAAAAGAGGACGTCTTTGTTTGATTCAAAGGATACTATAAGGCAGTGGTTCTCAACCTTTTTAATGCCACGACCCCCAACCAGTCGTAAGTCGAGGATTACTCAACCGGTCGTAAGTCGAGGACTACTCAACTGGTGCACACCGTTTGCAGAATGGGACTTCTGGCGGGCTCAGCAGGGCAGAGACAGCCTGGACAATTCCTATTGGCTTTTGAAAGCCAATAGAATTAGATTCTATTCAAGAGAGTCTATTCTATTGGCTTTCAAAAGCCAATAGAATAAAAGGGAGTAGCACAGCTACTTGACATGATGAGATTCTAAGCCACCAGGCAAAACCCTCTCATTATTTAGAAGCAGATATGGTCATCACACACAAGCTTACTACAAATGGTTCATCCATGGAGTAAAAGTTTATTTCCAACCATTTTTGATATCTATCCCACATCAATAGTAACATGACTGCAGCAACTTGTCCATAAAGTTTATAAAGCTTTTCTCTAAAGCTTTTCATCAGGAAACTGAACAAGTGCTATATTGGCTTTGATACAGAAGGCAGTCACAGCAGGTGAGAGTTCCTAGTTGACCCAAGATTATTTCAAAACAACTGGAAAGAAGAACAGGTGGACCTGCTTAATACTAACATGGGGGATGGTGACTGAATGCCCTGAAGTCCATAGGGAGAATGCTGGTCGGCATGAATCACGTGAAGTACTAATACCACTTTACAATGCCTTGGTAAGGCCACACTTGGAATATTGCATTCAGTTTTGGTCACCACGATATAAAAAAGATGTTGAGACTCTAGAAAGAGTACAGAGAAGAGCAACAAAGATGATTAGGGGACTGGAGGCTAAAACATATAAGGAACGGTTGCTGGAATTGGGTATGTCTAGTTTAACGAAGAGAAGGACGAGGGGGGACATGATAGCAGTGTTCCAATATCTCTGGGGCTGCCTCAAAGAAGAGGGAGTCAAGCTATTTTCCAAAGCACCTGAAAGCAGGACAAGAAGCAACAGGTGGAAACTAACCAAAGAGAAAGCAACCTAGAACTAAGGAGAAACTTCCTGACAGTTAGAACAATTAACCAGTGGAACAACCTGCTTCCAGAAGCGGTGAATGCTCCAACACTGGAAGTTTTTAAGAAGAAACTGGACAGCCATTTGTCCAAAATGGTATAGGGTTTCCTGCCTGAGCAGGCGGTTGGACTAGATGACCTCCAAGATCCCTTCCAACTTTATCATTATTATTATAACATTACTTAAAAGATGAAGCACTCTACCTTCTCCTGAGGTGTGCTGGACTGCCACAGCTCTCCCCTGGGAATTGTTGCTGGTCAAATGGGACAGGAGGCCACCTATTCACTGCCAGTTCCCATGGTCGCATTGGGGATGTTCACAAGGCAAAAGGTGATGCTGGATCTCACACTCCAAACGCAGATCCACACTGGTACTTTGGGATCTGCAAAAAGTGATGAAACGGCTATTGAACACAAGCTCTGTAACAAAAAGAGTTTTAAGTTTTAAATCAGAACAGCCTCTGGAAGAGTTATGCTAGAACAGGGGTAGGCAACCCAAAACACTCAAAGAGCCACTTGGACCCGTTTCCCACCAAAAACAAAACACTGGGAGCTGCAAAACCCTTTTGATATCTAAAATGAAGATAACACTGCATATATCCTTTTTTACCTTTATTATAGGTGTGTGTGATTGTGTGTGGGGGGGTATTTGTGTGTGTGTATGTGTGTGTATACACACACACACACACACACACACACACACACACACATATACACATTAAAAATAAAAGTAAAAATATGACTCTTGGGAATATCCATACTATTAAAACAATGATCACCAAGAGAATGCTTTAAGAGAATAAAATTACATACACACACTGGTAAAAAAAGGATATATGCAGTGTTATCTTCATTTTAGATGTCAAAAGGGTCTCTCTCTCCCTCCCTCTCTATCTGCCCTTGGTCTGCCACTCCTCTTTCCCCACTCTCTCTCTCTCCCTCTCTCTCTCTTTCTCTCTCTCTCTTTCTCCCCCCCCCCCTCCTATCTGCTACTCACCTGGCAAGCTTCAAGCTGTTGTCCAACAACCTCGGGTAGGCAACCTCGTCTCTTTTATGACTCATGGACTTCAACTCCCAGAATTCCTGAGTCAGCCTAGCTGGGCTAGCTAGCTCTCTCCTGCCCTTCCTGCTTCCTTCAGAGACGCAGCAAAGGGAGGAGCTCCGCCCAGAAAGCTTTTCAGCTCCTCAGAGAACATTGTGAGTGCACTCTCTTTTACACATACACACACACACACACACCCAGAGAGAGAGAGAGAAGCAGGGAAGTGCAATTGCCTCTCTCTGTCTCTGTCTCTCTCTGCAAAGGCAGAGGAGGCTGGGAGCCACAGGGGAAGGCTCAAAGAGCCGCATGCGGCTCCGGAGCCGCAGGTTGCCGACCTGTGTGCTAGAAGGACACCGCTGGCAGGCTGCAACACAACAGCAGGTGGTGAAAAAATCCCCACATTTTCAGTGATAGACTCTTCATATTACATGGTCTCCATTTAAAAGTTTTCCTGAATAGCTAACTTGTAGTAATTTTGACTTGCTTCTTCATTTATCTGCCTTTTCTGTTTCCTATCTATCATTCCCTTCTACCACTTTTAATTACATCTAGTTGTGAATCCAATTTTAATTCTTCCTTTCTTTTAAGAAGTTCAGAGAACTCCAGTTTAATCGACAGGACAACCAAGGTAGATAAATTAAAAATATAAGATAGCAAATGGGCCAAGAAAATCTGTGTCCGAAAAGGATTTAATCTTTGAACTTCCAGCTGAAGTCCAACATTTTTCACTCAGAAGATTATAGAAGTCATGCCCTAAGTGAGTATAATTCAATAGCCACAGGATGGAAGATAGGTTGAGTCCTAGATTGCGTAATTCATTAACACAATTTTGATTGATATTTCTTACTGCATATTTTATATACAATTATCAAGCTGGCCAATGGAATGGTCATTTGAAGTGATTATTTTGGAGAGGAGAAGAAAAATGATCCAACAAAACAATTCATAGATCAAATCTGACCATACAATGAAATTAACGAAGAAAGTCATAGAAGTCCTGCAATGATAAACATAAACATGCCTATTATTAATTCCAACACCATCTGGATTAGGTATATACCCAGTCTCATTTTAAAAACTTAAGAATATATTAACATTTTCATGTCACTACCCAGCAGTCAGCTTTTGAGGAAGGTTGCCTATGATACAGGTGGTAGTAAACAGTAATACTAGGATCTTCTTTAAAAACCATTCAAATTAGATATCATTACAGTTGCTAGCAGTGAATGCTACAGTTTAACCATGCACTGTGTAAGAAGAAACCCATTGAATCTTGTGACTCCTGAATTATCCTGCATTTATTCACTGGGTGACCTCACCTTCTAGCACTGACATCAAAAGATTGAGAATGAGTTGCTATAGACCAGTGGTTCTCAACCTGTGGGTCGGGACCCCATTTGGGGTCGAACAACCATTTCACGGGGGTCGCCAAACAAGGCTGTCCACCATTTTCCCCCCTTTTCTTTGGCCAGGCCCCTGGCACCCGGTGATGTATAAGTGGTTGGGGGTCACCACAACATGAGGAACTGTATTATGGGGTCGCGGCATTAGAAAGGTTGAGAACCACTGCTATAGACTTTCCTCAGAGGAGATGGTCCTCATCTTAATAAGTAATAATCCTTACTAAATTATTTACCTTTTTTGCATCTTTTCATAATGTGTGGTGATCAGAACCATATACAATATTCCAACTGTAGACTTATTTAAGATTTGTGCAAGAACATTATTATATTGACAGTTTTACTTTGAATTTAATGATTCCAACCATAAAATTTGCCTGGTTTTTTTTATACAGCATCTGCATATAGGGTTGATATTTTCCTTAAGCTGTTCCTCATGACTCCAAAATCTCTTTCTGGCCAGTAACTACCTCTTCAGACCTCTTCATGTTAAGGTAGGTATAGGTGAAGCTTGGATCTTTTATGTCAGCATGCATCACTTTGCATTTGTTCATCCTGAAACACATTTGTTATTTTGAAGCCCATTCACACAATTAGAAGAAACCTTTAGGAACTCTTCTCAATCCCCCACTTTTTTGGTATCATAAGCCTAGCTGGTGAGTTCATAATTTAATTCACTTCTTGAGATATTTTAGAAACAAGTTAAAAAAAAAAAACAGGTCCAAACATGAATCCTACTTCACACATCTTGCCAGTATCAGAATTATCTGTAAAACGTCTTTGTAGAAGCCAAGATAGTTTTCTGCTATGTATTGCCCTATTTTTCTCTAGCATTTTCAACCATTTCCTACAAATGAGATATTAATCTGGAGAGCAATCTGGTGTAGTAGTTAAAAAGCAACAGCCTAGAAATTGGGAAACCATGAGTTCTAGTCCCACGTACAAAGTCAGCTGGGTGACCATGAGCACTCATAGCCTTTCAGCCCTAGAGGCAAGAACAATGCAAAACTCTGAAAAAATCTTGCCAAGAGAATTACAAGGACTTCTTCAGACAATCAGCAGGTGTCAACACTGACTTGAAGGCATACACATAGAGATTTTAATCTAACTGGTTCATATTTCCTTTATTGCTCCTCAACTCTTCTTTTTAAAACAAGAATAAATTTCTAGGCTTCAAGAACAGATACTGATGTTAAAGAAAATTGGGTTCCAAGAACAGAGGATGGCATTAAAGAAAATTTGTTTTTTTTTTTTAATGAAAACTCCAGCAGTTTCAAATTTAAATTCTTTAAGAAGTCTTTAGTGGATATTGTCTGGACTTGGGGGTTTATTTTAGTTTGGTTTAAAACTTCATCTTGTTATCATCAAATAATCAAACAATGAATCAGCGAACACCTAGAGGCAAACAAAATCATTACTAAAAGCCAACATGGGTTTGTCAAAAATAGATCATGCCAGATAAATCTTATTGCATTCTTTGACCAAGTGACAAAATTAGTGGATCAGAGGACTGCTGTGGACATAATTTACTTGGACTTCAGTAAGGCATTTGATAAAGTAGATCACAACCTACTACTCAACAAGATAGAAAAATGTGGGGTAGACAGCATCACCACAAGATGGATCCGTAGCTGGCTGACCGGCCATACTCAGCGTGTGGTCCTCAATGGAACCGCATCTACATGGAGGGAAGTGTGTAGTGGGGTGCCCCAGGACTCTGTTCTGGGCCCAGTGCTCTTCAACATCTTCATCAACGATTTGGACGATGGGGAACTCATCAAATTTGCAGACGACAACAAGCTGGCAGGAATAGCCAACGCTCCAGAAGACAGGTTTAAGATACAGAAGGATCTGGACAGACTTGAACACTGCGCACTAACAAAATGAAATTCAATGGAGAAAAAAGCAAGGTTCTACATTTAGGCAAGAAAAACCAAATGCACAGGTATAGTATAGGGCACAGGTCGGCAACCTGCGGCTCCGGAGCCGCATGCGGCTCTTTGAGCCTTCCCCTGTGGCTCCCAGCCTCCTCTGCCTTTGCAGAGAGAGACAGAGACAGAGAGAGGCAATTGCACTTCCCTGCTTCTCTCTCTCTGTGTGTGTGTGTGTATGTGTTTTGTGTGTGTGTGTGTGTGTGTGTGTGTAAAAGAGAGTGCACTCACAGTGTTCTCCGAGGAGCTGAAAAGCTTTCTGGGCGAAGCTCCTCCCTTTGCTGCGTCTCTGAAGGAAGCAGGAAGGGCATTAGAGAGCTAGCTAGCCCAGCTAGGCTAACTCAGGAATTCTGGGAGTTGAAGTCCATGAGTCATAAAAGAGATGAGGTTGCCTACCCCGGAGGTTGTTGGACAACAGCTTGAAGCTTGCCAGGTGAGCAGCAGATGGGGGGGGGAGAAAGAGAAAGAGAGGGAGAGAGAGAGTGGGGGAAGAGGAGTGGCAGATCAAGGGCAGATAGAGAGGGAGGGAGAGAGAGACCCTTTTGACATCTAAAATGAAGATAACACTGCATATATCCTTTTTTTACCTGTGTGTGTATGTAATTTTATTCTCTTAAAGCATTCTCTTGGTGATCATTGTTTTAATAGTATGGATATTCCCAAGAGTCATATTTTTACTTTTATTTTTAATGTGTATATGTGTGTGTGTGTGTGTGTGTGTGTACACACACACACACACACATATACACATACACACACACACACACACACATACACACACCTATAATAAAGGTAAAAAAGGATATATGCAGTGTTATCTTCATTTTAGATATCAAAAGGGTTTTGCGGCTCCCAGTGTTTTGTTTTTGGTGGGAAACGGGTCCAAGTGGCTCTTTGAGTGTTTTGGGTTGCCTACCCCTGGTATAGGGGGTACCTTGCTCAATAGTAGTAACTGTGAGAGGGACCTCGGAGTCCTAGTGGACAATCACCTAAATATGAGCCAGCAGTGTTCTGCAACTGCCAAAAATGCCAACACAGTGCTAGGCTGCATTAACAGAGGGGTAGAATCAAGATCACGTAAAGTGCTAATACCACTTTACAATGCCTTGGTAAGGCCACACTTGGAATACTGCATTCAGTTTTGGTCACCATGATGTAAAAAAGATGTTGAGACTCTAGAAAGAGTACAGAGAAAAGCAACAAAGATGATTAGGGGACTGGAAGCTAAAGCATATAAGGAACGGCTGCTGGAACTGGGTATGTCTAGCTTAATGAAGAGAAGGACGAGGGGGGACATGATAGCAGTGTTCCAATATCTCAGGGGCTGCCACAAAGAAGAGGGAGTCAAGCTATTTTCCAAAGCACCTGAAGGCAGGACAAGAAGCAACGGGTGGAAACTAATCTAGGAGAGAAGCAACCTAGAACTAAGGAGAAACTTCCTGACAGTTAGAACAATTAACCAGTGGAACAACCTGCCTCCAGAAGCGGTGAATGCTTCAACACTGGAAATTTTAAAGAAGAGACTGGACGGCCACAGCTTCTGAAAGGAAAACGGAACTCGCCTGCATCTTCCACCCTGTTCTGCTGCCTTGTGGAGCCGCCAGCCAGCTGATTTGCCGAAAAAATGCCACGAGGGCTACAGCAGCAAACCCCCCAGCAATCAATCAGAAAAACGAGCCGCCAGACCTCTGGAGCTGCAAACGCAGCCCTGGAAACAAACAAACGGCGGCTGAAGAACACAGGGAAACCTCCCTGTTTCACACTGAGTCCAATTGCCCGTCCTTGGGCCTGCACACACAAAACGAACGCCTGGAATGCAACCGCAACCCCCTGGCCGTTCTGCAGTCCCAACAACAAGGAAACGTAAAACAATCTTCAGGGAAGCCTCCCTGCTGATTAGAACTTCCACCCCCCCCTCCTTTGAATCATGCGCGAACAAGCCTTGGAGCTGCAGTCGCAAACTCCAACAAGAGAAGGCAAGCAGACTAAAGTAAAGAAAGCAACTATTGTTGCTTCTGAAGGGGTAAGAAAAGGTACTAAACTTAGTAGAAATCCAAATTAAGAAAGGCTAGGGAGGAATGGAAAACGAAACCGAAAGACAAGCAAACGCAAAAGGAGGGGCTTTGCTAAGCCTCACTTTGAAGCTAAAAGGGGAGGGGGGGGTTGGAAATAAACAGCAACCCGAACCCAGTGCTGAGCCCAGCACTGAGCAGAAACTGTTTAAAAGGCAAAAAAAGATGGAAAATCCACCAATGGAGACTATACCTGCCTAAGAGCCAAACTTGCATGTCTGTGCATGGGCAAGATCAAGTCGAGACTGGGATCCTCTAGCCCAGGAGAGGCGTGGCAACTTTGGCTGACTTGATCTGATTGGGCAGAAACAGAGTCTAAACCCATTGGTGGATTCTCCATCTCCAGTGCTGGAGAACTACAGATCAATCAGCTTAACATCAACACCCAGGAAGATACTGGAAAAAATCATAAAAAAACAGATCTGTGAACATCTAGAAACAAACAAAGTTAAAACTAGTAGCCAGTGTGGGTTTGTCAAAATCAGATCATGCCAAACCAATCTTATTTCATCCTTTGGCCAAGTAACTAAATTAATAGACCAGCGAGATGCTGTGGACATAATATATCTAGACTTCAGCAAGGCATTCGACAAAAGTAGACCACAACCTACTTCTTGGAAAGCTAAAACAAAGTGGGATAGACAGCATCACCATCAGATGGGTTTTTAACTGGCTGACAAACCATACTCAACGAATAGTCCTTAATGGTACTATGTCTACATGGAGGGAAATAAGCAGTGGGGTACCACAAGATTCTGTCCTAAGCCCAGTACTCTTCAACATCTTCATAAATGACTTAGATGAGGGAATAGAAAGGAAACGTACCAGATTTGCTGATGATACTAAGCTAGCAGGATAGCTAACACCGTAGATGATAGGCTCAAGATCCAGATAGATCTTGACAGACTTGAACACTGGGCCCTATCTAACAAAATGAAATTCAGTATAGAGAAAAGTAAAGTCTTACATTTAGGCAATAAAAACCAAAAGTACACATATAGATTGGGTGAAACCAGGCTTAATAGCAGTAACTGTGAGAGGAATCTTGGAGTCTTAGTGGACAATCAATTAAATATGAGCCAACAGTGTGTGGCAGCAGCCAAAAAAACCCAATGCAATCCTTAGTTGCATTAATAGAGGGATTCAATCAAGATCACATGAGGTACTAATACCACTATAAAGGCTTACTAAGACCACGCCTATAATACTGCAACCAGTTTTGGTCTCCACATTATAAAAAAGATGCTAAGACTCTAGAAAAAGTGCAGAGAAGAGCAACAAAGATGATTAGAGGACTGGAGTCTAAAACATATGAAGAACGGTTTCAGGAACTGGGCATGGTTAGTCTAGTGAAGACAAGGACCAAGGGAGACATGATAGCAATCTTCCAATATTTGAGGGGCTGTGACAGAGAGGAGGGGATCAACCTATTTTCCAAAGCACCTGAAGGTCAGACAAGGAATAACAGATGGAAACAGAGAGATTCAACCTAGAAATAAGGAGAAGTTTTCTGACAGTGAGAACAATCAACCAATGGAATAGTTTGCCTTCAGATGTTGTGGGAGTTTCATTACTGAAAGCTTTCAAGAAGAGACTGGATTACCATCTTTCAGATGTAGGGTGTAGGGTCTCCTGCTTGGGCAGGGGAGTTCGACTAGATGACCTATAAGGTCCCTTCCAACTCTGTTATTCTAATTTTCATTATTTGCTATTAATGTTACAATTATTAAATGCATGTTCCTCTGGAAACTCACATTCAGAAAGTAATCTAAAATGCATAAATAAATAAAATATCTCAATAGCATTCTAAGTTTCCATTCTCCAATCTCAGGGATATCCAATAATTTGCAGGAATAGGAAATAAAAGCTTTTATCTATATGGATAAAATGTGATTAGAAGTTGTAATGTAAGAAAAATTCTAGTAGTTACATCATTCATAACATTTCTTTAGGCAGAGATAAACCTGTACCTTGGGTAGATTTAAATGGTTTGGATCTACACTCTAAACTAATTCATGTTTCTGAAACTTAGAAAAAATAATGATTTAGTAGCACTAATAAAATGAATTGGATTGAATGTTTTTCTTCAGAAGATGGACAATGTATCTTGATTCACCACAGTATTTGGTTTTTGCCTTCAACTTTAACTACCTGCACTTTCAATTGCCTATTACTGCTTATTGTTCTGTCTTAAATTATAGGTGAGATGTTCAGCAAGCAGTATTACAAAACACCAGATGAATCTTTTCACAATTTTTTTAAGAGACACTTGCGGCTCCTTAAAAGTAACAAGTAAAACTCAAATGCAGCTCATCTAGTGGCTTCTGGAGACATTCATGCAGGTCTTTTTGGCAACTGTTCCCAAGTGATTTGCAACTGTCCCCAATTACTTTTTTTGTTTGGCTTCTTAATCAGCCTATAACCTTGAGATTTCATACAGGTCTCCCTCCCACAACTAATTTAAGTCCACCAACTATGCTTAGCTTTTCTGAAATCAGCCATGATTAACAAGATTCTACGGTGACTGTGACATTCTAAGTCTAGCAAATGTATCACCATTTTAATTTTCACAAAATCTTGTACAGTAAAATCTCTTTGCAACTTCTCCAAATTAAAGGACTATTTTAAACATATAAATGCAAAAGAAAAGATCCAAACATGCCCAAGGTACTTTTCCATTTACAGTGGAATGGAAATCACACTGCCCCGAGTCAAATAATTTTATCGTTTGACACTCAACAGAGTCCTATATGCAGTGGTGGGATTCAGTCAGTTTGCACTACTTCGGCAGAACCGGTAGCTAATTTTTTGTTGCCCAGGCCCAGAATGGACTTCCGGAAGCGGCATAAACACAGAGAACCAGTTGTTCACATATTTGAATCCCACCACTGCCTAAATGTTAGGAGAAAGCACTCTCATCATCTTAACTATCAACTCTACTGCATCTACTCATGGCAAATAAAAGCTGTCTAGCAACTAACAATGTGTCAATTCATCTAATCATTCCTTGGCTTGCCATTGCTATACAAGCTTTCCATTTCAAGTGGAGTTAACTGGCACAATAAAGCAATTATTTTCACTGATCAGCACTGCTATATCAACTGGCAAAAATCTTCAGAATAACATAATAGGGCATTATAGTGGAACAGCTTTCTTCAACCTGGTGCCTTCCAGGTATACTGGGATCACAATTCTCAAAGGAAAGCTAGCTGGGAATTATGGGAACTGCAATCTAAATACAGATTGGAAAAGTTTCCTGCACCTAAGCCAAGTATCTTCTCAGACATTATCCAAGCCTTCTATTTCTTCCATTATGTTAAATCTCTAGTTCTGTGACTTCTAGCTGTTCAGACTGGTAATCGGCTAACATATATAATGCATATTTGCCTTCAGGCCTCACAAGGCATGCCACAGAAAATAATATTGTGCTTTCTGTAAAGTGCTAGTTGTTAAAGGAAAAATGTACCAAATCATCACGGTAGTACAGATATTTGCAAAAATATCAAAATGAGCCAACCCCATCTCTCCACATAGCTTGTGAAGAATGTCACTACCATGTGCTTCAAATTTCCCATGAACCTTCCAAGTTAAACAGAGAAACAGAGAGGAAGAAAAAGGGGTCCCAAGATATATCAATATATGCAAAATCCAAGACAGATGAATTCATCTAGAAGCTGTATTTTCTGACTGGTAAATCAGTCAGAAAATATATGTAGACCAGTTACTATGTCACAAAATTAAAGAGCAATTCTGATTTCTACTCATATCTCTTTTAATTGTTTTATAGTAACAGCGGAACAACCTACAATATGCTTCCAGTGTTTCTGGGTAACAAGAGAGATTCGCAAACTTTGGGAGAATCAAAAAGGAGACGTCTCTGTTCAAGAGGTGGTTCTCTTAGAAGTGAGATCTTGACATAAAACACCTGTAGGACTGCATCTGCCACATGGATGCTCCATCATTTGGACTGCACCTCCCACAATCCTCTCACACACACACATACTATCTGGATTTCATGAAATTCAAGTCAAGAGCTGCAGCAAAGGAAAAGCGGTAGCAGCTTTAGAGGGACTCATGCAGGAAACTACCATGGGCCATAAATGCTCAAAAAGGAAACACCCTTCTGTACAAGAGAGAAAAGGAGGCAGTGCCTGAAGGCTACTTCCAACCACGATCCCCCAAGAGCTACCATTCTGGTTCCCGTTGCCTGCACAAGTCCTTTGCGTTCACAATTCACCTTCAGAAATTTGTTTCACAACACAAACCGGCGACTCGGACATCACCAAGCATTTTTCAGTCTCGAAATCTGTCATCGCCTGTCAATCTCAATCGGAATAAATCCCGCACTTTCACTGCCACACGGCGGCTCTGCGCTTGCTGCAAAACGCTAATTTTGATCAGGCAGTAGCAGTTCATCTTCACCCGGGGGTCGACCGCAATTGCTTGTCCCGATCCACTCTGGCCTAAGAGAAGAAGGCCGTTTCCCGGGAATTTCTCTCGGCTTTTCTTTCTTTTCTTTTCTTTTCTTTTTTCTTTTTTTTTGCTCCCAAAGGTCTGGAGATGAGATCCAAGGCGATGCTGGTGCAGCCGATAGTCGAGGAGGAGGAAATACCCCGGACTGCATTTTTATTGTTGGGAAGCCGCAGTTTACAATGCCCGCCCATTTGACCCTCCCCCCAGCAGCATCACCCATAACCATCTTTAGCAGAAACCGAACACCACCCAAATTGCATTTTTAAAACACGGTTTTAATTATGGCTTGAAAGGACCTCAACCATCCGGAGGGAGGACCGTAGCTTCACAATCCAAGCGGCGCGCCCCTCCCTCCCCGTGCACCTCCAGCTCGCAGTCGAATGCACACGACGGTACCCCTCTCGGCCCCGATCTACCTACCCGTCTGTCTGCACCACCTCTCTGGGTGCAGCTGCACCCCACATAAGCGCTCCTTTCTGCCCTGGCTCCTGGGCGCCGGCTCTCAGCCCTGTGCCCGCGCCCCCCACGGCTGTTTCCGGTTGCTTCTTTGTTTTCCTTTTCGCTTGCACAGAGCGCCAGCCTCCTCCGAGTTGCCCCCTCAAGGAGGCGCCTACGACCCCGGTCTCTGGTCCTTTAAGAACTGCCTGCGCCGCCGGGGTGGAACAAACGGCGCATTTTATTCACAACATTAGGACCTGAGTGCGCGCGCCCGAGCCTGGCTTGGGCAAACTGGGGAGGAGGAGGGTAGAGGTGCGGCCCCGAGCGCTAGCACGTGACCGGCTCCGGCGCTGCAATTAGCCAAAGCCCACAGCCCTCTTGCGCAGTCGTGTTTGGGCGCGTCCGGGCGAGCTGCACGCGGCAGCGACGGAGCCAAAGCCTACCGAGGGGGTGTTAGCAGGGCGACGTCATGGTAACTACGACCCAGGTGCGGTCAGCGGGATGATTCTCGGGGAATCTGTAACACGCGGAAAAGGAACCGAGCAAGTAAATATACTGAGATATGGTAGGCGGGAAAGATTCGTATATCTCGGACGTGAACTCTGTTTTCCTCCCCGGGCGAAAGAATTGTTACTCCCCCCCCCCTGCTGTTTTAGCATGTTGCAATGTGAATTTGCACTGAATGATGCGTAGCTGTATAATTGCAGTAGGTTTCACTGGGGTAAATTAAGTTTCTCACTTTCTTTCTAGGCTTGGACATGTTCAAAACCTAAGATAATTCCGTCTTTGCCTTAGAGAATATACATATTATAAATGCACTGTCAGAAACACACATCGTAAATGCATAGTAAAGAAGTAGAGACTTTTAAATAAAAACATGTTAATAATGCTTATTTAATGAAAAGTCTAATTTTGTGGAGAAGATGCCTCCATTTATAGCTCTTCTTTCAAAGATAGTGCCTTTCTGAAACTTCACTAACAAAGTAAGTAAAGGCAGGCAATGCTTTTAAAGTATAACTTTTGGATTATAATAAACAATGCCCTGTGAAGCACTTTAACAGACAGCTGTTCCATTTTTTTTTTAAAAAAAAAGTGTTTTAATTCATTTGTAAAGCAATATGGGGTGGTATATAAATATATACGTCTAAGTGCTAGTGCTATTGCGATTCTTATTTGTGGTGAAAGATTCTGGTCTTTTGATAAAAGAAATTTTATCAATTTTCAATTTCTCAATATCCAGCTAATGAAAATGAGAAATAAGCAAAAAGATGTGTCTCACAATCTCAATTATGAGCAGGTCTCTCCTTTATAAAGTATGATGGCAACACTTTGGATTAACAAAGGCAGGCAATGCTCTTTTTTCTTTCAGAGAAAAACTTTCAAAGTGGAATGGTAGATGGAACCTTCACATGTTGAAGAACTGAATTATATTTTGTTGACTTGATTTTGTTTCTGGAGGATGTCTATATTTTTTAAATAATTAGTTGCAGTCCTTGGAGAACTTTTATTATAAATATTGCCATTAATATTAAATAATTTGCTTATTCATTTTGGTTATGAATGTTGTCATTTTGGCATGATTTTAGTGAATAATGCATGTGTACTAAAAGCGGTTCATTTATTTTAATGCTTAACATGTTTGTGGATTATCTTCTCCATCTGAATACACTTTGTCATGTCCCTATAGAATCATTACATCATTCAAGATGTATTCTAATTGCAATTTTTAACTTGTTGATTTATGAACTAACTGCTCAAAGAATCTGCAACAAACTTATAGGTGTTTTGTAGGCACAACAGAGCCGTCTAAAACATCTAGTAAATTGAGTCCTTGCTGAGGGGCCCCATTAGAATCTTTCCCAAGAGCAAAATTTTTCCACATTATGTTTTATATACAACGAATGAAAGTATTATAAATCAACTAAAATGCTTAGGGAAGTTGGATTCAGCACCTAAATAGCTTTTTTGATTTGCTGGCTAGAAAATGTATCTGGCTAGATCAGTGGTTCTCAACCTTTTTAATGCCGCAACCCTCAACCGGTCGTAAGTCGAGGACTACCCAACCGGTCGTAAGTGGAGGATTACCCAACCGGTCGTAAGTGGAGAACTTTCCCTGCCCGGGAGCGCCGCGCATGCGTGGTGCTGCCCCCTGCGCCTGCCGAGGCGTAGCTGGCAAGGGGCAGCGATGGCGCAGGGTGACCACCGGTTGGGCCACCAGCTGGCCCAGCCCAAGGGAGGTAAGGCACCCGCCGGGCCCCACATACGCCAGCAACCCTCCCTGTGCCCTCCGGCCTCCCACCTCCCACCCCTGGCCCTCTTTTACTTACATTTTTAGTAGTTGCTCAGCAGGGAGGGGTGGAAACTTTCAGACATCTCGCCTTCGCTGCAGACAACTTGCAGCACCGTTTGCAGAATGGGACTTTTGGCGGGCTCAGCAGGGCAGAGACAGCCTGGACAATTCCTATTGGCTTTTGAAAGCCAATAGAATTAGACTCTATTCAAGAGAGTCTATTCTATTGGCTTTCAAAAGCCAATGGAATAAAAGGGAGTAGCACAGCTATGGAAAAGGGGAAAAAATGGCGGACTGTGTTGTTTGGCGACCCCCGTGAAATGGTCGTTCGACCCCAAATGGGGTCGCGACCCACAGGTTGAGAACCGCTGGGCTAGATCTATGACCTCAAAGTTGTAGCATGTGCGCACCAGGGTAAAATGACAGTCTGCCCTCCAAAGAGGTTAGTATTTGGACAAGGGAGGGGAGGGATGGTAGCTGCCTATCATCCAAACAGGAGGAGCAGTTTCCTACACCCTCTGCAATAAAACCTGATTATGTGTTAAATGTAGTTTTGGGAGGACCCAGTATCTTCATTGAGAATGATGCTGGCAAGACTATGAGCTGTTAGTCAAGTTATCCTTATCAGTAAATTTTAAGGTTTATTGCAAAAAAATATTGAACTTTCATATTTGTATCTGGAAGTTGATATGGCCAAACCAAAGACACAAGGAAATGTACTCACTGCTCATATTGAAAGGGCATATCCTTATTTTATAAGGACCAATACAACTGGCAGATGAAATATGAGTAGCATTTATCTATATTTCACAGACCTGCGCCAATCAGTTATGATTCTGGACCAAGGAAAACCTAAAATTGTCAAAATAAAGTAAACCATTCTAAATTGGATGTTTCGGAATAAGAGAACTTGGATGGTATGAGCAGGTCAAATTACTTGAGAAATGATTTATAATATAAAACTACATTAAGAACTGGAATAGCAGTGATACTTAAAAGAGGATATTGTTAAGGATCTGTCCCACTGTATAATGGAATAATTGAAATAATATATGTATTATGTTTTTTAATTTACCAGCAAACATTAAAGTTTCTTAATTCAAAGTCCAGAAAGGATAAGTAATGGGTGATTGGAAGGAAAGGTGAAAATTGGAAAGATGAAACCTGGAATTAATGGAAGATTTGGGCTGGGTAATTGCAGTGGTTGGTTGGTAGAGTTTTGCAAGAAAAATTGTTTATTTTTAGCAATTTTTCACAAATTTCACAGGCAAACATCATTGAACAAATGAGATCAGATTCAGATTAACTACATCAGGGATGTCAAACTCAATTTCATTGAGGGCCGCATCAGCATTGCAGTTGCCCTCAGGGGGCTGGGTGGGTGTGGCCAGGGTGGGTGCGGCCTACTGGGTGGGCGTGGATGGAGTGGGTGTGGCCTATTGGATGGGCATGGCTAGCTCTACATCGTTCACGTCAAGGGTGCCTGTGGAAGCCTGGGCAGGAATGGGACAGATCTGAGAGTCTCTGGCAGAAGGAGGTGGCACCGGGGCAAGAGCCAAGGCATGGTCTATTTCTTCATTCCTCACAAAAGGTGACACCTCCCCAGCATACGCCCAGGGGGAGGGGCCGACACAGCAGGGGCTGGTTCTTCACTATTTCTAGAGGCCTTGTGGAGCTAAGACTGAATGTGTTTCAGTATAGATGGCCACCACAAAATTGTACATTGGCTCCCGGCTGGCCTGGGCCAGGGCCAAGGCAGCGGGGGCCGTTCCCTTACTCATTCCAGGATGGATTCGCGGGCCACATGAAACCACTTCGCGGGCTGCATCCGGTCCCCGGGCATTGTGTTTGACATGTCTGACCTACATGATAGGAATTAGAAAAAGAAAAAATGGAGTTCAGTCAGTTATGACACTTTCAAGTTGATATTATGGAACAAATTTAAATGTTGACAATAAAGATTTGTCATACAGACGGAATTTAAGACCATTGTAAAGAGCAATTTCAGTAGGTTTAATTTAGGTGAAAAAGAACCTGAGAAGATGTTATCAAAACTAAAGCAAAAAAAAAAAAAAAATTCAAAACATAAAAAATGACAGTGACTTTCAGAATAAGCCATCCTGATAGAAAGAAAAAGTAACAAGGTAAAACTCTTGGGCAAGGAAATATGACAGCCAAACTATCAAGCAAAAGACAGAACAAAAAAATACATTCAATTTAAGAATGTTATAACACAGTGAAAAACAAGGAAAGATGCTTTTAAAAGATCAGGTAAGTTACAGGAAAATAAGAATATGCCATACTTTCCGGCGTATAAGACGACTTTCGCAAGCATTAAAATCGGCGTCGAAGTCGGGGGTTGTCTTATACGCTGAGTCGTCTTATACGCTGGAAATAACGGTAGTTTCTGGCGTATAAGACGACTTTCTAGGCATGCGACCCGGCGCCGAAGTTGGGGGTCGTCTTATACGCTGGGTCGCCTTATATGATGGAATATACGGTAGAAGTGCAAGTATTGAAGAGATCTACAAAAGGCAGATGGCAAGCACTAATTGATTTCTTTACAAATGTCATTCTAGGACAGAAACATTTATAACAAGAATATATTCAGGAGCTGACTCCACTAGAAAGTGAGGTACAGTATGGGGGGCGCTAAGATCTTCTGTTGAATAGAAAAAGATGAGTGCAGATGAAATAGCCACTGAACTACTTATGCTGCAAGAGATGCTGTGCAATATACAAACACATATAGAACAAGACGGTCTATTCCTACAGACTGGAAAAGACTGGTGAGTATGCTTACAGGAAGTATACAGATTACAGTATTAATCTCCTTAGTCTGGAACAGAGTTTTCAATTTTTGCAGTGTTCTCAAAGTTTTTAATAGAGAAGTTTTTCACTCTTTTAAATTCTATTTGGCACAATGCAATAGATCCGAAGGTTAGTCTATAAATTCATCTGGCGACAATTTCACTAATAATAATAATACATTCTGATGCATGTTGACTTAGAAGTAAGACTCATGGATACAAGAGAGTGTCCTCCCATAAATGGCTTCAGATTGCGCAGACATTACCTCGGCATCCAAAATCTGGTACTTCTCAACGTAAATGGTTCTATCTGCAAAAAGCACACTCACCAACTGGAAATATAATTAAAGTAACAATTGCACTGACAACATACACTGGGAATAGTTATATGGTATTATGGTTTGGCTTAGTATATCACCCAAACCCAGATTTGACTTCAGACTATATATATTAAAAATGGCTTGTTGTAGATTAAGTTATTTTATCTCCCAGTCTGGTACAGCATCCATTTCCAAACAAGGTAATTCCTCTTGTTCACTCTTCGGGTGGAGATGGGATATTCTTTAGCTATCGTGTCTTTTTGGTTATTTTTTTTTTAAAGGAAATTGTGCCCATGCAGACCCCAAAAGATACTGAGCATACTATCCAAAAAAAAGAGAATGATAAATGTTCCTTGGGTAAATATTTTAACTACCGTAAATGCCGGCGTATAAGGCGACTTCCGCGAGCGCTGAAATCGGCGCCAAAGACGGGGGTCGTCTTATACGCCGGAAATACTGGTAGTTTCCGGCGTATAAGACGACGTTCTAGGAATGCGGCCCGGCTATAAAGACGGGGGTCGTCTTATACGCCGGGTCGTCTTGTACGCCGGCATTTACGGTATGTTGTGTAAATGCTATCAACATCTGTGACATAATCTGAAGATCTAGAACAGGAAGCTCTAGTTTGAACTTGTGGCCCAGCATGCAAAATTCACCACTACTTGCCATGCAGAGTAGGCATTATTGGAGTTGTATAAAGGGCCACTCCTTGTGTGGGGAAATAAAACACTAATTCCTTTGCAGCAAAAATAAGATGTTTGTGGCACTTTAAAAACAAACAGCATACTAAACCACAGTTGATTCTAATATTTACTAAGCAAGTTAGAATAGTCTGATTAACACATTACACTAAGCCAGAAACTGGTTCATAAATCAGAATGACTGAGATCACAGAGCACATTAATTCAAAACCAAATAAAATATATTATGGGTTAATGTAATGTGTGAAGGACTCAGAAATTGTGTAACGGTATATGGATTAAAATATCATAGGCATCTTTACTGTGTTTAGAACCTACAACAAAAGACTTAACGGTTTGAAATAGGTAGAAAGCCAGTAAAGTAGGTATACCTAATCCTACCATGTTTTTTTGTTCTGCTTTATGAATAGTGCAGTTTGGGCTACATAACAGTCATCACACGTGATGGACAAGATACCACTAACACGTAAGACTATCTATTGTTACTTGTACTATGAACTTCAGTTGCTATGAAATGCCCTGTGCATTTGAACCAGCATACCCCCACAGTCAAAATGAAACTATAATTGTGTATGTAAGGGTTTATTTAACTAGACATCTTAGTAAAAGATTGGATATAAAGCGGTAGTCTGTTCGCTTTAGAACAGCTTTACCCCAAGATCAGATTTCCCCCACTGTGATGGCATTTTGCAAAATCATAAAAACAAATACAGATAACAGCAATTCTTATTAATAGCTTTAGTAATCTATTTATTAGGGTGGCTTGCTTTATAGATGTATGATTTATAAACCACTTACAATCTTGAAAATATGCAGCATACAAATACAGTTTGAGGGGAGGGGGTAGTCACCAAATTACTTTGGTGTCACTGAGTACTGATACAAGTCAATATGGTTTAGAACTCAAAAAAGACAGAAAGCTTGACATATATTTATATTTAAAACAAACCAGATTCAACAAAATGAAAAAACGAGTATAGTTGTATTGTTTTGTGCGGGGGGGTGGGGGGAGTAATGCCCCCAAATAATATGGCAGCAGAAAGCTTTGTTTTCCCAGAATCATTCTAGGTGGATGAATGATTCATCCACATTATGAATGATTCATAATGTCAGTCAAAACCTCCCATCCTAAATCTGTACTTTTAGTTAGAGTTCTCAAAATCTGCTAAAATGTCTTCCATTTCAAAAGCTTGATTATACATTACACAACAGGCATAACTATTCTGCATCCAATGATTTTAATGACTCCCTTTTACTTAATATCCTAAGGAGTGCTTTATTAGATCAAATCAAGATCTAATTACATCAACTTTCCTAACACCCATCCCTGCAACTCTCAGGTAAGCACCATAAAGCACATAGGACACCTATCTCCCATTCCTTTCACCACCAGCAGCTTTCAAGAATTCACCATAACAATCTTAGCAAACTGTTGCTGCCCAGACTAACACTTTTCAAATTGACTTTAGAGTCATTGGATGTTTTGAAATCCCTCTCTCCTTGGTGGTTCAAAATAGAGGTTACTTCAGTTCCAATCTTCCCTGAATGCAGACTCCTGGGGAGAGCATCTGCTGCTGCAGACATACATGACTTCCCATAACCTAGATTTCCCAGTTCAGTAAAAGAATTTAGAAGAGGTGAATTTCATTGTCACTTGTTAAAAATCCCCTGGACTTAAGAGGTCAGGGAAGATTTTCAACTCCATATTTCCCCAGAAATGTAACTTCTCTGCAGATGTTTTACATAAAATATGGTCAGCTTATTTACCATGGATGTTTTAATGTTTATATTTATCATAAATGTTTTGTTATTTTATGTGGTGGTCTCCCATGGAGAATGAGACACGCACGCAGCAGGTATCTCGGGATGGGAGCCCAGAGCTGACTCTTGCACCCTATTTTATTGTTACTAAGGTTTTTACATCACACAGCGTAAGCAAAAGACGTATATAGGGGTGGTTACAATATATCAAATAACAGACACTTTCCAGATGCAAGGCTACTGCAGGTGTTCTTATCAGAGTCTGTCCAAAAGGCTGATGAATGTATCCTGTGTCTGAAACAGTTATCTCAGGCCCTTGTGGGAGATGTCCATGGGCATTTGTGCAATTAATCCCACAGTTTTATACTGCTATTTGTATACCTACGGAACTCAGAATTAAATTGGGAATTACAAATCTGTTAAATATTTTTAAAATTTTGGTGTCCAATGTAAATTAAAAAAGATTCTCTGGGTCCAATAAAAAGATTCCAGTCTTGTGGGTTTGGAAAATCTTCGGATTGAGCCTGATGCATAATGACATTCCCTCAATGGTTTCCTGCTTAAAGTCTTGGGAACTTTTTGTGCAGTATGAAAATAATTAAAAGAAAGCAATTCTTCTGGCTTTAATCTATCAACACTCCTAATTTAGCCAATTTCACTGCTCTCAAAGAAACATATTTTTCAAAAGAATACAGAAGAAAACCTTTTACATGGGACACAAAAAAGACAGCAGATATACTAAATAGAATCTTGAAAATTTCATCTTTAATCCACACAAATACACAGCCATATGTTGTAATTAAGCTCAAGTTGTAATTATTAATGACTAGAATGGTATACATGAAGACATGAAAAGCCAAAGACTTGCCATGTACAGAATCAAAGCCTGTTGTGGGAAGAGGAAAAAGTATTAGGTATGTTCACCACCTTGAATTACTTATTATAATAATAATAATAAAGGCAGGATAAAAATAAACAAAATATCTCTTATACCATTTCCGCAATCAGAAAAAACAGTTTTGAAACTCATCTTGTCAATTTTCTGCCTTTGTAATACTTGAATAACACAGAATTTAGGCTTTCTTTGTCTAGAAGCTAAGTTTCACTGCTGAAGAACTTAACAAAATTTTTAAATCGAAACAACATTTAGACAAGGAAGTGTGAACATTGAGCCAGAATCATCAGTAGTTCAGAAAAAGGAATTTTATAGTAACTGATTTAATCAGGGATCTTGTTAAAGCCTACTAGTGCTTTTCACAGCAAAATTGTGATATGGCAGAATCTGTCACTACGTCCATTTCTTCCCCCTCTATTTGCCAGGAATTGAGAGGGCCGGATGCCATGATTTTGGTTTTCTTAATGTTGAGTTTCAACTGCTGATGTTATTAGCTGTATATGGTCTCCTAGCTCCTTTAACCCTCCTATAGACATACTTTTTATAGTGTTCTTCCAAGGTTCATAAATTGAGCTAATTAAACCATTCACTTCTACCAAGAAATCTATAATTCTTACCACAGCAATCCTTCTCTTTTTGATGCCCAGTCAATTCCTTCATCTGACCCAGGAACAGGGAATATAAAGCACTAGCCCCTTTACAAGCTACAAATATTGTAAAATTATATTATCCTCTCTCTTACTTGTTATTGCACTTATTTGAAAATAACCACAAAGAGGTTATTCAGCTGCTGGAGGAAGCATTACTTGTACCACCATTCTACAAGGCACGTTCAGTTGAGAGAGAGAGAGACCAGAGACCGTGCTATTTATGCTTTATCAGATTCTTGCACTGAAGGAGAAAATAGGAAGCCGCTTCCTACTGTAATTCTATTCAGAACTCCTCTTGGCTGGAACAGGCAATAGAGCTATGCAGCATTTCAGATTTGAAAACAAAACGGCACTTCAGGATGTGCTTGGTTAAAGGAACTGTAGGCAAGTAGTCCATACAAATGTCCAAAGGCACTTCTAAGGGTTGAGGATTGTTTTTCACATCCCCATCCCTGGTGAAGTCAGAAAGCATATTCAATGACTCACAAATAATCCAAATGCTTGAATAGCTAGGTGAGATGAGATGGGGGGGGGGTGTTCTGGATGAACAAATGTCATAGGAATAAGAAAGTCGGGGTTGAAATAAAACCGTCTGTCTCGGCCTCCCTCAAATTCTAAAAATCCTTGCCCAGCACAAAGCTTTTGAGCTGATTCGTAAACACAGGCTTGCTTTTGCTAAAGTGTTCCCCAGCCTACTATTTGATAAAGAGAGAAAATGGGCATTTTTCCTCCATGGCAAGGTTTTTAGGAGCAAATGATTAATGTCAGGTCTCAAGACTAACACCACCCATTATTTTTAAATTTTGCATAAGAGCATGCACACAAATAATATGTGCCACATTTAGAAGTTTTAATTGGTAGCACAAATCAACTATTCTCTTTAGAACATTTTAGAAGGCACAACTATACTTGCAAGTTTAAGAGCCATTTATAAAACACTTTTAACTGTTATCTGTAGGTGTTACTAGATTCCCTTATCATTGTAAACTGAAATTCTGAACATTTTTGAAATAATTCTAATACAAACATATTAATATATCTTTGTCTATATCTCCCTCCTTTGGTTTTCTGGATGCTGTGCATAGGAAATAACATTCTGTTATAATCTGTATATCTATATTAACACAGATTTACATCATTTGTGTCATACATAATTTGCATGGCATCATATATTGCAAATATATGCAACATTGCAATGATTTACCTGATCCAGTGGACTTTCTGAAACAGATATCCTCTCCATCCAATTAATGTATTAGAATTAGAAGGAATATGTTATGCCTTGTTTTTGATACCCTTCCCAAATAACTTTTTAAAATTCTGACAGCAATCTAGTCCTCACACCTGTAGTTGATTATCTACAATTTCCCAAATTCCAAACCCGCATAACCAGTGGACATTCAGTAAGGTTGTTTTTCCCAGGAATTTGTGATTAGTATCGGAATGAATGTTTGCAAATAGTTTCATAAACAAAACCTCCTTTCCTATTCTTTATCCCACTGTTGAGTGTGTTTTTTCCCAGCAATTTGATCAGTGGTGTAGGAGACGCTGAACTATTTTAACTCACGTTGTTAAACAAATGGTAGCTGGAACCCTTAAATGAGCTACTATCTGTAAATCTACCTGTAGGATCTAATCTAACTTCTGCCTTCCTCAGTCTTAGTTCACACTGCATGCTTTATACACAGTGGAGTGAGGCTATAGTTAGTTGCATGTCTGTGTTTCATATACCGTAAATGCCGGCGTATAAGGTGACTTCCGCGAGTGCTGAAATCGGCGCCAAAGACGGGGGTCGTCTTATACGCCGAGTCGTTTTATACGCCGGAAATACTGGTAGTTTCCGGCGTATAAGACGACGTTCTAGGAATGCGGCCCGGCTATAAAGACGGGGGTCGTCTTATACACCGGGTCGCCTTGTACGCCGGCATTTACGGTATGTGGTATAGGTAACCCAATCCAAATTTCTTCTGCGGTTGTTAAAGGAATAATATACAATGCTACGTTCTTTGGGAAAAGGTAGGTTATCAAATTAACCCAAATGAAATGTTATCCAGTCACTACTCAGTAGGGCAGACAACTTCTTGATGTCCTCTACATGAATTGAACTACAAATTCATCTTCAGTTAGCAAGAGCACGTTACCTGGGGATAACTAGAGCTGCCATCTAAAACTTTTCTTTTGGGCTTAATGGAAAAAGACTTGGAAATTATTTTGGAACTTTGATCTTATATATGTTGACAGCAGCCAGACTACTATATGCCTAAAATGGAAGGACATTTTTATTCCCATGGCTGAATGGCTACTATGGACGAATGGGGTAAGGTAGTCACTCAGCTGCCTTTGTGCTCAAGGCAGGATTAGAATTCATACTCTCCCTGTTTCTACCTTTGTATCTTACAGCAACTATTACAGCAATCTGACTCTTTTTGCTGAAGTCAACCAACTATGTTATAGTAAAATCATGTACGGTATTTTGTGTATCTGGTTTACAAGCTTTTCAATTGTCAACACTTTTTATTCTGAAGGGGCATACCCAAGGAGAAAAATAGTTACAACTCAAAGAGGAAATGAATGTTATCAAAACAATAAAATCATGGATCACATCTAAATTGAAATCCAGAAGAAAAACCTTTTCTACCATGACTCCTGCTCTCCGAACATCTTCATATATAAAGAGATATAAATTATATAACGTACATAGACTTGAAATTAAATTTTGGTGAGCCCAATAAAGATTTCTTTTCATATTAGTTCTGTAAGATACGACAAAATTATACTATCTACATACACATACACATTTGTGCTACAATAGATTTTCCAGAAATTTCATAGATTTAGCCATATTAGTGGGACATAGTCTAAATCAGTTTTTCTCAACCTTGGCAACATTAAGATGGATGGACTTCAACTCCCTAAATTCCATATCCAGCATGGCTGGCTAGGGAATTTTGGGACTTAAAGTTTTCCCATCTTAAAGTTGTCAAATTTGAGAAATGGTGTTTTTTATACTGCCCAGCCAAATGTCTATGGAGATTCTCAGTCATCCAGGTCATAGTTGTCCCAAAGATGCTTTTTCACGAGGCAACTGGACTTCCTTGTTTTTCTTTGAAGACAGTTCACTTTTCATCTAAGAAGCTTCTTCAGCTCTGACTGGATGGTGGGGAATGGAAGGATTTATACTCCTTGCAGACAGCTGGTCATTTGCATTCTTTAGAGCAGTGGTGGCGAACCTATGGCACGGGTGCCAGAGGTGGCACTTAGAGCCCTCTCTGTGAGCACGCGCGCCGTCACCCCAGTCCTAGGCCTTTAGCTGGGTTTTATAAAACTTTTTCACTTTAGGCCTCCGCCGCCATGTGCAAAAAAAAAAAAAGTTAAATCAGTCAATTTCAACTTCTTGCGGGGGAAAAAAAGATCTTGCAAAGTTGGAATTGATTGATTGAACTTTTTAGTCCTACCCAGTCTGCCGTTACCACCACAGCCACACCCACCCAGTGGGCCACACCCACCCGGCACTTGACGATGCATAAGTGGGTTTTGGGTTGCAGTTTGGGCACTCAGTCTCTAAAAGGTTCGCCATCACTGCTTTAGAGAGTCATTGAGGCCACCTGCAGGTTTATGTGTGTTTTACAGGATCACCTCAGTATTCAAATGCGTGTCGAACTGAGGAAAGGACTGTTGTAGACTGGAGATAGATGATGTTGCATTCCTCCCCCTCTGTTGAGAGAGAAGGCTGTTCAATTTGGAATAACCAGCTCTCTACGAGGAGTATAAATCCTTCCACTCTCCACCATCCAGTCAGAGCTAAAGAAACTTCTTGGATGAGAAGAGAAACATCTTCAAAGAAAAGCAAGAATGCCCAGCCAAAGTTGGGAAATCTTGAATATTCAAAAGATATTCAAACTTTAATCTAATTCAGGGGTGTCAAACTGGTGGCCTGCAGGTCGGATGCATCACATACAGGCCACGCTGTCCCCCCTGCTCTGCAAAGGCAAAAAAGTCACAATATGTCACGATACATCACATGATGCAATTGAGTTGACATCTATGATCTAATTAATCAAGTCACAGAATATATTACCTCATCTATGAATAGTCACTCATCTTCTATTATCTCAAAACTCATGCCATACTCCCTACTTTTGTATATGCCTTATTTTTCAAAATGAGACAAGCCATGTTAAAAAAGTATGCACACAAAGGGTGGAGCTAAGCAAAATACAGAATAAAAGTGGGTCAGTGACAAAAAAATCCTCCCAAAATATCAGCAATGATATGTAAACCTGTCATGAAAATAGCTAAGTCCATAGTGACTGATTTGAAAAAAAATACCTGAATTTGTGTTTCACATAGAATGCATTAAAAAAAGAGAGACATGGGACATGATAGAGATTCCAGGTGTTCTCCTTCAATGAGCCTGTTTGGAGGCTGCATCTCTGTACCGCAGTCTTAACTAACAGACAGCATCAAAGCTTTCGTTCTGTCACCATTCATCCCATCTCCTGTACCAGGCAAAACCCGTGGGCTCAATTCACCTTAAAGGCCCAGCTCGGGCCCATCCAGGATCTGCCTCCTATTCTCCACCGCAGCTCCATTTCCCAGCCGCTTCCCCCCCCCCCCCCGCTAACTCCCTGATTGAACAGGTCTTTCTGCTTAGCTCCCTGAAGAGCAGAGTTAGCATCTCTCTGCCGAGGAAGTGGATCCGTAGTCAGCTGGCTTCATCTGCACCTACAGCAGGGAGAGAAAGTGAGGGTTGGGCAAAAGACCGTATTGTTCTGAAGTTTTAGATCTTCGGGGCCCTATAGAGAACTTCAACAGTAATGAGCCAAAAGCACGGGCCTCTCGAACTCATAACTGGCATAGATTTTCCGCTGGATCCAGATTGGGCATCATGCATCAGAGAGAGAGGGAACTCAAGCAGGCAGACAAGCCAGCACTGTTTATAAAAAGACACTTCATGTGGTGCTTAAACCGAGAAGACTGCAGGCTTGTGAAATCATTCTCAAATATGCCTATGTCACTTTGACATCTTCACTCCAATCAAGATCCTAGTGGTGTTCTCCATCTGGTTTTTAAGAGCAGTGTTCCTAGCAGTCATTTTTCAGATTTTTCATAGAAGGAGGATCTACAGGTGGAAAAAAAGGGTGTGAGGCGGGGGAGTTGGTAATTTGGTTCTCCAGAAGAAGCAAGAAGGGCTCCAAAATACTTGTGGAAATCAGCTCTCCCTCCCTCCGGGACAGGCAGCAGACTCCAAAGGCCTGCCTATTTCTGCTCCCGAGTAAACATGCAAACCAGTCCTTCATTTGGGGGAAAACTACTGGCATAACATGTGCCGTCCCCATTGTCTTTGTTTTGGCTTGCCACCAAGCGGCTGTGTCCTGATTTTATATGTGAAGGCAAAGTGTCAGGCAAAGCTGTTGGTTTTGCTGTCCTCCCACATTATGATTGTCACCAGCCAGCTGGAAACCATCTGCCACCAATTACAGCAGTGATGTAGGTACAAGAAGGGGGCTTGGGGAGGTGGTCAGTTTTGACAGACGGGTCATCTGGCCCACTTTATTGAGCACACTAAACGGGAGCATGCATCGGTTGAAACAAGGAGCTGAGTGATAAGGCAGGCGAGTCCGCTGTCTCAAAACCTTGGCAGGCCCCCTTCCTTCCGCCTGCCAAACAGCTGTTGGCTCTCTCAAACCTGGCAAGTTGCCTGATTTAATGTGAAGCTCCCCAAGTTGTTTGGTGAACATTTGTTTGAGAGGTCCGGCTATGCAGCTGATTGCAGAGGGGGGCTGTCAGTGATACGAAGCTAATATTATCCTGTTATCGAGCAATCCAAGGTTGCTTCCCTTTTCCATCCTTCCAACGGGTCTCCTTACAGTAGCTCCCACATTTCTTCCTGCCTGGACTAGATTGTAGTCTTCTCTGAGTTACTCTGGTTAACAGATTGAAGCGGAATCCAGACAAGTCTGTAGGAGTTGGGGAGTCAGTTTGAGAGACTCTTGTTTTTTGTCCTCAGGGGACAGGTTTTCTGTGACATCCAAGAAATTTGTAAGAGAAACACACATATGCATATGTATATCTAAACATTTATAAATAAAGTTGATAATAGAAAAGTTCCTGACCAAGTTGAACCCCAATTACAGTACATGCTGGACAGGTTCATTTCTCATGTTTAGCTGCGTTTAACCATGAAGAAGCTACAATAGTAAGCAAAATATTATCTATTTAAACTAGCTATAAATTTATTTACATGTATACATCCAACCAATATTCCTCAACAGAGGAATAGAATAGAACAGAACAATAACTTTATTGTCATTTTGAATGTACACTAATCGGCATACATGAAAATGAAATTTCATTGCATACAGTTCTTAACGGGTCATCACCTCCAATATACACTACATAAATATGACAAAAATAAATAAATAAATACAGAATTATGCATATACCCACATATATTATATGACAGAGAAACAACACTGCAAAATCCTGCAAAAGGACATTTGTTATAAAAAAATAATTGAATTTTGACATAATTGTCATTTACATTCTTATTGGTTGGTGTTGGGAGTTTTTTTGGGTCCCTTTGAGTCAATTTTTTACTCCTGGCAACTGCCTGCAGTTTTCTCAGCAACATTTCAGAAGTGATTTGCCATTGGCTCCTTCCCATGGCGGAGAGAGAACAACTGGCTCAGGATCACCCAGTGAAGTTTGCTGACTAAGGCTGGACTAGAATTCACAGTCTCCCAGTTTCTAGCCAGGAGCCTTAAATGCTACACCAAACTATTGCAATTTCTTAGAATGCATTCTAATAACATGGATGTGTGTTTTGAGATAAGCAAGAGATAGAGGGGGAAAGGAAATAAGTTACATATTTAACATTATTCACTGTACCTCTCCATACCTTTCTAACCAACCTTGCTTTCAAAATGTCCATACATTAATTTATGCATTGCCTTTTCGTCTCGCCTGTCTCTTTTATGCCATCATGACCTTCTCAGTCTTCTCCTTGATTCATTCATTCTTCTTTTATGCATCCATTCTTAGGCTGTTTAGCATCAACCATCAACAGAAAAGGAAGAATCAGTCAAGAAATCAGCAGATTAGTGCTTGGCAGAGTAGCCACGGAGACATTGGAAAAGATAGGATGGTTGCGATTGGTGTGAGTTCAAGTATTGTGATACAGGTAATCCTCAATTTAGGACCAGTTGCTTAGTGACTGTTGAAAGTTACAACAGACCCCCGCCCAACTAATTATGACCTGGTTCTGAAGTTCTGACGGCTGCCGACTCCAACCCCTGCAGTCACGTGATCACATTTTGGGTGCTCAGCAACTGGTCCAGCTTTTTGCAGCGTCCCACAGTCAGGTGACTGTGATTTGTGACATTTTTGCAGGACACCAATGTTTACTTCTAGTTTCCAGCAAAAACCACCCATAGCGAACAATAGTTCATTTAACAATCGTAGTGGTCACTTTACAACCATGGTGTTCATTTAAGGACCACCACAAAACAGGTTATAAAATTGGGTTTGTCACTTGATGACCTGCTTTATGACTATCACAACTTATTGCCAGGCCCAATTATGGTCATAAGGTGAATACCTATATTTGATTTAATGTGAAATGTAAATTGAAACCAGGTTGCATGCAGAATTGAGGCTAGGGCACAGGTCGGCAACCTGCGGCTCCGGAGCCGCATGCGGCTCTTTGAGCCTTCCCCTGTGGCTCCCAGCCTCCTCTGCCTTTGCAGAGAGAGACAGAGACAGAGAGAGGCAATTGCACTTCCCTGCTTCTCTCTCTCTCTCTCTCTCTCTCTCTCTCTCTCTCTGTGTGTGTGTGTGTGTGTGTGTAAAAGAGAGTGCACTCACAGTGTTCTCCGAGGAGCTGAAAAGCTTTCTGGGCGGAGCTCCTCCCTTTGCTGCGTCTCTGAAGGAAGCAGGAAGCAGGAAGGGCAGGAGAGAGCTAGCTAGCCCAGCTAGGCTGACTCAGGAATTCTGGGAGTTGAAGTCCATGAGTCATAAAAGAGACGAGGTTGCCTACCCCTGATCTTGTTGGACAACAGCTTGAAGCTTGCCAGGTGAGCAGCAGATAGGAGGGGGGGGGGAGAAAGAGAGAGAGAGGGAGAGAGAGAGAGTGGGAGCGGGGGAAGAGGAGTGGCAGATCAAGGGCAGATAGAGAGGGAGGGAGAGAGAGAGACCCTTTTGACATCTAAAATGAAGATAACACTGCATATATCCTTTTTTTACCTTTGTGTGTATGTAATTTTATTCTCTTAAAGCATTCTCTTGGTGATCATTGTTTTAATAGTATGGATATTCCCAAGAGTCATATTTTTACTTTTATTTTTAATGTGTATATGTGTGTGTGTGTGTGTGTGTGTGTGTATATATACACACACACACACACATATACACATACACACACACACATACACATACACACACCAATAATAAAGGTAAAAAAGGATATATGCAGTGTTATCTTCATTTTAGATACCAGAAGGGTTTTGCGGCTCCCAGTGTTTTGTTTTTGGTGGGAAACGGGTCCAAGTGGCTCTTTGAGTGTTTTGGGTTGCCTACCCCCGGGCTAGGGCATCAACAGTTGCTGTTGGGGTTTTAGACACTGCTGATCATTGGGTATACAAAATGGAGAAAATGTAGACTTCGACAAAAACAGTACAAGGTTTTTTTTTTTTTTAAAAAAAGAGGCTTATTACATTGGAACAAAAATTTAATATAACTGAATAACATGAATGTGGTCATAGCAACACTAAAATAGAATGAGATGCCTGAATCTATGGTAGAACTTTATTTTTTTATTTTGCTTTCTATAATTACACTGTGACTTTGTAAACCATAAATTTAAATTAAAAACATATTTGTTTTATCCTTCACTGTAATATTTTATTCATATGTGTATAAAATTTTATGTTTAAAAATTTTCATTGCCTATTTATGTCAAGCTGGAATTAATTATCATATTTTCCATAGAAGTGTCACTTGGTTATAGTACGGATTTGAATAATGTTAACATTTCATGGGTTTAATTATCTGCACTTACCAAGACCTGCCCTGTATTCAAATGCCAAACCTTTATGTCTACAAAAGCCAGAACTGTGAAAGCAAAGGTGACCTGTGACACTACCCAGAATTTTCACTAGAAGCAGAAACGAGCAGGTTCAAATTATTCTATCTTCAGACCCATTATATGAAGATTTAGTTCACAAGAAAAAGCTCTAATGTTGGGAAAGGTAGAAGGAAAAAGAAGAAGAGGAGAATCAGAGTAAGGTGGATGGACCTGGTTACGATGCTGATGAGTGCATTATTAGAAGACCTGAAAGACCAGGTAAAGGATAGATTCTCATGGAGAAAATCTATGTGATTAAGAGTCAAAAATGCCTCACTGGCACTATACTTAATCTGTTCTGTAATTCAGTTCTTGCTTAACTCAGCATCCATTCATTCTTGAGTCTATTTATTACCACATGCACATCTTAAGTTCCAATTCCCACTGCATTCAACTTACTGTTATATTTCTCCAACTTTTATTTCTATATAACAAAGGGGGTCATTTTCATTTTTTTTTCTATAAATATTATTTCCATCAATCCATGTACTATCCACTATCTTTTCCACCAGCATCTACATATCAAAATGTTTCCATTCAGTTCCCCATCTTTAGTAAAGACTATCCCAAGTTACATAACTTATCACATAAATCACTGAGCAGCAGTAATTGAGACCAGGATTTCCATATTAAGCAAGGCAATAGTAAAACATGACATCACAAAACCATGTTGCTCAATGGTTTCTGTTCTAGCAGTCTCTGATCACCATCATGAAGCGAATCACTGCTGGTTATTAAGCAGGGACCTCAGGTAAATGCAACTTCTGACTTTCTGTTGGCTTCCCCATTGACTTTGCTTGTGGGGTTCCAGGAGAAAAGCTGGCAAATTGGAATCGTGAACTTGAGATGCTGCAATGGTCAGAACACCAGGATAGTTGCCAAATGCTTTGATGACAATCATATGATTGAAGGAGAACTGCAATGGCCAGAAACTCAAGTACTGGTCATAATCATCATTCGTGTTGCATTGTCACATGTTTGAACAATCACGGAATGAGTGGTTGTTAAATGAGGACCACCTGCACTTATTTTTTCATCATTTACAACTTGCAATCATTCACTCCAGTTCACTCCATTTTCCTTATTAAAAATAGCTTTCTTGATCTTTGAAATATTTGGTTTTAAATCTATTCAACATTTTGTGCAAATCATTGGGATTCTCGGTCAATGGCAGAACATCATCTACATTTAAAAGCACCTGCCCATGCATATTTGCAACACCGTATCTTTAAACATCACTCTATGCACTCATTGACAAAATATATGAAATAATCACGGGAAGATGGCGTATCCTTTTTTAATGTCATCTTTGTGTTGAATCATTTAAAAAATATTTCATTTATTCTTGTGCATGTTTGACTTTCACCATGGCCTGCTCATCAAATTCAAAACCACCCTTCAACTGTATATAATAGTAATAGTAGTAGTAGTAGTAATAATAATATAATAATAAAGTTGGAAGGGACCTTGGAGGTCATCTAGTCCAGTGGTTCTTAACCTTTTTGAACGAATCGCCCCCTTGAGCCAATAAGGAAGTTGTCATCGCCCCCCTCCCCCAACATAACCTCTCAATCACAACATAGGAAATAATTCTTCAATTTATGCAAACACTTTTTTTGTTTTCTTTAAAATTGTCATCAGGACATATCAATGCAAATAATTTATTTCCAGTCTTTTTCCCATATCTCCCATATTGTGGCCAATGGCGCGCTACTGTATGGGTAGAGGCTGCTGCGCAATGCGCATGAAGATAAGCGATGCATCTTCACATATGTACGGCGTTCTGTACTGAAGCTAGCTGGAGGAACATTTGAAAACACAATTCAATTCGATCTGATGTTTTGGTACAACAGATATACAGCAATTCACTGTACGAAAAAGTCTCAAAAGTGTCCCCAAAACTTCTCGCTCCATTGCCCCCATATCGCCCCCTTTTTGTTCCTTTGCCCCTGCATTGCCCCTTTTTGTTCCATTGCCCCCCTGAAAAATGAAATCACCCCCTGGGGGGCAATATCGCCCAGGTTAAGAACCACTGATTTAGTCTAACACCCTGCTCAGGCAGGAAACCCTATACCATTTCGGACGAATGGCTGTCCAGTCTCTTCTTAAAAACTTCCAGTGTTGGAGCATTCACCGCTTCTGGAGGCAGGTTGTTCCACTGGTTAATTGTTCTAATTATCAGGAAGTTTCTCCTTAGTTCTAGGTTGCTTCTCTCCTTGATTAGTTTCCACCCATTGCTTCTTGTCTGCCTTCAGGCACTTTGGAAAATAGCTTGACTCCCTCTTCTTTGTGGCAGCCCCTGAGATATTAGAATACTGCTATCATGTCCCCCCCTTGTCCTTCTCTCCATTAAAATAGACATACCCAATTCCAGCAGCCTTTCCTTATATGCTTTGGCCTCCAGTCTCCTAATCATCTTTGTTGCTCTTCTCTGTACTCTTTCTAGAGCAGACATGTCAAACACAAGGCCCAGGGGCCGGATGCAGCCTGCAAAGTGGTGTCATATGGCCCACGAAGCCATCCTGGAAACAGTGAGGGAACAGCCCCCTCTGCCTTGGCCCTGGCCAAGGCCTGCCAGGAGCCAAAGTACAATTTTGTGGTGGCCATCTATGCTGAAACGGATTCAGTCTTAGCTCCACAAGGCTGTCTGGAAACAACAAGGAACCAGGAGAACCTTGAGCAGCAGCCTTGAGGAAGCGGGGTTGGGTTTGTTGCCGTGGTTGCTCAAGGGCCAGTCTGGGCATTTGACCTCTGCTGCCCAGGGCTCTGGCAGCCCGCACCACCATCCAGCCCCTCCCCCATGGCCTGAGAGGAACAGTGAGGCTCCTCCAGTGGACCATGCCTTGGCACTTGCCCTGGTCCCACCTCCTTCTGCCAGAGACCCTCAGATCTGTCCCACTCCTGCCTAGGCTCCCACAGGCACCCTTGGCGCGAATGATGTAGAGCTGGCCATGCCCATTCAGTAGGCCACACCCACTCCCTCCATGTCTACCTAACAGGACACACCCACCCTGGCCACACCCACTCATCCCCTGAGGGTAACTGCAATGCTGATGTGGCCCTCAATGAAATTGAGTTTGACACCCCTGTTCTAGAGTCTCAACATCTTTTTTACGTCGTGGTGACCAAAACTGGATGCAGTATTCCAAGTGTGGCCTTACCAAGGCATTGTAAAGTGGTATTAATACTTCACGTGACCTTGATTCTGTCCCTCTGTTAATGCAGCCCAGCACTGTGTTGGCCTTTTTGGCAGCTGCAGCACACTGCTGGCTCACTGAAATATTCCTTAATTCAATTTTATTCACTTTCTCATACTCTTTAAATCAACAAACATACAAAACACCTTTTTTTTGACAGTTGAAGAGCAAAAATTTGGACTGCACATCATCTGCCTGATACACACTACATTGCACTTCCTTTTCAATTCTTGTACCCTTTCTGTCCCTTTCTGAGGCAATTAACAAAATCTCCCATGTAGTTTTTGTATTTGTTCTTACCACTTTTCTCTTGGTTAAAAGAATACTAATGACATTCTTACAATCATCAGGCACAAATGCAGTCTTTGCACATATGTGAGATATGATGCACCTTCTCTCTATTAATAGAATGCAACCATATTTTAACATTGCTCCAGTTGCAGTATACCTGCAGCCAACATTTATATAATATCTAAGACTTTATCTTCATCCTGTTTTACTTGGATACTAATATTTATTTGTTTCTATCCCATTGCTTAACAGATTGCTTTCATTCCTGTACAAATGTTTAAAATTCTCCTTCTAGGCCTTCTTAGCTTCAGTCATATCCCAGATCATGTCATCGCTTTTATTTTTCCTCTGTTGAAAGCTCCTTGTTTAGCCCACTTCACTCACTTTCAAAAAAGTTTTTTCACTTCATCACTTGATTTTTCACTCTCTGCAAGGTACTGTGCATTGCAGAAGGACACACCCAGAAAAGTCACTTAATCAACCTCAGAGAAATAATGGAGAAGAAAACATGGCATTTTGCTATATAGAGGTGTACCTTGTTAATTATGTATCCTTGTGGCTGCTGGTTTTGCCTTTGAATCTCACTGCTCTGGAATTCTGGAGCTCTTTCACTCTTGTAAATGCTTTGGTCTCCTTTCTCATCCTTGAGAATACTTAAAAGGTGTTCTTAAAATCTATTCTCACTTTTTAATGTTGAAAGAAATGCTCCTTTTCCAGTGAAAGGAACACTGATTTAACACCCTTGGTAACTTCTCACAGCAAACACAGGTTCTTCTTTTTTCTTTGCAGATTTTTAAAGAGCAGTCTTCCGAACTGTGCATGAAGTGTGTCAAAATAAATAAATGGTCAATCTTCCAAGCTTGAGTGATAACTGTAAGGCTATGAAGGACAATTTCCTATTTCCTTACAGTGAGCTACCCCATCAAGGGTGAAGATGAAAGGTTCATCAAGAAGAAGAACAGTATATTGCTTTCTCACCTCACATTCTTTCTCAAAGTGACAGAATAAAAAACAAAAAAGATGCTGAAATCATACAGGGCTGGAAATTGTGTCATAAAAACTTAGCTATTTTGACAAAAGTCTTCCGGATAATGTTAGCCTCTGTCAATATTTCACGGTCAGGGAAAGGAGAAGTATAGACCTGCAATAACTGGAAGGACCCGAAGCCTTTCCCACTGGGATTAATAAATGAAAGAAAATAGCCCTTTGGTATTTAAAACCAAACCAAAGAAAAACAAAACACTTCTCTTATTAATCATACCGAACTGCCAAACTCCATTTGTTCACTTCTTGTCTTAAACTAACTAGCAGGGCAATGTAGTAGTTATGTCACTCAACAGCAAGCTTGTTTAATGGTGGCTTCCGCTTACATAAGCAGACAAAAGATTGCAGCCTAAGGCTCGTTTTTACTTTAGCCATTCTAAATTTAACAGTTTGTTTTGATTTCATTATGATTCACTTCTTCACTTTCTAAGACTTTGCAACTACTATGGAAAGGCCATCTTATCTTCTGTTGTCCTTTGTGTTCTTGATTTCTTGGGGCTTTGCAAAAGGAAACCCCGACTTCTAAGGAATCTTATTTGGTTTGATGGATGTCTAATAACATGCTAGAATACTGGCGATTAGAAGCTAGGAAGATACATTCAGCGATTCCTCATTTGCTCAGGCCTCCCTCATCTTCTGCCTGAATGGAAACTGCACACTCTTCATTTGTTCCTGAAAGTAGGTCACTTGGGAAGCTACGCTACTCCTCCCCCCCCCCAACACACAACAGGACAAGACCCCGGCTGGCAAATCTTCTTGCTTGCCAGTTACTTCAATGTGAGGTCAAAAGCATAATAAGCCAGCAAATTGAAGAAATCTGCCCTTGCCAGTTTGCTGGTGTTTCTGGCCTAAGCAGGGCTCTGAGTTCAAGGCCAACAGATGAGAGGAACCATGAGGCAAGAACACAGGAGTCTGGGGTAAGGTGGTCATTTTCCCACAGTCAATTCCATAGCTAGGGATATCACCCTGGCATCCTTGACCCCTGCTGTGACAAGAGAAACTATATTTGTAGATCCTGTTACAGGGAAAACAGGAATTATTGAAAATCTCTTGCCACACAAAGGAGATGAAAAAAATAAAATCAAAATGGTTTTGTAGGCCATCTTTAATTTCTACAGACATATTACAAAATTTAGATGAGGGTTTAAGGGCACAGTGAAGGAAAACACAGCAAGTGACAAAGGCATCAAGTGTGAAAGTGCTGCATTGGCAGAGAAAGCCACAATTTGGGATGGGTAGGTGGGGTGCGGTGGAGACCATACTAGTAGTCCAAGGAAGAGTGCAAGTGCCAAAGGGGGCCTGAGGAAAGCTAAGAGAGGAGGACTAAGAGATGGGAAGGCTTGAAAATAGAGTTAGTTTTGCCCATTAACGGCAAACTGCAATGTATAAGAAGCTGCATTTCAGTCGGAAAGGCAACCCTGTGGAATATACTGTACTCTAGGTACTTATGGCTGAAATAACCACGCAAGTCAGTGATTCATCATCTACTTGTGAGCTCATGTGTAATGAAAGGAATGGGAGGGGAAGTGGGACAGGCAAAAAAAAAAAAAAAAGACTTGGTGGCCACGTGAAATTTGAGTCTGTAGAAAGCAGCCTTTTATCAGCAATAATCTCCTGAAAGCTGCATCCCATGGCAGTGGTGATGGTAGTAAGCGCGAAGGGGGAGGTCAGAACCAAGACAGGGTGAAGCCGCATATTCTTTATATTTTAGAGCACCCAGTATGCTTTTCTTCTTTCTGATACCTTCTTTTGTTTCTCTCCACACACCCAGACATCAGTGTGTGAGGGAATGGACAGACTGCAGTCCCAGGGGATCTATACTGATTCATTGCAATGGCATTTGGAGTTAGACTGTGATCTTGCTTTCCAAAGTGTCTTTCTGGAGGCTTCTCACTTAGGGCTCTGAGGAAATCATCTGGTGAAAAGTGCATGCTCCTCCTTCTCCTTCTCCCCTGTTTGACTGTGGGACCTCCTTTTGGATAATTCTCCCCCTGCAGTGATTGCCTTTGGCCGATCTGCCATTCCCTCCTTCCCACTGAAGACAAGATGACACAAAGTATCCAGCAAATGAGATTATCTAATATTCTCATGGCTGATCTGTCACTCAACAGAGGCAGGGCCATAAATTGTAAACTGGACCAGTGCTTGATAGAGGAAGTTGGCTGTGGTTCTGAAAAGCTTCTGGGTGATAGGAAAGGACACAGTGAGAATTATATAAAACCCAGCAGATGTGGGCATGACATAACATATCTTTATTTTTTTGCTCTCAGAGCTTAAGGGAAGTTGGATCATATACATTTATTTCTCAACTTATGACCACAATCGAGCCCAATATTTTCATTGCTAAGCAAGACAATTGTTAAATGAGTTGTGACCCATTTTACAACCTTTTTGCCACAGTTGTTAAACAAATCACTGCAGTTGTTAAGTGAATCTGGCTTCCCCATTGACTCTGCTTGTCAGAAGCCAGCTGGGAAGATTACAAATGATGATCACATGACCCCAGCACACCGCAACTGTCATAAGTACCTGCCAGCTGCCAAGCATCTGAATTCTGATCACGTGACTTTGGGGATGCTGCAATAATTGTGTGAAAACCAGTCATAGGTCACTTTCTTCAGTGCCATTGTTACTTTGTAACTATGTCTATACCATTCTGATGGCACTTCTATACATCCCTTCCTGCAACCACTGAGGGCCAGAACCTGTATAGCTCTTAAGGAATGTATTGTACATAGCCATCTAAAATATAGAGGTCTGTGACTTCAGTTCCAGATAGAGAGTCTGAACCCCAAAGAAGAGTCCCAGTAAAAGATGAAAGTGATCACTCAGTGCCCCATGGTGGTCAGACTAACCAAAAAGGAAAATGCAGGGTATATTCTATATAAAAAATAGAGAAATCGCCACCATAGGAATAGGAGTGGAAGTCATGTGAAGCCTCAGGAGTTTCAAGCTTTCCTTCCCAACCATAAAGGACAATTTAATGCATAAATGAGACTTCAGCACTGATGACAATCAGAAAAGGAAGCCTTTTCAAGGAAGGAGATTTCAATTTTTCTATCTACTCATTTCAGTTAATGATTGATCAGCTAATTTATAACAGGAGCCAAAGTCTGCACGATGGACTCAGACCTCCATCACCTGCAACAGAACGGTGGAATGCCCCATGAGTCTGCATGATTCAAGGTAAGATTTGTGATCTGTGGGATATTCTTTAGAAGGGTGTCCAGGGAAAATGGGATTAGAATGACAATAGGCAGCCCTACTCCAACCTAAAGGGGGCCATGGCTCCGAACCCCTCTAAGGAAAGTGCTCTGCGTAAAGAGCAAGTGCTAAACTTGCAAAATCCTTCAGGGTTAATGGGATGGTATATATGAGAAGTTTGTGGTAAGCCTGCCTAAGTTACTGCAGATCTTGTATGGATTCTTGCTTGCAAAAGAGTTTCTTAAGGAGCACACCTGACTTAAACATGCTGGCAACAAGTATGTACTAGCCATACAATTAACATAATGGCTGCCAGCCTAAGTGATTGTTTTAAAATACTGAAGCTTCCTTGTAGAAGATAAGCCTATGGCCAAATAAAGCCGCCTTGATCTGAGGTAGTATATCCATGATTGATGGATGTTGAAGGAAAATAACAAGAAGTGACATTTAAATCTTGTCCCATTTATTCTTAGGGAAGTTGATCCCAGTTGAAAACAGTACTACACCAGAAAAGACCGTTAGCCTGATCCAATGGCATTCTTATAGCATCTATTTTCTATTCCTGTTTATGTTGTTATTATTATTGTTTTGGTGCTTGGATTTGTTCTGATTCATTTGATTATTGTTTGATTTATGGTCCCTAAGTAAATTAATCTTTCAGTCTTCATATTATCTTCCTAGGAGCCAAACAATCCTTCGGTTTTTCTAACTATAGAGCAAGTAAAACAATTTGCAATAGTGGCAAGTGTATGTGATCCTCCCGTTCTTTTGCTCCCGTTCTGCAAAATTGTATTTTTCAGTACGCAGGACACCAAAGCATTACCTAGTTAATTTCTTTACTAGGAAAAGTGCAGGCTGACATGTGTGACAAGGGTGGCCAGATGCAAAACAGCCTTAATTCCTGTCCGTTTTCTTCCTTATGCAGCCGTGGCATTTCAACAAGTTGACTTGCCTAGCAAACTGTTCTATGTTCTCCTCTCTTGTACAGAGCTATTAAAGATGCAGAAGCTCAATCAGTTTTTGCGCTAGGTTACCTTACTTAAAGATTGGATTAAGGAAACATGAACTAATTGTGGATGTAATGATTCTGTGCTTGCATTTCATGAACGATCTTTTTGGAGTGGCCTTGCAATCAGTCTGAAGCTCCAGGATAATACCCAAATTCTCAAGGCTTTGCTTAAGAAATGGGAGAACCCAGGAGCTGAACATCCTTTTAGGAACCTTCCAGGCTCCTTTGTAGAAAGTTCTTGTCATTTTTAAGAGTAACTGAAATTGTCATCTCTAGTCTTCCTGGAAACCTAACACACTAGTAGCTAACATTCCAATCCCGCACTGAGTAAAAAATTGACTCCAAATTTACTACTGCTTCAGAAGTATTTCATTAATGCTTTATTTTTCTGGAAGTTATTTCTTGAATACGTTTCAACAAACAAAATTTCCTCTCTGTGTGTGCTATTTTTACATTGAGTTTTTCCCTTTACCATCCCATTTCTTCTAGATCTATGTGGATAAGATAATTGTCAATTAGTCTTCTCTCTTTGGCGTGCATAATATGCTACTTACGTCATATATTTATTCTGCTTATGTTGGGCAGTTTGGTAAGAGAGCATATTGAAATTCTGTGATAAACATAGACTCTCCTGCTTGTAATGCCATAAAACATTATTAGAGATAGGAGACTTTTGTTGCTAATGCAATTTAGCATTTATTCAGTCACTACACCCAGAAAACAATTTTTATATAGTACTTGAGAGGCATAATAAAGCTATAAAATATGGCATATGAGTAAATCTACATTGCACATAATTCTCTGTTGCCTTTTCATTGTGATAATTTTTTTAAATGAACACCATTCCTGCTTTCCAAGGACAGCCGTTCTCAACAACGAATGTGATCTTGCAAACAACCGGGCCCTGGGCAGGATGAGCAGTTTTATCTTCAATATAGTTAATCCTTCCTTTCTGTTGTATTTGCAGATCTCCTTGCCTCAGCAGGATGCTCAGGCTTTCATGGGTAGTTTTCTCTCTATTTCTGCCATTAGGTAAGATTTTCTGTGGAAAAATTCATCCCTCACTTTTATGCCAGTTCATGCCTGCTGAGACAATACTGAGGCTTGGCATTGGATGGAAGAACATCTTCAAGTGAGAATTACAACCTGGACTACAATTCCATATATTGCAACCAGTAGGATTTACATTAAAGTAAACATTCAATAAATGAGGAAGTCACCTTAGTATTCAACCTCTCTTGAACTATACATTTTCCAGGGTCTTTCTTGCTAAGACTAGACCATTGTTGTTCTGGAAACCATGTTAAGGGTATCATTAAGTCCATTAGACTTAAGTCTATTGAATGTTGGGAAATACTAAGAACTATGGCAGAAGATATTATGAGGAAATTCAGATGAAGGAAGAATTAGAAGATTGGGTGGTGTGAATGGGTGGGGGATTGTCTTTTGCTCATGAAATCATAATTTCAGCTGACTGTCTTTCCTGCAGCATCTGCGAACACAGCTCCACAGTTCAACATGAGCAGCACGTTTAGGTTGCCAGAGGACACACCTATAGGTTAGTGATGGAGAAAGTTTTGTTTGGAATCAGAAAATTAAAGCCAGTATTTCTATATTTGTCAATGCTATTTTTCATAGCCTTCCTAGGCTAAGACCTATAATGAGACAGACTGTGGCTCCCATCATTTCAGCCAATAGTTGTGAAGATAGAGAAGGTATAAGCCTATGCATATTGAGGATGTGGTAAAAGGATTGTGGTAAGAGGACATGGTAAGAAGCTTCCAAAGCCCCTCTAGATCTGCTTATGCTAGCAGACCTGGGCACCCCGGGGAATGGGTGAAGTGATGAGACGGCTTGGTTGTTATTAAAATCCCTACATCTATTATTCATTACTTTGGCTCTTTTTTTATACTTTTTAATATTTTAAAAAATAATTTAATGATAATGGTTTTAGCTATTGTTTTAGTTTTGTTGTACGCCGCCTAGAGTCACTTTCTGATGAGATGGGTATATAAATGAAATTAAACTAAATAAATTAAGAAACCCAGAAACCATTCAGGTTTCTTTTAAAAGGTGTGACTTCAGGGAGACAATTGGAGGAAAAAGTCAGTGGCCATAAGGATTTTTTTTAAAACCAGGCATTTCTGTGGTTTTTTCCTGTCATCTTCTCTGTTTCTAGCCCTCATTTTTCATTGCAGGCACCTGGGTATTTCAGCTGGTGGCAGTGGATGCTGAAAACGATTCATTATACTATAGCATTGAGGGTGAAAATGCTTACTACTTCTCAGCTGATAGTAGAACAGGCAACGTGACGCTGAAGCAACCTGTGGATTATGAGGTAAAGATATGAAGGGACATAACCAGGGCTGGGCAGATGGCATCTCTGGCAACCTCCTTCTGAATGACCTCATTTAGTGACCACAATTGTGAGTGGCAACTCAGTCATTAAGTGAAATGATTGTTAAGTGAAATCACAACTGTATTTAATATCTTACTCCAGCTTTCCTTTGCTTTATTGACCTGCAAAGATGGTAAGTGTAAGAACTGGTCATAAAGTTACTTACTAGGTCCCTAGTGACTACTACACGAAGAGGTTTTTAAAACGCATTTGGCAAAAAACATGAAAGTGATTTACCACTCCTTTCTTCTGGACCTTGGAACTTTTCAAAAATGTCTTATTCTATTCAATAGCATTTCTTCCCTGATGGTCTTCCATCCAAGTATTAATCAGGTTCAATTCCACTTAGTTTTTTTTCAAGATCCATCAAGATTGGCTGGGCCCTGCCACAAATTGTGATCCCTGCAGGAATGCGAGTAAAAACTTTTGTTTTAAAAATATTGTTGTTCGTCACTCCAGTACACATTTAAATACTGTAAGGATAAATAACAAAGGAAAGAAATGGTGGATGGCCATGAAAGTCATATTCAGAAACCCCTTCCCCATTCAAGTGAAAGATGTAGGTGGAAGAAAAATGTAAAGAAGTGTTAAAGAGATTCTTGTGAATACAAGTTTTAATGTCATTTTAAACTGGAACCCTCAGAACAATAGCACAGGAACTACATTTTTTAAAAAAAGTAAGTCTGGAGAAAAAGTATACTGAAGAAAAAGAATAGCCTCTGGAGAATGGATGGAATACATGGTAATGCCAAGGGAGAGCCACAGTACTGGAAAATCAGACAAATGATCCAGTTTTGTTCTGTTTCAACTGTTTTTTATAGAACCAAGAAGGTCTCAGAATGAGGCTGAACCCTTTTCCTCCCTGCCTTTTTGAAGCTCCTCTCTTTGCCTAATCTTTTCAAACTGATCTTCCTTGCCCCCACACAAAGCTCCCTCCAGTTTCATCTAAACTAGAAATGGGGAATTATGGCCAATTTATGACTTGTGGATTTCAAGTCCCAGAGTTCCTGAGCCAGCATGATTGATCTAAACCATGGGTGTTCAATCTTTTTGCTTGCCTAGGCCACACGGAGTGAAGAGGACACACCTGATCTAAATCAAAGATTAGAAGCCTCCTTACTCTTCTCGCGGTATAGCCCAAGGGCAGAATCCTAAGAAGGAAATTGCAATATAGAGATACTAAAAATTCCATCCTCAATCAAGGACTCTCCCCATCATTACCTCAACATTCCATCTTCTTAACAATGGACTCCCCCAGCTTTGCTCCCAAAAGGCTTGTTTTGCCTTACAATTAACAATAACTGACACATACAACACATCAGGCACATACATACAAGCACTTGCGGCCTAAATGGCTTTTAGGGCACCTGAGTATTTTACAAATACTACATCACAAATTAGCAAATGTATGAAAAGAGAGAAGTCAAAAATCAACGCCATGTTTTTTGTTATCTCTCTTCTTTTTAGGTATTTTAATGTTTGTTAAATTTCCTTCATTTATCTCTTATTTCCTTTTATTTATCTTTCTCTCTTTCTGTGCACACTCACACTCACTCACATGCACACTTACTAAAAGAGCAGGGGAGATTTTAACATGAAGTAATTAGTTTCAGACTGTTATATTCAATTTTGGATGAAAAGTTAAATAATTTTATGCTTGCAATATTAACATCCTAAATGCTATTAATATTGATAGACATTTTCCTTTTTTCAATATTTCAATCTTTGTAAATAATAGAATGTTCATAATATATTACATACACTTTATTGCATTGAAATCTGCATTGAAAGAATACATTGTATCAAGATTTATAACATTGCAATAAAAGGATTAAAAGAAAAACAGCCTGCAAATACAATCCGAAGTACATAGATAAGATCTTTCTAGCTTCTCCAAAAGTTGGCAATAAATCAGAATGAAGGCGAATATATGTGTCCCAGGATAATATTGCAGGATCCAATCTGGGTCAGTTTATAGATGTTGAGAACTACAAGGTGGGAAACAAATCAGGCTTCTTACCTTGTAGTTCTCAAGTTCTATAAAAATCTTTGCTTTCTTATTTTTAGGGATCAGTCATTCTTACAACATGGTTTCTTCTCCTTGGTTGTGCTCCATACTTCTGAATTTTCCACAACCCTACCAGAACATCCACATTTGGTTTTAACTATCCCTGAATTAGATATTAACTCATGTTAGCCCGAAAGACTTCAATAGATCTGTCCTCCATGAATTTATCCAACCCTCTTTAAAGCCATCCAAATCAGTGACTTAACATCAGATAATGTAGGAATGAATTCCACAAATTAACTTCTTTTGTTCTAAAATATATTCTATCCAACTTAATTAGATGAACCCTGATCCTAATGTTCTGAGACGAGAGAACAGAAAAATGTCAATTGTTTTTCTCCAAACCCATGCATGAAGTCACATACTTTGATCATATCCACCTCCAAGTCACCCTTTTTTAAGCTAAAAAGCTCCAAATGTTCTAGTTTTTTCTCATAAGATAGGCATTCAGGCTCCCTGTTCAGATCATTTGAGCTGCCTTTTAGAATAATAGAGTAGAATAATAACTTTATTGTCACTTTGAATGTACACTAATTGGCATACATTAAAATGAAATTTCATTGTATTCAGCTCTCAAAGGATCACCTTAGATATACACTATATAAATATGACAAAAATAAATAAATAAATACAGAATTATGCATATACCCACATATATGACAAAGAGAAAACAACAGTCTAGTTTGGGTTATGTATGCATGTGCATGGCGAGAAAAACTAATCTTGCAAGTTTACCAGATGGATGGCATAGGGAATAAAGCTATTACAGAACTCTGCAGCTCTGTTACTTTATATCCTTTTTCAAATGTGCCAGAATTATGGATTTATATACCATAGATTTCCAATGATCCCTGACACAGAATTTGCCCTTTTCACTACTGCCCTTGTTGAATTCTCTGTTGTGATCCTAAGAACTTTTCCCTGCTTATTTACAGACAGTTTGCACCAATGTATGTTTCTTTTATCTCGTTTAAATTAAAATGCATTGATATTTGATTAATACTCATCTTTTCTTTTCTTGGATTACCATTGCCTCTAATTTGCTTAAAAGAAACATTAAGATGATTGGCCTACAATTACTCATCTCCCACAGGTGTCCTTTTTTCTTTTCTTTTTTTTAAAAATGGTGTCTTCACAAGATCTTATTTTGAACTGGAAGTAATCAGATTGATCCAGAATCAATAAAGACACAAAGTTCTGGAAATTTAGACTTAGTTGCTTAGCATGCATTCCCAAAATATCTATAACCTGAAAGGCTTCAGATTAAAGTTTTTTTCTTTTTTCTATTGTTTGTATACAGCAGTGATGATATCCACTGCTTCCTTCTGTTCTACCAGGTTATTCTCATTTTCACAATGTTTAATTTTTCATCTGTAACCAGATGAACATCATCAACAAACAACTCGCCTACCCCACCTCCTTGTCCCATCCCAATCTGGGTCAGAGACTTTTAGCGCAGATATCAAAGAAACATCATAGTAACTCACCTTTAGAGGTACTTGTCCTCTATATACTGTAGATCAGCGTTTCTCAATCTTGGTACCTAAGATGTGTGGCCACTGGCTAGAGAATTCTTGGAATTAAAGTCCACAGATCTTAAAATTGCTAGTAGATTATAGTATCTTATATATAGTGTAAACTGGGAGCAAAATATCCTGCAGATGCCTTGGACTTAACTTTCACTGTTGCTTATGCCATTTTGAGATTTTGAAAGTTGTATCCTTGAATATTAATAAGGGTCCAGGTTATTTATCCCTACTGTACAAGTTTTCTTATTTACAGGAAGAGCTGTAAACAAAGTAGAAATCACTCATTGGAAATTAGTTATTGGAGTTTGTTAGCTTTCACTTGTCTGCAAATCTGGACGGAAAGAAAACTACTGGCTTAAATAAATCAGGGCATAATTGATTTATTGGACTACTATATCTGGAATCATTTGCAGAAAAGATGGGAAGGGAATAATAGACTATGGGTAAGGACATAAATGATTCATAACTGAGGCATCTCATATAATCTGTCCTTGGGGAAGAAGTATTAATAAGAAATATGGTCTGGTTCATTCATCATTTAAAGCAGTGGTTCTCAACCTTTCTAATGCTGCGACCCCATAATACAGTTCCCCATGTTGTGGTGACCCCCAACCACTTATACATCACCGGGTGCCAGGGGTATGGCCAAAGAAAAGGGGGAAAAAATGGCAGACAGCCTTGTTTGGCGACCCACGTGAAATGGTTGTTCGACCCCAAATGGGGTCCCGACCCACAGGTTGAGAACCACTGATTTAAAGTTATAATGTAATTTCTCTTTCTGACGTAGTATTGCATGTGAATCCAACCTTAGGTTATATAGGGAGGCAGACAGAACCTTGTCAGGATCTCATCTGTGCAACCTTCTTTGGTCCATTGTTCCCTATATTGTCCATGATTCATGGAAGAGTTGAGGGTATTAAAAAGAATCAAGGGATATCTAGAGTCCTGCTGGAAAAAAATGGGCTATGAAGCTGATCAAACATGTATGGCTTAGAACCACTATTAAAGCATACCTTGTGGCGATAAGCAATACAGCCAAGCAATACTCCTTCATTCTTAATGTGTCTGCAGAAACCACCTGACTGCCCTGTTTAAGGTTACCCAGACCCTTCTAGGAAAGGGGAGGGGACAGAGACCTACTTTCAGGGCCACACAGAGTAATTTTCTATTCATCTGGCAGATAAAGCCATTCAGTTGGGTGCCAGACATAGGGCAAATCCTGTGGAGATGCCTAGGGAGTGACCCTACTCAGTTATCTGGAAACAGCTTTGATCCTATTGGACCCAAAAAAATGAACATGGTCCTTCAGATTGTAAGTGCCACCAGATATAAACTAGAGCTATGCCCTCCTGGTTTGTCAAGGCTGCTTGGGAGATGATATTTGGGTGAAGAGAATCTATGAAGATTCTCAATCATCCAGGTCATAATTATTCCAAAGATGCTTTTTTTTCCAAATACCAACTGGATTTCCTTTGATTTTTTTTTTCTTTGAAAATGTTTCGCTTCTCATCCAAGAAGCTTCTTCTGTTGTTTTGATAATCGGGTTGTAAGTCATGAATCCAGTAAATTTCTTCCTCTCCCCTTGCCCTACATTTTTTGGAGGCAATCCCCTATTCACCCTAACAGAACTGAAGAAGCTTCTTGAATGAGAAACAAAATATTTTCAAAGAACCCCCCCCCCAAAAAAAAAAAGTCCAATTGCCATTTGGAATAAAGCTCATGACATGTGGGTAAGTCTGAGCAATAATGAATTCATCCTTGATGGAGGGCGTATTTCAGCTTCGTTTGAAGACAAGCTGCTGCGCTTCTCTGCAAGAAACCATTGCTGAAGCCTGCCATTTTGGACAACTTTCAACCAGTTTCCCACCTTCTTTTTAGGGAAGCTGGTTGAGAAGTTGGTGGCATACAACTCTATAAGTTCAGAGGGTACTGAATGAAATGGATTATCTGGACCTCTTTCAAACATGTTTTTTTTAGATTATCTTTGGTGGGAGCAGGATGAGGATACTGCATCCATCTTTGTTCTTCTTGACCTCTTAGTAGTTTTTGATTCCATTGACCTTTTTGATACCATATCCTTTTCAGCTGACACAGAGAGTTAGGGGTGAGGGCACAGTTTTGTGCTGGGTCATCTCCTTCCTCCGAGACTGGTCCCAATCAGAATTGATATGAAGTGAGAGGTCCCTTTTTTGTGGGTTGTCACAGGGCTCAGGGCTTTCTCCATGCTTTTTAACACCTAAGTGGGATCATCTGCCATTACAGAATGACATATCATCAGTATGCTATCCAGTTATAGATCTCCATCCTGAGTGAACTAAGTGATGCTGTGTACATTCTTGAGGCCTGAGACTATTTGAGGTTATGGGGGTCTGGATGGGGAACAGCAGGCTTCATCTGAACCCTGGTAAGATGGAGTGGGTAGCGGGCTCTTCTGTATGGGCATTTAGCATCTTTGGTCTTGGATGGGGTTGCACTGCCCTAGGCAGACCTGGTGCATAATCTGGGGGTCCTCTTGGACTCACAACCCCTGCTTGAGGAGCAGGTGGCAGGCCTGGCTAGGAGGATCTTTGCTCAACTTTGTGTTGTGCAATAAGTTACATCCTTTCCTGCATTGGGAGGCTCTCCACTCAGTTATTTATTCCCTGGTCATCTCTCATTTGGATCATTGCAATGCGCTCTACATGGGGTACTGCTGAAGAGTATTCAGAACCATCAGCTGATGAAGAATGTAGCTATGCAAGCAATTCTGGGTGCCCCAAGGATGGACATGTAACAGCTTTTATTAATACAGGTAGTCCTTGACTTATGACCACAATTGAGCCCAACATTTCTGTTGCTAAACAAGATATGTGTTAAGTGAATTTTGCCCCATTTTATGACCTTTCTTGTTACAGTTGTTAAGTGAATCACTGCAGTTGTTAAGTTAGTAATACAGTTTTAAATGAATCTGGCTTCCTCATTGATTTTGCTTGTCAGAAGCTCGCAAAGGGGATCACATTACCCTGGGACACAGTAATGGTCATAAGAATGAACCAGTTGCTGAGCATCTGAATTATGATCACGTGATCATGGGATACTGCACTGGTTGTAAGTGTCTAAAACGGTCATAAGTCATTTTTTTTCAGTGCTGTAACTTTGAACAATCACTAAATGAACTGTTGTAAGTTGAGGACTACTTGTATATTGTATACAATTAATATGATTTCTATATTTTTATGGGTTTATTTATTAAATTTATATGCTGCCCATCTCACTCTAAAAAGCAATGAGATGGGCAGTAAATAAATACAATTTATTTATCAACCATAATGAAACCAAAGTATGATCATTATGTTGGCATATCATTATTAAAGTACTTCTGCTTTGCACTTTCTTTTCAGCAAACAAAAGCTATCCTGCTCAATGCAAAAGTGTCTGACTATAACAGTATATCAGTAAGTAAAGCAATTTGTTGGGAGAAAGACAAATCTGGAGGGATACATGGGGCACAGAATCCCCATGGTAGCGTGCTATGACGGGGAATAGGGCAATGAGGTGTGTTTGCTACTCAATGCTCAGTTAGGAGCTAGAGCACAGTTTGAGCAAGCTACTCTTTGACTAAAGCCACTGAATTAAATTAAATTAGTTATAACATTGAAAAAGCCTCCACACAACTCTATTAGCTAACACGACACAAAATCAAATGTAACAGCTGTGTTGAAAACATTTCTGTAGTTGCAATTTTTCTTATCCATTAACTTGCTGAGCTGCAACTGCTGTTGTTGATTATGATGACAGTGATGATTATATTTTTATATACTGACTACTGGAGTTTTGCCTTTTATTTTGCTGTCTAGTGGAGTTTTGAATCTTGTACTTTTGGGTCCAGGGCCTGATCTACTTTGTATATGGTGATCATATCTCAATACTTTTCTACTCATGAATGCTGAAGCCCTTCCGTTTAGTCTCTTATATCACTAGTTTTTACCTCTTCTTTTTTATCAACAGACTTTTAAAAAAATCACTATCATCGTAGAGGACCGGAATGACAATAAACCAATATTCCAGAATGAACCTTATATGACAGATGTCCTTGAGGTATCTATGTCCACATTATCTTCTGCTCAAGTTTATTCTAGAAATGGTGTTTCTTTGTGACTGTGTGTCCCATACAGATAATCCTCGAGTTACGATGGTAATTGGGAACAGAATATCCAATACTAAGCAATGCAATCATAAAACATGACTTTACATGATAACATTTGCTTAGTAGCGTTTATCCTGACAATCCTTGTTGCCATCGTTAACTGAATCCCACTGGTCGTTAGGTGAGGACTCACACTGATCCAAGCCGTTCCCAGCGTGGGCCTTCCCATCCTGAGCCTTGGAAAAGTAAGGCCCTCCTTCCTCTGCCTCCTCTTCAAGTCCCCCCACCCCTCTATCTCTCCACCAGACCCGTTTCTCCCCTTTTGGCTGGCCAGAACTCTGCTCACTTTGTACTTGGTGTGCCCTGCTGCTTTATCCAATCCACATGGGGCTTTCCTGTGAGGTTTTAAAGCCTTCCAAAGCCTTGCCAGGAAGCCACATGCAATCTGAACAAGGCCTGGTGCAGCCAGCAGGGGTAGCCTGCAATTGTCTCTCAGAAAACCAGGCTGGGCATACCTCATCAGCTGGAGGAGGAAGGAAATGGGGAAAGTAAACGAGGTGTCAGACCCAGCAGAGCCCAAGGCAGCCAAAAGGGTAAAAATGAGTGTAGGGGAGATGGAGAAGTGGGTTTAAGCGTTCCTGGGGTTGTACGTGCAGGTGGGATGCCAAATGTCAGAATTTTGATTACATCACCCTGGGTGTGCTATAACAGTTGTAACTTTGGGGACCAGACATAACTACCATTCGTTCAGCACCACCATAACTTCTAAATCGTCTCTGAACAAATGATTGTTGAACATGCTAAATAAAATTTAATTAAAAAGTAGACCTGCACAATGATTGGCAAAAGATAATTATAGAAACAGTGGAGATCAGAGGTGTGCATGTTTTGAAAATGAGTTCAGAGAAATGCTACACAGCTCACCACAAGCATGAATAAAAGGACCTGTTTGCCACTCATTGAAGCAGCTTCTCTTGTATTCAGTTTCTGCAGGAACTAAAAAAAAAGAGGGATTAATCTGTTGCAGCTGCAGAGACATTATATCATTTGGTTTCCCATATTTGAGAAATAACTTCCGTATCCAACTCTGTCCATTTCAACCAAATGATTTCATTCTCACAGTATTCCTTTCCAATATAGTACTGTATATGCTAGTCACTATTGCTATTGTTACAAGCAAGGAATGAATAAAGCTACTTGGGGGGGGCGGGATAAGGAAAATGAAGAAAAAATGCTGTTTTTAAATAGGGATTTTAAGAATTTGTTCGATGAAATACTAATAATTTAAAATTTGCAAGAAATTTTAGGGGTCCCAACCCCTGGAGCTGCAGCCTATTACTGCGACTGTTTGGGACTGGGTTGTGTGAGTGGCTGGCCGGCGCATGCACACACACACACCTCAACTTGCATGAGCAGTGGGCTGGTTCCCCTCTCCCCCACCCCGCCAGGCCATCAAGCTGTAAAGGTTGGGGACTGCTGATTTAGATGGTATTTAAGTACATTAGTTAGATAATGATAGAGCCTAAACCAGCAATATGTTAAATCTGTGTCATGTGTCATGACTTAGACAGAAAGTTTCATTGATGTCAATGGCAACTCTCCCTACTCAGCCTAATTGCTATCAAAATACTGGATTTTTATATGCTTGTAATCAATTAAGACAGTTCTAATTCATTTTTCCTTATTTATTGCAATCCCAATTGGTGCAAAATAATTTAATTATAATTTAATTAAATAATAATTAATAAAGCTTTACATTATTTTGTGCACTGTAATTTAAAAATAATATTTAGGCCGTTTTCCTCAGACATTTTGATCTTGCCTCATTCCTTAGATGTTACTTCATGTTTACTTCAACATGTAGAATGGTAGCCTTTGCATGTTAGACTAACTAAACCTGAATGCTCTTTAACAGTAATGAATTCAAGGGATAGAGAAAGTTGCTTGTTTTCTCCAGCATCAGGCTGGATTGAGACACAGAATGAGATGTTAGCCCTCATGTAGTGCCTCTTATGTCCCAGAGAAATAGTCCTATATTACCCAAGTTTCTTGTAACTCCTCAACTTCCTGGCTGAATTTTCGATAGCTTGCAATTCTTCACATTTTCAGGATATCATGATTGGCATACATGGAAAAAGCTGAGGAAGAATGCTATAACTTTTAGTTTTGCCATTCATTTTTTCAAACAACCGAGGGATTTATTTTTAATAGGACTATGCTCATTTCCAAAATAATCCAGAGGATGTACTTTGGACTTTACAGTACTTCCTTGCTATTGATTAAAGCAGCCCATTGTTTTAAAGTGGTGCCATTGTTTTAAGGAATGCAGCTCTTCAAGGAGTGGTATCTTTTTTTCAGATTCACTTTGTTTAATCAAAGCAGAAAAGTGTTGTCCGTGTGTAAAGTCCAAGGCAATTATTCAGAATCATTTTCAAAGCATGTGTAGTTCTGTTAGCAGTTTGTATATTAGTTTTGGAGGTTATACGTAGCTTCTGTTACTCTTCCTTCAACTCACTCCAACCTTCAACTCTGCAAACTGATTAACTTTGTTCCAGAACACAAAAAATGGTACTCCGATCTATAATGTGAGAGCTGTGGATATTGACAGTGAAGATGCTGGATGGGTATCCTATAAAATTGAAGAGGTGAGTGGGACCCTACAGTCACACTGAAGGGAGGATGCTATACTCCATTTTATATAGCAAATCCTGGCAGATGCCGTGTGAGATGGAAATCCTATTCAAGGCTGTCCATTGCTGGCATGGTAGTTCAAAACCTGGCACCGTTTGCATAGGGTCATTTATACATCTATCTGTGTCTGGGCGTTCAGCCACCAATTTGACTTTCCATTGAGAAGAACTGTCAAACTATAGATCACATGGTGGCCAGCTTGTAAGCTGAGGGCATATGCCAGTCCAATATCTGATTATTTTTCACATTAAACAATGCTGTACTTCAATGGTTAGATGGCTTAAATATTGTTATCTGAATGTAGATCTTTTAAACATTCATATTTTACTGTGTTTTTAATCTAGACAAAATGTTAATATATATTGTAAGTCCATGCATGATACATCATATGTCAAATAAATAAATAGCACTGAGTGTCCTAAGACTGGCCTTTTGTACATATTCTAAGTAATGTCTGCCCAGTGGCCCTTGTGCAGAAATAACTTCTTAGGATTGTGAATTTCCCCATTTAATGCATTAATTTAATACATAAAGCCGCCTGTAGCCATCTTTCTAAATGTAAAAAGTTGCAGAAAAAGTGCACATTTCTTTTTTGGAAAACACTTCTGAATAGAATGTGTGTTTCTGAGAATTCCATACAAAAACTGTACTGTAGTTACAACTGTAGAAGGTGCTTACAGCAAGGAGGATAATTTACACAGTTATACTGGAGAATTTTGGTTAATATTTCCCTGGGAATTTGCATGAATGAAAAATGGAATTCAAAAGATGTTACAGTTCTTTGCCATTTCCGCCAAATAAGCTACTTTAAAAAACCATTCCTGCAATGTAGGCAAAGATTCCTTCTTCCAATATTGTCCAACTAACAGCCTCGCGGCTGTGATCAAGTTTAACATCAATACAACCTCCTTTGTATCACAATCTGTAACAATACCTAACAAAAATAATTGCGGAGTGAATTTTACCCTCCTTCTAAAAATTCTCTGGATATTCCACCATATTTTGATCCAAAATGCTTTTATCTCTCTGCATGACCACAAAATATGATAATAGGAAGCCTCCTTATAACCACATCTCCAGCATTTAGGTTGCACGTCAGGGTACATGTAAGACATTTTTTGTGGATCAAGGTGCCATCTATAAAACATTTTATAAAAATTCTCCCTTAAATTCTGTGCTTGAGTAAATTTGACATTTCTCACCCAAATAATTTCCCAGGTGTCCAATGAAACTGGCTCACCAAAGTTCTGCGCCCATCTAATCATACAATCTTTAATTAGTTCCGTTTCTGAGTCCCATTCAACTAAAACCCCATAAATTCTCTTAATGTGGGTTTGTCTTTGATCCTTCAGTTGCTTAATAAGATTTTCATCTTCTCTAAGAAAACCCACCTTACAATCCATCTTCCATCTATCTAGTAGTTGCATATATTGGAACCAAGAATAAGTAAAATTTTCTTGTGCTAATTCTTCCCGTGATTTTATTTGCCAGTTTTGTCCATCCCATTTAAGTAACTGTCTATAAGACACCATATCCATTTTAACCCCTCTTTTTATTCCTTCTATCGCATGCCAAGGTATAGCCCATAATGGTACTTTAAAATCACTTTTATAATCTTTTCTCCAAATCCTAAGTAAAGAAATTCTTAAAATATGAGATTTAAAAGCCCAATCTATTTTTTTATTAAATATTAAATAGGCATGCCACCCATAAAGTAAATCCCATCCCTCTAGATAAAGTATCTCAGAATTTGTCAATTTTACCCAGTCACTAATTAATGTTAAAACCACCGCATCATAATATAATTTCAAATTTGGTACCTTGAGTCCGCCCCTCTCACGGAAGTCTTGCATAATTTTGAACTTAACCCTTGGTTTTTTCCCTGCCCAAATAAATTTATTGAGACCCTTCTGCCACTCATTTAAAGTAATCTCATTTTTCAAAATTGGTAACATTTGAAACAAAAAAAGAAACTTGGGTAGAATATTCATTTTTATCACTGCAATTCTTCCCATGAGGGATAATTGCAGCTTTTCCCAGTTCTTCAAGTCTTTCTGTACCCCGACCCACAACCTTTCATAATTGTTTTTAAATAATTTTGCATTAGAAACAGACAGCATCACCCCCAAATATTTTACCTTATTAACAATCTCAAAACCCGTCGAGTTAACCAAAATCTGCTTCTCCTGACTCGACATATTTTTAGGTAAAATTTTAGTCTTATTTACATTAATCTTAAAACCCGAGACCAAACCATAATGGTGAATCAACTGTAATAAGTTTACTACAGAATAATCAGGTTGCGACAAAGTAACAACCAAGTCATCCGCAAAAGCTCTCAACTTATATTCTTTTTTATTAACATATATTCCTTTAATTTCCTGAGACTCTCGAATTTTAATCAATAATATTTCCAATGTTAAAACAAACAACAATGGCGATAAAGGACACCCCTGTCTAGTACCTTTCTCTATTGTGAAAACCTCCGACAAACCTCCATTAACAATAAGTTGTGCTGTTTGTTTTTGATATATTACCTTAAGGGCTTGTAATATGTTTTCACCAAAATTCATTTCTTCCATTACTCTTAGCATAAAATGCCAATTCAGTTGGTCAAATGCTTTTTCAGCATCTAAAAATATGAGCCCTGCAGAAACTTGGTTGTTCTTATCTGAGTATTCTAGTAAATTAATAATTTGTCTAACATTGTTTTTCATATACCTTCCTGTTATAAACCCTGATTGATCTTTATGCACAAGATGATGCACCACCCTCATAAGCCTATTTACCAAAATTTTTACAAATATCTTATAATCCACGTTTAAAAGAGATATAGGCCTATAGTTTTTTGGTAAAGTAAGATCTTGATCCTCCTTTGGAATCAATGATATAAAAGCACTACGCCATGAAGGAGGAATCTCTAAACCCTGTAGGATACCATTAAAAAGATCATTTAATGGTTGAATCATCTCCTCCATTAAGGCTTTATAATAAACAGCTCTTAAAGCAACAAACGCAAGAGAAGTTTTTTGCTATCTGGGACAAATGGATAAAATTTATACAATTTAGATTGGGTATACAAAAATATTATATAGCCTTTTCATAAGTTTTATTTTTATATATATTATAGATATCTTTTTTATATATATAAATATAGAGTTTTTAATTTAATTTTTATTTTTTTTTTTATTATTTCTTAAGCCTATATTCTGCTCTGGGAAGCTCAGGGGGGGGGAAGGGAGGGTTTTTGGGAGGGGTGTGGGGTGGGGTTTTTTTTTATATATGTATTGTTTAATTTTTTTTTTCTCTTTTGTATATGTTGTTTTTTGTTCTGTATTGTTCTTGTTTTTTTTGTAAAATTTATAAAAATTTTAATAAAAAAAAAAAAAAAAGATGTTACAGTTCAGGAGTTTCAAAAGTTAATTGGAAGTGAAAATATATGCAGATGTTTAAAGGTTGTTACTTTTTAAAATTGTAAATGGAATCTTGATGAAACATTTTCTGTTTATAATTTACAATTTAAAAAAGTAATGACCTTCGAACATCTGTATATATTTTCATTTCTCATCATACAACCACAATTGGGACCAGAAGTAAGGCAATTGTTAAGTGAACCCCACCTAATTTTTCACCTTTTTTTGCCATGGTAGTTAAGCAATCACTGCAACTGTTACATGAATCACACGGTCGATAAGTGAATCCAGCTTCCCCCATTGACTTTGCTTGTCAGATGCCAGCTGGATAGGTTGGAAATGGTGATTATATGACTCTGGGATGTTGTCAGCATCATTACTAGATGCCGTATGCTTGCTACAGAAGCTGAGAATTAATCTGACCACTGGTGAAGGTTATTTTACCTGTTGACTCTGTGTGATGTAGATAGATATACTTTCTTCCCCCATCAGCTAATTAATAATAATAATAATATAACAACAACAACAACAACAACAACAACAACAACATAATAATAATAATAATAATAATAATAATAATAATAATAATAATAATAATAATGTTGGAAGGGACCTTGGAGGTCATCTAGTCCAACCCCCTGCTCAGGCAGGAAACCCTACACCATTTCGGACAAGTGGCTGTCCAGTCTCTTCTTAAAAACTTCCAGTGTTGGCGCATTCACCGCTTCTGGAGACAGGTTGTTCCACTGGTTAATTGTTCTAACTGTCAGGAAGTTTCTCCTTAGTTCTAGGTTGCTTCTCTCCTTGCTTAGTTTCCACCCATTGCTTCTTGTCCTGCCTTCAGGCGCCTTGGAAAATAGCTTGACTCCCTCTTCTTTGAGGCAGCCCCTGAGATATTGGAACACTGCTATCATGTCCCCCCTCGTCCTTCTTTTCGTTAAACTAGACATTCCCAATTCCATCAGCCTTTCCTTATATGTTTTAACCTCCAGTCCCCTAATCATCTTTGTTGCTCTTCTTTGTACTCTTTCTAGAGCCTCAACATCTTTTTTACATCATGGTGACCAAAACTGGATGCAGTATTCCAAGTGTGGCCTTACCAAGGCATTGTAAAGGACTTGTCACAAAGTCCTTTACAATGAGGAATGTCTATTTTATTCAAGGCAAAGTGCTTGTGCTTTATTACTGTTCATGTTTCTACCATGGGTCTCATTTACAGGTCATTCCAAACAATGCAGAGAATCATCAGCTTTTTATCATTCTGCAAAATGGCACCGTGGTGTTGAACGGCTCACTCAGTTACAACAATAAGAGCACTTTCTATCGAATCAAGATCTTTGCTACGGTGAGGCTCAGCTAAGATAAGCAAGGAAGATTCAGAGGCAGGGATGGGATGATAATTTCATTTCTGTGGAGAAGAAAAATTGTGATTAATTGCCATGAATAAGGCACTGTGCGTAGTAGCTTTCAACTGGGTTCTCAAGGATTTATATTGGTGTTCCAACAGTTAGTCTGTGAGTGTGCTAAGAGTGCAACTCCTAGATTTCACATGTAGCATGGGGTTGTCTGGTGAAAACTCGTTAGGGGATTCCAGCATATTTCCCTATCCCTTGTATAGCTTGAGCAGATTTATGGAGATATGACTAACAGTAGGGCAAGAACTAGATGGGATTATGTAATATGTTTTGTTAAGCATTCTGTCAGCAGTTCAGTTCCTGGATTAACCAACTCGGATTAGGAAGCAGTGATGGAAAGGCCCTGTTGCAACTGAGGCTGCCCTTCCTCCTCTTCTTTGGATCTTATACCATGGTCCGCTCACCAGTAGCCAAGCAGGTGCCTGGAATGCAGAATCACAGAACAGATCCATCAACTTGGAGCACACTGGGAAGGGCTCTTTCCTGCTTCAAAGCATCGATAACTGAACACAGCAGTTCAGGGGTTGTTATTAAAATCATCAATCTTGAGGAAGCCAAGGATGACATTGATGATATCAGCAGGAAATAATGGTTCTCAGCCATTGTGATAGTCCTTATGTCACAAAAAATGTTGTGCCACCCATTTGAAAAGCACAAAGATGTGGATAATAGAATATTTAGGCAGGGGTTTAGCCCTGGATTTGTTCTGTGCTGGCCATTTGATGATTTCTAGATCTGTAGGATATTAAAGGAGATCTTGAAAGGTCTCCACCAACTTCAGAAAAAGTTTAGGGAGCCAAGAAGAATGAGATTGAAATTGTAAATAACTATCCCTCTAACTCAGGGGTAGGCAACCTTGGCTCTTTCATGACTTGTGGACTTCAACTCCCAGAATTCCTGAGCCAGCCATGCTGAGGGGAAAGGGAGAAGTTTCCAATGCTGGCTCAGGAATTCTGGGAGTTGAAGTCCATGAGTCATAAAAGAGCCAAGGTTGCCTACCCCTGCTCTATCTGTATCTGCTTCAGTTTAAACATTATTACCATTTTTGTTTTTTTAAAAAAATCTGTTAAACTACACAAACCATTCTTCTTTTGGTTCCCCCCCCCCGGCATATTTCAGACAGCTAGATTATTGTTATCTTACATTGACCTTGGTGATTAAAAATCTAAACCAATACATTTTTAGATATTGAATTGATTCTAATTATATGGAAAACTTTGTTTATCTGGCAGATGTTGCATTTTAATTTAAATACATATTAAGAGGAGTAATATCCTACACAGGATAAAGGTTTTAGAGAAATTGTGTTTTTAAAACACTACAGCCAAATGTCTAAATATATTTTTAAAAATTTGTTTGGAGGAAAAAAGGGAAGGGACAAAGAAGACAAATGCATAAATGCTTTCACATAAAATCAATTATTTGTCCTTTCTAATTTAGTTATCTACCTGAATAGCCTGTAGGTCTGAGAAAGAATATCTTTCAATTCTTGATTTAGATGATTCCAAGAGATGAGTTGAGATGAACTCTTCCATATTTACATAAAACTAGTAAAAGCCAACCTATCAGATTATTTTTTCTACAATGGTATAATAAGATCAATTTCTAAAATCAGTGATTTAGATAGGAATTTTAAAAAGTGTTTAAAAATGCCTCCATCACCCTCAGTTCTAAATTTATGATTCAGAAGAATTAACACTATGAAAGAAGAACTTGAGATCTGGATATTTATTTAGAAAAAAAAACTCAGGTGTTTTCAAGGGATTTTTTATGGAAATGCAATCTCCTAGATACTCTAGGTGTGTTTTCGGCTACATTATAATACAGGGAATCATCACAGTACTATCATAGATAGGTAAAATGTCAATTCAAATGATTTATGGTTGCTTCTCTTGTATTTTAGGACAATGGAGGAAAGTGGCATGGTTCTGTTATCTACCACAATAATACAGCCTATCTATCTGTGGCAGTTATTGATGTTGCAGATCTGGATCCCCAGTTTTTGGGAGAGCCATACATGGCCTCGGTTTCAGAGAACTGCCCTCTGGTAAGAATTTTCTCACCTGTATATGACAAAACCCAACATCTTTCTTAGATACATAAACTTTATCACTTTTGTCCCCTTCACATGTATTTTACCTGTGTGGGTTTATCTCTGTATCCTCAAAGTGAATCTATGTCCTTCCTTGCAATCTGAGTTGAGTAAGCAAGAACAGAATACGATCATACGGATCCTATCTCAATTACTCCTACAAGGTGGATTATGAGTGGTAGACATGTTCTGGCCTATTGAATACCTTATTACTGATACCAAACTGACCTTGGTTTTCAAATCTTTTCCTACTAAAATTTCCTACTAAATCCATTTGGGGGCTAAGGATAGTAAAATGAGGGGATGGCACGGAATCTAAAACATAGAGGCATAATATTGAAAACCTGCATAATGTGAAGATATTTTCTTCTAAAATTCCTCTGTAGGTAGCTCCACAATTGCTATTGAGAAGATTCTGTCTTAATTTCTAGAGGTAGGGAGATTCCCCTTCCCCCAAATCAAAAATCATAGGTTGATACAAAAAGTTGTCCTTCCATTTAGGGTTGGGAAACAGCCAAGCAGTCTCATACATAGTTGCAAGCACCTTTAAGGAGTTGCAGACAAGAGCCACATGAGTGCCCTTATGTGTTGCAATAAAACACCTTTTTGCCTTATATCTAAAGGGGTGCACACTACCACCTCATTTATCCTAGTCCTATACCATGTTAGTTTTCATTGGAGCATGGAAACTATTGGAATGTCAGCGGCATTAATCCAAGTCTGATGTAATGTGCAGCTCATTGTGCAGTAGCTGAAGTTTATAACCACCTTTACACATAACTCATCAAAGCATGAATTACTATAGTCAGAACTTCTTTCTACAAGATAAATTGCACATGTCATATCAGACAAAGATATACAAATATCCCAGTCTTCTGCATGTTGTGATCATCATCAGTGGAACCAATGTATATTGATTTCCAGTGACTACCATAGCACTTTATACTCAGCTGCAAAGTTCAATATTGTAGTATAGCATCTGATCAGAACAGCCTGGGAGGAAGAGGAAGATTTTTAAAAAGAAAAATGGATATTGTGAATCACATCACTCTAAGACCTTACTTTTAAAAAAAGACAGAGGGAAATTAATAATTATAACAGGTGGTGAAAGCCAGTTCTGTATTTGTGAATCTTCATTTTGCCTTTGTTCTTCCCTTGAGAAAAAAAAATGTTACATGAGACAAATTTCTTGTGTCTAATCACACTTGGCCAAACAAAGTATTCATCTTCTACCAGTTATTTGGTTTAGCATTTTGTATAATCCAAAGTGAACACACTGAATACATGCTTGGTCTAATTCTCCCTCCTGCAGCCAACCTATTGACATCTTTAAGTTTTGAACATCATCAATATCTGCTCTCAATATGAATCTAAATGAAAGCACATAGTGTACGGATGATTTCATGCTGAATGATGATTTAAAAAGCAGCCAGAGCAGATTTCTGAATCCTTTTCCATAGCTTCTTGTCCCCTAGAGATCAAGATAGAATTGCCTTTTTAAATACCTGAAATTATTTTCCTGAACAGCAATGATTTATCTAGAAGGTGGATCTCTTTATCCCTGTCAACGCTGTGACAATGGATGTCACTCTGACAACTGAAAAAACAGCAGCCATTTTTTTCTCATGCTTTTAATGTGCCTTTCTTAGAGTTCAGATGTAGAAGGGGGATGGGGTAAATGCCTGAAGGTTTAGCTAGCCATACAATGTAGAAGTGTGGGAACTCAAGGACGTGTTTTGATAAGGTTTTGACGGGCTGAAAGGCTGGAGAGGAAAGCCCATGTTTTGTGCTACTTGAGGAATGTGGTTTGTGACAGCTGTTGTGGGGTGGGAATTGCAATTTGTTACTTGTATCTGGGAGGAGGGAATCTCATTCTTGAGTTCAACTATGTAAGTGCCGATACTTTGTTTCCTAATAAAATGTTCTTTAAGGAAGAAATCCTTGCCTTGAAGTTCTTATAACTGGTTTCATCTATAGGAACCATGACAATCCCCTTGCTGGAATATTGTTTACCTTTTTATTTATTTCTTTATAAAGCTAGAACTGTGCACGACTGCAAGGGTTGATGAACACATTGGCAAATCAGGTTCTCTACATACTGTGGGGGTACAAAATATATCTTATTCAGGCTTTTTTCCTTCTAGGGTACTTCTGTAATGACAGTGTTGGCCATTGACAAGGACAAAGATGTGAATGATATAATCCTTTACAGTATCATCAGTGAGTAAAGAGTCTGGGGAAGAGGGATATAAGGTGTGCAGACAAGATCAAGTTTGTGATTCCTGTTGTCTATCACCATGAAATTAATTATGCATACACTTCTAATTTTTAATTATTATATTGATACTTTATGTCTACAAAATTCATAGCAAGACCCCCAATCATAGCTGATGTTCAGTCCTTTTCTGACACATTATAACAGAAAGCCTGTCTCTTATCACATTCTTCCCAAATTGCCTTCTTGGCTTCCTTTGCATTATAACTTTTCCTACAGTCAGATAGTGCCTTCTATGTATTTTGAACTTAAATTCCCATGATTCCTGGAGGACACTAGACTGCTTATCCATGCAATGGACAGTTCCAGAAATTGTCTCATCGTCTATTCTTGACTATGTTGGATGACTGCAATCTTCAACTTTTTCTTGCTTCTCTCTCCCAAGAGCTGGAGGAAGAGGATGTCAGAGAACCTGCTTGAGGTTCTATAACACACCAAGTGGTTAGAGAATTGTTTATACAAAAGCACACCCTTTTCCTGAGGTCCAAATTAAAAACAAAACACAATGATCATCCTTAGTGAAAGGTTAACTTTTCCAACACCGCTGAAAAGATGTTTTTCTGGTTATCTCCCTCTCTAGATGCCAGCAGCCTGTTTACAGTGAACCAGTCTACAGGAGTCATCACTGTGAATAGTAACCTGGACCGAGAAGGTGTACCAGGTGAAGAGGTGCAATTTCAGATTGTTGTGAGTAGCAGAGCAGCCCTGAGAAATGGTTGGTCTATGTCCTCCTCTACCCCTGCTTTTTTTCAAAGGTCTGATGGTATACGAAAATATTTTAGTATACCAAAGCATCAAATTACTAAATTAAGTAGATCTATTAAACTAAGAGATCTCTCTTGCTTCAATGGACAGGCTCGAGAAAAGAACTTGAACATTTACCATCAAGTGGCAGAAGTGAGCACCCAGGTGACCATCCATATCACCGATATCAACGATAACAAACCTCAGTTTTATTTATGCACGGATCCTCCCTGCAACTTCACAGGCCCTACAGAGGTCAATTTTTCAGGTCAGATTGAGGAACATGCTTCTGCCAGAACACCTGTTGCCAACCTCAGTATTGTAGCCTATGATCCTGACAAGGTGAATGTGTGAGGCTTTTGTTAGCTTTTTCTCTTGCCTTTGCTTCAAATGCTCTAGGTGGAATTACATGGTGGATTCCTATAGTGTAGTTTATCCTCACAATACTATCCCTGCAAAGTGGATTGGGTTTACAATGACAACTGTGATTGTCCATCTGGCAAACTTAGCCTGCTGTTTCATTCATTGAAGACTAGGAGTTTGAATTTGGACTAAAGGCAGATTTAAATTATTTTGACCAATTTAGCACATAATATGATTAGGGTAAGCATTGGATCTGCGTAGTGTTTGAATTGGAGACCATCGTGAAATAACTGTGTTGCAAACTAAATTAGAAAGTTAAAAATTATTAAACCCTTGGAAGAAAGCAATAGCAGAATATTTCAATGCTTTGCCAAAAAGCCTTCATAAGGTATGTCTATGAAGTCAGTAGGACTTGAGTTTGACTTAAAGAAAACTTTGTATCTGAAAAATTCCTATAAGTGGAAAATTGTGTGTGTGCCTGTTTGGGGCAGTGAAACCCATATATCTCTTTAATTGCTCTGAATTATGAACATATTTCATATCATCCCATTGAATTTGCCAATACAGAATCTAATCCCACAAATGTGCTGAAAAGACTTAAGTGTTGTATTAGGTCTGTGTTAGCTGAAATGAAGTCATTTCAGTTAAATGGTAAGGGAATCAATAATCATTTTTGCCAGCAGTAATTTCTCTCTTTTACCTGTCTTAAATATAGTTACTGAATGTCATTTGCATTCAGAACACAAGCTAAATGTTCAACTAATTACTTTGTCTCATTTGATAAAATATTTTAATGTGCTTTAATTTAACATTGAGAAGTATGTCAATGTCAGTCCAAGATCATTACCCTTTTGCTTTTCTAGGAGATTGTTACAAAAATCTTGTTTTACAACTGAAAATGTGCAGCTCCAGAAAAATTCAGGAGTAAATGCAGGCAAATGAAACAAAAGAAAACCAATACACTGCTATCTGCTATTTTCTATTGCCAAAAATCCCAATCAGCTGTCACTCTCCTGGCTGGTACTAAAGGATTCTCCTGGTTGATAGTTCTTTCAGAATGTCCTGGTTTTTTTCCTCTTGAACAGGGTCAAAATGGTACTTTCCAGCTCTTCCTAAGAGGTCCTGATGCACTGGCATTCTCAGTGTCACCCAGGCAGATTGTAAATGAAGGCACTGTTCAAGTGCTAGTGAGAAATTCAAGCCTTGTGGATTATGAAACTATAACTATTATGACTGTGGAGGTGAGAAAAAGAGAAGGATGGGAAAGATCCTTTGATTGAAATGTATCCAAAATCAACTTTTTAACATTCTTCCCTCTGAGCACTGAATTACCCCTTAGATAGCTTTACTGTAGGTGATCTAAGTGGGAAACACTTGGTACATTTGCATCTATAGTACACTCTGCAGATCTCAGATTATGTGGAAACTGGTTCTACTATGAACTGTGCAACCAAAGTATCCCCATCTAGCTGCTGCCAAGGATATGGCCGTCTCTTCTTCACAAATGTCAAGAAATTATCTATTATTAAATTTATTTGCTGCCTATCTTGCCTTTGGCTACTCTAGGCAGCTTAATAATCAATGTAGATCTGAACTTGGGAATGGGAAGGAATGATGAGCCATTAAGCAGAGACTTTAGTCCTGAGAAAGAAGAAAGCACAAGAAAGAAACTCAAAACAATTATGTTTAGATTCTGTTTGGTATACGACTGAGCAGAGAGAAACTGATTGGCTTCTCTAGATTCTTCTATTCCTTTTGATTACAATTCTAGCCAGTTACACAGCATCTCTGCTGTTTTTTGATCTTGCTTATCTCAGAGGGCTAACGGGCTAAACCACAGGTCGGCAACCTGCGGCTCCGGAGCCAGTGCACTCACAGTGTTCTCCGAGGAGCTGAAAAGCTTTCTGGACGGAGCTCCTCCCTTTGCTGCGTCTCTGCAGGAAGCAGGAAGGGCAGGAGAGAGCTAGCTAGCCCAGCTAGGCTGACTCAGGAATTCTGGGAGTTGAAGTCCATGAGTCATAAAAGAGACGAGATTGCCCACCCCTAGCTTGTTGGACAACAGCTTGAAGCTTGCCAGGTGAGCAGCAGATAGGAGGGGGGGGGGAGAAAGAGAGAGAGAGGGAGGGAGAGAGAGAGGAAAGAGAGAGAGAAAGAAAGAGAGTGGGGGAAGAGGAGTGGCAGACCAAGGGCAGATAGGGAGGGAGGGAGGGAGAGAGACAGAGAGAGAGAGAGAGACCCTTTTGACATCTAAAATGAAGATAACACTGTATATATCCTTTTTTTACCTGTGTGTGTATGTAATTTTATTCTCTTAAAGCATTCTCTTGGTGATCATTGTTTTAATGGTATGGATATTCCCAAGAGTCATATTTTTACTTTTATTTTTAATGTGTGTGTGTGTATGTATGTATGTATGTGTGTGTGTGTATTACACACACACACACACACACACACCTATAATAAAGGTAAAAAAGGATATATGCAGTGTTATCTTCGTTTTAGATATCAAAAGCGTTTTGCGGCTCCCGGTGTTTTGTTTTTGGTGGGAAACAGGTCCAAGTGGCTCTTTGAGTGTTTTGGGTTGCCTACCCCTGGGCTAAACAATGTGCATGAATTCTGATGGACCTGCCTGTTTCTACCTGAGACAGTAAGATTCATCCTGAAGGAAATTATGAATATTTATTTGTTCATTCATTCATTCATTCATTCATTCACTCACTCAATTTCTATGCCACCCATCTGACTGATACAGCGACTCTTATACATAAGTTTGGTAATTTGATCCTTTTATATGCTAACAGATTGTAGCAAATGATACTAGAAGGACAGTGGATTGCTGCTCTTTTGCCACAGTGACTATCCATCTTCTTGACGTCAATGACCACAGGCCTGAATTCAGACAGACTGACTACAAGCTTTCTGTATTGGAAGAAAGCCCACCTGGTTTCATTGTAGCTTCTAATATCACAGTAAGAAACCTCTACGTCTATTTGGGCTCCTGGTGTTAAAGATGATGGAAATAGAAAGGCCTATTATCTCTATGACTTCATGGCTGTTTTCCACCCATAGGCTATTATGCTCCTTGTTTCCCCACAACCTGCATATTTTTTGAACCTTCCATTTAATCATGTCCAATTCTCTGGAAAAGTCCCTGCAGTTTTCTTGGCACGGTTTTTCAGAAGTGATTTGCCATTGCCTCCTTCCTAGGGCTGAGAGAAAGTGACTAGCCCAAGGTCACTAAGCTGGTCTGTGGCCCAAAACAAGACTAGAATTCACAGCCTCTTGGTTTCTAGACTGATGCCAACCCCTACACTAAACTGGCTTTCTATCCTGCACATAGATTTATTTTAATTTTTCTTCTATAAATCTAGCAACAACCTATTTGGCCTTAAGGCCTGCTTTTAATCCATTCAAACCAATCACAGTATTTATTAGTAGAAAGGAAACCTACTTATATCCCAATTCTCCCCTTCCTGAGCTGCAGACTTCAAGTCCTGAAGAACTTATGATAAACAAATGGTTTCTTCTATTTGTTTTTTTACAGGCCACTGATCCAGACAGTGGAAAGTTTGGAGAGATCACTTACCAATTACTGCCTAAGAGCATGTAAGTATATACAATACAGTAATTAGCAGAGAGGAACAGAAAGAGAACGTGTCAAGATTTTCTTGCTAAGTGAGTGTGATCACACAATTAAAGATATGCTTGTTTAACTGTTTTGCAGCCAATCAGATTTCACTGTGAATGAAATGAATGGTACAATATTTGTGGCCAATGGCAGTAAAATAAATTGGGGGATCCGCCCTACCTATTATGCCACTTTGCAGGCAATGGACGGTGCTGGGCTGATTGGTTCTACCCAACTGGAGATCGCAGTGATTGACATCAACAATAATCCTCCGGTTGTGACAGGTTTCTACAACTTCATGGTCATTGAGGGCAAAAGCATTGAGCCTATCTGGATCCAGGTAAAGCTAAAATGCCAGCTTCCTTTGTTTACTGGAACATTTCCCAAATTAGACTAACAGGCATTTTCAAGCAAAACAAAAAGCAATAATTTGCTTCGTAGAAGAAGTAATAATCTAATCATAGATTATAAAGTTGGAAGCTTACCTTTGAAGCTGAGATTATTTCACCAAATTGTGAATGTCCTGTTTCTTTCCAGTCCTACTCCAAAATTAAGTTAGGGCCCTAAGACTTTCTAATTTATTCTAATATACAATATTACCTTTGTATACAGCCATATGATTGCCATGGAGAATGGGAATGTGATATTCTAAGTGTTTGTGTTTTTTTAAAGATGGAATTTTCAATCAATCTAGATATAGACAGGAAATTCAGAATGCCACAACTATAGCTTATTTAACTGCTGGGCTTAAAAGAAATAGGAATTATTTACATGCAAACGAGAACCCATAGTGCACAAACCATTTATATGCATAGGTTTAAAACAGTTGTGGGATATCCACTTATTTAAGATATAGACTGACTTGTAGAATCCTTGGTGCTCTCTCAGCATGGTTGTTTGCTTGCTGTCAGACCTGCCCCAATCTATTCTCTCAGGAAAGTAAAACTTGTGACTCCATTTGGTTGGAGCACAGAAACTTTTACTGAAAGAACCTGGTTGCAGTAAAGTCAGGTGGAATCTGGTGTTCCCGCACAAAATACAAAGTTATTCTTTTCATTTCTCATTCCCTCCCCCCATGACCAGTCCCTTGGCTAGCCAATGCAATGCCGGTAAGATGTTTTGAGAAATTCTGAGGTGTGAAACTGGTTAACATTCCATTCTCAGGATAAATGGCCTTGAAGATCCTGGTACAAGTCAGTTTAGTGGTGATCTGGTCTTCTTCTGTTGTTACTCCCCCTACCTGTTTCCCATGTTTGAAGTTACAGCAATAGCACTCAATAAACCCTCATCCTCCTTCCTCCCTCCTGCCCTAATGGCAGGGCCACAGCAAGGCACACTGGTGATGGTGGACCTAACACTTGCAGACATTTCATCACTCAGCTAGGTAACATCATCAGTGCAAATCAGTGTGGATTTTGCTCCTGGTTTATACACAGTATCTTCCCCTGCCAGTTTTGGTGGATTAGGTATTCCAGTTCCTTAATTAGGTATTGTTTTCTGCTTGTTTGTTTGTCTGGTATTGGTCCTTGCTTATCTATGTTTTGGTTGGAGAGGATGTGTTTTGTTCTTTTTGTTTCCTTCTTTGTTTTTTTATTGTCTCTTTTGCATGCTATGTAAATATGGTTTATCATTATGTATCTATTGATGACTGATTTTTCTGAATGCAAGCTTCCAGGAATTCCCTAATGGTTTTGGATATGAATTGGCCTAAGATGTTTACAGTTCCCAGGTTAAAACTGTGGTTGAGTTTGTTATGTGTTGTGAAATTAAGGAATTGTCATTGTGTCTTCTGACTACTAGTTAGTGTTCATGGATGCACTCTGCTAGTCTTCTGCCTGTCCATCTTATATAGTGACTGTTAACAGTCCTTGCATTGTACATTGTAGATAAGTCTTGGCTTTTGTTTTGGGCTTCTGGATGTTTTGATTTAGTTAAGATGTTTTGGAGAGCTTTAGCTGGTTTGTGTGCTACAACATGCCGGGTAGTTGTAATAGCTTATATTGGTTATAGCTGAGATGTCTTTGATATAGGATGGTATTTTCCTTTTCATAATCTGTGCTGATTGTGCCATAGTGGTTGTGCCATAATGAACAGGCAGTTTTAGATAAAATTGCATGGGTATCCATGCATTACATTGACTTGGAAAATACTTTATTTTTTGTGGTTGTTATTGCTAGTTCTAAATAAATAAATAAATAATGTGGTTGTTAAAGAACATCCTGGGTTGGGGAGTCAATAAGTCATAAGTGATCTTGGTTGATGTAACAAAATGTTAAGCAGAATCAGACCTGATTAGCAGTTAGATGGTCTCTCTCAGAGAGACCACAAGGTTACAGTTTAGACTGTAACATATATATACCTGCCATAGAAAAACGTGGGAAGCTGCCATACAAGGTAAATATAGGATGCTCATCCTCATCTCAGTGTAAGTCAACTTTCCCTAATCGGATACTTCCTTGGCATATTGAGTGCCTAGTTTTGCTTCTTCATTGACCAAATGTATGTAAAGGTGATCCAGATTGAAGAAACTACTTGGATAAGCAGAGAAACATATCAAACCCAAAGAAAAGAAATCCAGTTGCCATGATTAAATTTCCAGACAATTCTACTTGGATGATTGAGAATCTTTATCAATATATTATCCAGTTGAAGAAGTTTAATCTTACTCATAATATTGACTGGAACAAGGAAGAGTAAGAAGTAAGACTATTTTTTTTTTTCAATTCTCTTCCCAGGCCACTGATCAGGATAACCAAGAAACCAATAATAGCCGCTTACATTTTGAAATTATGCCTGGCAACTTCAGCAACAACTTCACTATTAACCCAGATTCTGGAGAGCTAGTCAGCAAAGGGCCCTTGGACCGAGAAGCTATTCCTGTGGAGCTCAATGGGAAGATAGTGGTGACAGTACTTGTACAAGACCTGGGGATCCCTCAGTTGAATGACACTGTCAATGTCACCTTCACTGTGGAGGTAATCCCACTGCTCATTGCCAGGAGTTTGGATAAAGAGATGGTGGTAATGTAAAGTTCTTACCTAAATTCTACTTAGAGAAGATGCTTAGTGGAGAAGGGGGCATGTGTAAAATACTCCAGAAATGAAATTTGCTTTGATTTTGCAGATGGATAATTTTGGTAATGGGGTTACAAATTTAACACTCTGTCTACCATTTTATATGGCATAATAACATAAATACTTCTCTCCTTAGGACAAAAATGACAATGCACCCAGCTTCAACAGTTCAAATTATGAGTTCTCTATTTCTGAAGGCTTGCAAGGTATGATTTATTGAATCTCTTTGGCACAGACTGGAAATGAAACTAGAAATTATAACATATCTTGGAGGGTAACGTGAAGCAAAAACCATACCTACTGAGATCTCAAAAATCCAAAGTGAGAAGCTAAACAAACCACCTACAAAGCTCTACTGGATCAGATGAAAGCATTCTAGTCAAGTATTCTTTTCCCAAAATCTACTCAGATGTCTATATCAAAGCCGGAAGTTGGACATGGTGTCACAGCATTTTCATGCTCTGGTTCATAGATAGCTATTATAGGAGCAGGCAATATATAGGTCTAAGGATCAGCATTCATTGATTGCATTATCTTGATAGTTTGGGGAGAGGAAAATCTCCCAGGCATTTCATGAAAATCTCCCAGACTAATCTTACTTCTTATCTTTTCTTGAAGAGGAAGTTCTAGAGCAGTGTTTGTCAACCTTGACAATTTTAAGGCATGTGGACTTCAACTCCCAGAATTCCACAGCCAGCAATGCTGGCTGTGGAATTCTGGGAGTTGAAGTCCACATGCCTTAAAATTGTCAAGGTTGAGAAACACTGTTCTAGAGAGAGTCAGATGATATTCTTCTAAAGTTTACCCAAAGTTTTAATATATGGTATTCTGTGCAGATCTTAAGGGATAAGATGATTAATAATTGTTCCTAATAATGCATTTAACATAGGGCTGCAGATGACATCCCATCGTATATATATGACTGGATCTGAGTAGTCGTCTTTAGCTTTTTCTTTACTTTTCAGCTTTTCAGCTTTGATTTGCTACTAAGGGGTCTATATTACAATTTTCATGTATTGGCAGACAGACAAATGGCAGACAAGATTGTTGTCACTTTTCTCACTTATGGCCGAAGAAACTAGGTGTGCTTTGTGAACCAAGTCAAGGGTTAAGCAAAACATAAGGATTTGGCAACCTGTGCCAACCAAGTGATTTATGTTTTATAAGATTATAACTGGCATCTTCAAGGCCAATCTAAAAGGCAGTTTAAAACACCAAAATCATGCGTGAAAGAATTCTTAAGAATCAATAGTAGGAATACTAAGTAATTCATGAAACTGGAGGTAGAGGATAGCATTTGCTTGATTGGGGCATTGCCATTCACAAGGGAACTGTAGACCTCTACTATTATGATCTGGGTGGAGAAGGATGGTATATGTTTAATCTTGCAATTATTCTAATTTTAATATTCGAATTATATCTTAGGTGCCTTTGTGGGAGTTGTGGAAGCCAGAGACGCTGATCAAACAGAAATTCACAACCGTATTTCATTCTACATTAATAGCAGCATAGGCTCAAACAACTTTCTGATTCGCTCCAGCGCCAAGGGATCTGGCTGGTATCAGGGCACATTGTATCTAGACATTGCTCTCGACTATGACCAAATGCAGGAGAAGTTCTTCAATCTGATTCTACGGGCTGAAAATTCGGACTTTGGGGAAAGAGTGGAAGTTGCCATTGCCATGGTGAGGGTGTATGTGCTAGATGTCAATGATGAGTCCCCAACCATTCTACCATCTCCGCTAGAAAGCATTCATGTTACAGAGAATGAGAAACTACATCAGTTAGTAGCTGTGCTGGAGGCTACTGATAAGGACACCAACCACTCATTAGTATTCCAGGAGTTGGCTACTGCATGTTTCAACAGTGCAGGCAGTGCAGGCAATATATGTCAGCACTGGTTCCACCTGTCAGCCAATGGATCACTTTTTGTGAATAGTTCAGATATTGACTATGAACTGTGCACCCAAGTGGAAATCACACTGCGTGTTAAGGATGAGTTCACTGCAGTAGGAAACCCCTACAGTAGAAATGGTAAGATACCTGTATGACACTTGCTTTCACACTTTTTCTCTCCTGTGCAATGTATACCCTTCCTCTGCCCTACTTTTCCTTTCTACTAGATTTTTTTTTAATTCCAAAGGAATAATTTATACGTTTATAACTATGCTCACTCGAGCTGTCTTCATCAATACCTTCATAACCCTCACCTGCTGGCTTCCAGATGTACTAACCATGTTACGTTTGGATAATGAGAGTTGTAGTCTGGCACATCTGCAGGTTGGAGAAGGTTGGTACTATTGAATGGAGGGAAGATTCGGCCATTGCTTGACTCCCTGCCAGAGGAGAAAGGGAGCAAGTGAAAAATGTATCACAGGCTTCTTTCTCTATCTCAGTATATTTGTGTATTTGTCTTATTTGTGTCTTAGAAAAGTAGCTGCAAAAAAGTATAACCACAGGTTATCTGCTCCTAACAATTTCATAGCTGGAGGAATATCAGCATTTGCACTGGGATATTTTATATAAATGAGAAAGCAACACCTGCTATTTGTGGGAAATGTGACTAGATCTACTTGAACAGGGCTATGGCTCCAGTGTGCAGGTTCCAGGAAGGCATGCAGAGCTGTCTTCATCAATGACTAGAGCCTGTCTATTTGTGGCTTTTTTGCAGAGACTCTGGTAATCTTAATTGGTGATGCAAATGACAACGCTCCCCAATTTCTTCCTGTTGATGACACCTTTGGTAAGAACAGAGTTGTAAGACAGTTGCAACCATGGTATACCTCCCTGCCCCCCTAATATATAGGTGGTAGTGTGTCAGACTGCTTTAAGGATTCCCTTCAGCCTGTCTTAGTTGCAGGGGCATCCATCTCTATCCTAGCTGATTGCAGTTCTCACAAAGCTTCTTTCATCACATCACTTCCTCCCATGTATGCATTCCTCTTTATGTTAGCCAACCATAAGGGGAACATTCAGCTTTCTAGCTAGGGCAGAGTAATGCCATATTGGCAGCCATTTAATGGGTATTGGTTGAGCATGTGCTTGGGAGCACACGACGACAGCTTCATTATAATGTGATTTTATAGTGAGCCTTACAGCAGAGCAAGACTCATTGTCTTTTGCTGTTTGGATTTACTGATCTGTATCTGGTATTTCTTTGCAGTAATAATCCCAGAAATCTCTCCAAGAGACCTGCCTGTGGCTGTGGTCAAGGTAAGATTATACAGAATACCCATTTAGCTGCACAGATTTCCTGGAATTTCTTTTAGAAACTAAATCGGATGCTCACAAACTGTGTGACAGGGTCCGATAATATTTCAAAGTCCATCAATATTTTTCACCCCTCTTCCAGGCCAAGGATGCCGATTCAGATGAAAATGGTGTGATCACATTTAGCATCTCCGAGGTAGTTTTCATCGAGGACAATGGAGGTGAACAGAAGTTTTCTGAAGTTTTCAAAGTGGCAAAAACAATAGAGAAGGGCATCTCTGTTGGAAGCATCCAGTAAGTGATGGAGTTTCCTTGGCTGAAAGCTTTAAAAATGCTGCCTTATGGTTCTGGTCACATTAAGTAAATGCAAGGCATGCATACTAACAACCCCATTTGTGACCTGATCCATAAGCTCTTGAGGATATTTGGATAGTTATGTTCAAAAGACCTGTTTAACCAAAGGACGTTGCAAGACGAGGAGATATATGGGGAAAGCTGGCTTTTGCACCAATATATTGCTCCAATGCTTTATTTCCACACACATACTTTGAACATATATATAGGGCTCACTGGGGATCTCTATTGGGTACGGAGAAGGAGAGCTTTGCTTTCTAGCACATTTAGAAGCAACTAAATAGTAGAATTTTAGATAATCACTTAGCTATTTAAGGTTCAACGGGGTTGCGGGTCCTGGGTTTCCTAGAACAACTTCAATTTGGTGCTCTCCAGATGTAGTTGCATTACAGGTCCTGAGGGGAGATGATTAGGAGAGGCTGTCATGCATGCTGAGTGACCATCTGGATATAGTTAGCATAACACACTAAACCCAGATTAGAAAATTGCAATCACCATGTTCACATGGAATGCTTTTGCCCAAATAATAAGACAGATTATGGTTTAATAGTATAATGTAGCTCATACAACATAGATCACCATCAGCTGGGTTCTCATAACCCACTGGACAGCATTTTATGAAATCTAATTTTACTCTATCATTTTCTGAAAAACAAGTTTCTAACTTATTGAAATGTTAACAACAGGATACTATTATGATGTGGTCTTGGGCAACATCCAACTTTTTCTGATGCTACAATAAAGATTCCAATTTAGCAAATGCTTTATTTGGCTTTCTGATGAACTACCCTGAAAGTTGAAATAGAAGCATGAAAGCTACCAATGCAGAAATATTTCAAGGTGGAGGTGGAATTGGGCAAGTCTACTTCAGAGTAGTGCAGAGTTTGAGCACGAACACACATCTCTAATGCTGCAACACCTTTTATTCCTACAGAATAGCAAGCAACCTTAATAGCGCATTGAAAGGTCGATATCAGGTGAAAGTGGAAGCCAAAGACAATGGAACTCAAGCCCTAAGCAATTTCACATCATTGGATGTAAGTTTGTTGTCCCTCCCGACCTACTTCCTTCAATGGAATTTTCATAATGTCTGATCTCAGAGAGCAATCATTTCTCTTCTTCTCCAGATCTTCAGTGTGGATCGGAGTTACCGTATAAAACTGAAATTTGATAACTCTTTAAAGAAAGTGGAGAGTAATTCAAATGAAATCAAAAGGTATGACACCTTTTCACCTATCACTAAGTATGATGCTTCTGTCCATCTTGTTATGAAGAGCAAGGCAAAATACAATGTCAGTTTACAAATAAAGTACAAAGAAAGCAGTGCATCACATGTGCACTCATGTAGGCATTGATTCCATAAGTGAAGATATGCCATGTAGCTTTGGCAAAGCTGTTCTTAAAACAAATGCTAAATTCACATATCACGCTACACCAGATTTGCTTAGCTCTGGTTTACTGAATGCACCACAATTTACTAGATTCCATCTAATGTGCTAAGCTATAGAAATTACAATGTGGGACTCACACAAAATGTTGAGCCAAAATCAGACAAGGCACATTATGCCTTAGTACAGTGTGTGAAGAAAAGCACCCAAACATATGCAATAAAAGTAAACTGTTACTGCTGTGGTTGCATCAATTTCAAGGACCTAAGATGTTAAAATATTTGACAAAGATAGAGTAGCAGGCATTTTGTGCATTCAGGATTCTAGAGGTTTCCTGCTCAGCATTAATGTCTTATGACTGTCTTGAAATGTTTACTAAATAGAGCTGCTAAAGATAGCTGCCCCTTTCCCCTCAGATTTACCTTCACCAATCCCATATTTAAAATGTGGTTTTGAATTATGGCCCTCTAATGATATAAATGTCTCATATAGTAATGGTGCAAGATAGGCCATGTACCAGAGAGAATTGGAATATGCAATGAAATGACATAAGTAATGATGATTTTACAGTTTGTGAACATTAACTGGGTTTCCTGCAATGCAATGGTATGGGTATTTATAATGGAACCCTGATGATACATGTACCTTTTTAATATGCTTCCAGAATTCTGAGCAAAGCAACTGAATCAACAGTCTACATAGCAGCAATCTATGCAGATGATTCCTCAACCTCCAAATCTGACAGGTGATTTGAACAGAGGGAAGCAATAGTAGTAAGGAAATAACTTGAGGTTAAAAAGCATATGAAATGGCTGATGAAGAAAGAGGAGAGGCATGTTGAAATATTGGAGGTATATTTTACTACAACAACCAGCATAGGCATACTCGGTGGAATATTACAGTGTTTGTATGGTGTTGGTAGACCATATGAAAATGGAAGGAGAGTTTTGAGATTTCAACATGAAGTTAGCATCTGAGTGAGCAGTGTAGTTACTTTTTATGAGTGATCAGGCTGCCTTTATAACACTGATTTCTTAGGTTGCTTTTTTTTGGGGGGGGAAGGTGACTGGAAAGAGCCATTTCTTTGAGATAGCTCTTTGATTGGTAACAGTTCTAACAAGGTCATGCTGGTACTGTCTCTTCAGTCCATCCATCTTATGTGTCCTTTTACCTTCTGTAGGGCTCTGGAGCATACAGTGATGGATGCCTATTTTGTTTACAAGAATGGCACAGCTCTGACTGATGAACAAGTTCTCATGTAAGTGTCACATTGCTCTCAAGCAAATGGGGAAGGAACAGAGTAAAGTAAAAATCCCATTTGGAAGGCTGGCCCATTCAGCTGTTAGTTTGACAACGCTGGAAAAGGAAGTGGTCAAATTAAAAAGAAAAGATAGGGACCTTTAAATGAACCAAACCTTGTCCCTCACTCCCATCCCCAATAATTTAAGCTAAGAATCATCCCTTCTAAACCAGGGGTGTCAAACTGCTGGCCCGCGAGCCGGACACATCACGATGAAACCAAGCCTACTCCATTGCTGGCAATGGGGAAAAAGTTCTGATACATCATCGATGTCACGTGATGTTGCAAGTTTGACATGTCTGTTCTAAACCATATTTTAGACCTAGTGCTTCTCTCCCTATCCCCATGTAATTTCAGCTCTATATACATCTAAATATATCAGTGTATATAGAGCTAATAGGAAAATCTGATGGAGAACAGAGGAAAAATAATGCAGAGCAAGGCAGAGATTGAGGAAGTAATTGGTAGTGGATAGTTTAGCATAATGGCACACACACAAAAAAAGGACCTGCAAAGGCACTGAGAAGTTGGAAATAGACTTTTCATTCATTTTTTAAATAGAACTTTAATTCTATTGTAGTTGCAAACACCAAACTGCTCTTGGAAAACACTTACTAATCAACCTCAAAATATGTTTTCTCCAGGCTCATTCGAAGAAACCCTGAAGAGCTGCAAAGCCTTACCGCTCATGGCTTGTTAGTCATTGTGAGAGTTTTAATATCCTTTTAATGCTTCTAAATTCAGATGAATTGAATTTGAAAACAAAACAGAAAAGTAGGAATGGGAGTATTGTAAAAAAAAAAAATTAAGATGGGAACATCCAAGGGAAGGACAATAATTTTGTGGCAGAAATGAGCAAAACAGCTAAGAGAGAAGCCATATCTTCTTCTTGTACCATATCCGTTATCAGACGTTGGCGATCATATTGGCAATCCTGTTTTTATCAGCAGCCGCACGAAAAAGTGCTGCTGAGTTTTATCCAAACCAGTCCCTTAGATTTTGAAGCCACAATGTTCTTCTTCTGCCTGGACCTTGTTTGCTTTCAATCTTTCCCTGGAGGATTAAATGGAATATGCCGTATTTTTCTGGGTGTCGCATCACATGTCCAAAATATTCTAACTTTCGTTTTTTAATTGTTTTGATGATTTCCCCTGGCTTTCCCAGGCGGCTTATCGCCTCCTCATTTCTTGTCAGCTCAGCTTATACATAACAGCCGCCTGTAAATCCACATTTCAAATGCTTCTAGTCTCTTCAGGTGGCCATATAGATGAAGCCAAACTTTCATCTGGAGAAATAAGCATCTAGCAATAGGACATATGCAACTTTAGATTACAATTTTTGCATTCCCTTGTTATTAACCACACTGGGTGGCAATGATGGAATTGTAATCCAAAAGCTTTGGAGGGCAACTAGAATGGGAAAGCTCTGTCTATATAAAGTCCTTCTCAATCAAACTGAGCACCTAATGGCTCCTTGGACACATGGGTACAATTTTCTTGACAATACTATGGAAGAAGTCCTTTTCTGTGATCCCCCCCAATAACTTCCCACCATAGGCTTCAGCGTTAGCCTGTGTAGCACAGATCGGTTCTCCCCCCCCCCCAAAATTAGCATTTTCCTGATGTTTAGACTACAGCTTCTATAATGCCCAACCAATATGATTCTGCTGAGTGCAGACAATCTGAGTTGCAATTTGATATGGGGAGCATCAGAATGGGGAAAGCTAGAATGGACTCTATACTGAGTGAGCTATTATAAGCCATTTGTATGTTTCCAGGGTCCTGCGGATGTGAAAGAACCTGAGAAAGGGATGGAGTTGTTTGGTATTATTATAGGGTTGGCAGCAGCTGTCTTCGTCCTCCTCCTCCTGCTGATTGGGACAGTAATTGGCATGAGGAAAAGGTACACCTTCCCCATCAGCCCAATTTTCCAATGTTTTTCTTCTATTCCTGATCAGAATCTGAGTGAATTCATTGCACCCAGGATTTTACCTCTGGTCGCAAGCTCTATGTCCTTTTGCCATACTAGATTGGCTCCACATCTTTAAAAGGCGGGGCAGAAACCTTCCTCAGATGGTCTATTCTTCTACTATTAAGCTTTCCCATCAGCCCATTTGTCAGACTGGTACAAACTTTCTTTCTTTTTGCAGTTATACAAGGAAATTGAAGGCACTCAAAGCCTTGAAGGTGGCTTCACATTTCTCAGCAAATGGAGTGCAGCAAGGACCTGCCATCCCTGGGACCAATAAATACAATACAGAAGGGTATGTAGGCATAGGGAGTTGCTTGTTGCATTAGAGAGAAGCAGGTACAGCTTGTGACAGAGGTCCTTAATTGTGGAGGGATGCACTTCTTGGTTGCGTTAGAGATTGGGTTGTGCTTTCTTGGTTGCCTGCATTTTTAGTTTTTATAGGTTTTGTGATTGGTTTTATTCTATTTAATTTTGGTTTGCTACAAAATCATTGATAGAGGTGGCCGTATCAATTAGATGGGGGGGGGAAGAGGATCAATTGATGTAGATACTGTAGATGAAATGCAAGTAAGAAGTTTAAGTTGCTACCTCCTGAAAGCCATCTAATCCTTTACATTGCTAATTTTCAATTATAAAACTCCATCTGTTGGTCAGATCCTATGCCGAATTTGAATAGGTTAAAATATATATAGCATCTTCAAATGAACAAAAAGCTGAATGTGATTACAATTGGAGACCTTGTAAATTATAGCAAGGTTGTACTGTTGAAACAATACAGAAGTGACAAGAAAAATGAAAGACCGTCCTATCAGTCTTTGAAAAATATGAAATCTCTCCCTCTCCGGCTTCAATTGCTTGTTGCTTGGTTGGAAGGAAATCCACATTGTGGAAAATTAAAGTTTTAGTCAGTCCCTTTGCAGGTCACCTTGGCTGTTTCAACTGATGGTGTATAGCTTGTGGCATGCGCAAGAGTAGCTGTAGGGCATGTATGCTGCCAAATGATGTATTATGGCATTCTCTGCTTGGCATAGGGTTGGTTACATTTCTGATACATAAAGATATTTCTGTGTAAAACATTCTGCTGCAGGGCTAATCCTGTGCTTGGTTTCTCCTTGGATCCTTCTGTGAACCTTGGCTTTGAAGAAAATGCCAGTTCTGAAGTGGCCAGGTAGTGTGATGAATTTAATCTTTAATTAATCATCATCTATGCAAACACAGATTGTGATTAATGCTGATGTGATTGCTTTACTTATCAAAGCTTTATCTTGTACAGTTCTCTTTGACCCTCACCCTCCCCCCTCATTACTTTTGGCACCGAGGTGTCAAAATTTCCATATGTGCTAAAAATTAGAAACCATAGGGGTCTCCAGGATGGGTGGAGGCAATAATGGGGTTATGGAGACTTGCCAGCTAAGATGATAAATAGTTCCTAGGCCAATCAAGCTGCTTTTTGTATTACAGCCTGAATTCTCTGGATGAAAATATGGTTGATGCCTCACACGATTCATTTCCTGCTAAACTGAAAGTAAGACCCCTGTCATTATTTTATTGCACATTTTTTGCATGCTGAATATTTTTGGGTAGGGTATCCTTTGTTGCAAGTAAATATATTACTTGCTTTACTAAGTTAAGCTCCTTTATTTATAAGGGATTTTTTTTTAAGTAATAGAGATGTTCATATATGGAAAGTATTAAAACTGAGTTACATTATCTTTACATTCCTGGGTGGCAAGTCAAGCCCTACTTTCACCTTCTGCTTGATTTGTGGTTAACACATACAATGATAAATGGAAATTATCTGCTGTCCTGTCCTTTATTTACAAAGGCTTTTTCTGTTTTGGGCAGAATCTCTGTCCTTTTAGCCAAAACCTTAAGGACTGCTAAATAAGCTGGATTCACACTTTGTGGTTAAGTTATTGAGTGGTTTGGTTTATAACATATCATAAACAATAATTTACAAATCACAATTTTTGGATTTCTGTAACTTACAAAGCCAGCACCACAGGAACAAGATTTGTGGGTTATCCCAATCTCTTCATGAAGACGAAATTATCTGTAAGGATGCAGCTATATCTGTACGCCCATCTCTCTGGTTCACCTCTTACTGCTAATCTGATCTTCATGAAGAATTTGGGCTTGTGCTGCTCAGTTTTTATATCACTTCTGTTGTTAGGCCTGTCCAGTCTATACAAGGAATGGCATGATAAATAAGTCTGCCATATGTTCACACAATCACAGCCATAGTCTATGCTGTGCTTGGCCGTTTACAAGGATACCAGATGGCCAAATGTGTATTTGGAAAGACACACGTTCATCTTGCTGTGCTGTGCTCTAGCTTTCTGGATCAACCCCCGCCCAAAGAAAATGCTTTTCACATACTTAACAATTTTCCCCAACTTGGGATCCTATAGGTGGGCTGGGAATACAAATTTCAGAATTTGTCACTAGTGTAGACAAAGGCTAGAGATTCTAGAGATGCACTCTAAGTCCATTTGGAGAGTACCACGTTGGAGATAGCAGTTTTACGATACAACAGAAGCAGCAGCTTCAACAATTGCATATTCCCATTTTTCTGCTATAGATTTGCTGTTAGAGGTACCTTCCAGCTCTCCTATATGTAAGGATGTGAGACAAAAACAGTGTAAGAAGTGGCTATTTTTAAAAAAATATCTAGATCTCAAGTCTTAAAACTAATAAAGCCTGGGAAAAGGTATCTATATTATGTGATGATCCAAAACTGTCGTTATCCATCACTTGCCATCCACAGAAACAATAATTTTTAAATACGATTTTACTATTTCCAGCTGGACAAAGCAGATGCTCAGTGGGAAATAAACCATTTGGAAGAGCCCTTGAAAGCTGCTTTAGACAGTCATAGGAAGAACAAGCCACTGCAGCAAGGGGACTCCAAGAAGGTATCTCTAGACTTTGGAAACTCTTCCTTGGATACTACAGAAATGTGACTGTACCCATTTCCTTCTGGCAAAGCAGTATCTCATATGTATAGCAGCTGTGACCTGAAGATGCTGAAATACTAATGAAATAAATTATAAAACATTGGAATATTGGCTTCTCTGTAGCCTGGATTAACTCAGGTTCTGTACCGTAAACTGTACATCTGCTCTAAACTAAGAAGCAAAGATCAGACTGAAGAAGATCATAGAACTGGAGAACTGGAAGAAGCTTCTTGGGTCATTAGGTCCAGCATCCTGTGGGTTTAGGAATCCAACTGAAAGATACATATCGTACATGTGGCTACTGCACAACATTGTTAGGGTATTTAGTAAAACAAAATGCTTCAAAGGAGACAAGACAGAGAAGAACAGTTTAGTATGAAGATAGTAGTAATGATATGATTGAAAATATTGGACTAGAAGCTGGTCACTAAGAGTTCTGATCGTGGTTTAATGGGATATGACAGGAATGACTTCGGGCCAGTGATGCATGAGCTTGTCCATGTAATCAGTAAGAGTCACAACTAACTTATAGACACTATTGGTTTCTGGGTAGACACCTTCCAGGTTCTTGTCATCCTATCACACCATTGCTGGAGAAGACATAGGTCTCTTGGTACTTTATTACAAATAGAGCAAAGACGTCCAGATGGTAGTTTTCACGGGAAACTCAAGATATCTTCAAAAATAATCCAGTACAATTGTTCCCCCCCCCATTCTTAAAGTTTCTGCACAAAGTAGTGATAATATCAAAACTTTTTAATCTCTAAACCTTACTCAGATACTTGGAAATGAGCTAGAACAATGCCAGCAAACACACATTATTTTCTAGTATGTACCATTCTTTGTATGTGTTTTCACTTTTTGGCTAATTGTTGGTCAGCAGGTATGATACCACTTTAAGAAAGAATAAGGCAATTCCTTTTTGGGTATCAGAAGAAAACAAATATTTCTTAATCTAGTACAGTGGTTCTCAACCTGTGGGTCGGGACCCCATTTGGGGTCGAACGACCATTTCACGGGGGTCGCCAAACAACGCAGTCCGCCATTTTTTTCCCCCTTTTCCTTAGCTGTGCTACTCCCTTTTATTCTATTGGCTTTTGAAAGCCAATAGAATAGACTCTCTTGAATAGAGTCTAATTCTATTGGCTTTCAAAAGCCAATAGGAACTGTCCAGGCTGTCTCTGCCCTGCTGAGCCCGCCAAAAGTCCCATTCTGCAAACGGTGCTACACCAATTGAGTAATCCTCGACTTACGACCGGTTGAGTAGTCCTCGACTTACGACCGGTTGGGGGGGGGGGTTGCGGCATTAAAAAGGTTGAGAACCACTGATCTAGTATTTTAATTTTAGTATGAGAAAGGAAAATGTTTCTGGGATTTTTTTACCTTGGTATCAGTATAACTTGTATGTACAAGGAAAATGGAAATGTTCCATTTTTAGTGTCTGTATGAATTTGAAATGCTGTCCAATGTGGGCTATCTTACAGTACGAGTGTGATGTTTGCAATTTGTCTCTTGAACAGAGATTAAACTTGTAATTTTAAGAACTTCCTGAAGGTTTCAAAAATGATTGTTCTCCAGCTCTTTTGAGAAGAGATCATGTTTGAGAGCCCTTCAATACAATTTTCACCATTCTCAGCAGGGAGACTATTCAGAATTTCAGCCCAATAAAGGAAAGCCATCCCTTTCCTCCCAACCCCTCGACAAACACAAATAAAAGCTTTTTGAGCAGAAAATGTTCATTGTTGTGTTGGGTTTGGTTTGGGTATTTTGGAGAAAAATTTATTATCCAACAGTTAAGTTTACAAGTAGTACCCTAAAAGATATAAAGAAAGGAAGAGAGAAATCAAAAGGCAAAATTACTCTTTAACAGTTCAGCATTGCCTGGTACTATAAATCCATATGGCACGTAAACACCATACTGAGAACAGCACACAAAGCAGGACGCGGGAAGGTTCTTCAGTGGTTCTGGAGGTTTCCCCTCTATTCTGAGGGGGGAGCAGGGGGAAGTCCATTGGCTGGTGCCTCAGCAGCACTTCCCATTCTAGGCATACTGCCACTGGGCTTTGTAGATTTCACCCCAAAGACTTATTTCCAGGCTGGATGCTTCTTCCCCAATTCTTCTCATGCACGTCTTGAGTCTCAGCTAAATGTGGTGGTAGCCTGTGCTAGGCTCTCTGATCTGCAAGGCAAGTGAAATCTCAAGACAATCTGGCTCTGCATCTTGCAACTGGAAGGCTACTTGTGAACACTGAGCACTCTGGGGACCTGGGAATGCAGATGGCTGAAGGATAAGCCCATCCTCCAGCGTGTCTTCCAAAAGCCCTGCTTAATGTATTGAGGAGAGCTCACCAGCCCAATACACTTTAGGTATATACTGTAGCTTTATGCAGGCAGTGTTGTTGCTAAGTCAGTGCAATAACTCAACATTTCCCTGTGTATCAAACCTAGAGCTAACATTTGTACTCCAGCAAATGCCTGCTAAAAGCCACTGCAAGCCTAGATTTTTCCATCAGCCAGATGCTCTCCAAGAGCCACGCTAGCTGGGGATGATAGGCGGTGTAATCCAACATCTCTGGAGAACACCGGGTTGGAGAAATCTGGCATAGATTCTCTCTCTCTTGCGCAGGATAGCAGACAGCCAAACTATTCATATGCTTCCATTGTTTACAAAGGTTTTAAAAGCTACCTAGAGATGAATAATACCACCACCTCAACTCTGCAAATGAGTTAATCTTCATTGTCTGGGGGAAAACCAGCATTCAAAAAGCTTTTCCCACTCATCAGAAGGAAACGCACTCTTGTATCATGGGAACACAATGCAGTCTGGCTTTTGAGGGTTCGGTGAAGAGATTTTTATACTCCAATCAGGAGTTCAAGTAGGACTCATTAACCATGTAGCACTGCAAAAGAAACATAATTTTTTGGAAGAGAGGGAGGAAAGAAAGGGAAGGAAGGAAGGAAGGGTGTAGTCAATCCATTCACAGTTTAAATAACTGAATGGGAGTTGTATGTTGTTAATCAACTATAGAGACACAGAAAGTCTTTCCTTTTGGACATACTCTCCATTATCTAGACTCAAAGAGTTCATCTCCATTCAGAGTATAATGGTCAGTGTTCCCCTTTCTTTCATGGCAGGACTTCCTGAAGAAGAAAATTCAGCAGAAGAACTTTGCTTACTTTTCACGATGCACAAATCCGATCTGTTCATTTTTTCCCTTTAACAACAGCTAAGTAGCACAGCCGAGACAGGAAAAAAAAAAAAAAAAACCACAATAGAAAGTGAAAATGAAAATGTTATTTTCTGGCAAAAGTTAGAATAGTATTCTTCTACTCAATTAAAAATAGATTTTTGGCACTATATTTCCCACTGGAAGCTCCTTTGAAATGATAGTGGATGCAGCTATCTGGAGAACTACCATCAAAAAGAAAAAAAATAAACTAGGTCTTCCCCACATTACCATCTTCTTTTCAATTTATCAGTTATTTCTGTCAGACACATCTCTGCTCAGATTATAGCACATACGGGAAAAGTACAAAATCCCACATCCCCAGTACGAATATTAGTAACAGAAGAAAAATGAAGGAGATAAAAAAGAGGAATGGCAACATCAAGAAAAACAAGGATTTGGTCCAGAGTAAATAATTTTTAAGTCCCCATATCCTGACACATATGAATAAAATATTTCAGCCCCCACAAACCCTTTGAAAAAAAAAATCTGGAATATAACACTTGCCAATTTTCAGGTGGCAATGGACCTCTTTGTTCTGTTGAGAAAACAGTGTAGACTGCAAAGAGGCAAAGATACATATGTACATGCATTCAAGTGCACACAAGATGCACATCAAGCCACCCATTTGCTTACAAGACATGAATTCTTCCCAAGGATTAGTTTCTCAGGCAAATGGATTGGCTGGTGGTCTCAGGACCCTGGTATGGAGTCTAAAACAACATCCATGGGCCTCAGTGATGCTTACCAGCCAGTCATGCTGCAAGACATCCAAGCCCATATAGAGAACCCACCATCAATTCAACATCCAGACTATATAGTTTTGACTTGCAAGAGGCACAGACCTTAGGCCTGAGGAGGCTATTGATACTATGCAGACCAAGGGCGGTTACATATTTTATCTACATTTTTCTTTTGCCTTAGAAACAGCTGTTTTTTTTTTTGAACTATCACTCTAAATGAGGCGTGTCAAAACTTTTAGCTTGCCTGGACTGCATCGAGTGAAGAGAATTGTCTTGGACCGCATATAAAATATATAATACAGTTAGTCTATATAAATAACAAACTTTAGGTTTTTTTGGGCCACATTAATAGCTATCCAGGATTGCATGCAGCCTGCAGGGCGCAAGTTGGACATGCCTGCTCTAAATTGTGCACCTTCTGTGCAAAATTAAACACAATATACAGTAAACCCATACTCGTACTAAGGTAATTCTTGTACACAAAAAGAAACTATGTGCAAAGTTTTGGTGCCGTCAAAATAAAAAAAAAAAGTGGCTTCAAAGTAGGTATGGTAGGCACACCCTACCTCTTTAAAGTCCCTCCTTAAAGCAGCTGCATCTTTGGTTGGGCTTATATTGTATGGTAATCAAGGAAAATATGTTTTAAGGAGTCATCAATAATATGCAGGAAGGTGATTTAGAGTCATCCCAAATGCCTCAACTCAGCCATATTTTTCTGGTATTATATGGCCACCTTGCAAACCCAGAAAAGATGCAGCTTCTGTAAGGTGACACCACCTTCTGTAAGGTGTGGCACGTGTGCCCTGCCAACTATGCATCACCATTTTTGGTTCAGATCCAAAATGATGCACATCCCTAGATGTGAATCATACTTCATGAATTGAGTGATTTGCTTGAAATTGTTTCATTGGATTTCTTCCTGATATATGAGATGATGCAGAGGAATGTTATTGGCAAGAAAAAATAGCATCATAGGAGGAAAGCTTGTCTCTGTGGAATGGACAAATAAATGAAGAGCGCAGTAGCAATTGCTTGTTCTACAGTGTAACAGGGTTTTGCTTTCCTAAACCATTTTGAAAAGGGCTTCTAGATGTATTGGTTCACAAGTCCCATCACCTGCTATCAGTGTGACTAAACTGATGGGAATGGTTATCGAATATGCTAGATAACATGTGATCAATGAAGGCTGAAGATGGGAGACTTTTGACAAACCCTAAAACTGAAGAGCACAGTGGGTAAGTATTCAGAGTATAAATGTTTTTACTCCCAATTATTAGAGGCTCATATACGGTACATACTCCCTAGGAGTAACATTTGAGTTACTACTTGGGAAAGCCTAGGAGTAACTGTTACCAGCTGTGAAAAGCATGGCCTCGGTTCCTAAAGGATGGGGATTGTGAAGAAAATAGATCCTCAGAGGTCTTAAAGTGTTGACATTCTGCATTATACTGTGAAAACTGCCCACTCAGCCTTATAGCTCTAAAGCTAACCCCCTACGAGTTACCTCCAAAGACTTCAAGAGCTTGATTTTTCCAAGCTATATCAAAGACGTACAGCCATACAAGTTTGTTGTGGCAAAACAGAGATCCTGTTTTGGATCTATGCAGTGAAACAGCATGACTGTCAGTAATTTAGGAAGTAAGGCTGCTGGTCCTTACCCCATCAATCAAATGGCACGTGAGAAAGTACTCAGCATGCATGGTGCTTACAACACTAAATACACTTGTTCTGCTTACCTAAAACAGAGGTAGGCAACCCAAAACACTCAAAGAGCCACTTGGACCCGTTTTCCACCAAAAACAAAACACTGGGAACCGCAAAACCCTTTTGAGATCTAGAAGGAAGATAACACTGCATATATCCTTTTTTACCTTTTATACACACACACACACACACACACACACACACACACACACACACACACACACATCTCATAAAGGTAAAAAAGGATATATGCAGTGTTATCTTCATTTTAGATATCAAAAGGGTCTCTGTGTCCTTCTCTCCCTCCCTCCCTCTCTCTCCCTCTCTTTCTTTCTGCCCTTGGTCTGCCAGGCAACCTCGGCTCTTTTATGACTCATGGACTTCAATTCCCAGAATTCTTGAGTCAGCATAGCTGGGCTAGCTAGCTCTCTCCTGCCCTTCCTCCTTCCTGCAGAGAAGCAGCAAAGGCAGGAGCCACGCCCAAAAAGATTTTCAGCTTGTCGGAGAACACAGTGAGTCCACTCTCTTTTGCACACACACACAAACACACACATAAACACAAACACAGAGACAGAGAGAGACAGAGAAGCAGGGAAGCGCAAGTGCCTCTCTCTGTCTCTGTCTCTCTCTGCAAATGGCAGAGGAGGCTGGGAGCCACAGGGGAAGGCTCAAAGAGCCGCATGCGGCTCCAGAGCTGTAGGTTGCCGACCTGTGGATTAAAAGCAGACACAGTGACTGTCTCCTAAGCAGCCCTCTCCTATCATGCTACCCTCATTGGAGGGTATAAAAACAAAACGATTTCCAAAGGACTGGGACAGCTTTACAGAGAGGAGTTGCATTTGAGGAATATGTGCACGCTTACCAAAGAAAATCAGTGATGGCAAAGAAACTGGGACCAAGCCTTGACAGAGAACTGATTCACTAAGAACTAAATCTTGATCCTCTATGAAACCAAACATTTTTTTATTTTATTTTTAAGTGGCAAAGGAGCTACTCAATCCCTTTCTTTGGCTTCCGGGTCTAACTCTTGGGCTTTGAACCCACCCACTTACTTACTAATTACCAGGAGAAGCTCCTCTCTCAGGCAGATGGGAGAGGGCCTTCTGCTACAGGACTCCCAGAGAAAAGAATAAATGGAAAAAGAACATTGTCAGTTTTTCAACCGTTAGTTGATTTAAGTAAAATTGATTCTGAGTTTAATTGTCTGGGTTTTATTATGTGCAATATTCTGTAGTTTTAAACTGCAAGTCACCTCAAGTGCTTGAATATTGTAAACAGAAAGGTGGGGTATGAATTTAATTCTAAATGGATAAATATACTTGAAATCAGAAAGGAGTTCATTTTGTAGTTAAGGAAAGGGTAGCCCCAGTGATTTAGGAATTAAGTGAAGTATGTTTGCACTGAATATTTGATGTTGGACCATTCAACATCTGCTCTAAGAAATACAAGGTTATTTTCAAGCAACGATGCTTAGAACTTGAGATTTGCAATTATGTGGCCCCAGATTCAGTTTCTTTGGATCAAAGTAAATGCAAAATATACATTTATGGTAAGCAATCCAGTCATGCTCCATTCCCTTTAGAAAAGCACTTTCCCATTTGAGTTACTCCTAGAGAGAGCTAGAAAACTTAACCATTAACAGCTGTGAAAAGCAGGTTTCTGGTATGCTAAAAGAACCAACATGTCTGTTAAGTGGATTTATATGTAACAGACAATGTTTAGTTCTGGCTCCTACTTTGCTGCATTACAGACTGTTATGGAATCAAATAATGGCATCCTCCGGATTACAGGAGGAAGAATCCAGACATCTATGCCTACAGTTTTATTAATACTGCCTTTTTCTTACTACCACCGTTACCAACAACAACAACAACCATCTGCTAAAGAACGAAATAAGAATTACATAATGATTTCTGACAACAGCACTAGGAGATCTCCAAGTGGAGCAACCTGCATGCGTGTGGATCTACTTATCTGGGTAAACCGGTTGTCCTTATCATTGGTCTTTCAGTGGTTCAGCAACGGGACCAAGAAAGATTCTGGAGTGGGTTAAAACCATAGTGCTTGTTTTAAAACAGGCTTCATTTAAATGGATAGCTTCTTCTGTTTGTGGATCCCAAACACTTAAATGTGGTCAATCCCATTCCTTATATCTCGGATGGCTTTGTTTCAGAGATCTGTGTGGTCTATTGTGTGATTTTTTTTTTTTTAAATGACAAACATGGGCTATTAGAGGGCTGTATCACTTGGGCAGTAAAAGCCCAAGGATGCTCTCCATCCTATAGTAAATAGGTTGTTGAGAGTTTTGTATTTTGTCATTGTGGAGATTATATATATCCGGCATGAAAACTACACTCTGGATGCAAGCAGCAGATATAAGCACTGCTCTCAGGAATGTGTAAGTTCTTCAGGTGTATATGAAGACACCTATTGCTGGGCAAGGCTCAAAGCTCTTCAGCCAAACTTATCAACCTTGTAATTTAGTACTTTGCCAGCATTTTTAAAATATGCCATTTGAAGAGCACTAGATAGAGGTGCCGTAACATTACAGTTTCAAAATATTAAAAAGGGATCATTCCCTCCCACCTTGCCTGAGAAACTACATAATATTTGCATTTTCCAGTTACAATAAAAACCCAAGAAAATGACAAGAGCGCATTTCACTCCACAGCTGGGCCTCCACGAGAGCAGCAGCGCGGCCGTCGTACATTCTGTAAGAGTGCCCTGAACACACTGGGCTGCCTCTTGATCTCACCCTTGCGTGGGGCAGCCTTGACAGAACTGGAGCGGGTACTTTGGGGAGTCATCACCATCTGCCGACCGTGTTCTTCTATCTGCTTCTCCAGATGCTTCTGTATGGCCATTCCCAACACTTCTACCTCCATGGAGGCTCCATATACTTCCCACGTCATCCCCTTTTCATCCCAGCTGACCTCTCGTATTGGCTCTGATGTCTCGTCCTGTGCACCCTTAATGTGCACTTCAGGATAGGATGACTGAGGGGATTTGGTTACCGGAGTCATGGGTCCTGTGGCCACTGATCTGGTCTCCACTGGGATGGACACTTGCATCTCCACATCCCTTTTTGTGGGTTTCTCCTCTGGACCAGGACTTTTCAGAGAAGAAGTCCCTAAACCTCTTGTATGAAATGTGAAAGCTGAAGAGCCATCAGGTGGATTAATAGGGCTGACGGCTACAGACACCAAAGATACCCGATTATCAACCTGAGTTCCAGCATCGTGCTGGGGGTATGTGACTTCCAAAACGCAGGCCTGGGCAAGACGTTCTACAGACGTCATCTCCTCATTGGTGGTATGGTCCTCACTTGTAGCTATGCTAATCATTTTCACTTTTTTTTCATGAGCTGGGTCCTGATTTTTGCAGCTGGACATTGTTGGTTCCCTGTGCCCTGTTTTCTCTTCCATGGATTCAGCTGGGCTTGATTCTAATTCACCTGATGTGCCTTGATGTTTGACTTCATAAGAAATGCTGGTAACAAGGACATCTGGCACTTTATAGGAGCTTCCAGGTGGGTGAGTTTCTGTAACAGGGAACCTTGTTTCCTCAGTATCACTCAACTGATTCTTTGCTGCAACAGGCTTGTCTGACTTCTCTGATGTGGTTTCAGCTTTAGAGGGTTCCAGAATGGACTCCTTCATAGTTTCTGACCCAAAGAGACTTCTAGAATCTTCTTTCCTGTATTCCATAGCTTCACAAATGGCACTGCTAATGTGTGATTTATCTCCTTTAGAAGCAAGAGGCTGCCCTTGACTTATGTTTTGCTGACATGCAGGAAGTGCTGGACCCATCTTGGAATGAACTGTTTTTATTTGGATACATTCCTCCTCAGTTTTATCTGTGGTGGCTTCAAGAAATGCAACATGTTTCAGGGAGACTGGTGTACTGGGTGAGTCTTTATTGGGCCCTTTGAGGGAGGGCTCTGTTGGGAGATGCCTACATGCTTCTCCAGCAACAGGGCTAACTTTTTTTTCCAGAGGGCTGCAGATGGTCACTGAGATCTCCTTCGTGCTCTCATCCTGCTTACTGTTCTGTTTCCACTCATGACAGGCTGCTACCTCTTCTTTTGCTTCTGGGGAAGTTCCTCCAACACCTGTGTTTTTTAGAATGGGGGGCTCAGCAGCAGCAGCAGCAGCGAGGAGATCTACAGAAGGCTTTGGATCTACAGCTTGAGCCTTCTCTTTCTGGTTTGGGTTATCCACCATGGTGACTTTTTGGCTGCTGTCTTTGATGCTGAGTTCATTTACACAGCAGTTCCTCATGGTGAACTCTCCGCTTGCACAGTTGACATTTTGGAGGCAGCTGTTTTTTCTACAACCACAAGGTGAGCTGGTGGTGAGCTTGTGAGCATCTCCTGGAACCGCTTCTTGGTTCAGCAACTGCAGAGCCTCAGTCTCCTTAGCACTGCCCATCTCTAGGCAGGACCTCTGCCATGCTATTCTTTGTACCTCCCTTGGAAGGTTCTGAAAGGAAAGAGAGGGTGGGGAAGAAACAGGACAATTATCTGAGGTAATCTCAAGGAAAAACATAATGATCTTACAGCTATCTATCTTTGATGTCTTCTAGGTCAACAATTTCTCTGCATTGTTTGAGAGAGCTTACTAAGCTTGCTGCCTTAACAACCAACACAGAATCTTTGAAATGAGACTTGGTATTTTGCAGTCTTGGAGAAAGGCACAGATTCTAGTGCAGTACAAGTAGTCCTCAGCTTATGACTATAACAGACCATGGAATTTCTGCCGTAAGTCATGAGGCACCCATGTGACCAACCCAATTTTATTATCTTTTTTGCAGCAGTTGTAAAATGAATGTAGTGGTCATAAAGCAAGTCAATGGATTTCTATAGTCATTTTTTGCTTGACACTGGCTGCTGCTGGAATTCCGGAATTGGGTTGTAAGTAGCTTTTGGGTGGGAGATCAGAACTTCCAATGGTCACTAAGTGAAGACTACCTGTAATTCCATTCCCTTCCCCTCTTCCTTCCCATTCTTTACTTTCATAATGGTCTCTTTGGGCATTTAGTTCCACACACCTATCTGTTTAAACAACACTGAATTTCTGATCCAAATATTGAAATCCATAAAAATTGACTAAACTGTAGCCTTTTAATTTATAATCCACGACTAATAATAATGTTATACTTCAACTACACCATCTTCATCTCACTAATCAGAAAAAAAAATACAATAGTTCAGTATTATCCCTACTTTAAAGATGGAAGACAACCTTAAAGCTACATAAGGAATTAATGGCAGAGGCAGAATTTTCAATTCTGCCCCCATAAATACAGACTTTAAGCTACAGCTATGGTTTACTGAAATTATAGAAATAATGCTGCATTTCAATAAACATCTGATAGTGGGTTGCCCAGAATTGCCTTCTTCCTGGATCTCTACAGCTCTGGGATATCGTGGCTATCTCCCATTCCAAGAACTAACCAAGTCCAACCTTTATTTTTTTCAAGTCATTCAAGCGTTCCTGGATGTTGCCACCTACTGACGTTATGGTACTATTAGAGGCTAGACAACTCTAGGATGCGTAGGAAGACAGATAACAGCTCAGTGTTGGTGTAAACGCTCTGTAATCAGAAGGTCTGAGTTCAGTCTTTGGCATTTTTGCTTACAAAGGATCAGAGAGCAGACAATACAGTGGTACCTTGCTACTCATCATTAATTGGTTCCAGGAGGCGCGATAAGTACCAAAAACGAGTACCAAACAAATTTTTCCCATAAGGAATAATGTAGTGAATCACAAGGCAGCCAACACAGAATGTTCTAGCTTGTCCATTGAGTACCAAACAATGAGTAGCAGGACAAAATTTTTGCATCAAAAGGCACTTGAGTACCAAATTCAATGAGTTTCAAAGCGGTTGAGTATGAAGGTACCACTGTAAGAAGTGAAATCTGAAGCCAGGAAGAAGAAATTTGGGGTTGTCATCTTGCTGCACACTGTGTCTTCAGACATTCCCACAACTGCACCAATACCCTATACCTTGTTGCTCCTTTGTTTTTTAATACATTTTGAGACATGCTTTTTCATTTTAATTTTGGGAGGTTAGTGCTTCCAGATCACCCTCCTATCCTATCCATTTTCCCTGGTGCTTCTTTTGAGTCCTATAAGGCCAAGGTCCCAGAAGCTCTGCTCTACAGAGGTTTAGCTTGAAACCCTTAACAAAAGGAGGGGGAAAGGCGTCACTCTGTATTGTAGGAATGCTTTTCCTGTGAGAATCATTATTTCTGTGTCTTTCAATATGTTTGGCAAAGCTATTGACTCAGTTGAGATTAATTTTATGTATATATGTTATTTTTAATGTACTTACAACTTTGTATTTTTTTAAAAAAAATGTATTAAATCTTTCACTCATTTTATGCACCCTAACTTTTTCATATCTAAAATAATTCATTTCTCTTTTTCTACAGAACATATTGATATAGGTGGGTTCTTTTAGGCATTTTTAATATGACAGCAAAGAAGACAAAGATGCATCACTTCTGCAGTGCGGCCTGGAGAACAACCTAGACACAACTGTAATGAAGTGGTAGATCACATATTTTAGTAGAAGCAAACAAAGTGTTAATTGTATCCTAAAAAGGAAATGAAAAATGAGCCAATCAATAAGACATTTTTTTTTTAAAGTCCCAGGTGGCTCTTTTGACAAAATAAATTATTACTCTACAAATAAGCACGGATTTCTGTGGCGCTAAACAAACCCATTTATATCCCAAATTATCCCACATTAGAACAACTGCCCTCAGATGTTGGAGGCTGAATTATCCACATATACTTTATCATTTTGGTATCTAACATTACAGTACTAAGAGCCAATAGGACTATGGACTCAAAATGGTTCCTTGTGCAAGTTGTCATTCCATAAAATACTATTCTCATCAGGCCTCTGAATAATTCCAAAATAGTCTGGAAGAAGAACTTTAGTCCTCGTGTAACTGCAGAATTTCTTTGCCACTAATTAAACCAGCCTCATTATGCTGAACTGCGCAGCTCATGCAGAATTCCTTTTCCCAAAGACATGACTCCTTTAATTAATAGCAGGCAGGTTCTCAGGTATAGCCCAAAGCACTTCTGAAAGATTTCTGAAATGGGCACAGCATCACAATTCTCACAACGAAGAGCACACACACACACACACACAAACACACACACATACTGCCAAAATGGAACTGCCTTAGCTGTGCAACTATGATTGGGCAGACTGGCTTTCACAACACCAAATCTTAATGGGCAGTACCATACAGCTAGCTATATGTTATGTGCTAGTGCAAGCCCAATGAGCCCTCATCTTCTTTCTCTGAGTAAAAAAGCTGCTTTCACGTGAGATTCTTGAAAGGAAAAGCAGAGAGGGAAATAGCACTTCATTTTCCCCTGAACTCAGTTTCCCTGTAACCCCTTTTCCTCCTTGCCAGTTCTCCATTTCAAACAATTCCTGAGCAGCATTCTTTCCTCAGTTGGGCCCTTTCAAAAATATGTTAGCTCTGGAGTTTGAAATAATGTTGGGAGAATGGAAAGTGATATGGGAGGGTTAGTGCGAGTTGAAAACCGATGGCATAGAAGACCTTAAACAACCTTTCCTTTATTTTGCTTTGAACCCCCCTTTTCCCTAGGAGACCTGAGCTGAAAAAAGAAAGTTCCTCCAACCTGTAGTCTATCTGTGAATATTTTGGACACAGAAAGGGCAGCCAAATGCAGTTATGTACAGGTTCTTATCCGTCTCCCCCTTCCCTCTGTGAACAGAAGCCTTATACCCAAGAGGAGGGATCTAGCACATCTGAGGCACCTGCCAGTCTTTCTTGCTTTTTCATGCCCCCCACCCACCCAAGGAAGTCAATTGCCAGACTATCTACTAAATGTAGCAACCTTAATTTGGCTGGGATGCTGTGTGAAGTTTATAGGGCTTAAGTTGATGGCTATTCAGCAGGTCACCAGGACATTATCTGAGATATTATAGCTCCACCCCTTACTTAAAAGAATATAATCCACTAGGAAAAACTTAGAATTCAATGCTTTGCATTATGATTAGCATGAATTCTTCCATGCCAGAAATGCATTGTGTCAAGAATCTATGTTTTATCCCTTCCATTAATTGTGATAAATGTCCGGTCATGGCCTCGCATACCTAAAATATCATAGGTATACCAGGCACTGCCACATCTATTTATTTTTTATATATTTATTTTGAACCGCCCATCTCCCTCAGAGAGAAACTCTAGGCAGTGTATAATAAAATATTAAAATATTTTCTCCTTTTAAATAGATAGTACATATAAGCTTTCTCATAGAGTCAAAATTCTCCTGTGCGGACAAAAGCACTTTCTGCCAAGATTTTAGGATGTGCACATAAAATAATTTTGTTAACCAATTCCTAAACCCGACTTCCCCCCCATCTGAGGCCTTCAATATATGTTTTGTTGTTGGAGATTATGGTAATTTTCCTTCCATCCATTTTATCAATAAACTTAAAAAAAAAACCTATGAAAGCAGGTACATAGTACATAGAACTAGTTCAGGGGTCTGCAACCTTACCAACTTTAAGACTTGTGGACTTCAGCTCCCAAAATTCCTCAGCCACAAGTCTTAAAGTTGTCAAGGTTGCAGACCTCTGAACTAGTACATAGAATCGTAGGGGTGGAAGGAAACTTGGAGATCTTCTAGTCCAATCCTTCAAGGCTATTGCACCCTCTAGTTTAGGCAGGAGGGTCTCCAAAGGCCCTGGATTTACAATCATAAGCTGATCAACTCTGTTTCTCCAGGATGTTAAAGCTGAGGATCAGTCAGCTCCTTGTTCCAACTTGGTTTGGACTATCCCAAGATATGGAACTATGAATGGAGAACAATCCAAAGGCAGAAGCAGGACCAATGGGTACAAAATACAGGGATGCATATTTTGATTGGACACCAAAGGAAATTCTTAATAGGAAGGACTGTCCTTTGCTGGAAGTGTCAAAATCCATTTGTCATGGATGCTGCAGTAATGGATTCCTCCTTTGGTTAGGCTGAACTCGGCAATTTAAGCTCCCTTTCAGCTCTTAACATTTTATGGTTATTATTGCCAGAATTATTTATTTTAATAGCATGAATGGTGATATAATCCAGATATATTTATGTCTCATATTTATTTATTCACCTCATATTTTTATTCAATTTCTATAGCTACCCATCTCAAATGACTCTGAGTGGCTTCCAATTCCAAAGCTATAAAAACAACAAAAACGTCCAAAATAAATGTACACAGCAGTCAAGATAATTTGACTCTTTTACCTAATTTGAATTCATATGCAAAGGAACTGCAAAAATTCATTTAGTTTTCAATGCATTGTCCTAATCAGAAGGGATGAACAAGGAGTTATGCAGGATGTTGCAACTCCACTTCTTGTCAACTGGAAATTTCAGAGAGTGTCCAGCTTCTGCAATGTCATCAGAAATGGCCCATCTCTTCCAAAACTATTGTTCCAATGAAACTGAATTCTCAAGGTATTGAACCTTTCACTCAATTTAAAATTTAATTTATGGACTAGTTTAAGCAAGGAAGTACAATGTCAGATAGAAACCAAAGCAGGATATGCAGATATTTTTCTCTGAAAGGTGCAGATCGAGCAGGTATACAGCACAGTCCCTTCATTTCATGCTGCCAAAAGCTTCTTTTTTCACTATTTCGTTATTTTGAACATCTTACTTTATCCGGAAGCAATAACTTCACACAAGCTAACATCCCCAATGGAAGGTAAATTTAAGACCCAAAGAAGCCACCTATCATAGTCTGAACAAAAGCGTCTCTGTGTAAGCAATTCTGCCTTTCTCCGGCAGCATGGGCAACTCAGTATCACCCTCTTACCTCCCCCTCTGAACAATTTTTCAACTTTCTAAACCTGCACTTATGCGGGCAAGAAATGATCCTACTTTTGAACTGGTACTAGTGAATCCGCTGAGCTCACTCTGCTAAAGAAAAAAACAACAAATAACATACTGCAGGTCCTGGTTTGAAATGAACTCTCTATATATTTAAGATTCCTTACCGAGATGAACCTCTTTAGTGTGCCAAGAGCTCAGCAAGCAAGCAGGTAAGCAAGCAAGCGAGGGGTATTAGCTTTGCCTAGGAACTACACAGGGCAACTCAGTGCAGTGGATCCAAGCAAGAAAGAAAGGAACCATAAAAGCTTGAGGAAATTGTGCAAGATTTTAAGTGCAATAGATAATGTTCAATGGAAAAGAACCAGTCATGCAAAGAAAAAAAAATAGGCAAAAATGTGAGGAAGAAGGAATGTATTGCCTGTAACCTCCTCGGCCTTGGTGAAAAGATTGCTCTCCTCTAATAAAACCAAAGCAGCAGACTGACTGGTGTAATGATACCAAATCAGAGTAACTCCTGAACCAATCCATCAAACAAGCAGTCAATTCCCTTCTCCACCTTCTTCTTTCTCAGGCTTCTAAAAGAATGATGATGTCATGCTCCATCCCTTCTCCAAATGTGTATGTGAAGGCTGAAGCATGTGCAGTCCAGGTTTTTTCTCTGGGGACCTGTAGTGGAAGGGCTCAACTGGAGCTTTTCATTGCATTTCATTACATCTCACAAGAGCTAAATGCACCCAGCAAGCCCCTGGTAAAATATTAGTGCTTTCAACCAGCAATCTATGGCCAGGCCAACAAGGGGAAAGTCATTGGCCAGGCGAGTGCGTGCACACACATACAAGAGTATTCTTGTCTCGGCACTACGATTGCTTTTATAAAAGGAAGTATAGAGGCTCCAAGCCATCCCCACATAAAATTCTGGGTCAGGCACAGGGCTGTGGGTGAAGAAACTGACTAAACACACTGTGTTTATGGCCAGCCACAAAATTTGCTATTGGATGGAAAAGTAGCTGTGCTGTGTTCAAGGAGTGGCATTGTGGCAAATTCAGGGGAGCACCACAAGCATCATGGTGATGCACTTGGGGGAACACTGCTGCAAGTCTGAATGTACTATTGTTTTTTTCTGATCCCTACCACCTGCTAGGCAGACAAGGCTCAGTAGAACTGGTAAAGGGAATTGGGGCTGAAATTCCCCCCAAAATGATGCTTGCTTAGTGACAGCCTCGTCTCAGGATCATTCGCAATTATGACAGCAATGAAGAAGTAACTTTGTGATGAGTCCTTGCATTTATGTTCTTCTTAGGTTTGTAAATAAATCAAAGGCAACTAAAGTAAGATTTGTAGGCATAGTTGCAATTTCACTTATCAATGTCGTTTAATGACCACGTTGCTGGTCCCGATTGTGGTTACTAAATGGGGACTAACTAACTTGTAGTCTAGTCTATGTTTTTTTAAAAAAAATCCAGCTCTAACACAAACCCAATGCGATCATTTAATTTCTGACTTAAATTCATAGATTATTTCAGAAAATAATTAAAACTCCTTTTCCCTACTTTTATGCAAAGGGGCTCTAGTGTAATTTACAATATAAAACAAAGATCCTGTTCTTAAGCATTCAATGTAAGAGGCACCACAGATAAGAAAAGAGGGAGAGAGAAAGGGGTGTGGTGGAGGGCCACAAATTGATTCTGAGAGGAAGTGGACACACAACAACACAAGGAACTAGGACCAGAGCTATTCTTCTGGCTTCTCCTTCAGAGCCTGATGAAGTGAGGTAACCACTGGAAAATAGTTAACCGATACTGATCTCTTAGTAAAACTATGACACGGCCCCACTTTTCATCCCTCCCTCTGCTATTGGGCTGCTTCATGAAGATGACTATTGTTGGATGTTTTCACAAGAACCCAATGGGAAAATCTCTTCTGGGGCAGGGATGGGAAAACCTGCCGCAGGGTATATCTGTCCTGTTAGACCTCTGTATCTGGTTCCTGCAGAGGTGATTTTTTGCTCCTGGGCTGAAAAAAAGTCTAGCCAGGCAACATTCAAAAGTAGCAATATCAGAACAATCCTGAGACAACCTATTCCTAGCTAGTTAGACTCAGAAATAGCCAAGTCCTAATGGCATAATCCAGTCCTTGTTTATTCAGAGAAAAGTGCCACCGAGTTCAATACAGCTTCCATCCTGTTGAGGTTATTGTTATATTATTATTATTTTTTGTAATTCTGAGCATAATTCATGGCAAGGAAAACATGCAAAACAGAGTTTCTGGAATTCTTTCTAACTCCTTTTAGAGCAGTGGCTGTATGTTTTGGTCTATGACAGTGATGGCAAACCTTTTAGAGACAGAGTGCCCAAAAACTGGCCCCGCCCCCCCACTCCACCCCCTGCCCCGCCCCCACTCCACTCCCAATCCCCCACCCCGCCTGCCCACAGGACCACTCACTGCCTCCAAGGCCCGCCGCAGATTGCCTAGGCAGCCCAGCAGCACTATGGCGACCACACCCTCTGTCCACGCCCTGCAGCATCAACTGCATGATGGGATGTGAGGGCAGAGTCTTGTCTATGCTGCCTGGCTGCCATGTCCTTGGCTGCGCTGCTCCGTGTGGGCCATGCTCGGGGGTGACTCTCCTTCAGGGGGGCTGCTGGAGAGGAGGGGGTTGCAGGGGGAGGCAAGGCTGGGGCAACGGCACGTGTGCCCACAGAGAGGGCTCCGAGTGCCGCCTCTGGCACCCAGGCCATAGGTTCGCAACCACTGGTCTATGTGCTCTGGAAAGGGTAGACTGCACACTTTATTCTCTGGATCGTGGGGGCAAGAGGGAGAGGGGGAGGGACTCAGAATGGAGCAATCAGTAACTTTCTGAGCCACCCCCCAACTGTGGGACCTTTTTTTCCTACAGCCCCCTTTTTAACACAATATTTCTTTTGCCAGCTGCTTTCATGTGGATTTGATCCCATTCTGTTAGCGTGCAAATCAAAAGAGTCCTGAACCCCTTGCATAAGAATATACCCAAGTTTTAACTCTTCTTAGACAAGCATTGGTCAAACCGTGTCTTCACCTAGATGCACATCAGATACAGTCTGCCTGGCTAGAGAATTATGGGAGTTAGCATTCCCATCCCCAGGTCTAACATTCTGGAGGATACACACGTTGGGTAATGTTGACCTAACGTATATTAAATGCAGATAAGGAGATGCCATTTACAATCTGAACAAAATGTAAATTCATTTCTGTCCATCTGCAATTAAATCTGTTTCCATAAACTGAAGCCACAAGACCGCAACAAGAGAGAATTCATAAGCAGTGGGTTTTCAGGCAGAATGCATCCTGTCCCTCATTAGCTGAGTGGCAGTTCAACTAGCTTTGCCAGAACAGCATCATTTGGGAACCACTACCAGGGAATCAACAGCCACGTACATCACCTATTTAGGTAGTAATTGGGGCAGAGTTGGGTGCTGCTTCCTTTGAAGATTGCTGAGATCAAAGAGATTCTCTATAATAATAAAAATGCCACAAAGCCTGAGATCTCAGCCAGCGGCAACATTGGCAGAATGAGTTCAAAACAGTACAGTAATGTCATTTTCACCCCCAGCATTATTTAAAGATGCCAAATAAGGCATTTATTCCCTATTTATACAAATATATCATATTGATTATGACTGATGTCAGTATGAAATTGTGATTTCACTTAATTTTAGAAGATACTTTCAATGAGTAGACTTTATCAGGGAGATAGATAGACAGACAGACAGACGATAGAGTAGTATGATTTCTTATCAAAAAAGAGAAAAAAACGGGATCCCTGCTAGAAATGCCAAGCTCTATCTATATGTATAAACCCAATGATGCCTCAAATTGCCATCCATATCTTGCCTTTTCCCCTTGGCACTTTAAGAGACTAGTAACTTACATTTTCAGAACTGTAAAGCCCTCACTTTCTCTAAATCAGTATGAACATTCAATCTATGAACCTATAAAGAAGAATACTTGTAGCTCAGGGTTGAAATGAGGAGTTGTTGGTGTTCCTTGAGCTTAGTTGTTTTCTTGCAGATGTTGCATTACCCAAACTAGGTAATATCATCAGTACCCTGATGATGTTATCTAGTTGGGGTAATAAAACTTCTGCAAGAAAATAATCAAGCTCAAGGAACACCAACAACTCCTAATCTATTAATCTCACAATAGGCTAATGGATGGTGGTGGTAAAGAGAAAAATACAAATCTGAAGAGTAATTTATTTTCTTTTTCTTGTCAATATGGCATTCTTTAAGATACCCCAATATGCAAATAAAGAGGCGTTGTCTCACCTGAATGCCTTTTCTCAGCATGAAGATGTAGCATCCACCGATGGGTAATCAAAGCCTTCCTGCTCAGTTTAGACTAAGACCAAACTTTAGCCACGCCTCCCTTGGGCAGTCCTTTCCCAGTTTTGACGAGGCGAAGCATTCCTGAGGTCTGACACAATAGCTCCTCCTGTAAGAAATCTGCCTAGACTGACTGTTAAGGATGGGTGTGGATGCTACATCTTCATGCTGAGAAAAGGCATTCAGGTAAGACAACGTCCTTTCTCCAGCATGATAGATGTAGCATCCACCGATGGGACATACCAAAGCCACCTATGTCCCTGTCGGGAGGGAAAGTCTAGGCTTGTGATTCATGTGTAGAAACTACCTGCTGCAAGACCCTTCTGCCGAAGGATGCATCTGTTGCAGCGAACTTATCAAGCTTGTAATGCCTTATAAATGAAGAGGGGGAAGACCTGGTGGCTGCCCTGCAAATCTCCTCAACCGAAGCCTGGGTAAACTAGGCCGCAGATGTGGCCGCGCTACGCGTTGAATGAGCTGTGATGTTGGCAGGAACTGGAAGGGACTGGGCCTTATATGCATAGGAGATGCACACCCTGATCCATCTTCCAGTGGTTGAAGATGACACCTTCAGAACAGTGCCTCCGTCCTGCGAAATGTTGCAGTTCGTTTCACGTAGTGATGCAAAGCTCTGCGCACGTCTAATGTGTGCCACAACTTTTCCAGGCGATGAGACGGTCGAGGACAAAAATCCGGGAGAATCAGGTCCTGAGACCTATGGAACCAGGTATTGACTTTCGGAATGAAAGAAGGATCCAATTTGAGGACCACTCTGTCATCCAGAAAAATACACTCCTGACCGAGACCGCAGACAGTTCCTAAATACGTTTTGCTGATGTGATGGCTACCAAAAAGGCTACTTTCAAGGAAAGAAAGTGCAGAGAGCAAGATCTAATCGGCTCAAACGGTGATCCAGTGAGGACTTGCAGCACTTTTGGCAAGTTCCACGTGGGATATCTATGCACCACAGGAGGACCAGTGTTAACGTCTCCCTTAAAAAAGGCCGCAACTGCCGGGTGATATGATAACTGGACCTGATTCTCACAAGTGAGCACAGTGGATAATGCTGCAATCTGTCTGCGAATGGTACTATGAGACAGTACCTTGTTCAAGCCCTCTAAAAGGTAGTCTAATATGATCGGGATGGTGACAGCCAGCGGGTCAACTTTCAGAGTGTTACACCACACACAGAAATGTCTCCACGTGGCATCATAAATCCTATTGGTTGAAGGACGTCTGGAGGCTTGAATTACGGTAATCACTCCAGATGAATAGGACTGCCTAGATAAGCTCTCCCGCTCAAGTGCCAAGCGGTTAGTTGAAGCCACTGTGGTTCTGGGTGTTGGAGTTGACCCTGACTGAGAGAGATGCGATCTTCCATGGTGGGGAGATCGATAGATCCACGAGATCAGCAAACCAAGGATGCCTTGGCCAGTGTGGGACCAGCAAGATTAATTCTGCCTGTTCTAAGAGAAGCTTTCGGATGATAGCTGGAATCAGTGGAAGTGGAGAGAATGCGTACAGAAGTCCCCTGAGCCACCTGCTGTGGAGAGCATCCGTTCCCTCCGCCCCCCATGATGGAAACCTCGTGAAGTATCTGGGCAGTTGAGCATTTGCTGGTGAGGCAAACAGGTCCACCTGAGGCTGTCTGAACCTGTCCGATATCTCCCTGAATAGGGCTGGATCCAAGCGCCACTCCGAGTGTTCTACCATCGCCCTGCTCAGAGAATCGGCTTGGCGATTCACCTCCCCGGATATGTGTTTTGCACTGATGGATTCCAGATTGGACTCTGCCCACAGACCCAGTGCTGGGGCCTCCTGCATGAGGGACCACAATCTGGTCCCTCCCTGCCTGTTGACATGGGCTTTGGCTGCGACGTTGCCCGTTATTATCAGGATGTGTTTCCCTGTTACTATGTGGGAGAATTGGCGGAGTGCCAGGTGTACTGCCCTGAGTTCTAGCCAATTTATATTGTGTGCTAGATCAGACTGGGACCATTGGCCCTGTGCCATGTGTGTCTGTATGTGTGCGCCCCAACCGAACAGACTTGCATCCGTGGTCAGGATGAGTGTGTGAGGTTCCTTGAAAAGTGACCCTCTGTGTATAGCTGCCGACACCCACCATTGGAGTGACAACAGTGTGTGGTGTGGAACTCTCACCTTCCATGTGGAAGCACTCATGTTCCGCTTCTGGAAGGGGAGTAGGAACCACTGTAGATGTCTGGAGTGAAGTCTTGCCCACAGCACTATTCCCAGACAAGAGATCATCTTTCCCAGCAGCTGAGACAGTTGGACAAGTGGAACCACCTTCTCTCTCCGGATCCTGTGAACTAGAAATCTGATACTGTCCTTGCGTTCCTGGGAGAGATAAACCCTGCATAGGTTTGAATCTATCACTGTCCCTAGATGTAATATCCGAGTGGTTGGAGTGGTGTGGCTCTTTTTGAAATCCACGGAGAAGCCGTGCCTCTGGAGTGTATCTATTGTGGTCTGTAAATCTATCTGGGCAGAACGGAATGAACTGGACTGGATGATTATATCATCCAGGTAGCACTGTACTCGTACCGGCATCAGTCTGAGATGGGCCGCTAATACTGCCAGAAGCTTTGTGAACACTCGAGGGGCCGAGGATAGGCTGAAGGGTAGGGCCCTGTACTGATAATGTCTGCGCATGGCAAAACCAAAGGAATCTGCGGTAATGGGGTCGGATGGGGACATGAAGATAAGCCTCTGTCAAGTCTATGGAGTAGAGGAAATCTCCCTTCCTGATGCTGGTCAGAATGGACCTGAGGGACTGCATCTTGAACCTCCTGTAAGTTAGGAAGTAGTTTAGTCCCTTCAGATCCAAAATCGCCCTCCAACGCCCTGAGGCCTTGGGGACCACGAAGTGGATGGAGTAAAACCCCTTTCCCCTTTGGTCCAGGGGTACTGGCTCTATGGCTTCTATATCTAACAAGTGTGATATGGCCTTGGATACTAACTTGGCCTTGCTTGCATGTCTTGAGGATGGGCACTGAATGAAGCGATCTGGGGGAATAGACTTGAATTCTAGAGTTAGACCGAATTTTATGGTCTCCCTTACCCAGGTATCGTTGGTGGTGACCTCCCAGGTGTTGCTGAACAGAGCTAAGCGACCGCCTATAGGAGGATCCGATTTGGCGTCACTTAGACTTCCTGTATGGGCGGCCCCCAGCTCCTCTGAAAGCCGTTGAACTTTGGACAATTCTCTCTCCAGTGCCAAATGTCTCCTCAAGGCCTCTCGCTCAGCAGCCTTGGAGGATTCTTTGGTGGACAAATGCTTGGTCTTGGCCTTTTTCTCCCCCCCCCCCCGTGCTCAAATCTGAAGATCTGTGTTTAGATTGTACAGGGGGAGCATCAGAACCCTGCGGTGTCTGAGGAGTATCACCGTCTGCCATTGCGCACTAGACCTTCCAGATAGGAGAAGCCCAGGAGTGGGGGTAAAACCACGCAGATCAAGTTGTCTGGGAGGGAAGCTTCCCGTGCCCTGAATAACCGCAATGACAGTCAGACAGCTCACTAGAACTGTCCGCTTAGGCCCTGCGACACAGTGCCGTGAACTAAAAGAACAGGTCCTCCAAAACCCTCCCACAGAATTAAATCTGTCAATGAAATTGGTTGTGAGTGATGCAACAAGAATCAAAAAAAGGAATACACCTTCCTTCTGTGGAATCCTTATGAAAAAAGGTGGAATAAATATGCCTGATAAACCCCCTTGAGAGCCTAACGCAGTAGGCTACTGGAAGTAATCGGCCTGATATCAGCCCTGAATGTAGGCCTCTCCAAGATGGCAACCACACCCAGCACCGTATCCAAAATGATGGCCGCGAGTCCCCTTGCCATCTAAAATGGCGACACCTGTGAGACCGATCTTAAATTAAGCCTCCACAAGCCCTTCTTTAGTCTGTTCAGGGAGCCCAAGGGAGCTTAAAATAACCTCTTGTCACCCCCTTAATTTATAAGGCAACCAAGCACTTGCGTTTCTGCTGCGCAGACAAGCTGCGGGCCAATCATCACTGGAGCCTCGTGGTCACGAGGCAAGACGGAGGCAACTCGGCCATTCGGCCCGATCCTCCGGAGCACTCACAAAGAAATTGCTCCCGGGTGCTCGGGGAACTCCCGTTGTAGCGCCAAACAGATGATAGGAGCTGAATCCACTACTTCACGGCGTAGCTCCTAGCGATCTGCGAGGCCGGGCAGACCTCTGGGACGAATGTTCCCAAACTGATGGAAATCCTGTCTTTGTACAATCACTAGCAAACAGCAATTAATTTAACACAAAACTAAATGAAAAATTCTAACCTTTCTATCCTAAATCTGACTAATTAAATTAGGCTATCTGAGGAGCTATCAAAGTTGTATCCTACTGAGCTGAGACTAAGACAAAACTGGGAAAGGACCGCCCAAGGGAGGTGTGGCTAAAGTTTGGTCTTAGTCTAAACTGAGCAGGAAGGCTTTGATTACCCATCGGTGGATGCTACATCTATCATGCTGGAGAATAAATAAATTTTAAACAGGACTAGTTGATATCAGGGTAGTATGAGGTTTAGGGAAGGAGAAATGACTCATATCCATTTGTCTTAGCACAGACAAATAATCAGGATATATAGCAAAGAAAGGCAGGATCAGTTGGACTGGATAATGGTGGGTTATACCAACATTATAGAGCCTCAAAATTCATATTATTTAACACAGGAAAAAGTAAAACTAAATATTTAACAATATCATTTTCAATTATGACTAAAATGCTTTCAGCCAGCTGTATTTTTGGACAATGCCAATACAGATAACCCTTGAGTTATGATATAACAGAGCCTGCCCATCACAGTTATAATTCGTGACAGTCATAAATAGGATTATCCAGGTGACTGACCTGATTTTATGACTCTTTTTTGCAGCAGTCATCAAGGGAATGCCATGGTCTTTCAGCAAACCAACGGTTCCCTATGGGCTGGTTTTTCCAGAAACCAGAAGTAAATGCCATTTTAGGCAAAACTGTTGTAAAATTCAGCCACATGAATGTAGGAAGCTACAAAAGGTTGTAAATGTTGCCGAGCACTTGAAGTACGATCATATGATCCCAGGGAATGGGGGCGAGTGTTGGAACTTCGAATCCAGGTTATAAATACTCAAGGGAGGTCTGGCGTAATTTCAAACAGTCACTAAGAGACCAGTTGTAAGGCAAAGACTAGCTGTAATACAGAAAATGTTCAGATGGTTCAAAAAGTATAAATGTTGTTTGAATTTAGAGATCTATTTCCCTATGTATTATTCTGCCTCTTGTAAGTCAGGCTAGGATCTTAGACAAATTGAGAGACAAGGACTGGCATCTTTACCACTCTTACAGATGAGAATATTAAACTAAAACATCGGGAGGAATTAAAATGCAAAAGGCTGTTCTAGGGTTACACTCACATTCTTGTGTTTCTCCATAGGGAAAGGAAAGTATGTATAAAGACTAATTCTGTGTAATTGTACTGTGTAAATGTGTTGTTATTTCCAAATAAAAGAAATGACAGTGAGGGGAACTGTAAGAAATGCCACATGAGAAGAAAGAAGGATGCAATAATGAAATCAAATTGCCTCTAATCTATCTGCCTGCAGGTTTTTCTAATAGTTTACTATCCATTTGATATGTTACAGTATATGAGCTTTGTTTTCCTGCAAATGTTACATGTTTGTTCTTTGTCAGAGCCAAAAAATCTTGATATAATCCAAGTGCCACTGAGCACTACGGCTGGTTCATTTGGGCATGCACATATCTGTACTGTTTATCAGATGAGCTATATTAACTGAGTAATTTGTGCATGGAGATTGCTGGACATTCCTACTACACACCCAGCAAAGTGTGTGCCCTAGCAGTTTGAAAGCATACTCATGCAAGTAGATTAATAGGTACCACTTCAGTGGGAAGGTAACAACATTCCCTGCAGCTTTGGTATATAGTCATACTGGCCATCTGACCACGAAAATTGTCTTCAGACAATGCAGGCTCCCCCGACCAAAAAACAAGAGATAACCACGATGCCCGAGAGTCAAGACATGACTGGGAAGGAAATCTTTACCTTTACTACTACACAGCCTGGCTAGTAAAACCTCTGTTGGTATTTTAATACAGACAGAAAGGACTTCAAATCAAAACTGTCAAGAAAGTTGCTTTTTTCCAGGGGTCCAAAACTCTTGTGCAAGAATACATTATACTGTAATATTGTTCATATGACACATTTCTCAGTGACTAGCCACCATTCATCAATTAGATGAATTTTCTAGGTTTAGTAAACTCACTGGACCATAACTCAAGTCAGGCTGGATTTAGATAAAACACTCAACCACAACAAAGCCCCCTAATTTGTGGTTTGGTGTGTGCTATGCAAACACCACTGTCTTTTCTGTGCATCTCCCAGATGGAGCAATCCCAGCCTAGCTAAATAAAACAAAGCCTCGCTCTGATTGAAAATTAAGAAAAAGGATGGCAATGCTTCTCATTATCCCTGTAAACAGATGTATGAGACAAAAATATCAGAAACAGCTTGTAAAGAGAAAGCTTTAATGTGGCCGATAGATATCAGTTCCTTCTCTCTTTCAAAATATTTGAACCATTTCCAAAAAACATTTAGAAACATTACTTTCTTGTAATGTAATAATCTATAGCTGATTTCCAGTGGTTTTTAGTGCTATCTTATACATGCTATCTTGAGAGGAAGTCCCACTGAATTCAATATAGAAAACTGCACTGAAGATCACGTATGAAGCACCACCACCAGATGGCCCGAAAGAGAAGTTTTACAAAAGTCATTTCTAGTTTTCAATGCAGGCTACAGATATGCAGAGATTGTAGGAGAGTACCAGTTATCCATAAGCTTTGTGAGCTTGTTCTGCTACATATCTCATTCCGATTCAAATAGTACAATTTGCAATATTTTCTTCCTTGAAAACAATAAATAACATTTGCACCTCCTCACAACACAGCCCCACATTCCTCTTTGGCTTGTAGGCTGAACAGAGAGAGCCAAGCAAATCTGGCAGGTGAGAGGAGGAGGAAAAAGACAGGATAGAAAGGGAAGAGACTGATGACAGATTGCTAACTGCTGCTAACTGCACCCCGTGGAGCTCCTTGCCCATCGTATGTGACAGGAGCATTGCTCGGTAAGGCAACTGCAAGCAACGTCTAAGGAAAACAGTACTCCAGAGAGAAAACTCATTGAATAAGCAAACAGGGAAAGCAAACAGGAATTTGGTAAGGAAATCCATAAGAGGAGGCAAGGAGAAGGCACAATTTGCATGTTGCACATAGAGGAACAAAGAGATGGGGAAATTGCTTTAATGAGTTCCTGAGTTCCTGAAATTGCTTTAATGAGTTCCATGCATGCTTTCATCTCTGAAGAGAAGAATAACTTGTCTACCTGCTACAAATTTAAGCTGACTGTCCTGGAAGAGAAAATGAAGGGTGATAGGCTATTCACACACACACACACACACACACACACACACAGAGAGAGAGAGAGAGAGAGAGAGAGAGACTGATATACAGTAGCTAGCACAAAGTAAACCTCATTTTCTTCCAGCATTGAAGATGTTACCTAGTTTGTGTAATGAAACGTCTGCAGGAAAACAACCAAGCTCAGAGAGCACCCAGGGCTACATATATTCTATTGGTACATCCAGCTTATCAGAAAACACGCGTGGAGGGACAACGGTGCCAAGTAGCCTCCCAGAAGGTAAACAAAAGTTAAGTGGACAGGGTAGTGAGATGGAGAAACGTGACTCAAAGACCCAAGTCTGTCAAGAGAAGCTCCTCTACACTGAAGCTTTAGTATAGATTTCCTAGCCACCCTACGTTTTTGAACCCTTGGATTTACAGCAGCTGCCATTAATTCAAGAAAAAGATGGAAGACTCTACAGCAGGGGTGTCAAACTGCCGGCCCATGGACTGGATGCGTCATGGTGAAACCGTGCCCACCCCATTGCCGGCAATGGAAAAAAAGTTGCGATATATTGTGACACGTCACGTGATGTGAGTTTGACACCCCTGCTCTACAACCTCTACGAATGGAAGGATTTCTGCCTCTGCCCTGAGGAAAAATAAGCAATACCGATGGGATCACCACACTCAGGATTGCTGAGACTGTGATGCAACATCAGGAATAACTCTCACGCCTCCAACTAAAAATATGACTCTGTTATGTAGACAAAGCTTTCGTCATAATAAAAAAATATTGACGAGAGAGACAATCAACAATATTTCTCCAATAAAGGGATAAAGGAAACAAAAACACACCACCTTCCCTGGATATCCTCATAAGGAGAATAAATGCTGGCAAATCTGAGACCAAGGTCATTAAAAAAAACTCAACTAACCAAGTACCTCACTTTTAAAGCAATTACAAGAGAAGTTTTTTGAAAATTATTCAAACACACTGCAGTAACCTGCAGTGTCAAAAACTTCCAGTAACCTGGAATGTCAAAAAGAGAAAACAAACCACCTATACAACATCTTTCTATGTAACAAATACCCATGCTTTATCGAAAAGTTCCTGACTACATGACCTACCCCAAAACTAGTACAATCTATGAAAAGGATGATGTTTCTGTACAGTATATCAAAAACATCTCCAAGACAACCAACAGACTACTACAACTACTCACAGTAGAAAACAAACCAACAAAATCCCACCAAACTACTTTAAGCAAATATTGAGCAAAGATTCAGTAGTCAAAGGAAACAAAAGTAGGAGTCACCTGCAACATACATACTGTATAACAGGGGTGGTGAACCTATGGCACGGGAGCCAGAGGCGGCATTCAGAGCCCTCTCTGTGGGCACGTGCACCGTTGCCCCAGTCCTAGCCCTTCAGCTGGGTTTTATAAAACCTTTTCACTTTAGGCTTCCGCTGCCGTGTGCAAAAAAAAAAAAAAAAAAAGTTCAATCAGTCAATTTCAACTTCTTGTGGGAAAAAAAAGATCTTGCAAAGTTGGAATTGATTGATTGAACATTTTAGTCCCACCCAGTCTGCCGTTACCACCGCAGCCACGCCCACCCAATGGGCCACACCCACCCGGCACCCTACAATGCATAAGTGGGTTTTGGGTTGCAGTTTGGGCACTCGGTCTCTAAAAGGTTTGCCATCACTGCTGTATAATGTAAAGACTGCAGCAGGCCCTACATAGGACAGACAAACAGAACACTGACAGATCACCTATCCACAAATACCGACTGGCAGTCAGAAAGCCTGATGAGAACTCCTTAATATCAAAACACATGGATGCATTCAAATCAAATCTTAAAATGTTACAGAATTCCTGGATGGATAAGGTAAATATTTTCCCTGTCCAGTTAAGTCCAAGTAATGAGAGCTCACCCCGATGTGTGGTGCTCAGGTCTTGAACCTGGGCTGTCAAGTTCAGTGTCTTTTAACTGCTGAGCCATCACGTTCCTCTTCCTGGATATTTAGCCTTCTCTTAAGAAATCTCTTCTTGGGAAAACGTTCTGGTTGACGATAAGAAGAGACTGATTACTAGAAGCAGCCAGAAAAATTAACAATTTAGAATTCCCACTAATATAGAAAAGAGAAAATATTTTAGTTCTGGAAGAATGTAAGGATATTTGGCAATAATTTACCCAGAACTTATTCTTTAATCTGTCTGATACAAACAAAAATGGGCTTAAACAAAGAAATAGCAGAGGATGTAACTGAAAATCAGGCTATTTTGAAAATGGAGTTAAAATCAACAGGAAACAAGAATGATATTGACAAAGATGTTATATAGTATCTACAAATGAAACTGCCAGGTTTTATTAGTTAAAATGGATGTACAAATAATAAATCAGAAGAATGACTTGGATTTTAAGTCAGAAAAGGGACTTGGACAATTTTCTTACTTTGGATTTAGGAAAAAAAATCATTGGTATGTTATTATGAAGGAAATGCTGAGAAAAAGAAAAGAGAGAAGAAATCAGCTTTTGGGACATTATCTAAAAGGGGTAATCAATATCTTTAAAACTAAAACAAAGCTTTAGAAAGTTTGCTTATTTGACCAAGGTTAAACTGTATATGATCCTCTTTTTTCTAACAGCTTTTAATGGTTTTTTTCTTGACTAGAGCTGAATGACAATACTTTAAAGATTTGTTTATAGATAAGACAGTAATAAGTTATGGTATTACAATTGAGAGAAGATGAAGGCAAGATGTTAAGAAATTGATTTGTGAGACATCATTTGAAGGGATTAAAAATTAAAACTTTTAATTTGCTATTTCTAGTAGATGTTAATTGACTTTTTAAAATAGATTGAAAGAATATTTTTTATTTGTATGTATTTGTCTGTATAACTACAAACACTAATGGTAATTTGTGCCAGGTTATGAAGTATATGATCTGTGAGTATTTTAAAAAGAAATGCATTGCTTAACAGGAACATTACCGAAACTAGGTTGCGTCAAATCAACCTGATCTCTTCTTTTGATAGAGTGACCAGTTTAATTGTCTGAGGGAATATGGTGGATAATATATACACATACATCTTTTCTCTGACCAGGCCGCAGTTGTAACTGAGGTCTGCCTGAGGCAGTCAGAAGGAAAGCACTGTGCCTAAAAGAAAACTATGAATTAAACTGACAACTGATTCCCTTTATCCATGAAATAAAACCTTTAGGGCACCCAGTGTCTTCCTTTCCAGCTATTATTTTAAAGAGCACAGAGACAGATCTGGCTGTTAAATCACTTCTGTTCTATCCCTTGAGAATAGGAGATAGGCAGTAGATGAAACCAGGCCAATCAGACTAAAGTGTTTCCTCCTGAATGATTTTATCTATAGCTAAAAGGTATTCACAGTATGTTTTAAATAATTTACCAGTTTTCCAAGCAGTTACAAATATAAACAGACAGATTTTCCTAGAACAAGAACAACAAGAACAAAATGAAGACAGCTAAGGGAAGAATATATACAAATAAAAAGCAGAAATATATCTCTGTGCCAAGCCGAGAACAGATGCAAATCAATTGTTGCTCCCTTGGCACATGCATGGCTCAGAATGCAATTCCTTTCACGTTACTTATATTTGTCTACGATTCTTTGGGCAGTCATCAGTGTACGCTTTCAATGCTCAGCTGCTCAAACACAGAGAACTATGAACAATGATTCAATGCTTATAGAAAACAGGTTGCTGCCTTCATGACCAGAAGCTACCATCTAGGTCTAGGATCTAGATTCTAAGTAATCTGCTGAGAAGCTTTCATTTATCTCTGCACGTTTATCCATTCAAATTGAATGACAGAGAACAGCAGGCTGCAGCTTCTATGAGCAGCAGTAGCCATGGTTGAGCTGCACTAAAGCTACATTAACACCAGCTATTAGCAATTAGCTTCAGTAGAAAAACTGAACCATGACTATGCCAATCAACTCCAAGGCAAAAGCCACAGTATATCTAGAATCAGGCCAGAGGCAGATATTGCAATCTGGAACCTCTTGATGGTTTGAATTGCAACCTCCACAAGATCCAGTCAGGCTCAGCCACAGATTAGAAATCCTTGAGGTTGTTCACAACATCTAGAACAGTGGTTCTCAACCTTTTTAATGCCGCGACCCCCAACCGGTCATAAGTTGAGGACTACTCAACCGGTCGTAAGTCGAGGACTACTCAATTGATGCAGCACCGTTTGCAGAATGGGACTTTTGGCAGGCTCAGCAGGGCAGAGACAGCCTGGACAATTCTATTCAAGAGAGTCTATTCTATTGGCTTTCAAAAGCCAATAGAATAAAAGGGAGTAGCACAGCTAAGGAAAAGGGGGAAAAAATGGTGGACTGCGTTGTTTGGCGACCCCGGTGAAATGGTCGTTCGACCCCAAATGGGGTCCCGACCACAGGTTGAGAACCACTGGTCTAGAAAGTATTAAGTTACCTAGTCTTAAATTAGGGTATCAAAGGAAATATCATTCAAGGGCTCTAACAAATTATGCATTATTTGTTGTCAGCTGCTCCTCCTCTCCCACATTTGTTAGGCTCAACTAGCTTAAAGCTTCCAATCTATTTGATACCACAATCTTTATTAGGGCTATGCCATGATCAGGATCAAAGTGAAAAGAATTATTTGGAGCATATGGATGTCTCATCTGTTGGCACCTTCATAAATGAAATGTGCCTTTTCTTGGGCTTGCATAGCAACAATCACACATGTCCCTGAAAAAATAAAATCTTTTAAAAAGTAATTGCTGGAAGTATGACTTAAGTACCCCATGTGCTCTGAATTACATTTTTTTCTTCTGAATTGTTACATAGCTCAAATCTTGGACATTTATTAGGATTAAAGCCAATGAATTCTTTCAACTGCTTTCTGACCTGCTAGTACATTTTCTACCTTCTAGAGCAGTGGTTCTCAACCTGTGAGTTGGGACCCCATTTGGGGTCGAATGACCATTTCACGGAGGTCACCAAACCATGCTGTCCGCCATTTTTTCCCCCTTTTCCTTAGCTGTCCTACTCCCTCTTATTGGTGGCCACACCCACTTGGGGGTCACCACAACATGGGGAACTGTATTATGGGGTTACGGCATGAGAAAGGTTGAGAACCACTGTTCTAGAGTTTAAAGTCAGTGTCTTTTCCTTCCACCCTTCCCACTGCTTAATAGAAGCCCTGCTTTATTCTTTCTATAGTCAATGGAAGGTTCTCAGAATTCCTTCCCTGGGAAAATTCCAGCTCCCCAAGAAGTTCTCACCCCTGTGGTCCTGGGTTGTTGCTGAACAACTCTCAGTATTGCTTACCATTAATCATGCTGGCTAGGGCTGCTGAGAGTTATAGATCCGTCCACACTGGAAGGGTCCCATCCCATCCCTTATTATTTGTTCTGAGAGTTCAACCTCTCATTACATCAAGACTGACCAAGACTGTAATCATAAGGGGGGGGAGTTCTTTAGGAAAATAATAAGAGAAACCTAAACTCAAAAAAAAAAAAAACCCACCCCCTAACTGGAGAAAACTCCAAATGAGACCTAAATGTTAATCATAGGAACAGAATGCAGGATACCGGTGGAAGGAGAATGGAAACTCTTCAGAATTGTAGTGGTAGGAAATATTCCAGCGTAAAATGAAAATGCCAATTGTAACCCTGAAGAGGAAACATACCACTTTGACTTTTATTGCATCTAATCTAATAATCAAGAACAAAGTTTCTCTGCAAACTCTGTGCATTTCCCTAAGAAATCGGCACAGCCACACATCTGATATTAAGGCCTGACTTCGAGGAAGGTTGGAACTTCAAGCCAAGCAATGTTGTGCAAGTGTTTCCTTCTGAAAGGATGCCAGTTGGGAGGGTTCCCTTGGCAAGCCAGCTGCAGACCACAAAAAAAGTCATTTGCTACCATTAATCCAGTCTCTCGTCAATTCTTATCCAGTCCCAGTAAAGCTGCTTTGCTTAACGGCATATTTGCAGCAATTAAAGGCACATCTGCAGCAATTAAAGCATGCCTTGTTTATTTAGCTATAACCCAGTGTTTCTCAACCTTGACAATTTTAAGGCATGTGGACTTCAACTCCCAGAATTCCACAGCCAGCAATGCTGGCTGTAGAATTCTGGGAGTTGAAGTCCACATGCCTTAAAATTGTCAAGGTTGAGAAACACTGCTATAACCATTTCACAGGAGGACAAACCCATTGACTAAAAGCAAAAGCACTTACTGCACAAGTTTAGTTCCAAATTTTACTTGTTGCATGAAATCCTCAAGGAGCCTAGCCCTAGAAGAAGGTTTGTATGAGGTTGCTTTACCCCAAAGCAAGGTACAGTAATGGTTTAATGCCATGTTGTCTTGAGTGGGCCAAGCTGGCTTGGAATCCTTAAACTTATTTATTACATTTTTACACTGCCCACCACACCTAAGTGACTCTGGGCAATTTACAACAACATGTTCCCAGCGCACATGCAGGGCATCCTGTTAGGGTGGGATGGTCAATGCTTATTGGCAGCAACTTTCAGAATCCCAAAGAGCAGTTTTCCTTACCTTAATCTGAGGTTCTGAGGACTGAACCTGATCTTTCTTTGCAGACAAAACATATGCCTTTCCATTTAGCTACCCTAGCTTCAATTCTCCACCTACAGCAGAGTACTTCTCAAGAATTGCCAGCATCCCCCATACTACTACCACTGGCCACCCTATCAGGCAATTCAGTATTATTTGTAGAACCATGGGTTCTTTTCTCTTTGATCTATGGGAATAATCATAATCAGCTAATGATGTTTTTCTAAGGAATTCTAAGATAAAAATCCAGAAATAAAATATACCACCCTGCCCTCTGAACTGAAAGCACCCACCATGGAAGGCTTAATACTGTAGCCTTTCGATTTCAAACCTGTACATTCACATTCAGATTTCGTACCCACATTTCATAAGCAACCTCTCTTCTCTCACGTGCGTTGTGTACTCACATGCACATATACATACAGGCTGACCCAAGAACCCCAAAGCTCCAAATCGACAGCCATAAAAGCAAAATCTGGCTAGTGAGAAGAATCCAGTGAAGCGAATAGGCAAGTTAAACAAATCCCCGCCTAGCGAAGGTCAGACCGAGAGATAGGAAGCCAGACCAATCGCTACTCCTGTGCGGACCTGGGAAGGCAAGCGGGGCTTCGGAGCGAAGCTGTTGCCGCTGAAGAGAGGGGCTTTTCACGACGGCTTGGGCGGCGTGAAAGCAAACAGGATTCACTACTGGCCAGTGGAAAGAGGGCGAAGAGCCACGGCGCGGTGGCGATGGCGGTGGTGCTGGAATGGTCGGCAGAGATCAGTCGCCTCGGAAACCGAACGGGCGACCCGGCGGCAATTCGATGAATGGAACCCACAGCACCGAAGTGACAAAAATGCACTCGTCTGATCTGTGCAGCCTATCGGCAGGGTGTACACAAACATATTCTCCGGCAACCTATGTGTGTATACACCCAACGAGGGCAGTCTCGCACACGGATGGGGAAGAAAACCTAACGTAATGTATCCAGCCCACGCGAATACTTACCCGCGGTGGGGCGCGGGCGAAACACACACGCACGGACACGGCGAATTAAAAACACAAGTCTAAATACGCATCTGCTCCCTAGCCCAAAATAACTCGCGTTTCCAATACGCGTCCTCAGTGCGTCCAATGGGCAACGGAACCAATGCAAATCCCACTTTTCCTCCACACATACACGCATGACCGTAAGTAGACGATCAGGCTGCCGCGCATATCCAACTCTCTTAACAGGGAGAGGGAGGGGGGCTTGAACAAACACGATTACACTCCTGTCAGCCGCACACACGGAACTTCTAACACACAACAGCGGAGAAAATCCACCCATTCCCTGACCAGACCGAAGATGCCCACGGCATATTCCGGGCCACTTTCTCGAGATAACCTGTAGGAGTGAGAATCCGCGATTTCCTGATCTCCCCTCCTCCCCGTCCCGAGGGGTGGCTGGACCGGTCTCCGAACAAAGCCAGCTCAGCTACAAATCGCACGTGTGTTCCCTCCACTACCGCCGCCTCTTCCCCGGTGGGCAGAGCGCGCTAGGCGCTTCCAAGTCCATCGCGCACCTGCCCGGGACCCGGAGGAGAGCTTCTGTTCTCCCGGGTGCAGTCAGGCGTGGCGTCGACTCGCCGTCCCGTCGGAGCGGAGAGATGTGTGTTTTACTTGCCAGAATCTCGAGCTGCCCCAAGCGCAGCAGGATCGCTCTTCTTGCCCCGCACTACCGTTCCAGGCGCTGCTGGCGACGAGAGTACAGAGGCTGGGAGCATGCGTGGAAGAGCCAGGCGTTTGGTTTCTGGGAGGGAGGGGAAGGAAAGCGAGAGAAAGGGGGGGGGGAGGAGAGAGAACTGAGGCACTTGAACATGGAGGTCCATTACTCCCGCGTGAGGAGGAGCAGGAGGAGAGCCTGGCCCCTTCCAGAGATCCTCAGCAGCCTGTCTAGGAGGCTAAGACAAGCGGAGTGGATCTTCCCTCAAGCCCCTTTCCACTTAAACTATCGGCGCCATTAGCCCCAAAAGATAGGCCCTGTGCAGGCCTGAAAATGGATTTCCCTTCTCCCCCTCCTTTTCTCCCAGGTCTCTGAGGAAAAAACATGGATTCGCAGATGGAAGAGGGGAAGATCCATCATGGGAAGGCAACTCCGTCTTTTGTGACAAAATAAAATGTGCACGCCTTTCTTTCTTAAAATGTGAATCTTCGGTCTGAAGTGGTTCACGCTTTGGGGTAGAGCCCCGGCCAATAAAGGAGCAGAAGAGCAAAGGCAGGTCAATGTGTTTGGAAACAAGCGAAGTGATGCACGCTGCACCAGAGGAGAGAGACTAAGAACAGTCTGATCATCATGGACTCTGAGAAAGCAGGAATCTCAGCTGGATCTAAAGGCTGAACAACTTGTTTTGAGAAAGAAGTGCTTCGAATTTTACTGAAAAACATTTTTTGGCTTGGTTTCAATATAAGTGAGGGGTTTTTTCTCTCTCCATTTTTTTTTTTTTTTTTGGTAAAACGGAATTCTGTGAATAAAGTTAGTTTTTGAGGAAGACGTAATAAAAGTGTCTGATATTTTTTAAAATTTAGAGAAGAAGACTTGCTACCCTTCCTAGAAATCCAGATCAGCAGAAACCACAATGGTGAACCAGAAGCATAAGTCCCTGACAAATCAAGCCAGTATAGCACAACCAACACAAACCCTAAAAAGAATTACACTGCCATACATCAAAAATATCTCCAAAGCCACCAACAGACTGCTACAACCACATGGAATCAGCGTAGCACACAGGCAAACTAAAGCCCTTCAAAACATCCTGAGCAGACCAAAAGACCAAACAACCCCAGAAGAAGAAAAAACATCTACAACCTAACAATGTAAGGACTGCAACAACCACTATATAGTACAAACAGGCAGAAGACTGGCAGAGTGCATCCACGAACACCAACTAGCAGTCAGAACACGATGAGAATTCTTTAATTTCACAACATATAGACAGATTTAACCATCGTGTCAATTGGGAAAATGTGACAATCCTAGACCAAGCCAAATCCCAAAACACCAGGGAATTTCTAGAAGCCTGGCACTCTGACAAATCAGCCATCAATAGACACATAGACAATAATACCATCTATAGACTATGCAGATGAGACTATCACTCAGCCCCCAAAAGGAAACAAAAAGACCCAAGCACCCCTCCCCCAGCAATCAGCACCCAGCTCAGGATAAATTAACTCCAAGGTTAACATCAGACCAACAATCAAATAAACAATGACCCAATCAAGCAACTGCCAAAGAAGCCAACAACAAACAGCCCAATCAAAGAATCTCTAAGATCACCCCCACCCCCACTGACAGGCAAGCCACTAGAATATAAGCTGACAGCAAACAGCACTCCTTACTAGCACTGATGATGTTACCTAGTTTGGGTAATGAAAAGTTTGCAAGGAAACAAGCAAGCTCAGCACCAAGGGCCCCTCTTGAAAATATATTCAATTTTAAAAAAACCCACAGTAAATCATTTAGTCCCTAAGCTTCATTTCCTGAAGGAGGAGAAGAGGACTTTATTTTTTACTCTGGTCAAGGAGTTGAGCTAAATCAGACATGTCAAACTTGCGATGTCATGTGAGGTCACACAACGTATCGGGACTGTTTTGCCATTGCCAGCAATGGGGTGGATGCAATTTCTGTGTGATGCATCCGGCCCGTGGGCTGGCAGTTTGACACCCCTGAGCTAAATGATCCCTTCTAAGTCTAACATTATATGATTCAGTGATACTTTCCAGCCTTTTTTTCTACGGTCCACATGGCTGTTGTAATAGAAATATTGTAGACGGCAACTATTTGGTCAATTCTAAGAACTGAAAAAAAGGTTAGGGAATGGGCAATAATTATCATTGTCATCATAAATAATCCAGTTTTTTATAATTAGCTAATGAATCAGTTAATGAATGGCCAGGTGCTTGCAGAAGAACACAGGGAACTGTATAGCTGAATCCTTCCAAAGGTCTTTCTAATGTAGTATTTTGTTCCCATGCTAGCTATTCTAGCACCTATGAGTAAACCACAAAGAGGACCTGAATGCATTAATATCCTTCATTCATGATTGCTGGTCATTAGCATTCATAAGCATATTACATCCAGTATTTGATGTAATATATAATCCATCAAATACCTAATAACTGCCCCACACCACAGCTTTGTTTTCATCAGCTCTTCATCTCAATCCTATGATGTCCTTCTTAAATTTGTGATGGCAACATTCAGCACTCAGTAGTGGAACATTTTAGATCCACAGGAGAGTCTATCTTTGACATCAAGATGGGAATCCTTGAGGAAAGGAATCAGTCTTTGTGACTGATTTTATTGGGAAATTCTCAGCAAGAATCTGTTTGAAGATTAAATTGTTTTAAATTTAAATTGTTTTACATTATTAATTTAACTTGTACGCTTCCTTACTCAACAGCTCTGGGCATCTTACAACAATCAAACAAAGAAATTAAAACCAAACCTATAAAACACGGGTGTCAAATTTGCCACGTGACATGACATGTCACAACTTTTTGCATTGCTGGAACTGGGGTGGGCGCAGCCTCCGCATGATGCAACCGTCCCACGGGCGGGCAGTTTGACACCCTTGCTATAAAATATAAAGATAAGACAAATGCAGTAAAGTGAGGGGTCTTGCTCTGCCTTGCAAAAGGCCTGGGTGAATAGCCAGGTGATTATTCTTAGTATTTATTTTTCTATCTTTTTTGTTTTAAAGATGATGTGCATTTATTTAGAAAATGACAAACAGCAATGATGTTTGTCTGTCTATTTGTCTCATCTAACATCTATATCATCTATCATTATTTTGTATACTGCACTGTACATCAGTTTGTTGTAATTTACACTGAGTAACATTTGAAGATAATCTTTTCATTTGGAACGTTCCTTTTATAGCCATTCCCTAGCTAATTACAGTGATGTTCTTACCACACAGATTCTAGAGATGGATCATTCCCACTCAAAATAAATTTCTCATGCCTTGTAAAAAAGTAATTGACACACATGATTCTAGAACACTATTTTTGTCTTTTTTTAGAGTTTTTCTTATTAGTTTATAATATAAAATACAAAAATAATAGGAAAAGTAGGGCAGGGAAAAGGGAAGGGGAAAATGTAGAAAAGAAGGGAAAAAGAAAGAAAAGGCATTGACTTCTAACTCCCTGTGGTGCAGTAGAATAATAACATCAAGCCTCAACTTTTTACTTTTACATAATAGTATAAATTGGCCATTTCTAGAACAACAAATCTATCTAATCGGTAAAACCCAAAATCAAAATTTCATTTTTTCCACCTCAAGCACGAAGTCCAGAAGCAGTTTCCAAGTAGAAACAAAGTAATAAGTGTTTTTTCTTTCTAAAGACTCTGTTATTCCACAGCCAGAGGCATTGGTCTTCTCAGCAGAACCAGCTTGCCCCAGCCCAGTAGAACAGGGATCCCCAACCCCCAGTCTGCAGCAGGCCAGAAACTGGGCCACACAAATATGCGAAGCCCCATCTGTGGGATGCGGGCAGCACGCAAAACCACACCCCCTCCACGGAACTGGTTCCTGGGGCCCAAAAAGTTGGGGGCCGCTGCAGTAGAGGACACTTATTCAACAACAAATGGATAAAGATAAATTCAGTATTTTTGAATGACTAAATCGGCCCAACCTACACTTATATAAATAGTTAAGCCAGAAAATCCTCAGATGATACTGAGTTAAAGGTTTTTGCTACAGAGGAGTAACATGAGAGATTTATCACCAACAGCCAAAGATGATTCCTGAAACTAAGGGTGGGTGATTACTTTTACCACTGGCATTTTAGATATTGAATTATTTTCACTTATGAAATAAACAAGCATCCACAACTGGTATATTTATTCATTTCGATTTCATTTATATATCAATCAGACCCCAATGAAACTTTTATTTATTTATGTAAATAATGTTTATAATAATTTATAAATGTATCATTTATATATTGAAATAAACTTTATAATATAAATTAAAATTACATTCTGTTGCTGTTATACACAGACTCTGCAGCTCCCACAAAAAACAGACTCTGCAGCTCCCACAAAATTATAAAAAAAATATAAAAATCTACTACACAGTTAAAAATGCACAACAAAACTGGAGAAGGCAGAGGGAATGGCCTTGAAAGACAGGAGGAAGAGCTATTCCAAAGGTAACGGTCAGGTAAAAGAGAGTTCACATGAAGATGAAGGGGCAGTCAGGCTATAATTCTATTTGGGAATGACCTTGAAGGATGCTGAGAAGAGACAGTGTCTAAATAATATCAGATGAGAAGAGGAACCTACAGATGCTTAATGGTCAGAGTAAGAAACTTAGAAAGGGGCCTGTCCTAATTTATCTGAACATTAAAAGCAATAGTGGGAGATTTGTACTTTCAGACTTGCAAGATTCTGTTAATATAGCTTCACAATAAAGTAGAATTAGCTCAACTGGTCATGTCTCCTCTCTGGTTTACCTGGAAGGGCTGACACAAACTTGCAAGATTGTATTAATGTAGTTTCACAATAAAAAATACTGATTTACATGGCATTGGTGTCTTAATCTGGTCTTCCATGAAGGGCTGGCATATAGTGTTATGTTCCAGATGGCATTTGGTATCCGCTTCCAAATGCTCTCCAGAAAAGCTTCATTTTTGAAAGCTCCAGGAAAGTGACCTCAGTTGGGACCAAGTATAATTCTTGTGGGGGACCATTCCAGAGAGCCAGCCTGATGACAGAGAAATGCCTCAGGGTCTTAACCACTCCCCTCCCCCATTTCCTAGAAGCTGCTACTTCTCTTATGATAACTTTCAGTGGCAAAAATACTCAGTAATTCAAAAAACATAAAAGAAGGCACAAACCAGGTTTTCTTTATACCAGTTTCCCAGGGAGTTGTGGATACATCTAAAAAAACAGTAAACCTAGTCTTAATGTGTGTGTTAATTAAAACTGAAATATATAAACATAATGCATTGCCACTGAATTTTTTTTTTAAATCAGATATGCAGAATCCCCTTTGCAGCCAAGTAAGAATATATAAGCTCTGCCTATTGCTCTCATTACCAGCTGATTTAGAACTAATTCAAAATTCTGATTTTGACCTTTAAAACTCTGCATACATGTTTAGCAGCCAGATTATCTGAAGGATCAGCATCTGTATGAAGCATACATATTTTTGAGATATCTTCCTGAGGAAGATATTTTTTCTGGTCCAGATCTAAGAACTTTGCCTTTATTACATAAAATTCTTCAGGAAAGATTTGTTGGGCCATGGAGATTAAGCAAATGTTTGTTTTTATAACAATGTCAATAAGATTGATTTTAGAGTACAAATACTTTAGTCTTCAAACTCCTTTTTTCCCAGTAGGAAAAAATTCCAACGAAAAGCCCAGGACCACTGTTCAATAGGAAGATTGGGATAAGCCACATATTCTGCACTTTGAATAGTGTTCCATTATGATTTCCCTCCCTCAATGTCTCCTCCCAATATTCATTAGTATTTGCCATCCTCGGCCCTGCTTAGATTAGTAATATTATCTTGGAAAAATAAAATCCACAAAGTGCAAATCCACCCACACTCTGAATCTACAATTGATGCCACCCACTCTGCCAATTCCATTAGAGAACCAACATGTTCTGTAGCCTTAAAGATAGATAGATAGATAGATAGATAGATAGATAGAGAGAGAGAGAGAGAGAGAGAGAGAGAGAGAGAGAGAGAGAGAGAGAGAGAGAGAGACTGGCTTCTTTGAAAGGAGAGGAGGCAGATGTAGCAGCCATTGTGTTTCATTCTGTACGTGTATATCTCCCCTTTCTTTCATGACCCTCTTTTTCTGCTAAACAAAAAGGAGTCTCTTCTAGAAGATCTGTAAATGAGGAGAACATGCAGGATTCATTTTAATGGGAGCTGAGTGCACTGGGGAAGGAAAGCCCTCCCCCATGGACCAGTGTAAGCGCTGCCTCGGCTTCCTAGCTCAGGCATCATCTAGCAGCATCTATAAAGTCACGGTGATAAAGCAACTACTTAACATATCTGCGGCACAATCTCCCTGGTCCGTCACTCTTCCGACTCTCTGCTTTAGCTAAATAGGCAATATGTAGCAAGTCAGCACCGTTCTTGCCTTGCCTGGCATTTGTGCAGGGTTACTTTGGCTTTAAGGCAAGGGAATGGATTCAGGATCAGAGCGAATCGTATTCCTTATTGTTTGGGAATAGCTGCTAGAAGGCCAAACATGAGTTTGATCTTTAGTCAGTAATGATTATTGTCCGATATAAACCGTTGCCCTATTAAAAGCTCTACCGTCTCTCAATTTAATTAGCTTGCATTCGAGGCTTCCCTTAACAGATGTTTCAAATGTAATTTTGTCCTGAAATTACAAGTGAGAGAAGATGCAGTAGAAAGCAAGCAAGTAAAACTTCAACAAGCTTCAACAAGCTCACTGAAGTGTGAAATATAAATGGATGCTTACTTGTACTCACAGACCAGGTCCATTGCAGCAAAGTAACTTTTTTCACCTCTTAGCTGTACTTTTCGAGAAAGGGGTCTCCTGCTTTCTTTGAAGCCAGTTTCGGTTGGTGTTAACTGTGGAGTGGTGGTGGTAAGTGTTCATCTTGTCCAGCTGTCCCCTCCCCTGCAATCACATGATGGTAATTTGCAATTCTTTTACCGGTTTCTGGAGGATTTTTGGCAGTTTCCAGCAAAACCTGCCCACTTGGGAGAATAGGTTTGCACTTATCACTTATTACTACACGAATAACTCCATGATCCAGCCTTTTAAAAATATATATATAATTTTGGGGGCTGTTTATATTTTTTGGTTTGTTTTTTTAACTTTTTAAATTGAAAATCACCAGCATCACTAGGAGTCAGGTGGCCTAAGAATGGGACAAAGTAGAATGATTCACTTAGGACAGTCTGCTTCTTAGGATATGGGACTATGAGTCTCAGAATTCCAGACATCTTTGTATCCACTTTTGCATCTGGTGACAGAAGTTAACTGCCAAGTCCCATGATTGAATAACATTTTCTACTTTTTTACCAGTCACCCTTTTATTAATATTTAAAATAATGTTCATGTATTCTGTGTGTTATTCCACCTTCCTCAGGAATCTGAGGTAAGACGGAAACAACTAATAGTACTATAGGATAATTTTTCTTTGTCCTTTATTCCATCACCGCTTTTGAGATTGTCCATTGCTACTTGTCATTTCTATGTGCATGATTACGGACTATGAATGGGAAGTACTCTGAAGTATGTAGGGAAAGCTACTTATACATAGAGGGGTGGGAAATGAGAATGTAAAAGCAGTTGTGTTTCCATCAGTGTGGTAAGCAGGATGTCTTCTGGAAAATTCAAATGGCGCCAAGAGAACTTTTCTTAGAGAAATATTTAGGATCAACTACCTCTGGAATTTCATAATCATAACACCTGGCAAAGAAAAAATAGTGGAGTTCCTAGTGCACTTTGGGGCAGTTCAAAGAAATATAACAAGAATGCAGCTTGGATAAAGAGAAGTTGAGACTTGGAGTAACAGCAAAAATGGTGGAGAAAAAAGCAAAGAAGGGTAATGAAGGATGCAACAAAAGGGGCAGCACTAGGCAACTACCTGTTTACCAACAACTTTCTAATTGCTAACTGATGTGGTAGCTGATGCAGTTCAACAGCATCGATTCTAGGCGAAAAGAGCTCTTTCCATCTGATCATGTGGAAAACTGCCCAAACAACATAGGAACAAAGAATTATTTCCTAGCTGATAAGATGATTTTAGAAAAGTGCAAGAGAAAAAAGACCAACTTGAATTAACTTAGATTGATTACAAGAAGGTATTCAATTTCTTGTTGAACAATGATTGAATAAATCAGTGCCTGGAAATAATGGAGTAAGAGAAACATCATAAGTTTGTGCAAAGATCAATGGCACAATGGAGGATGCAGCTGCTGGTCAATATCAGATTAATATTAAAAGAGGAATATTTCAAGGAGATTCACTATCATCACTACTGTTTGTCATTGCACTAATTCCACTGAATAACAATACTGAGTAAGTCAGGCCATGGATGGATGGATGGATGGATGGATAGATAGATAGATAACCTTTATTGTCATTTTTTGCTGTGAGCACAATGGTACACATTAAAAATGAAATTTAGCTGCTTGCTCTCAAAGTGTACACATACATAACATGCATTTAAACATACTATATACAACATATGTATAGACCTACACCCTTACATATAAGTAACATAAATATTAATCACTGTGCATCTTGAATACATAATGGAAGGAGGAAGCTTTAGAGTTCATAAGGTTAATACTGTATGGAACAAAACTGTGACTGAATCTGGATGTTCTGCTTCAATACCACGAAGCCTTCTCCCAGAACGTAACAAGGAAAACAGGTCATGAAGAGGATTTGTAGTGTCCCAGACAATCTTGCAGACCCTGGTCAAGCAATGCTTATATGCTATGTCCTGGATGGAAGGGAGGGAACTGCCAATAATCTTTTCAGCCATCCTCACCACTCTCTGCACCGTCTTCCTGTATGAAGCAGTGATGCTTCTAAACCAGACTGTGCTGTATGACAGGATGCTCTCAACTCAGCCAAGATATAGCAATGGAGTTTGGACTGGACAAATATGACAGGCTCATCATCAAACTATGAAAAATAATGAAAAATGAAGGAATCAAAATGTCTTATGAAAATAGCATCAAGAGTCTGGATAAAGACAATCACTACAATCATCTGGGTATCCTTCTGATTGACAACACCAAGCACACTGAAGTCAAGATGAATGTCAAAAGTGACTATATCAATGGCGGCGAACCTATGGCACAGGTGCCAGAGGCAGCACTCAGAGCCCTCTCTGTGGGCATGCGCGCTGTCGCCCCAGTCCTAGGCCTTCAGCTGGGTTTTATAAAACCTTTTCGCTTTAGGCCTCTGCCACCATGTGCCAAAAAAAAAAAAAAGGTTCAATCAGTCAATTTCAACTTCTCGCGGGAAAAAAAATGTTCTTGCAAAGTTGGAATTGATTGATCAAACTTTTTAGTCCCACCCAGTCTGCCATTACCACTGCAGCCATGCCCACCCAATTGGCCACGCACATCCAATGGGCCACACCCAGCCAATGGGCCACACCCACTCGGCACTCGACGATGCATAAGTGGGTTTTGGGTTGCAGTTTAGGCACTCAGTCTCTAAAAGTTTCGCCATCACTGGACTATATCATAAGAGTAAAGATCTTGAAGTCTAAATTTAGTGGAAGAAATGGGATCAAGGTATTTAACACTCAGGCAATTCTAGTCATTCGATACACTGCTGGAATAGAGAACTTGACTCAAACAGAACTAAAAGTCCTGGATGGGGAGATTAGAAAAATAATGACAATGAATCATACATTTCATCCAAGCAACAATGTTGACCAGACTCTACTTACCCAAGGAAATATGTGGGCGTGGAATGTCGCAAGTATACCAGGCAATTGAAGAAGAAAAAAGAAGATTTGAAGTCTATTTGAAAGACAGGGAAGAAGATGCTTGAAGCTAGTGTACCAGGAAGGCTTACTAAGAATTGGAGAAACCAAACTGGCCTACAAGAAAGACCAAATGAAGAATAGAATGGAGGCATGGCAATGTAAAGTATTACATGGGCAATACACTTAACAAAATAGCAAGCAAAGAAGATAACAGTAAGACCTGGCAAGGGCTAAGAGGAGGAAAATTAAAGAAAGAAACAGAGGGGCTAATTCTGGTTGCACAAAATCAAGCCTTAAGAACAAATGCATACAAAATCAGAATGTAAAAGACAGCCTAGAAAGCAAATGGCGCTTCTGCAAAAAGCTGTGGAAACAGCTAGTTTCCACTTCGCTGCTGCAAGGGGATCACACAGATTTACTTCAAACAATAGCATCACAAAGTAGCAACAATGGTGCACTGGAATATCTGCAAGAAATATCATTTGCCTGCGTGTACTTGTGGGTTCACAAAATAAACAAAGTAATAGAAAACAAAGGAGCTAAAGTGCTCTGGGACTATAGAATTCAAACAAACAAGCATTTGCCACATCACACCACAAACTTAACAATTGTTGATAAGAAAGACAAAAAAGTCTGCAGTACCAGCAGATAGCGGAAGAGAAGAAAAAGAACTGAACTGGAGAAAATTACAACATACAAGAACCTGCAAATAGAAGTAAAATTACGTGGCATAAAAAAGCAAATATGGTATCAATAGTAATAGGCATTTTGGTGCCATCTCAAAGCAACTGGAGCACCATTTGAATTGGCATTGACAAAATCACCATCAATTGCAAAAGGCGGCAATTTACAGTATCCTGTGACAATACCTTTAACACTATCGAACAACATCTGTCCATCCCAAGTCCTTGTGAAGGACTTGTTACAGTAGGTGGATAAAAATGCCAAATTCAGTCTAAACATCAGGCTGACGAGCCATAATAATTAAAGCTCTATGCCTCCTGGCTCTCAAGTATCCAAAATAATACTTTGATAAAAAAAATGTACTCCCAAATTTGCACAGAAGGACTAAGAATACAGTTAGGCACAGAATATTGAAATCTAGAAAACCAGGTAGTGATTGTAACAGATGGAGATGGAGTATCCTGCAAAATGGAATGAGTAATTGGTGGATCAAATCTCTGACCAGATATATATGTCATCTCAGTGATAAATTTACCTTCGATTCAAGAGGCAGAAGAAAATCCAGTCTCACTAGGTATAAATTAAAGGAGGGGGATTTTTTGTTACTTTTTTTTTTACAACTGATAAATTTGTAAAGCAAAACTAGCCAAGTCTTTTGGGATGAGAGATGAAAGCTTACTTCTCCTACGTAGTCTAAAATGAAATCCTTCCCTTCAAATTATCTACTTCATACCCTGAGCAGATTGGAAGAGCTCGGGAGAGATAGAGGGAAGTATTTCCATTTCTTTTTACAATTTCCAAAACAAAAACCTGGAATAATAATAAGGAATCAAGGAAAGAAAATTTGCAAAAATATACAGAAATAATGCATGTTGCCAAAGGTGAAAAAAATAAAAAGATAAATAAATAAATAAAAGATAAGTAGTACATTCTAAACAGAAGAAATAGAACCATAGTTGTTTTAGTCTCATTCTTGAAATCAATGGCAGTTTCTTATATCAGCACACTGTCAAACATCACTGTAATTACTTTCTTTTCTAGTTTCTTGTTCCTTCAAAACAATCCTGTTTCCTGGCATCTACCTGGACAAGTCCACGCTGTTTTCTTGGCAAGATTTTTTGAAGCAGTTTCCTTCTTCAGAGGTCTGTGGGAAACTGACTGGACCAAGGTAATTCAGCTGGCTTCTTGCCTAAGGCAGGACTAAAAATCACTGCCTCCTGCTTTCTAGTGTGGTGTTTTGAACCACCATATCAAACTGGCTCTTTTCATTCATTCTAATCCCATTTGGGGGAGGGTACCTTCGAGGCAGTTTTTGATCCCTGGTGATTGCTTGGACTAGTAGTTCCTGCAGTTTTCTTGGCAAGGTTTTTCAGAAGTGATTTCCCCTTGACTCCTTCCTAGGGCTGAGAGAGAGAGAGAGACTGGCCCCAGATCAGCCAGCTGATGTTGTGCCCAAAACAAGACTCGAAGTCATGGTCTCCTAGTTTTTAGCCTGTTGCTTTAACCACTATGTCAAACTGGTTCTCAGTAACTATTAATTCCTATGAATTGAAATAGATAGATCTCACTGACCAAGAAGGATGATCCTCCTAAAAAGCATGGAAATGAGTTCTTTCTTGGAGGCTGACTGGTATTGTTAAGAATCACAGATAGGCATAGGAGCCAGACTGAAACCATAGGACACAATTTGCTTTGAAAGGAATGGCTAAAGTGAAAATGCCAGTGCATTATACCCTGCTTTATTTAGAGAAAGGGAAAATGCCATTTGGTTCCTGTATCAGATATCAAACATTTAAGCTAGTCCCAGTCTCTCAAGATTACAAATCTAATTTTCTCATGGTTTGAAGATATATTCAAATAGATTATAAGATAACTGAGCAAGGTAATTGTGTAGCATCTCCGTTGTACATAGCTCCAGTAATTAATGTTTCAATCAGAGTTACATTTAAATTAAGAGCCCATCTATGGGTCAAGATCAGATACTGCAACATAAATGATATCACAAAATGTTATGTGATATAATGGTGATATTATACTTCAAAAAGAAAAAGGAAATTAGCTTAGGCAGTGTGCTTGAAATAGAAGACCATCTCTTAGTGAAATGAATAAATTATGCTATAGAAATAAGTCACTAGTGATGTTCAGGTTTTGAATTGTATTGATATACAATGGCATCCATGCTAGAAAAAAGCCATTATTTCTAGCTTACAACACCTTCCACTATCAGATTCAATTATATTTCTTGGCAGGATTCAATGCTGTCATTGCCATAGCATACAACAGTATGGTAACTTGGCTATAGGAAGCCCCACTGTCTATTCACTGAGAAAATCATAGAATGAGAAAGCATTGGCTCATGTTCACAATTGACTATGCTAGCAATGAATTGAGATCCAACACATCTAAAGGACACAAAGTTGGAGAAAGCTGGTAATTTGCACAGTTAACTTCCACTCTCCTTTGCTCATCTTTTCATCTGGCTGGTCAATATGGCTATTTAAAGACTACTGCAAAAAGAACCTGATGCAACTGGTTCCTCCATATCCAGCATGCAAAAAATATGTCTCCATTTTAAGTTCCCTATATTGAAGATGAATATGGTACCTCCTCTGCTTCATATCTATATGTACTAAAAAAATCTGCAATTGTATCTATAACTATACCAACATCAATAATGATGCCATGCTATATACATTTTTATCTATCCAATAGAAGTAGCTAGTTTATGATTACATGTGGGACCACCTTCCCCCAGTTACATCCGCCCATCCCATCAGGTCTAGCAGAAGAAATAGGTGAACACAGGAAATAGATAACTAAGTTGTGCAGCAAGCACCCTGTAAGAGTAATGGGAGACTTTAACTACCCTAATATTAACTGGGAGACCAACTCTGCACCTAGTGGGAGATCAAACTGGTTCCTGCAGACAACTTTATCTCCTAAAAGGAAGCGAAGAGAACTAGAGAGTCAGCTATACCGTACTTAACCCTTACTAAAAGAGATAAAATGATAGAAGGGATTGAAGCTGCAGGAACTTTGGGGGAGAGTGACCACATCATATTAGAATTCAGCATAATGCAGGCATAAGCAATAGAACAAAGTCAAACTTATATTTTTAGAATGCTTATTTCAAGAAACTTAGAGAGAGCTTGGGAAGGATTCCTTGGATGAAAATCTTAAAAGGGAAAACAGCTCAAGAAGCATGGGAAACTCTGAAATTTGAGATTATAAAAGTCCAGTATAGCATAATACCACTGAAGAAGAAAAATAACAGATCCCAGAAGAAACCAGCATGATTGCAAAGAACTCTCTGGTAAACTGAAAGACAAAAGGACAAGTATTAAAAATGGAAAGAGGTACACATAACTAAGGCAGAATACCAGCATATAGCCCGAATCTGCTAAGATGAAGTCAGGAAAGATAAGGCTTAGAATAAACTAAGACTTGCACCACATGTTGAATATAATAAAAAAAAGTTTCTTTCAACATGTAAAACAATAAGAAAAAAGTCAAGGAAACTATTGGACCAATGATGGGATATGATGGTAAGGATGTGATGGGCCACAGGGAGAAAGCAAGAGTGCTTAATTCATTCTTTGCATCTTTCTTCACACAAAAGGAAAAAATAGTCCAACCTACCAAAAGAAGTACCATAATAGACAGACTAGGAATATAAGTCACAGTCAAACTAGAGTCTTGGACTTTAAGAGAGCTAATTTCAATAAACTTAGAGAGGGCTTGGGAAGGATTCCATGGATGAGAATTCTCAAGGGGAAAACAACTCAAGAAGCTTGGGAAATTTTGAAAAGTGAGATAATAAAAGGACAGTCTAGCAGAATACCAACAAAGAGGAAAAATAACAGCTCTCAAAAGAAACCAGCATGGCTGCATAAAGAACTCTCTGATAAATTGAAAGATAAAAAGGACAAGTATAGAAAGCGGAAAGAGGGGCACATAACTAAATCAGAATATCAACAAATAGCCCAAGCCTGCAAAGATGAAGTGAGGAAAGCTAAGGCTCAAAATTAACTAAGGCTTGCGACCAAAGTCAAAAATAACAAAAAAAGCTTCTTTCAACATGTAAAAATCAAGAAAAAAGTGAAGGAAATGATTGGTCCATTAGTGCGGGAAAGTGGCAAGAAGGTGACAAGCAACAGGGAGAAAGCAGAACTACTTAATTCGTTTTTTGCATCTGTCTTTACACAAAGGGAAAAAACAGACCAACCTATCAAAAATAGTGCCATAAAAACAGAATAGAAACACAAGTTAAGATAGGCAAGAAAATGGTAAGTGAGCACCTGTCCAGCCTAGATGAGTTCAAATCACCAAGACCATATGGATTACACCCCAAGGTTCTCAAGGAACTGGCAGATGTGATCTCAGAACCACTGAACTATATTTTTCAAAGATCCTGGAGCACTGGGGAACTACCAGAGGACTGAAAAAAGAGCTGATGTAGTTCCCATCTTCAAAAAAAGAAACAAAATGGATCCAGGAAATTACAGACCTATCAGCCTGACCTCAATACCTGGGAAGATTCTGGAAAAGATAATCAAACAACGAATCAGCGAACACCTAGAGGCAAACAAAGTCATTACTAAAAGCCAATATGGGTTTGTCAAAAACAGATCATGCCAGACAAATCTTATTGCATTCTTTGATCAAGTGACAAAATTAGTGGATCAGAGGAATGCTGTGGATATAATTTACTTGGACTTCAGTAAGGCATTTGATAAAGTAGATCACAACCTACTACCTGATAAGATAGAAAAATGTGGGTTAGACAGCATCACCACCAGATGAATTCGTAGCTGGCTGACCGGCCATATTCAGCGTGTGGTCCTCAATGGAACTACATCTACATGGAGGGAAGTGTGTAGTGCCCCAGGGCTCTATTCTGGGCCCAGTGCTCTTCAACATTTTCAACAATTTGGACAAGGGGATAGATGGGGAACTTATCAAACTTGCAGACGACACCAAGCTGTCATGAATAGCCAACACTCCAGAAGACAGGCTTAAGATACAGGAGGATCTGGACAAACTTGAACACAGGGCGCTATCTAACAAAATGAAATTCAGTGGTGAAAAAAGTAAGGTTCTACATTTAGGCAAGAAAAACCAAATGTACAGGAATAGTATAGGGGGTACCTTGCTCAATAGTAGTAACTGTGAGAAGGATCTTGCAGTCCTAGTGGACAATCACCTAAATATGAGCCAGCAGTGTGCTGCAACTGCCAAAAATGCCAACACAGTGCTAGGCTGCATTGACAAAGGGATAGAATCAAGATCACGTGAAATATTAATACCACTTTACAATGCCTTGGTAAGGGTACACTTGGAATACTGCATCCAGTTTTGGTCACCACGATGTAAAAAAGATGTTGAGACTCTAGAAAGAGTACAGAGAAGAGCAACGAAGATGATTAGGGGACTGGAGGCTAAAATATATAAGGAACGGTTGCTGGAATTGGGTATGTCTAGTTTAATGGAAAGAAGGACGAGGGGGGACATGATAGCAGCGTTCCAATATCTCAGGGGCTGCCACAAAGAAGAGGGAGTCAAGCTATTTTCCAAAGCGCCTGAAGGCAGGACAAGAAGCAACGGGTGGAAACTAACCAAAGAGAGAAGCAACCTAGAACTAAGGAGAAACTTCCTGACAGTTAGAACAATTAACCAGTGGAACAACCTGCATCCAGAAGCAGTGAATGCTCCAACACTGGAAGTTTTTAAGAAGAAACTGGACAGCCATTTGTCCAAAATGGTATAGGGTTTCCTGCCTGAGCAGGGGGTTGGACTAGATGACCTCCAAGGTCGCTTCCAACTTTATTATTATTATTATTATTATTATTATTATTATTATTATTGTTATCATTATTATTAGTCAAATAGACAAGAACATGGTAAGAAATGAGTTCTATACGAATCAAATCACCAGGATCAGATGGATTACATCCCAGAGTTCTGAAGGAACTGGCAGATACGATACCAAAATCACTAAATCATATCTTTCAATGATCCTGGAGCACCTGGGAACTACCAGAGGACTGGGAAAGAGCTGATGTGGTTCCCATCTTCAAAAAGGGGGGAAATGGATCCAGGAAACTACTGACCAATCAGCCTGACACTGGTACTTAGGAGGATCCTAGAAAAGATAATCAAGCAATATCTGCGAATACCTAGAAACAACAAATCTATTACTAGAAGCCAACATGAGTTTGTCAAAAACAGATAGTGCCAAGGAAAACCTATTGCATTCTTTGACATAGTGACTACATTCGTGGACCAGCAAAATGCTATAGACATAGTATACTTGGACTTCAGTAAGGCATTTGACAAAGTAGACCACAACTTACTTTTTAGTAACTTAGAAAAATGTGGGGTACACAGCATCACCACCAGATGGATTCATAACTGGGTGATAAACCATAGTCAATGTGTGGTCCTTAATGCAACTACATCTACATGGAGAGGCACTGCAAGGTCCTGTCTTAGGCCCAGTACTCTTCAAAATCTTCATAAACTATTTAGATGAGGGGATAGAAAGGGAACCCATCAAATTTTCAGATGACATCAAGCTAGAAGGAATAGCCAACACTTTTAGAAGATAGGCTCAAGATCCAGATGGATCTCAAGACTTGAACACTGGGCCCTATCCAACAAAATGCAATTCCGTGGTGACAAAAGTAAAATTTTTACACTTAGTCAAGAAAAACCAAATGCACAGGTATAGAATAGGTAGTACCTGGCTTAACAGTAGTAACTGTAAGAGGGATCTAGGTATCCTAGTGGACAACCATTTAAGTATGAGCCAGCAGTGTGCTACAGCTGCCAAAAAAAAAAAAAAGCCAATGCAGTTCTACGCTGCATCAACAGAGGAATAGTATCAAGATCATGTGAAATATTGATACCACTATATACTGCTTTAGTAAGACCATATTTGAAATGCTGCAATCAATTTTGGTCACCACAATACAAAAAAGACACTGAGACTTCAGAAAGAGTGCAGAGAATAGCAACAAGATATTTAGAGGGCTGGAGATTAAAATGTGATGAACAGTTTTAGGAAGTGGGTATATCTGATGTAACGAAGAGAAGGACTAGGGTGACATAATAATACTCTTCCAATATCTGAGGGGGTGTCACAAAGAAGAGGGGGACGATCTATTCTCCAAAGCATACAAAAAATAACGGATGAAAACTTATCAAAGAGAGATCCAACCTAGAAGAAATTTCCTGAAAGTGAGAACAATTAATTGGTAGAACAGGTTGCCTTCAGAAGTTTGGGCGTACCCTCACTGGAAGTTCTTAAGACGGGATTGTACAGCCATTTGTCCAGAATAGTATAAGGTCTCTTGCTAGGGCATTGGGTTGGACTAGAACATCTCTAAGGTCCCTTGCAACTCTATTATTCTGTTATAGACATGTTACAGATCCCATTTATTAAGAAGTGTAGTTTGACGGGATCCAGGAGGAGTCCCACCCTAACTTGTTATTTTCTGGTATTAGATTCCTGTAAATAAGGTGCCTTGGATGTTGACATCTCCACTATACAGAATTTCAGCATGCTCCTTTTTGATGTTTTTTAAAAATCAGATACTATCTGTCTGTTGGCATCATTTAGCATATTAATTTGAGGTTGGATCGTCCTTTTGAGTTCAGAGATTTTTTTGAAAACTATTCATGTCTATTTCCATTTTCAATTTCTTTACAAATATTGTTGTAATCCTTCCCCTTGCCTCTCCTAACTACTGCCTGAAATTCATTATTAAGTTTCTTTCTAAGATTTTGTGTTTCTTGACTGGGTTCTCTTAGCAGTTTACACCATTGACAGTCAATTTATTTTTTTTTCTTTGGGGTTATTGGCAATCTCTTTTCAGATTAATCCTTAACAATTTATTTGATTTCATTTCACATTTCTTCTGCTTTCCTATCATCGAGATTCACGACTTTATAGCAATTTCTGGTCTTCTTGAAAATGGTGGATATATGGTCAGAATTGTACTGTGGATACTGGTTAGCTTTATTCCTGTTTTAATTGTATTTGGAACTTATATATGAGCAATTTTTGATCTGTTCCACAACCAATCCCTTGTTTCTTTGGCTGTTATAACTGTTTGCATGTTCTGTTACTTCGCATTGAATTTGACTGTAAATTTTGTCAATTTCTTCGTCTTGGGCATAAGGGTTGGGGCAAAAATCTTTGTTGTTCTCAGTAAAATGCTAATCTGTCTCCAATGCTTTCTTATATTGCTGCTTCCCAGCAATAGGCAGCTGGAATGATCTTCACACTTTGGGTGATGCCTACTTGGCATATTCCTTCCTCATTCCTGCTACAATGAAGCAGCATAGTGGGATGGCGGAGGTATTCTTTAGTATAGCAGCAAACAAAAATTACAAAAGGGCAAATGGGATATTACCCCGAGTACTTAAAGAAAGTGAATATGTTGTGCATTCTGGCACTTGGAAGAGACTAATGCTGGATGGGTGCCCTATAATTTGCTTGATGCCACCTGTGCCGTGACTCATGTGTGAATCACATCCCAGTTGCTAATTTGTACCATCAAAATAATTGTTTCTTTCTGGGTAGGAGGAAAAGAGGCCAGTGAGCATAGCAAGAGGGAGAAACCAGGGTGTACTTACCTTGAATAATATGCTCAGGACAAAAATGAGCTCATGTCACTTTACACATCCATCATCACCCCACCCTCCAGATTCTCCCTACACCCTCAGAGTCATTCCTGCAATAGCATAAGATTGTAGTAGCATTGTTGTTGAGGGGATGGGAGAACAGATCTGCATTTTCCTCAATCAATGACAGAATGCAGAGATTGGTGACTGGCCAGCACACCTGTATCCAGTGCCTCTGTCCTTGTCTTAAACTCTTTTGATTGAAGTTAAGGGAGAAGAGCAGCCAATCTGGCTGGCAAAAACCCATAGATCATCTGGAGGTCACTATATCCAGTACACTGTTTTTCAACTGAGGGCAAAGCAGAAAAATTACCAAGGGCAATGAATGTGGTCTGTTCTCCAGCTCCATGAGCTCAAGTTATTCAAATAACAAAATGGAAGGGTTGCAATATCAGATTTTGGGAGGCTGACCTGAAAGAAAATTGGGTTAATGCCTACTAACGGGCATCCAGTTCTAGTATGGGAACATAGAGGCATAGTAATGGCAGCATCAATGCCCTATATAAAAATAATAGTATGATGTAGTTCTATTGAGGAAAGAAAATTATGGCGGCTCAGACATTTCATCAGACATTCACAGACTACTAACTACTGGACCCAGTATTATGTTGAGAAATGGCAACATGAAGAAGTCCCAAGATTTAAAACATCTACTGCTTCCTCTGTTTTTGCAATATAGATGCAAGGCCTACAATAGCCAGAACGCGTTGCAAATGGTTCTCATCCTTCTACTGTACATTTAAAAAATTCAATATTCCCTAACTCTCTTCAGGCACACATTCTCTTGTTCAAATATGTGTGCTAAGTATTTTTTTCTGATTTGCATATGAAGTTTTCTTCAGTCAGGGCAACTATCCACAGTTGTGACTACAAGCTTTATTCAAGCTGACCTTTCCTTTGGGGGGGGGAGAAAGGGGGGGGAATACATTTAACCAGTATTGCCCTTGCTTAAGCTCTGCAGTAGCTTAGTTATGCAGACAAGGGTCTCCTTTCTCTTATGTTGTTCATCGGTATTTTGACCAGCTGATCAATGGGAAGTTGCAAAAAAAAAAAAAAAAAAAAAGCCACTGTGTGGAAAAAAGAGGCAGAGCTGCTATTTGGTATGACTGTGGAAGACAGGGGTATGGAGCCTAGTCACTTGGAAGAAAGGGAGTCAAGAATGTTACCTACCACAAGGTAGATTACCCCACCCAATCTAGAGTGCAAAATAAGAAGAGATTTGCTGTTGGGAAGCCCCCCCAAGCCTCAGAAAAGCCCCACGTTTATTTTTTATTGACAAGATTACTTGATTGCTCAGTTTAAAAGGGAAGGTAGTACTATAAGATACAAACAATAGTATGATATTTATACATAAGTTAATAATTAATGATTGTTGTAGAGACAAAAGGATCCTGTATATCAGTGTTTCTCAACCTTGACAATTTTAAGGCATGTGGACTTCAACTCCCAGAATTCCACAGCCAGCAATGCTGGCTGTGGAATTCTGGGAGTTGAAGTCCACATGCCTTAAAATTGTCAAGATTGAGAAACACTGCTGTATATAAAAGGAATTGTATTTCAGATATGGTCACAGGAAAGACACCGTGAATTCTTCTTTGCACAAGGTCCCAGAAACTACTGGTTATCGCTTTTCTAGATTTCCCTTTAGGATGCAAGGTATGTTCCTATTTCATTACTCCAACAACTTCCCCCTTCTCATATATCATTATAAAGTTATTTCTCCTTTGACTGTAATCATGGTACCTTATTGATTTTAAATTCTTTACAACTGCTATTGCCATTTGAGAGTGGTTCCGGAGTAATAAGGTTGGATGAACAGTGGAGCAGAGTAGATAGTTAGCTTAAAGCAATATATTGCTACCTGTTTTATATTGGTTACCATCTTTATTCTAGTTAACCCCTATTTCAGCAGACTGGAAAATGTCTAACGAAAAGCTGGCAAGGGAAACCTTCAAATGCAGCCTCTTTTTTTGAAGGCATTGTTTACCTTTTCGGAGATCAAGTTTGCATTTGTAATGCCCTCTGAACAAAGTTAAGTTGATCTGGGGGATGCTGGAATTTGGTGTTGATGCTGAAATCTGCTGCTTTTCCTTTAGGAATGCTCTGGAAGACTTCTTCTGCCCTTTTGTTACAGGGGTTTGTAATAGTAATAGTAATAGTAGTAAAGTTGGAAGGGACCTTGGAGGTCATCTAGTCCAACCCCCTGCTCGGGCAGGAAACCCTACACCATTTCGGACAAATGGCTGTCCAGTCTCTTCTTAAAAACTTCCAGTGTTGGAGCATTTACTGCTTCTGGAGGCAAGCTGTTCCACTGATTAATTGTTCTCACTGTCAGGAAGTTTCTCCTTAGTTCTAGGTTGCTTCTCCCCTTGATGAGTTTCCACCCGTTGCTTCTTGTCCTGCCTTCAGGTGCTTTGGAAAATAGCTTAATTCACTCTTCTTTATGGCAGCCCCTGAGATATTGGAATACTGCTATCATGTCCCCCCTTGTCCTTCTCTTCGTTAAACTAGACATACCCAATTCTCGCAACCGTTCCTTATATGTTTTAGCCTCCAGTCCCCTAATCATCTTTGTTGCTCTTCTCTGTACTCTTTCTAGAGTCTCAACATCTTTTTTACATCGTGGGGACCAAAACTGGATGCAGTATTCCAAGTGTGGCCTTACCAAGGCATTGAAGAGTGATATTAATACTTCACGTGATCTTGATTCTATCCCTCTGTTAATGCAGCCTAGCACTGTGTTGGCCTTTTTGGCAGCTGCAGCACACTGCTGGCTCATATTTAGGTGATTGTCTACTAGGACTCCGAGTTCCCTCTCACAGTTACTACTATTGAGCATGGTGCCACCTATGCTGTACTTGTGCATTTGGTTTTTCTTGCCTAAATGTAGAACCTTGCTTTTTTCACCATTGAATTTCATTTTGTTAGTTAGTGCCCAGTGTTCAAGTCTGTCCAGATCCTTCTGTATCTGAAGCCTGTCTTCTGGAGTGTGGCTATTCCTGCCAGCTTGGTGTCATCTGCAAATTTGATGAGTTCCCCATCTATCCCTTCATCCAAATCGTTGATGAAGATGTTGAAGAGTACTGGGCCCAGAACAGAGCCCTGGGGCACCCCACTACACACGTCCCTCCATATAGATGCAGTTCCATTGAGGACCACTCGTGAGTACGGCCGGTCAGCCAACTACGGATCCATCTGGTGGTGGTTCTGTCTACCCCACATTTTTCTATCTTGTCAAGTAGTAGGTTGTGATCTACTTTATCAAATGCCTTACTGAAGTCCAAGTAAATTATGTCCACAGCATTCCTCTGATCCACTAATTTTGTCACGTGGTCAAAGAATGCAATAAGATTTGTCGGGCATGATCTATTTTTGACAAACCCATGTTGGCTTTTAGTAATGACTTTGTTTGCCTCTAGGTGTTCGTTGATTCGTTGTTTGATTATCTTTTCCAGGATCTTCCCAGGTATTGAGGTCAGGATGATAGGTCTGTAATTTCCTGGATCCATTTTTTTCCTTTTTTGAGGATGGGAACTACATCAGCTCTTTTCCAGTCCTCTGGTAGTTCCCCTGTGTTCCAGGATCTTTGAAAAATATAGTTCAGTGGCTCCGATATCACATCTGCCAGTTCCTTGAGAACTCTGGGGTGTAATCCGTCTGGTCCTGACGATTTGAACTCATCTAGGCTGGACAGGTGCTCACTAACGATTTTCTTGCCTATCTTAACTTGTGTTTCTGTTTTGTTTTTTGTGGCACTATTTTTGATAGGTTGGTCTGTTTTTTCCCTTTGTGTAAAGACAGATGCAAAAAAATGAGTTAAATAGTTCTGCTTTCTCCCTGTTGCTTGTCACCTTCTTGCCACTTCCACCCACTAATGGACCACTCATTTCCTTCACTTTTTTCTTGTTGTTTACATGTTGAAAGAAGCTTTTTTTGTTATTTTTGACTTTGGTCGCAAGCCTTAGTTCATTTTGAGCCTTGGCTTTCTTCACTTCATCTTTGCAGGCTCGGGCTATTTGCTGATATTCTGACTTAGTTATGTTCCCCTCTTTCCACTTTCTATACTTGTCCTTTTTATCTTTCAGTTTGTCAGAGAGTTCTTTATGCAGCCATGCTGGTTTCTTTTGAGATCTGTTATTTTTCCTCTTTGTTGGTATTGTGCTAGACTGTGCTTTTATTATCTCATTTTTCAAAATTTCCCAAGCTTCTTGAGTTGTTTTCCCCTTGAGGATTCTCATCCATGGAATCCTTCCCAAGCCCTCTCTAAGTTTATTGAAATTAGCGCTCTTGAAGTCCAAGACTCTAGTTTGACTGTGTTCTATTGGTTGTGCTTCTATAATGTTGAATTCTAATATTGCATGATCACATCCTCCCAGGGTTCCTATGGCTCCAACACCGTCTATCATTTCATCTCTGTTAGTGAGAATTAGATCCAAAATGGCTAATCCCCTAGTTCCATTCTCTACGTTTTGGGAGACAAAGTTGTCTGCTAGGTTTGCCAGGAACCTGTTTGATCTTCCACTTGGTGCGGAGTTTTTCTCCCAGTTGATGTCAGGGTAGTTAAAGTCCCCCATTACTATTGTGGTGTGCTTCCTACATACCTTAGTTAGCTGACTAGCAAAAAGTTCATCTATTTCCTCTGTTTGGTTGTGTGGTCTGTAGTATACACCTATGGCAATGTCATTTCCCCCCCCTTTTATATTGACCCAAATGCATTCAAGACAGTTTTTATCATTGTTGTACTCTATTTCTGTGAAGAGGTAGTTATTTCTTATATAGAGAGCAACTCCACCTCCTCTTTTATTTGGTCTGTTTCTTTTAAATAATTTAAATCCCTCTAGCTGTGTGTTCCATGTGTGAGTTTCATCCCACCATGTTTCCGTAATGGCAACAATATCGTATCTGCCATCATTAACCTGAATTTCTAGTTCACCCTGTTTGCTGTTCATACTTTGTGCATTGGTGTATAAACATTTGAGTCCTTTGTGGGTGGCCCTGTGTTTCCTTTCTACATAACCTGTGTGGTGCCTGAGTTCCCCTATTGTCTTACCACCTATTTGGTTAGTGCACTTTATATGGCACTCGCTATTAGAGGCTTCATTTTGATTGGTAGCAAGGTTGGTATTCTTGTCCACACACACATCTGTGCTACATGCACTGATAGCCCTATAGTTTTTAAATTGCCGGGGACAGGGTTGTTCCGTATCAATTAACTCCCTGTCCCCGCTGTTTAGTTTAAATTTCCCTCCAGAAAATCTGTGAATTTATGGCCGAGTAACTCAGTCCCTTTTTTTGATGGATGCAAACCATCTCTTTTGTACATCTTTTGATTGGACCAGCTACTGACATCGTGACTAATATATCCAAAGCCTTCCCCTTTACACCATTCCTTTAGCCACATATTGAATTGTGCTATGCGCTGGCCTTTTCCGTTTTGCTCCTTATACCCTGGTAAAACCTCTGAGAAAGTAAGCCTACAGCCTATTCTGCTAAGTTCCTTCCCCAAGCTCTGGAAATCATTCTGCACAGAGAGTACATCTTTTTGGGACAGATCATTAGTGCCAAGATGTACAATAGCCTCCGCATCACAGTCCTTGCTGCCATTCTTGATTATTTTAGAAATACGCTTCTTGTCCCTACTGGCAGTAGCACCTGGAAGACACCTGACCTCTTTCAAGGCCTCTGTGTCCTTTCCTAAATTTACATCCCTTATAATTGAATCACCTACCAGAAGGTCGCTTCTCTTTTTGGGAGCCTTTCTATTCTTGCATGACTGATGTGCAATACCTGATTCACACTTCTCCCTATCAAAATCTAGTTCTTCATCTCGGACCACAATCCCCTGCTTATTTGAGTTATCTTCACAAATACCTTTACCAGTCTCATTAATGTCCCTATTAAGGTCAGCAAGAGCACTGTAGCTGTTGTGCAGGGACACAGCGAAAGCTTTGTGTTTATGGTTCACAGCTCTCACCCTGCCAGAGCCCACGGTTGTCCACACTGCCCTTTTCCTGCAGGATCTTTGTGGTAAAGGGGGCTGATAGCAGGGAGGCTTACTAGAGTAGAGGGGCTGAACTGGACACCTAATTTCTGCCCGAAGAGCACGGATTACAGACCCTAGGTAAATGATCTGTCCTTGTAGGCTAGTGATTTGGTTACAGATAGGACAGTTTCCAAGTTTGAAAAGGGTACTGCGAAGGACGGCTGCAAAGCAGGTGTTGCACTGAACTAAGCCGGACATCTTAGATACAGGGGATGTCAGACACACTTGCCCTGAATGTACTGCTACTGTTTGTGATTTTTAGTTATATAGTTATATACGGCGCGCGGGCCGCTACTTTCCTGGTGGATTCTCCCAAAACTTACAGTTTAAGCAGCAGCTGGTGGAATGTAGCACGTTCCAGCAACCCGATCAGAGTTGGAATGGGGTTTAAATAGAGTAAAATACCCTATATATATAATGGAGATCCAATCAGGGCCTTGCTACTTTCCTGGTGGATTCTCCCAAAACTTACAGTTTAAGCAGCAGCTGGTGGAATGTAGCACGTTCCAGCAACCCGATCAGAGTTGGAATGGGGTTTAAATAGAGTATAATACCCTATATATATAATGGAGATCCAATCAGGGCCTTGCTACTTTACTGGTGGATTCTCCCAAAACTTACAGTTTAAGCAGCAGCTGGTGGAATGTAGCACGTTCCAGCAACCCGATTTGGAAATAGAGTATAATACCCTATATATATAATGGAGATCCAATCAGGGCCTTGCTACTTTCCTGGTGGATTCTCCCAAAACTTACAGTTTAAGCAGCAGCTGGTGGAATGTAGCACGTTCCAGCAACCCGATCAGAGTTGGAATGGGTTTTAAATAGAGTATAATACCCTATAAATATAATGGAGATCCAATCAGGGCCTTGCTACTTTCCTGGTGGATTCTCCCAAAACTTACAGTTTAAGCAGCAGCTGGTGGAATGTAGCACGTTCCAGCAACCCGATCAGAGTTGGAATGGGGTTTAAATAGAGTATAATACCCTATATATATAATGGAGATCCAATCAGGGCCTTGCTACTTTCCTGGTGGATTCTCCCAAAACTTACAGTTTAAGCAGCAGCTGGTGGAATGTAGCACGTTCCAGCAACCCGATCAGAGTTGGAATGGGGTTTAAATAGAGTATAATACCCTATATAGATAATGGAGATCCAATCAGGGCCTTGCTACTTTCCTGGTGGATTCTCCCAAAACTTACAGTTTAAGCAGCAGCTGGTGGAATGTAGCACGTTCCAGCAACCCGATCAGAGTTGGAATGGGGTTTAAATAGAGTATAATACACTATATATATAATGGAGATCCAATCAGGGCCTTGCTACTTTCCTGGTGGATTCTCCCAAAACTTACAGTTTAAGCAGCAGCTGGTGGAATGTAGCACGTTCCAGCAACCCGATCAGAGTTGGACTGGGGTTTAAATAGAGTATAATACCCTCTATATATAATGGAGATCCAATCAGGGCCTTGCTACTTTCCTGGTGGATTCTCCCAAAACTTACAGTTTAAGCAGCAGCTGGTTGAATGTAGCACGTTCCAGCAACCAGATCAGAGTTGGAATGGGGTTTAAATAGAGTATAATACCCTATAAATATAATGGAGATCCAATCAGGGCCTTGCTACTTTCCTGGTGGATTCTCCCAAAACTTACAGTTTAAGCAGCAGCTGGTGGAATGTAGCACTTTCCAGCAACCCGATCAGAGTTGGAATGGTGTTTAAATAGAGTATAATACCCTATAAATATAATGGAGATCCAATCAGGGCCTTGCTACTTTCCTGGTGGATTCTCCCAAAACTTACAGTTTAAGCAGCAGCTGGTGGAATGTAGCACGTTCCAGCAACCCGATCAGAGTTGGAATGGGGTTTAAATAGAGTATAATACCCTATAAATATAATGGAGATCCAATCAGGGCCTTGCTACTTTCATGGTGGATTCTCCCAAAACTTACAGTTTAAGCAGCAGCTGGTGGAATGTAGCACGTTCCAGCAACCCGATCAGAGTTGGAATGGGGTTTAAATAGAGTATAATACCCTATATATATAATGGAGATCCAATCAGGGCCTTGCTACTTTCCTGTTGGGTCAGTGCTCACTGCCAGCAAAGATTACAGCTGAATACATCCTAATGGTCCCTTTGGCAATTCTCTTCACCAGAGAGAACCTAACCTGTTCCGTAGCATCGCTTAAAAGACAGTGATGTTTATTCATTAACCCATATGTCTGCTTGGTCCAGTTGGACTAGCTCATTATGTTTTCTAGATCTTATAAAAAAAAAAAACAGAAAGGAAAGTGTAATTATTTTCAGTGCATCTCATGATATGCAATTTAAATCCTTGAAAAGAAGATACTATTAACCATTTGTCTTGGCCCTGTTGTTAGTCAGCTTTCTTTCTTTCTTTCTTTCTTTCTTTCTTTCTTTCTTTCTTTCTTTCTTTCTTTCTTTCTTTCTTTCTTTCTTTCTTTCTTTCTTTTTCTTTTCTTTCTTTTTCTTTTCTTTCTTTCCTCTCTCTTTCTTTCTTGTATATGCCAGCCATCTTACTGTTAATGTCAAAAACACAATGTAAAATAACTACAGCATTAAAAATATTAAAATCATTAAGCATTAAAAATTAAATATAAGAAGAAGATTCCACTTAAACATTTTCCATTTATATATTGGTCCATTTTTATCCATTGTTTTGTTAATTTTAAGTGGGATCTTCTCCTGACTTATTAACCACCTCGCGCGTAGGATATCTTCATCAAGGTCCCAAGCTATTTGGCAGAGCCAGGTTCTTGGAGCCTTTCAAAAGGCCAAAAGGATAAGGACAAATGTCACCATGATGGGCATGGTGTTCCATAGAGCAGGAACCACAGCAAAAGAGTTCTTTCTGGAGCTGCCAACTGATATTCCTTATTCAACAGGGTCCGGGCATACCTCTTCCACTGAAGTGAGTGATTGGGACTGAGACTGTTCTTCAGGTAACATGGAGTCATGCCATAAAGGGCTTTAAAGGTGATCACCAACACCTTGAACTGGATTCAGAAGCAAATCATCAACAAGTGCAGTTAATGCAGCAGTGGTGTTATATGGGTCACTCTAGAGCCCCCTAGGACTGTCTGCTATTGTGTTCTGTGCCTGTTGTAGCTCCCAAATACTTCTCCAGGGTAGCTCAATGTAGAGCACATTGCAATGGTCCAAATGCAAGATGACTAGGCATAAATGACTGAGCTCAGGGTCTCATGGTCTAGGAACAAACACAACTGGTGCACAACATGAAATTTTGCAAAGGCTCTCAACAGAGATCATCAACCAGCGTGAACAATGCTGTCTCTGTCCCATAATCAGGCCTGAAACCTGAGTGGAAGGGCTCCAGACAATCCATTTCATCCAGGACCCTCTGAAGATGCCATGCAACTATCTTTTCCACTACCTTTCCTACAAAGAGGAGGTAGGAATCTGGACAAAATTTGCGGGTGGGAACTAAGGAAGGTGTTTTCCTTTAACTGGAAGAAAGGAGGATAGATAAGGGAGAAAAATATTTTCAAAGAGGTCATTTTTTAAAAAACAACAATAACATTCCTTCATGTTCTTAGAGTCCAGTTCAAAGATGGAGGAATACCACCTGGAAATTTTTGCACGATGCCTTTCTGATTTTAACTAACATTTTCACCATCCTTAAGAAATCTGTAGATGGGGTTTGAAAATAAGATTAGTAATGATGGGAAAAAATGGAAATGAAAAGGAGACCTTGCTTCCCAGCCTGGGTATGCATTTGCTTTATTGCTTTAGTAATACTTGCCATTTTTTTTGTTTTCATGACTGCATTTTTTCTGAGGATGATCTAGACTTGCTGTATCAATATGCCATGACTATTCCCAGTGTCACTCTGATCTCCAAGGAAACTAATTGCGTGGCTCATTCAATGAATATGAGAGAGCCTCTTCATTGGAGTGATGAGGCTCACTCCTTTCTACTGTATCTAAAAGACAGAAAAGATTGATGGGGTCTTCTTTAGGGCTGTGGCTTTTTTCTGGTAACTTTTTGTGTGGGCACACAAATAGGATATTGGCTAGTTCTACCATCAGGAACTGGTTGAGTATCATGTGCTCTGCTAGCTGCTCTAAAAGCTCTGTAGTATGGGGAAAGAAGGAAGGCTGGTACAATTGCCATAGTAAAGAAAAGAAATACTTACAAAAAAAACCTTCTTGACTTTTCCTTTGTTGCTCGTAGATACATCAACAGGAAGAATGAATTAGGGAAAGAAGAGCAAGATGAAGGCAAAAAAGTAAGAGGAAATACTCCCAATAGATATGATAAGAGACTTTAGCTGTAAAAGTTCCAGAAGGAAGCACCATCACAGAAATAATAAATCCTCCCTCGTTCTCTGTGAGCCTGAGGATGACTGTGTTATTCCAGGCTTAACTACAAGCCTAAGTGGAACTCACTTAACAGGAAAGCACCACAAATACAATAGCGTCCAGTTCCTGTCTCAAACAATTTTAGTTGCAATGGGAACACTGCATTCTCCATGATCCATAGCTGATAGATAAATTACATGGTAGAAACTTATTACTAATTGAGTAGCTGAGTGATGAAAAAAATTAGAGGTGAAAGCAAAATGACCACTTCTGAACTGAATTAAACATCTAAACTAGAATCCAAATTTTTAGGACTGTCACAGCTAGGCTAGTGTAACTCTTGCACATTGGAGCCTATACTTATGAGCTCATAAGCTTTGTACACATGTGTCAGGAAACATGGAATTTGATTTGACTTCCACATTTCAAATCTCTCTTTCTCTCTCTTTCTGCTTATCAATATACTTATAATTTATTTGGCTGACAACCCAACTTCTAAAGGACAAGTTAGAGATAGGAGTTACGTTTGAAGGATATGCGCATGTCCTATAAGGTTTTCAAAATCTGATGAGTTAATATGAATTGTCATTTAAAGGGGTTTTGGGATATTTCATAGTTGCTTTGATGGCTCTATGGATAGAAGAATAGGCTAAAAATGGAAAGAAACTTATTCTTGCCATCTTCAAACAGCAAAGACCTACAATTATTACAGATGGTTAAGGTTGGGATATAAATGCTTATCCTGCAGGGGGGGGGGGAGAAAATTAGTTGCTCTGGGATAGGCTGACATTACACAATCACAGAGAAATGAAGGGAGATATGAATAGTTTGCTTGACAGAACTAGTGATTGCTTCCAAGGGTTTGCCAGACTTGAGCAAATCATGAGCTCTGAGAAGCTCCGGTATCTCCTAGCTGAGTGTTCTGCTACAGTGTCTTTCACAAGTCCCCCTGCCCCCCCCCCACCATTTCCTCCACCCACGCTCCCCCTTCTATGCAGATTATAAGGGGGCCCTATATGAGGAGGGGAGAAGGGAGGTGCAATGCTTCCAGAGCTTGGTGAATCTGCCTCAGCCAATCAGCATCGGCTGTGCACCTGGTTGCCAGGCAACACAGAAGATGCAAAGACAGAAAATGCTCCTACCAGTAAACAGTGAGGGATGTGGAGAGGGAGGAGAGATAAGAGAGCTAAATATAGAAATGGAATAAAAATAAAGTTTATTAAATGCCACACTACTCTAATGCTTTAAAAGCCACAGTAGGTTATAGGTGACAAGGAGCACTAATTTGTTTAAGACAGATATATGTGGTAATATTAAAGTGGAACCTCTCATGTAAGAAGCAGCTTAACAGTTTTCACAAGGCTGAATCTTTTGTTTTTTTCTCTTCTCAACTGGCCATCGCTTTTGGAATTAAATCACGTATAAATACACGTACCTTGCTATTAGTTTGTGAGCAAGTATGGTGCTTACACTTAATAAAGTTCAATTTTTAGCTTCCAAAAAAAGACAACTCTCTCAGATTAGCTATTATCAATCCTACCAGCAAAAATCTGTCTTCTCTAATAAGGCTGAAGTCGGTTACCTATTCCCCATTCCTTGTTCCTTATTCCTATGAAAATTTGAAAGTCCACAATCATAAAGTTTATATAATGACAAAACTTAAAATTAAGTGCTCTGTCTTTGAAATCACAATATTGTGCCCTTCAAGAGAAAAAAAATCTCCCTTTTTTACAACCCTGTAATCCTTTAATTTGGGGTAGAGTCAAGGCAACTGGATGGATGCCCTTCCTGATGCCACGCAGAGTTCAAGGGAAATATTTTATTAAAACAATAACAAAAACAAACCTGTCAAATAATTAGGCTTACAGATCTAAAATACTGAACCTCACCATTCACTTTGGCCTCTGCCAAATCACAGACCCATTGATCCGACAGATGTGATACAGGATAGTCCAATCAACGACTTTCTTTATGTGCGTGGTATCAGTTGCGTATCTGTTTAATTTCACATAGACAAAAATTATTTAAAAAAATGCTTCTATGTCCCACAAAGCATCATTTACCTATTACCTATATTTGTCTAGCACAGTGGTTCTCAACCTTTTTAATGCCGCGACCCCCAACCGGTCGTAAGTTGAGGACTACTCAACCGGTCGTAAGTCGTGGACTACTCAACTGGTGCAGCACCGTTTGCAGAATTGGACTTTTGGCGGGCTCAGCAGGGCAGAGACAGCCTGGACAATTCCTATTGGCTTTTGAAAGCCAATAGAATTAGACTCTATTCAAGAGAGTCTATTCTATTGACTTTCAAAAGCCAATAGAATAAAAGGGAGTAGCACAGCTAAGGAAAAGGGAGAAAAAATGGCGGACTGCGTTGTTTGGGGACCCCTGTGAAATGGTCATTCAACCCCAAATGGGGTCCCGACCCACAGGTTGAGAACCACTGGTCTAGCAGGTTGTCATGGATGTGATACAACAGCATCTTATGTGGCTTGACATTTTCTGAATGCATGATACAATCAAGATGCCACACCAGGTGAATTTTGCTCCAAAGAGATAAAAACAAGTAAATTGGCCCATAGGCTCCCAACCCCTGAAATCATATATCCACAAATCCAGGAAATTGTCCTGGACAATATGTGATAGGACTTCATCTCATTCAGTCCAAACCTTTCTATACACATAAGCCTATCAACAGTTATAACAAGGAACAGGTCATAGTTAACTGACTTCAACTGCATTCTTTTCTATCATTATGCATCAAAACCAATTACACAATCTATCAAAAATATCCTCCACATAGTGGCTGGCCTCCAAAAAATCCATTTCGATGCAAGGATGAATTTTTGAAAGGTAGTTCCATTGGGAGATAGCTATTTCTCTCCAATTACAACTCTCCTAAAGAACCTCCCACAAAACTAACAGGCTTTGACAGCATTCATCATCCCCTCATCTATACAGTTTTCAAAAGCTTCATTCCAGAATTGGACAATTTAAAAATTGTATTTCAAATTAACTGGTGACTTCCATAAGAATTTGTCTTTTCCAAGGTGGCAGGTTCTTGGGAGCACACTGGCAGACTAGATGAGAATGCCTTGTGGAGTGAACGTTTCTTCATCCTCAGCTGATATAATTACATTGAATAAGCTTTATCCATAAAATTTCCATGGTCACCACTAAGAAATACCCCATAAACTCTGGTACCTGTAGCAGACATCACAGAAGTGGAAGAAGTTGTTTTAATTTCAATATAATTTCAAATTTATTTTAATTGTAAGCTGCCTGACTCTACCGCAACTCTGGACATCTTCAAATTAAAAAAATTAAAAAGAAAACCACATATATGAAAGAAAAAGAAAGCCATTGGCTGAGCCAAAAACTAGAGAGATTCAGGCATCATCTTAATCCAAGGCCTGGGAGAACCAGGGCTTTAATAATTTGCAGAAATTCAAATGGACAGGAAGAACACCTCTCATCCTCCTCCCCATCAAGATCAGCTGAAACCAGCAACGGAGAAAAGAAACTGATCCCAAAACAGTGCCTCTACTCCAAACCTCCAAAACCAATTCAATGTTGGCTGACAGTATTGAAAGCTGCAGCTAAGCAATCAAGGATTTGCCTGAAATGGTATAGGGCAGTGGTTCTCAACCTGTCAGTCGGGACCCCATTTGGGGTCAAACAACCATTTCACGGGGGTCGCCAAACAACGCAGTCCGCCATTTTTTCCCCCTTTTCCTTAGCTGTGCTACTCCCTTTTATTCTATTGGCTTTTGAAAGCCAATAGAATAGACTCTCTTGAATAGAGTCTAATTCTATTGGCTTTCAAAAGCCAATAGGAATTGTCCAGGCTGTCTCTGCCCTACTGAGCCCGCCAAAAGTCCAATTCTGCAAATGATGCTGCACCAGTTGAGTAGTCCTTGACTTATGACCGGTTGAGTAGTCCTCGACTTACGACCGGTTGGGGGTCGCGGCATTAAAAAGGTTGAGAACCAGTGGTATACGGGCTCCTGCTTCAGCTGGGGGTTGGACTAGAAGACTTCCAACGTCCCTTCCAACTTGGTTGTTCTGTTATTCTGTTAAAGAGCACCAGGATAGACACATAATCTCCGTCCTGCCTCCATCACAGGTTATCAACAAGCACAACAACTGCTGTCTCTATACCAAACCCTGCTGAAACCTGACTGAAGCAGATTTAGATAATCTGTTCCTTCCAGGGTTCTCTGAAGCTGAAGCTTAACTGCCCTCTCCACCACCTACCCTTGAAAGGAAAGGTTGGAGACTTAATGGAAATTAACCAGGAACAGTTTCTTGAGGACAGGATAGTATGTTTTTTTTTCTTCAAAGCTGAGGGCAGACTACAACTTTCTTCTTCACTCCCTCCCACAGAAAAGAGACATTACACAGGACCAACTGTAGAGTATCAGCCAAAATGCAGAATAGAATAGAATAGTGAGGACAATTAACCAGTGGAACAACTTGCCTTCAGAAATCGTGGGTGCTCCATCACTGGAGGTTTTTAAGACAAGGCTAGATAGTCACTTATATTATAATAATAATAATAATAATAATAATAATAATAATAATAATAATAATAATAATAATAATAATAATATAAAGTTGGAAGGGACCTTCGAGGTCATCTAGTCCAACCCCCTGCTCAGGCAGGAAACCCTATACCATTTCAGACAATGGCTGTTCAGTCTCTTCTTAAAAACTTCCAGTGTTGGAGCATTCATAGCTTCTGGAGGTAGGTTGTTCCACTGATTAATTGTTCTAACTGTCAGGAAATTTCTCCTTAGTTCTAGGTTGCTTCTCTCTTTGGTTAGTTTCCATCCGTTGCTTCTTGTCCTGCCTTCAGGTGCTTTGGAGAATAGCTTGACTCCCTCTTCTTTGTGGCAGTCCCTGAGATATTGGAACACTGCTATCATGTCCCCCCTCGTCCTTCTCTTCATTAAATTAGACATACCCAATTCCAGCAACCGTTCCTTATATGCATTAGCCTCCAGTCCCCTAATCATCTTTATTGCTCTTCTCTATACTCTTTCTAGAGTCTCAACATCTTTTTTACATCGTGGTGACCAAAACTGGATGCAGTATTCCAAGTGTGGCCTTACCAAGGCATTGTAAAGTGGTATTAATACTTCACGTGATCTTGATTCTATCCTTCTGTTAATGCAGCCTAGCACTATGTTGGCTTTTTTGGCAGCTGCAGCACACTGCTGGCTCATATTTAAGTGATTGTCCACTAGGACTTCGAGATCCCTCTCACAGTTACTACTGTTGAGCCAGGTACCCCCTATAGTATACCTATACATTTGGGTTTTTTTCACCATTGAATTTAATTTTGTTGGATAGTGCCCAGTGTTCAAGTCTGTCCAAATCCTCCTGTATCTTAGGCCTATCTTCTGGAGTTTTGGCTATTCCTGCCAACTTGGTGTCGTCTGCAAATTTGATGAGTTCCCCATCATCCAAATCATTGATGAAGATGTTGAAGAGCACTGGGCCCAGAACAGAGCCTTGGGACACCTCACTACACACTTCTCTCTGTGTAGATGCAGTTCCATTGAGGACCACACGCTGAATACAGCCGGTCAGCCAGCTACGAATCCATCTGGTGGTGATGCTGTTTAACCCACATTTTTCTATCTTGTCAAGTAGTAGGTTGTGATCTACTTTATCAAATGCCTTATTGAAGTCCAAGTCCATATCTGAAGTGGGATAGGTTCTCCTGCTTGAGTAGGGGGCTGGACTAGAAGATCTCCAAGGTTCCTTCCTATTCTATTCTATTCTATTCTATTCTATTCTATTCTATTCTATTCTATTCTATTCTATTCTATTCTATTCTATTCTATTCTGCATTTTCATTAGACATAACCCATTTACTTATAGGTGTAACACAGACCACTGTCAGATAAAAAGTTCGAATCTCAATTTCATGGAGTACATTTTCACATAGAAGAGATTCAAAATAAAGATTGGTATATAGCCAATGGCTTAGCTAATACTTTAATCAAGAGCTGGCTTCAACTCTCAGTTCTTTTGCTTTTTGCTCTTAATTGCTGCAAATGAGATGTTACTGGAAAAAAGCTAGCACATTATATATCTGATATATATATATATATATATATATATATATATATATATATATATATATATATATATATATATATATATATATATATGTTTTCTGAGGTTTTCGCGGGTGTTTGTATGTAGGTCTTTCGTGCTCGAAGCACGAAGCTGAAAACACCAGCCTGAAGATGACGAATGGGACTTCGTCGAAACGTCGCCAAGACACTTCCAATTTTACGCGGGAGAAAACCCGAACAACCAAAGACCTACATATATATCTGATAACTATATATCTGATGGCAAATAAGGCATGAAACCACCTTTCGTGTAAATTATTCGCTATTTAGAATATAAAGCATATAATGTAAACAACTGTTGAATTCAAAACTCAAGTTTATGCAATGAGACAACACTTATGTCTTGTTCCAAAGTTATAGTGTATGCACTGATATTTATTTCCATAGAAACACCTTACCTCCTCCTAAGTTTATTCATATGCCTATTTGAATTTGGTTTGTAATCAGTTCCTTCAATAGTGTTTTCTAAATAGCTCAAATAGATTGCTCTTTACCAATTGGTTTGGAAGGATGCAGTTTTCAGTGACAAGGAAAAATTTGGTTTTTCGATAGTTGACAAGTGCAAGAAATCCAATAGTGAGGGTTAAATAGTGTCTGGTTGTCATGTTATTAATTGGAGCAATAATTTTATGATAACCATTCCAAATTCATTGCTCTCCAGTTTCCTTCCTGGTCATTTAGCTCTACTCAAAAAGAGTTTCATAAGTTTAAACTCATTTGAGTTGCCTCGATCCTACAGTCACCATGACAACTGTGTGTTACACAACAAGTTGGTAAAATAGTAAACTATTACATACCTCCTGGATGTGGAAATAGCATCAGATGAGGGGGGGTAAGGGTGGTGGGGCAGATAGGACTCTCAACCCATCATCTTTATCATTTCTGCAGAGAAGTATATCCATTGTATATTTAGTGGCAATGAAGAATAGAGGCACCAGGAGAAACTGCTAAATAAGAACTCATCCTTTTTTAACCTTTCTACAAATTATGAGACCTAGAAATAAAGTGAGGCCATTTCAAAATTAATTTTGAATGAGTGTTCGGATGAACCTGAGCAGCTTCCAATCCCAAATACTTTGATCTGTATAAGCATATATTCATTAAAAACAAACCTTGAAGCACGTGAACCTCATGCTTTTCTGGACAGTGGTCATCTTGGTTTTTTTGTGACTGATCCCCAACTGACCACTTAAATGGTAAAATTATGAAGTGACACGCTAATCACACATATAGCCCAGAGGAGGGAAGCTGAACTGCCTGCATTCATTATCAGCTGCTTTCATAATCCCCCATGTTTGTCTTTTGCTCTAACTGATCATGTCAGCTATTGATGCCACTGCAGACCAAATCAGGCATATACCAAATGATGGGATATGTGTATTATTCTCGAGAGTAAGGAAAATGAATGTGGAAATTAGATTAGGTGTTTTTCTCCTGATTTCCAAAGGGAGGGAGGGGGGAGGGGGGGAGGGAGGGGGGAGGGAGGGATGGAGAGAGAGAGAGAGAGAGAGAGAGAGAGAGAGAGAGAGAGAGAGAGAGAATAATATTTAATCATGTACTTCCTCACCTACAGACTGATACAATCTAGGGCAAACAAACCTATTTTGGTATTGCTATTGAAACATTGCTTTTGGGTAATTAGCTGGGAATTAAATCTAATCAGAAGGTCCCCAAATAAATAGTACTATTCAATAATACCACTATTTAACTTAATGTCTTTCTGTTTGGTCACAATCTTTCTATCATTGTTTATTCAGAAATAAATATCTTTCAGGAAACTCTTGATTCATCCGACAAATATCCCTCATATGCCTTTATGATTCAGTCCCTATACCGGGAAGCCAAGGGACTATGATTATGGATTCTTTTACATTGGTTTCTTTTCCATTTTTTCCAGTCAAATAATCTCTCCTTGAAGCATACTCTTTTGACCCCATCAAAAGCCTTGCATTTTCTGTACTGAGGTATTACCCTTCAGTATCGTATGAGGCAAAGCAGCTTTAATTGAAGATGTTTTTCCTCACTGAACCAGCATGAGGCCTATATTAGCAGCTGGTCCATCCTCCTTTCCAGGGAAAAGAAGTGAGATTGGCAGGACAACAATAGGAGAAGGGGATGAGTAAGATGTTACTGATTGCCTGGAAACACATGCTCCCAAAGACTGTGTCAAATTAGACTGTAGTTTAGGCAGAATTGCATCCCCCACCCCACCTCTCCCTTCACACGCCCTGAAAGAAGTAGGGAAACATATGACACCCCCATACACACATCCCCCTAGTTTGCAGATACATGTCCAGGATCACACACAGTGCAATAGTTACACAGATTTTGTCCATATGTCTTCTTCTAATTACTCATAAATGCTGGGGTTCTAACCCCAAATATTCAAACATAGCAGTGAAAATCAAGTGTATAAAAAAGTCACTGAGTTGTATAAAAATGTTCTCAGTCTAAAGAAAAGTCTGTAAGTCCTCTGGGCATACTCACATATGTTCTTTCTTTCTTACAAACAAAGATGTCCGAAAGGGTAGCTGAAACAGTAGTTTTATCTTGCTTCTTTGTTTTGATTGTGAATTGTAATTTGGACTACTATTATCAACTCTTTATTTTATTATTTATGTACTGATGTCGATAGTTATTAGGCATTGGGAGTCCTTGTATGCTGGCAGTGTACAAATTTGACAAGATGAGCTAATTTCCACAATCACAGAACAGTCAAAGCAGACTGACTCAGTAGAAAGCATCATTCTGCACCTTCCACAATTACATTTAATTCATAGTATTGTGCCACATACTTCACATTCCTCCACTGTTTTATCTAGCTCTACTTTCCTTGCATTTTGTGCTCATTCTATCTATGTGGTTTTAATTTTGGTATAAGCTATTTTGGGTCCGCTTTGTAGAGAAAGAAAAACTATTTCCTTTGGAAGTTCTCCTATATCCTGCCTGAGAGCAGGGAAGATTTACAGCTACTTGGAGGATAGCACACTGGTACTGGAGTGCCCTGAGAGGCTTCTCTGACATTCTTTGTTATTTTTTCAGGGCCAGCTGGAAATCTTTATATTTGTATAAGTCTTTTATCTACTATTATGCTCTATCGTACTGGTTCTCGGGTATGTATGTATGTGCATGTGTGCATGTATATGTATATATAGACACACTTGTTTCTATTCTTGCTTTGCACTGAAAGTTATTTCTAACACCTTCTTTTGTTAAGGTGGCTCAAATAGATCAACGGTCTCCAACCTTTCCAGCTTTGCAGACGGGAGGGTGGATGGGGAGAAAGGGGATGTTTCCGTGTAAGGGATGGGTGAACATGTGTGCACAGCTCATTTGCACAAGAGGTGGGCACATGTATTGTGCAGCTCCATTTGCACAAGCGGCAGGATGCTCACACAAATGGAGCTGTGCACACACCTGCTCACCTGCTGCTTCCGTGGCCCGGTTCTGAATGGGCCATGGCCTGGTAGTGGGCCATGGCCCCTGAGCTAGATAATGTTTTTAACTGTTAGCACTCTACAAACTTTTTGTGATTGGAGAGAGACAGACAAGCAGACATATTTTAAAGAAAGAATCCCTGCTATATGAAGTCCTGTTTATTTATCACAATCAAATTTTGAGGACACAGTGGCTAGGGTCCCCTATAATGCTAAGATGTTTTTTAAAACTACAGTTTGCTATATAAGTCATAGTGGATTGGTTGTTGGGGAGCAAAGTGTAAAAAGATATTCCTGCTGTCTAAGGTTTTATGCAAAATTTTGCCAGTAAAATAGCTCAGATTCACTCAGATCCATATAGAGAGATAGGTGGGGTCAGAGAAAATGATTGGGATAATACCCTTGCATGGTAATCAGGAAATCATCCTGGCTGATTGATTCTGAGAAAATGGATAGGATGCCCAGCAGTATGAGCTCTACTGCTTGTGGAATAAATCCATACCCAACTTGGTTTCTTTAAGAAGCTTGTAAAAAAATGTGGCTGATAGTTACATCTGGGAGGGAGTCAATATTGCTTCAGGGGAGAGGATTGTCCAAGCCACTTTGAAAGAGACAGTGACGTATTCCTTCCTAAAGAAGCCTCCTTAGATTGGGCTATTTTAGGTAACCGTCACCTAGTCCCTCTTTAGGGAAAATTATAGAAAAAAATCTTAAGGCTATAACTATAGAGTATCCTAGATGAAACTGGATACTGGATTAGCTGGATTTTGTTAAGTCAGCATTCAAGTCTGTGCATGATACAGAAATTCTGATTATTAATTATTGTCAGATCACGGATGACGATAGTGCACCTCTTCTGCTGCTTTAGACCTCTGGATCCTTCAATACTGTCAATACTGACATTCTTTTAAGTTGGTTTTAAGGACTGATTCTTTCCTGAGTGAACAGTTACAATTAATGGTAGTAGGGAAGGAGAAGTGAACTTGATGCCTCTTGTCTTGTGACATTTTAAGGTGCTTCTCTCTCGTCCTTGCTTTTTAGAATCTAGCCACTGAGAGAAGTCATCTGTCAACCTGAAATTAGGTATCAGCAATGTAATGATAACTATACAGCAATATTCAGCTATATACTTCCACTGTAAAACAAACAGGAGATGTGAGATTGACTCAATGCTTAGAATCTAGGACGAGAAACAACAAGCTGAAGTTGAATCCATGCAAGATGGCACTACTGTTCGTCCAGAAACTATCTGGCTTCCTAAATGTTCCAGAAGGTGGATAGGGTAGCATTCTTAGAAGGAGCAAGTTTTCCTTGTGGGTTTCCCTCGACATATAGCTTTTGATATATAGGTTGTCCTCGACTTACAACAGTTTGTTTAGTCACAGTTCAAAGTTACAACAGCATTGAAAAAGTGACTTATGACTGTTTTTCAGTTATGACCTTGACAGCATCCCCTGATTGTGTGATCAAAATTCAGCTGCTTGGTAACAGGTTCATACTTATGACCGTTGCTATGTCCCAAGGTCATGTGATCACTTTTTGTGACTTTCTCACAAGCAAAGTCAATAGGGAAGCCAGATTCACTTAACAACTGAGTTGCTAATTTATCAACTGCAGTGATTCACTTAACAACTGTGGCAAGAAGTCATAAAATGAGGCAAAAATTACTTAACAAATGTCTCACTTAACAACAGAAAATTTTGGCTCACTTTTGATCGTAAGTCGAGGACTATCTGTATAGACAGATGAAGATTGTGGCTAGGTCTTTGCGCAGCCAATTGCAGCCATTCCTGTAGCAAGAAGCTTGAAGACAGCAGCTCACATCCTTGTTATTTCAAAGGTTATTGCAATGTCCTCTAGAAGGGCTGCCTTTGAATATTACCCTAGAAGCTATAGTATAGCAAAATGGAGAAGATTGCCCATTGGTAAGTGAGAGCTACTCTAAGTATATATTACAGATTTTGCAGGCTTTTTAGTTGTTTTTCAATTGGCTTCCAAATATAAAATGGTGCTTTGAACCTGCAAACCTTATATGGTTTAACACCCAGTTGTTTTTAGGATTATATCCTTCAGATAGGACTAACCATTTGTCCCATACTAAAATGCTTGTATGTATGATATAAGAAGGGAAAGCCAGGGGGAGAAATGTTGGTTTATGTTCCATCCTGAAGTAATTTTCCTGTAGAAATCTGAATGATGCCGAGAGCCTTCAATGGAATGATTAAGATGGAGTTTTACTGTAGAGCAGAGGTCTCCAACCTTTTGGGCACCAGGGACCGGTTATGTGGAGAGAGGTTTTTCCGCAGACCGAAGAGGGTATGGTTTTGTGTGCTGCCTGCATCCCTCAGATGGGGGCTTTGCTTGTTTGTGCGGCCCGGTTGCTGGCATGCCACGGCCCAGTACTGGTCTACAGACTGGGGGTTGAGGACCCCTGCTGTAGCGCTTTTAATGCCTAAGATTGATGTTGGGCTGTAAATACTGGAACAGACTGATGATTTTACTTTTATAATTTTATGTAGAACATTATAAATCCCAGTGAATACTTAAAGAGTTGATGCTATGTAAATACCATAAATAAATAATAAGAAGACATAATGGGTTGACTGATATGTCATACTAAACCACAACAAAACCATAGTATATTTTAGCTTAATGCAGTTCCCCGTTTGTTGGGATAACAAGCACATTAGAATAGGCTGTAATTATTTACTCAAAATGGCTGATATCAGATGACAGTACTTTAGTCACAAAATGGCACCCCACTGATTCTAAGAAGTGTAATCAATTGAATAACTATTCATTTGAGATCTAATTATCTATAGATCAGACATGTTGATGTAGTTTTCTTAGCAACAACTGAAAATAATTTGATGACATCCTTTTTCTTCTAAATTGAGCCTTGAATCTTGGTGTTCTCACATCTAAGTACTAACTAGTTTATTCATGTCTAGCTTTTCAAACTTGATCTGTGTCTTTTAGACATTGCTTCCTATAGGCTTTAAAATAATCTCCCGTTTCTGGAAATCTTGTGAATAATTTTCTCAATCTTGTAACTTTCTGTATGAGTCTGGTATATTAGAGTTAGGATTAGAGTTATGTCTACGTGGTGTCATAGCCAAAAATTAATGCTAAGGATAGAGACTTAGAGGTTTTTAGAGGAAAGAGACAGTTACAGCTTCTTGTTTGAAATTACTTGTCACAGTAAAACACATAGGAAAATCCTATTGCCAATGAAAATGAATCTAGGGTAAGAGTTAGGGTTAGGTCTAGGAATGAAAACTATCATTAGGGATATATTCTTAGCTGTTTTCTACGGAAAGGGACAGTGACAGCTTTTCAGGAGTTCTTTGTGGACTACAATAAAATATATGGGGAAAATCGTATAGCCAGTGAAAATGAACCTAGAGTTAGAATTAGCGGTAGATCTACTTGGAGTCATGGCGAGAAAATAAGGCTAGGAATAGATTCTTAAAGGTATGTTAACAAATGCAATGGTGATAGCTTTTTGTTCGGAATAGGTTGTGGACCACAGAAATATACATGGGAAAATCCAATTGCCCATGAAAATGAATCAAAGGATAGGGTTAGAGTTCAGGTGAGATCTATTTGGAATATATTCTGAGCGGTTTACTAAGGAAAGTGACGTTGTGTGTATTTCCTACCATTTAAAACCAAGCACAGGGGCTTGACAATTGTGTATACTATTGCTACATAGAGGAGTGGAGACAGCACTTAATGTTCAGAAAAAGTGTTCCTTCTGAAGGGTTATAAACCCTTCCTTTAATTATACGTAAAGGGCAGATTGCCATTTGTTAAAGTGAAAAGCATTCAATCTTGTTATTGGTAGAAATAATGTTTGCTTACTATGTCTTATCAATCAATCAATCATTTATTGTCAATAACCAGCAATATTTAAAAGAACGAAACAAACAAAATCGGAGTGAAGGAAATACAGTAATATACTAATAGTTAAGCCCAAACATGATTTGTGAACGTCTAAGGAAATTTCATTGTTACAGAAAGTTGTGGTCTCCCTCATTCAAACAGTCCAAGACACGCTCATTTTCTAGAAAATACTTTCTGCATCTGGGACACATGTGAGGAAACCTTTTAAAAAGAGAGATGAGAAACAACAGGAAATAGAAGAGATCATGGCAAAAGTGACCTATGGGATGCATATGCCACGCTTGATTTGCTTGATGGGCTGCATAGTGTTGGTGTGGGGATCTTTCTCTTGTAGAAAGGCACAAAGATATCTGAAGCTGTTTCCCCACCCCTTTTTTTTCACAGATGGCTGCTTACTTTATCTGCAAGAATGCTGTGCCAATTCATGCAGGCAGCCATGCAGAAAAGCCAAGCTTTAAAACAGATGTGATGCAGACAGATGGCAAAGTCTTGACTTCAAGGAGGAATGGCTGAACTAATGAAGAATAATTTTCTACATGCATACATATTTTTGTATATATGTGTGCATGTTTCCAATTACAAGAATACATATTTATTTCTTCTTTTAATTAATGAAAAGCAAGCTAAAATTAAGTCCTCCCATTAAGAGTGTGTATAAGAAATCCTGACTATCCATACCAGCATTGCTTTAACTGTTTAAATTGATTGCTCTATGTCACTTTATGAGTTGCTCTATGACAGTGCTTCTCAACGTTTGTGTGACGGCAACCCCGTCACACAAACGTGCCGCGCATGCGCGGCGGTGCCCCCATGCGCGGTGCGGCGCCACATGCATGCGCGGTGGCACCCCATGCGTGGTGCGCATGCGCGGTGGCGCCCCCATGCGTGGCGGCGCCCCCATGCGTGGCGCGCATGCGCGGTGGCGCCCCCATGCATGGCGCACATGTGCGGTGGCGCCCCATGCATGGCACGCATGCGCGGTGGCACCCCCATGCGTGGCATGCATGCATGGTGGCGCCCCCATGCGCGGCGCCCCCATGCGCGGCGCCCCCATGCGCGGCACCCCCATGCACGGTGGTGCCCCCATGCGCAGCGCGCATGCGCGGCGGCGACCCCCGAGGGGGAAAAATGGCGGATCACCTTGTTTGGCGACCCCCGAGAAATGGTCGATCGACCCCAAATGGGGTCGCGACCCATAGGTTGAGAACCGCTGCTCTATGAGGAAGATGGTGGTTCCTAAAAGTGGTAAATAAATAAATTATAAAGCACCAGATGACATTAGACACTGCTAAGGATGCTATAAGCTTGCAAAAATACAGAAAGGAACATATTTTGAACCCCAAATCTGATATAGTCTCTAACCAAACCAAATAAATAAGATGTTATGGATTCCCCAAGCTGTAATTCCTTTATATCATCACCTGAACAAAGAAGTGATTTGCTTAATTACAATTTATTCATAGATAACAAAGATACATAGATACTCAGAATACTTTTCCTGTTCAAGAAAAGTGGTGTTATACAGAACACAGAAAATTAGTAAGGAATAGTAAGCAAAAGAAATAAAAAGCAGATAAAGGCAAAAGAAAATATTACAGTTAATAGCAATTTACACCAGTATCATTCATCATACTTTTTTTATCTTTGCAACCTACTCTTGTTTCTGCTATACATATACTTGCTTCATAGATTATCTTTCATTCTTTAACATTCTCAATCATCTTTTTGAGAATCTCACTCATATCATTCAAACCACATGTTCTCCATCTTACTCTTCTTCTCAACCTATTCATTTATTCTTCCTTATGTTTGTTTTGTTATTCAATCTTCATTCATTCTCTTTACCTGACCAAATCACTTCAATATAGTGGTCTTTCATTTTTATATACAACTGACCTTCATTCAGCATCCATTTATTTCTGACTATCTTTTCTTGTTTTACCCATGCATATATCTTAAGTATCCCATTCACATTCAATTCAACAATTTTTTACATTTCTCTTGATATATATCCAAATCTCACAAACTGGGCAGAAGCATTTTTGGGACATGGTATGTTTACTTCTTTTAACTAACATTCATTCATTACTTTCAATAGTCATACTATCCGCTATCTTTCTGCTAGCATTTATATAGCCTAAACCAAGGCGCTTCAACCAGTGGTACGGGTACCATCTGTGGTACATTGGCACCTGGCAGGTGGTACGCGACCATCCTAGAAAAGTGGTAGTGGGAGAGGGGAATGAGCTGAACCGGTAGCAGCACCGCACAAGCCTGAGTGAGAGATGGCTGGAACTGCAGGGCTCTCAGGGCTCAGTGGAAGTGCCAGGATCAGTGCCAGGCTCACTCCATTTCTTCTATCAAACACAATACCTTGGTTTTGTTAACACTAATTATAAATATTCATTATATTAACACCAACTTGGTTTCACTGTCAACAGCATATCTACACTTTATATTCATTCATGTCCCCTATTAACATCCCTCTGCCTCTTCCTCTATCATAAATATCTCTTATAAATAATAATATCAACAACAATAATGTTGGAAGGGACACTGGAGGTCATCTAGTCCAACCCCCTGCTTAGGCAGGAAACCCTATACCATTTCAGACAAATGGCTGTCCAGTCTCTTCTTAAAAACTTCCAGTGTTGGAGCATTCATAGCTTCTGGAGGTAGGTTGTTCCACTGATTAATTGTTCTAACTGTCAGGAAATTTCTCCTTAGTTCTAGGTTGCTTCTCTCTTTGGTTAGTTTCCATCCATTGCTTCTTGTCCTGCCTTCAGGTGCTTTGGAGAATAGCTTGACTTTCTCTTCTTTGTGGCAGCCCCTGAGATATTGGAACATTGATTTCATGTCATCCCTCGTCCTTCTCTTCATTAAATTAGACATACCCAATTCCATACTGTTCCTTATATGTTTTAGCTTCCAGTCCCCTAATCATCTTTGTTGCTCTTCTCTATACTCTTTCTAGAGTCTCAACATCTTTATCTTTATCCATAAATGCATAAAGCCACCAAGAGGGATACTGCATATCTTTTGCTTAGTCCATCCATATTGCCAAAACATTTGCTAAGCATTTCATTTATTCTCACACATGCTTTACTTCAACCATATGTCATTTTCATAAGACTGGTTGAGCATAAGCCATGATTTGCAAAAAATATATATCTAATTTACACAAATTGCTAAACAAAAAAATTAAGCCAAATACAGTAAGATACATTTTGGCTCAGCACCATATGACAATAAGGACAGTGTCAGTTAACGTCATGGCCAATACCAGCACATAAGGACATATAAAGCCTTTATAACCAAATCAGATTCTTTTTTAGTTTAGACAACTTATTTCATTGAGTATTACACAAAATCCCCTAGTTTCCTGCCTTATATTAAAGCACCGGAATGTTTTGATTGTGTATCCTACCTCTGGCTCTTTTTATTTTCATCTGTTTTTTCAAGCCTGACCACATCAACTGCTTATGGCCCTTTTGATCCTTAATTGCTGGAACATGCACATACTGTCTCAGAAAAATGAGTCTAGAATCTGGCATAATTTTTTTCATCCATGCATAGAATAGGAGAATACATTTAAAAGTGTGATTATTTTGTAATCCCTTTATAATAATCTGACAGGAAGAGCCTTACCGAGAATTAATCACATGAGCCTTGAATATAGCATATTGGGAGAGTTCCCATTCTAGTCAAGTTTGTCAGCTGTCCTATGAGAACTATTTTATCCACTTGAGAAGCAATGACTACTTTCAAAACTCTGACAAGGAATTCTCTGAATCTTACAATGATAATTCTGGCACACTTTGACATTTCTGAATTATAGAGACAAACTTTGGAATAAATAGCAAACATTGCATATTAATGGACATTTCTAATTAAAGAGATGGTATTGATCTTGTTGGTGGATACATGTGATAAGTAAAATATATATAATTGCTCTCTCTCCCGATTTCTGGGAAATCTGAGTTTGGATATAGCCAAGCAAATAATAGGCAATAGTTTGAAGATAGAGTTACAAAATGAACATATCACAAAGATATCCAAATAGTAAGGGAAATGAAGGCTAACATCTATAAAATATTTATATTTTCTTAGAATACAAAAGAGACATGAGAAGACAAAATATTATATGGCCAGTAAATTAAAAAGCACCAGGCAAAGCAGATAATAACAAGACCTGGCAATGGCTAAAAGCAGGAAAGAGATGTATACAAAGCCAGAATGGAGAAGGCAACAACCGCAAGTGCCACCTCTGCAAAGAAGTTTAAGAAACAGAAGAACACCTGGTTAGCAACTGCAAGAAGATCACACAGACTGACTACAAATAATGGCATTACAAAGTAGCATCAATGGTGCATTGGAAGATCTGCAAGAAATACCACTTGCCTGAAAATAAGAACTGATGGTACCACAATGAATTAAGCCAAAGTGCTCTTGGAATTTAGAATTCAAAGAGACAAACATATCCCATACCACACTCCAGACTTGATAAGAGAGATAAAAAAAAAATCTGGATAGTGGATTGGAGACAGCAGAATAGGAGAGAAAGACCTGGAGAAGATAACAAAATACAAAAACCTGCAAATAGAAATAGAATGACTGTGTCAAAAAAAAAAAAAGCAAAGGTAATACTAATAGTTATAGGCGCCTTGGGTATAATCCTAATACAACTGGAGCACCACTTTAACACCTCTGGCTTGATAAATTCACCTTCAATCAATTGCAAAAGGCAGCTTTACTCAAAACATCTTATATCCTGAAATGATATCTTTAACACTATAAAACATCAATATCTGCCTATCCTGGGTTCTTAGGAAGGACTCAATAGGTAGATAAAAATGCCAAATCCAGTCTGAACAACTGGTTGACTGTGCGATGAACCATAATAATAATCTTTCCTTTTTGAGTTACGTTGTTGCCAGTTCTACTTCTCATAGTTTTCTTCATTATACTGATATCAGGCTACAGATGTTTGCAAAACACTAGGAGAAAGACAAGCTGTGCAACTAATAGACTATAAAGGATGAAGTCTTCGTTGAGAATAGAATGCCTTGCAGAGCGGATGGATTGTGTAACAAACAAAGCTTGTATTAATACTGCTGAAAGCTGTTCATCCATCAAGAAATTGATGGACATAAACACCCACTGTAAGCACTGAACTTGCAAATGGGGAAAAGTGCTTTGTCCATCTACTTGGAAAGACCAACACTGTCAAAGACTGCATTCATGCTCATGTATCTGAATAAACATAAGAAATTAGTGTTTAAATTTGCAATTAGTACATACAATTTAGTGTTTAAGTAGTTTTGAATTTTTTAACTTCAGGAAGGCACTGTAAATCTTACTTTTCACATAGCTTGCATCTAATTGATGAATATTGAGTGACCTATTCTTTTTTTATAATGGTTTTGTAATATAAAAAGGATGATTTCCATGGGTTGCCTTATGATAATGTTATTTAAAGTCTTCTGAATAGATGATATAAAGTTGATTTCAATAAATAAAATTAAAACTTACCAAGCTAGCAGTTTTATTATATGATACACCACTGAAATAATATATTAAGCCATATTTTTTAAAAAAGAATGAAACTGCAGTAATGAATATATAAGACTGTGAAGAAATGAATGTTCTATTAATTAACTCTTAGGATCATGCAAAAGGAAAGGTTTCACACACACACAAAAAAAAACTCCAGGAAAATTCGATTCACAAGGGCAAAGTGACAAGCTGGTATCTTTAGGATCAATCGACCTGGAAAGATTCTGAAAAAAGTTTCAGTGCTATATGTTCTCAAAGATGGGCAGAATAAGTAGGAGTGTGAACAAAACCAGCTCTAGCAATATTCTAGCTTGCCTAGGAATTTAAGCACATGTTCAATTTTCAGCTCCAGTTTTGAGATTTCCATCATTGATCTTCATTTCTGATTTTACCTGACTGTTCTTGATTTCTTCTTAGCGAGTCCCCTGCCCTCATTTCTCTTTTTTAAAGATGTTTTTTATTGTTTCAAATTATATAAAATATTCCAGGCACAGTTTGGACTGAAAGCGTGCAAATTATAATACACTATCACTGGCTTCACACATACTAAACCATGATTTGTTTCATATGGCAAAATTACCTGAGTTAATATATCAGGCTAAACTATAAATAGCTGATAAACCATAATGACTTAGTTCACATAAACTGGAATTTGATATTTAAATATTTTGATACAAATGACATATTTCATATCATTTGTGTAATGACATTATACATGGTACAAATCATCAAAAATAAGCCAAACTTAACGCAAGGCTATGTTTTTAGTTATCTCAGTACAGACTGCAACATGTCCAATATTTAGAGATGTTACTGGATATATACGTTACTCACTGGATTCAATGACTGAAAAATAGGGCTCCATTAAACGTATCTAATAAAATTGTAATAGTTGGAAGTAAACAAGACTAAGAAATAGCTCATTATGAAAGTAAAGCAGAAAATGAAAAATGTAAGTTAAATATATACTATCTTTATGCTATTCTGTTGGGGTAAGCAACCTAATGCAAATCATAAAATTATAAGAAACAACATACAAAAGAAAATAAGAGGAAAAAATACAGCTAGATTTAATTTATTCCAACACTATTCATATCTGCCTATTGCACATCTTTTTACATCTACATCCTGGGTTCCACAACATCCACATATCGTGATAACTTTGCAATTTGTTTTTACTTTCTCAGCTCTTTCTTTTTGAAGATATCTCATCCACATCATCCATCACAACTTTTTCTTTCGCTTTTTTTTTAATGCTAGCTGGGGAATGCTAAGAGTTGAAGTCCACCTATCTTAAATATGCCAAGTTTAAAGACCGCCGCGCTAGGTCCAGTCTCTACCACCTTCTACTCCCCATTAGGCATGGTTTACATTCTTCCGGCTGTCTTGCTTTTAACCCCACAACCGAGGCCCTTTTTTCCCGCCCTTTTTTCCCATTGGATGGTCTCCTGTCCAATCAAAATTTCCCCATTCGACATTCCCTATTCAATTTAGGTCGTTGCTTCGCCTCACCTTTTGTTCTGCGTGACAGAGCTGACTAAAATTTGACCTTGTTCTGCCTCATAAAAAAGGCGGTGCCCTCCGTTCTCACGTGTCCAATGCGGTGGTTGCTGAAGGCGTGGGGTCGGCTGCGAGAAACTGCCTTTGGGCGGGATTATTCGTGGCAGCCCCCAGGGGGGCTCCGGCGTTCGCCAGGGCTTCAGAAGTACCAGGCCTTGTTTCCATGGGAACAAGAACCATCCGTAGGGGGCGGGGACGTTCTAGGCAGAAGTCGCGGGAAAGCGCTCGTGCCCGGCCGGTGGAAGCACGCAAAGGGGGCTGAGGGAGAACCCAGCTTTCTGGGCATAGTCGAAAACTACTGCGACCGAGCGGAGCGTGTGATTGAAAAGGAACTCGTGAAGCGGCTTCGCACTCCCAAGGACGAGAATGAACGAGTGCTGCGGGTTCGCGGGGTCCTCGACGCAATCCGGTGCTGCGGCCACGTCCTGGAGGTGGCCTTCCCGGTTCGTAGAGACAGTGGCTGTTTGGAGGTGATCAAGGGCTGTCGTGCCCAACACAGCCAGCACCGTTTGCCCTGCAAAGGAGGTGAGCCTGAAGAGCACCTCCTGTATCGTAAATTTAAGCAATAAATTTAAGCAATAAATAACTTCGATAAAAACGAAGTTAATTGTATTTTCACAGCAAATGTAGATATTCTAAAGTAGTAACTGGCCTTGAAGATATTCAAACGTATTTAAATATATATAGAATTGCAGTTATTGGTTGTGTTGGCTAGACTTAGCTCTGATTGACTGAACTGTGGTTTGCATATTGGTCTATATGATATTCTACACAAGATAATTATGGATTCACACAATAAATTTAAAATATAATGGACTAGTTTATGGTTCATTCTTATGCAAATCTATGCATAGAATTAGATGCGTTAAAAGTTACTTAAGTTGTCTGCTTGAGCAGATGAAAGACTTCAAATACAAATTGCAAAATAAATTGGTGTTTAATATATTAATTGATTACATCTTTAGAATTTGTTAAAAGTAAACATAGCCATCTGGAAAAACCAAACAAAAACAGATTAATATCTGACAATCTGTACCACGTGACTACCAGTAGTGAACCTGTGTTTTATGGAAAGAAGGAAAAAGGTTTATAAACACATGTTGGAAATAGTTGCAAAATGAGACAGAAGTAGATATCTGGCTATTTTAAGATCTGTCAAGTTGTAGTTACCAATCCCTGCTGTTTAAGGAAGCCTAGTTTTCAGAGTTATTAAGCAGTATGTAAACTGCTTGCTTTCTAACAAAATAAATCTGATAGATGTGGGTTGTAAAAATCCAGATTATCTCCAACTAAGGTTTTATCTATCATTTGGTAAACAGCCAAGAAAAGGTTGACTAACTTTTTACTATAGTCTAGTGGTCCAGATTTTTGCAATTGAAATCTGATAGGTCTAAAAACAAACAATAGTTTTTTTTTCTAGTATTAAAAATAGAACTCCTTTGAAAAATGGCTTGCTGCTTTCCGTTCATTAATGCTGCCATCTAGTTTAATAAAATGGTACTGCTATCTGCTCAACTGATTTTTTTTCTTTTTTAATCATTAGTAATAATGTTCAATTTTTAGTGAATATTGATGATGATGATGATGATGGAAGAGACCTTAGAGGTCTTCTAGTTTAACCCCCTGCTTAGGCAGGAAACCCTATACCATTTCATACAAATGATTGTCCAGTCTCTTCTTAAAAATTTCCAGTGTTGGAACTTTACAACTTCTGGAGGCAGGTTGTTCCATTGATTAATTGTTCTGTCAGGAAATTTCTCCTTAGTTAGTTCTAGGTTGCTTCTCTCTTTGATTAGTTTCCATCAAAGAGATGGAAGAGTATTAAAGAGTATTAACTAGAAGGTTTTTTTAAACACTAATATTAGAAATAGATTTTTTAAAAATACAGTCCTAAAATTATGAATTGTTTTAGAAAAGTTGACAGTTATTTTTTTAAAATGTAAACATTTGGAAGTAATGGAAAATCGTTAAGTATTTTGGAGGAAATTGGAAAATACATAACATTGTCTTTCCTACTGGTCTTGGTCTAAAGCAATGACAAATACACCCAATCATAGGTTGGCTTGTAAAGTGTTTATCATAATGTGAATATACTTTTCACAAGTGGCTAATTGTTGTTACTAAAGATATCAAGGTATAATTCAAGCTGAGTAGTTCATCTTCCCTCTTTTTCCCAATTATCTACCAGTATGTAACTTTTCCTCTCATCAACAAAATGTGGAAATTAAGAAACAAAATGTATCAGGCTAACACAACTCTAGACAGGAAATTTTGTGTGACTGAGGCTAGTGCAAATAAAGGATCTATGTAAAAGCCTTATAAAAGAGTCTTTGATACATATTGTGTAGCTTTCTCAAACACTTATTACCAGAGTTCACAAAAATAGTAAAGTGTGTTTGCAATGGATATATATGTTCAATATACATTGATATATATTTATTTCTCTTTCTCCAGGGATTCGATATAGCAAATCAGTTGGTGCTGATGAAGTAAAAGCTTTGGCTGCTTTGATGACATACAAGTGTGCAGTAGTAGGTATGTTAGCGCTGTATGAGTAAATTTCAAGAATAGGCAGAACAGACTTGGAAGTCAGTACGTTGAAAATTTCCTAATGATGAGATTCACATAAATTATTGTGTATACTACTATTTTCTGCCTTCAAAAAATGCATTCCATCCTCAAAAGACAGTTATTTAATCTAACTAGATAATAAGATTCTTCACAGAAGTGGCAAGCCAGCCAGGGAGGCCATGGGTCCTTTGGATGAAGGAGTCAAAGAAAATGCTAAAAGAAGAAAAGTAAATTGTAGAGAAGCTGAATGTTTATGGAGATTCTCAATCATTCAGGTCATGGTTGTCCCAAAAATACTTTTTCCAAAAGGCAACTAGATGTTCTTGTTTTGTTCTTTTTCTTTGAAAACATTTAACTTCACATCCAAGAAGCTTCTTCAATTTCTTCAGTTCATTACTGAGGAACCTCTTGCATAAGAAGCAAAATGTTTTCAAAGAAAAAAAAACAAGGATATCTAGTTGTCTTTTGGAAAAAGCACTTTTGAGATAGAGAAGCTGAAGAAATTTTTTACTTTCATCTTCACAGGAAAAAGTTGGGCAGTTCCCTGAGCCTGAGCTCCTGTTCTGTTTTAGCTATACAGAGATAATAAAAGAAGCAATATGCTAGGCCAGGCATGTCAAACTCGCAACGTTACATGATGTTGCGCAATGTATCTGGCCGGTTTTGCCATTGCTGGCAATGGGGTGGGCGCGGCTTCCACATGATGCGTCCGGACCATGGGCCGGCAGTTTGACACCCCTGTGCTAGGCCATACTGACAGGTTGACCATCAACAAATTACTGAACCCTGATGACATTCACCCAAGAGTTGAGCTTAAAGTTGAGATTGTAGATCTAACTAAAACATGTAGCCTATATATACTTGTCCTCTATAGTTGAGGATTGGCCAACGTAACTCAATTTTTAGGAAGAGCTTGCAGGGAAATCCAGGAAATTATAGGTCTATAGCTTAACATTTCCAGGAAGATAGTGAAAACTGCTATTACTGGTAGATAAAATGATCATTTGGAGAGGCCTTGCTCAGGGATACTCAACATGCTTCCCTAAAGGAAAGTCCTGTTTAAATGATCTACTATTAGTTTTTTGAGGGTGTTAACAAACACATATAAGGGTAACCCAACTATGGAGCAACATTTAACTGATTATGGATCTCAGAATAATTAAGTAGAGTCAAATCTGGGTGAAAAACTACCAAAAAGTTCCAGAGCTGTAGTTTATATTAATGAAAAAAAAAAAACCTGGAAGAAAGCAGAAATAAATCACTTCCATACTGCTGCAGTGAAACTACACAAATATGATCATGATGTTGCTAGGAGTTGTAACTTAAAGAAGATGTCATATTTTTAAATAAAATATATATATGAATAGAATTTAAGTAAAATATACAGAGATTTTTTTTATTAAATAATAGTTGAATATCAGGTATTCTACTGGTCTGGTGAAAAAAACTGAGAATAGAAAATAAAATAAAAAGTTTGCTGTATCTGCATAATTGAGATGCCATATTTGAGTTGGGATAATATAATGTAATGATTGAGTTAATACATTGTATTAGGTTGACTATTTTGAGGTTCACTGTGTTATATGAATTGAGTCAGTATACAGGTAGGTCTCAACTTAAGACCAGTTGCTTAGAGATCATTCAAATTTGTGACAGATGCCCCATATAGTACTTACAACCCAGTTTTGAAGTTACGACAGCTGCACACGCACATAGACAAACACACACACACACCGCAGTCACATAATTGCATTTCGAGCACTTAGCAACTGGCTCACCTTTACTGCTTTTTGCAGTGTCCTGTAAACATAATCACAATTTTTAACTTTTTTTGTGTGTGTTTATAGTATTTACTTCTGGTTTCCTGCCAAAAATGCCCATTAAGTATAATAAATTCACTTAACAATCACCATGTTTGATTAATGATCACTGCAAAATATATCATAAATTTGGGTCCACTCACGTAGTGATCTATTTAACAATTGCAATCATTTACACTCATAATTCCAGATTCATTTACAGTTGTGAGTTGAGATCTAATTATAGATGGCTTATGTTTCATTGATGTGTAAAAATCCAGATTATTCAATAATCTGGTAAACTATGTTCTACGTAGTTTATAATGCAGATATAGCCTAAGATATCTTCTTCAGCATTATCAGTGCTGTGTTTAGTTGCTCATTTTGTTCAATTTACTTAGCGTTATCTATTCTGAAAGCAACAGACCTTTAAAAGTTTTTTTCAGTATTTGCCACTGTAGCGGAGTTGGGGTGAGAATGGGGCCAGCTGAGAGGCTTTGCAGGAGCCCTGCCGATTAGACAGGAAGATGAGGAGCTCCGGCAGCTGCCATGAGTCTGGCGGCAGGGCGGGGCTCGGAGGAGGAAAGAGAAAAAAGGAAGCCGATAGAAGGGGAAGAGAGAAGGCTTGGTGGAGCTTGCCATTCTGAACCAGCTGATCGAAGAGAGAGTAAGAAGCTGGTGTTTTTGCTTTTGCTTTTTTTGCTTTGTTACAGGCAAGCCGGATGAAAGGGGAAGGGATAGAGAGAGTGAGAGTAGTTGCTGGAGCTGTTTGCTTGAAGCAGGCCAGGCAGGGAGGGATAGAGGGTGAGAGTAGTTGCTGGAGCCGTTTGCTGGAAGCAGGAGAGAGAGAGAGGGAGAGGGAGGGAGGGGTGGGAAAAGGTGAAGTTTTATTGTTTCTTTCTCTTTTGTTGCGGGCAGGCCAGAGGGAGAGAGAGTAGTTTGGGGAGTTTAAATTCCTTTCCCTCATTGGAGTAAGTTAGGCAGAGGGAGAGTTAGGGAAGAGTTTGATATATGTCTTTTAGTGGGAGGTAAGGGATTTTTTTTCTTTATAGGATCAGCTGGGGGAGATAAAAAGGGATTACATGGAGTGACATCAGATAGGGGCAAGAAGAACGGACAAGGGAGGCCTCTGCCAGTGCCAGGGATTGGTTGCCATCGTTCTAGGCAAGTTGTTGTCATCAAAGATGGATTAACATCGTCCTGGGCAAGTTTTTGCCACCAGAGACTGGCTGCCATTTTTTAGGCAAGTTGCTGTCACTAGAGATGAACCGCCATTGTTCTGGGCAAGTTGTTGCCACCAGAGATTGGCTACCATTGTTGTAGGCAAGTTGCTGTCACCAGAGACTGACCGCCATCGTTCTAGGCAAGTTGCTGTCACCAGAGGCTGATTAACATCGTTCTGGGCAAGTTGTTGTCATTAGAGATTGACTACCATCTTCCCTGTAAGTTCTTATTGCCTGAGATCAACCACCATCATCCCAAGTGAGTCACTGTCGAGATAGAGTGACCATCACTGCCCCATGTGCGTAGCTACCAATCGTGACTGAATACCACCGTGTTACGTGGCCTGTTAGGCACAACTCCCCCAGATCCACTTCTGTCTTTCCCTTGGCCTAGCCACGCCTTGCTGGCCCTCCGTCCAGCCACTCAGGCCAGAACCTCCCGCCAGCTCATCAGGCTTCTTATGTTCATGCACTCGGCTGTCCCCTCCGGGCTTCCGTAGGTTCGCCCAGACGTCAGCAGCCTCCTCTCACCCACTGGAGGCCTCCGGCGGTTCTTGGCAGCGAGCGGCGGCTTTTCCCGATGCTCAACTGCCGCACTGATGGCTGTAGCCTCCTCCCACCTCCGGCATTGCTTGGCGGCGACCGGCTGGCTCCTGACACTCAGCTGCTATGGATGACGTCGGGCCTTTCCCCCCCGGCCACCGGCGAAGCTCTGTGGCCAGCCTGGAGACAGTAGGTGTCCGGCGTGGAACTGGAGGAGGAGGGGGAGGGCTGTTCCCACCATCCAGCTGGCCCGTTCCGGCGGCTGGCTCGGCTCTGGGGATCGGCCGGCGTCAGGGCGGCGGCTGGCTGCTGCGGTCCGTGCTCCGGTTCACCCTCCCCCGCTGGTGAATGGCAAGCCCCGTGGGGATTGACAGCACCAACATGAGAGACCTCTTTGGGCTGGTGGCCACTTGGAGGGGAGGTCGGGAAGGCATGGACTCAAGTGGTCCCTACAGGGATGGTGCTATACCACTTTTATTTGAAAATGCCAGATGTTGAACCAAAAATGTTCTTAATTCAAATCATACTCTCTATCACCATGCAATACCCCCTCCCCAACCCCAAAATTATTTAATAAATAAATTCTGAAATGTGGATGGTATGTTTTCAGAGTTACCACTGTATTTAAGCAAGTTAGGAAATGGGCATTGCTTCTATTGATCATGCTACATCGTCATTAGGAAGAATCTTGGTAGCCAGTGTTGGGTCATGAAATACCAATTAAATCAAGAGGCTTGAAATTTAAAGAGAACACGTGTATTGCTTCACTGTATTGATATAGTATACTGAGCAAGAAAATCAGTAAATCTGTATTTTAATTCTTGCTCACTGGATTTTATCTGAGGTTTCTGATTTATTGTGTTGTTTGCATTCTAAACGTTCACCATTTTGGATACCTTTAGCCTAGTTTATCTTGGATTTCTTGTAAGTTATAGTGTTCTTGATGATCATCACTTAGGGTTCAAAATACATTTTTATCAGCTTTTATTGTGAATATAATCTTTGTTTGACTTTAGAGAAAAGTTAAATTGACATCTCAAATTAAGTATTTGTGTAAAAAAGTCTTTTGAATAAGCCAAATGTTTAAACAAAACACTATATCATAAACTATGATTTACAAACTAAAGATCAGGATTACATATAACAAAATCAAGCCATTCACCTTATGGCTTTGTATAAACCAAGACTGTATGTGTATCCATTGAGACAAAAGAGTTTAACAATGTTGTGATGTGACAGAATTGGTAGATTTTACAATTGACATTTGCTCTTGGTTTTCACTGTAAAGTAGATACAATGCTGATTTCTTCTTCTCTTATTCCTGATTTTTCTCCTAGTTTTAGAAATACCTTTGCTTAATTTACAAAAGAGCCCATATATTTTCTAAGCAACAGAGCTGTCATTCTTTGGTAGGCTTTTTATGATATATTCATCATGAATGTATTTTAACATGTTGTTTTTACTTGCTATTTTCCAAGTAAAGGAAAACTTTGAATTATAAGGCAATACTCTCTCAACAGTTCTTAAAAGTTGCTCTCCTGTTACATTTCTGTGGCTGGATAAGGAATAACAATATAAGATGCTAATTTATTGGTAATGGTGTATTTCAGATGTTCCTTTTGGTGGGTCAAAGGCTGGCGTGACTATTGAGCCAAGGAATTATTCAGTAAGTATAGGTTCTTCCCCTGGAATGAAAAGAACAGGACATGATGACATGCTCATTTAAAAAAAAAAAAACTAGATAACTTTATTAAGAATTACTAGTAGAAAGAATAACAACTTATAATACTACAAAAATATAGAGCTATGAAAAGAAAAAGACAAAAAAGGAAAAAAAGAAGCAAGTCACGCCTTCATCCCAGCAATTAAAAACAATTTCAATAGCTTATCACCAACTCTTTAATACAATATATTTTATCTTCACCCCATGACTTATCTCTTAACTAGAAAACAAAATTCAAAAGCCTTGTCATTCATTCTTTGTTAGTAAAAGTCCAGAAAGGGAAACCAGTTATATCTAATTTTTTATTTCAACCTTAAACAAATAAAGCTTAACTGAGTTTTGTGTCCTTAAAAGTCTGCTTCATGAATATGAGTTTGATGGTCTCTGTCTCTCTCTGCAAAGGCAGAGGAGGCTGGGAGCCACAGGGGAAGGCTCAAAGAGCCGCATGCGGCTCCGGAGCCGCAGGTTGCCGACCTGTGACCTAGGATGATGACTGTTGGGAGGTTAGTGCAACCCTATCCAGCACCAAAGATGGTGAAGTTTTGGAACCAGTGGGCCCCACTACCCAAAGCCACTCAATCTTAGCAGGGTTTAACTGAAACCTGTTGTTCCCCATCCAGACCCTCTTGGCCTCCAGACACTGGGATAAGATATTTGTGGCATCACATAAATCTCCAGGGTTACAGATATATGATTACCTCATTCCATGGTAATGAATAAGCATCTTGGAGAAAATACTAAACCCTGTGGCACCCCACATAGTAGGGGCCAATAGTGGAACCTCTCCTAATCAATATCAACTGGAAGGGACCCTGAAGGAAAGAGGCAAACCAACACAATAGTGTGCTCCTTATCCGCCTCGAATCCTTCGAGCTGGATTTATACTTTTACAGTATGTAAAAGGAATTTTAAAAGAATTACCTGTTAAGGCAAAGTACTGATGCTGAAAGATTTTTGTCTTGTCAGGGTGCAGTTTATTCCTGAAAAAAATGTAATGTAGATGTCATAGGTTTTTGTTACAATTACCCTTTTGGCATCTCTGATAGAGCCTATAATAATAACTGAATATTGATATTCTTACACAGGAAAATGAACTGGAGCAAATAACAAAAAAGTTCACATTGGAATTGGCCAAGAAAGGTTTTATAGGTGAGTTCATTTTTGTAAAAAAAGTGATTGTTTCACAGGCTGCCCAAATATAAGAGGTTAAGAGATCATCCTCCAATCTGTTGTCCTCTTATTATGTTGAATGACAGGACCCAGCACCCTCTGACTGAGTTTCACATACTTATAAAAGCCTGAGCTAGAATAATGCCTGCCATCTCTTATGGATATCTGGCAACCAGATTGGTTTGAATTGACATTAAAATCTGAGAATTGTATTCTTTAATTAGCACTGTCATCACATAATTTTGACAAGGATAGAAAAAGAATCAAATTTTGCAGAATTCTACTCCTTGTTAATATCCATTTTTCATTATTAAAGAAAATCCAGTATTTTTCAGCATTGTTGCCTAATTTAAAGAGCCTTAACCAAGATGCTCTCAAGAGCAACCTAGAAGTGAACATGCTCGTCTCCCACTCGAAAGTTGAGAGTTCAATCATAGCAGTGGCAGAGGTTTCTCTATCAGGGAGCAAAGAAAATACCTGCTGTGAACTCTGCCTAGTCATAAGGAAGGGCATCCGACCAGTAAATGCTCAACTCCACTCAGTTGCCCTGACTCCATCCCGAATAAAGGGATTACAGGACCGTAAAAAGAAAAAACTAAAATTCCCTCAGCTCCTTCCCTTAATCTAGTGGCTTTATCGCTCAGTTTTGTTGATCATCTTATCCTTAAACATTTGCAGAGGTTAACATGAAAATATATGCATATCTTGTTTTTAAAGGGGTCTATTTTTCCAGCCATTCAACCTTTTTTTTCCTACTTACTATTTTTTTTCTCCTTTCTATTCTGGTGGTTCCATAATGATTATCACAGTGATGAACATATCTAGAGTGATTATTTTTTAATAAAAAGTTTTGCTACTACGGCATTTCTAGGTCTTAGGTTTTGGGATCAAGATCTGTGCCTACTAGTTCTGATTTATTGCAGTACTGCATTGCTTAAATAACTAAACATATAAATTTCAGCACTGTTTGAAATATTTACTGAACAAAGTAGAAATGTGACTTAATAAGATTTTAGTGAGCGAAGGATGGACTTTTAAGTATTCTATTTATCTCTAATTCTTCTCAGTTAAGAAGAGCACGTATGCAATCCTATAGTCTTTTGCCTAGAAATATATTCATTTGAACTGAATGGGACTTCTGACACGTTCATTTCTTTAGATTTATGCAGATAATAAATTTAGACTATTTTATACAAAATTTGTTAGTCCATTTCATATGTTCAGTTCTCATTTTCCAACCTTTATTAAAAAGAATAAAGCTGCATCCATTATTTACTAAACACAATACTATAGTGTTAAATAAACATACATAGGGTTGCATAGAAAATGTCTAAATTAAACAAATGTTCAGTTTTATACATGTGTTTGTACACACACACACACATATGCATTATTAATTGATTGATATATTCTGGCAACATTTGTGATTTGTGGTAGAAGAGACCAGTCAAAAATTGACTGTTCTAATGTTTTTAATATGAGCAGGCCCTGGAATTGATGTAGCTGCCCCTGATATAAACACAGGAGAAAGGGAGATGTCCTGGATTGCTGATACATATGCCTGTACACTTGGACACAAGGTAAATTTAATTCTTTAGACAAAAAGCTTGTTGTGCCTGCTTTCTAAATAACCTGACAGCTTGCTTTCTTCTCTGAAGATTTGATTTAAAGGGAAGCTGTATTATGTTTTTTTCAAGTTTGTTTTCTTTTTAAGTGGTAACTACACATATTTCAGGAGAGGACACAGTTCTCAGCTTTCTGGCCTTGGGAAAATATTTAGTTCGTATAGTTATATATTGTTTCATATTGATAATTGCAGGATATCAACTCATATGCCTGTGTAACTGGGAAACCCATAAGTCAGGGAGGAATCCATGGGCGCATGTCAGCCACAGGCCGTGGAATTCTATATGGAATTGAAAACTACATCAACAATGCAACATATATGGATCTTATTGGCCTCAAAACTGGTTTCGCTGGGAAAACATTTGTTTTGCAGGTAAATATAGTATTTAAGTGCTGTGGGATAGATATAATCTCATTCTTACAGGTTACTGTTAACAAGTCCATCCTTACAAATTGGGGCTGCATTTCAAAAGTGGTAACATAGGCAAATTGGACAAATTGAACTGGGATATTTGTAAAAAATTGGATTTTGATATTTTACCTCGCTCCAGATAATTTGTTTATGTATAGCTACATATTATGTACAGTACCATATAGATTATTTATTACGATCACAAGCATTTTTGATGAGATTCATTATATGTGCATACAAAAGCATGCATGTGCATGCACACAGACATAGTGTTACTATCCTAAATTTATCCACTGACAATGTCTTCATTGAAAGTTGTGGACTATCCATCTATAATCTATAGATTATATTCAGAAAAAATATGGGACTATAAAGTTTCATTTATTTTATGAGTAAATTTTATAGTAACTGTTGTAGAGATTTGTTTATATGTCTTAATTTAAGGGGAGTTAAAGGTTAAGTATGATGGTTTTTTTCGTTTTTTTTCTTTTTTCTTTCTTTTTTTTCCTTTTTTTAAATTATTGTTAACCTTCTTATTAATAACCCTGTACTCTGCTCTGGGAAGTGAGGGGGGGAGGGTTGAGGGTGGGTGGGTGGGTGAGTGGGTGGGTAGTGATAATATAGTCATGGCAAATGCTTGGGCATTTCCCCTATGCTGCATTCATGTGTGTGAGAGGGATGAGAGGGGAGGAAGGAGTAGGGAGGAAGTAGGATGGTTAGAGGAGATGGGGAGGGGAAGAGAGTAGGAGGGGAGGAGAGAAAGAGGAGGGAAGTAGGGAAGGTTTAGAGAGGGTGGACGCAGCCTGGGGGGAATGGGCAGGCGGTACCAATGGTTAATTGTATTTTGTATGAATAAATGGAAAATAAAAACTTTTTTAATAAAAAAAAAGAAAGTTGTGGACTAATATTTATCATGCTTATCAGGTGCAGGTTGCTGGATAGAAGCTAGGGCTAAGAGAGAAAATGACTGGCACAAGGATCTGTCTGTCTGTCTATCTATCTATCTATCTATCTATCTATCTATCTATCTATCTATCTATCTATCTATCTATCTACCTACCTACCTACCTACTTAACAGCGAGACTGAGACAAAATGATCTGCTGTGGTGAGAGGGAGGGAAGTGAGGGAGGGAGGAAGGACCTAGGATACTTGAAAGTGGGGAGTGTTGGAGGGATGTGCCAAAGGTTTGGGACATTAACAAACAAGAGTGAGGGATGGAAGGCACTGAGAAGATCTAAGATTAGGCAGACTGATTGAATCTACTGTACAAGTAGTATTCATACTTATTCAGTGATTGAATTTTATGATGGCACTGAATGAGAGATACAACAGGTTTTTATAATTACAACCATCACAGCATCTCTGCAGTCATGTGATTGCAATTTGGGTACTTGGTAACTGGCTTGCAATTCCAATGTTGCAACATCCAATAGTCAAGTAATTGCAATTTGCAATCTTCACTGCCAGCGTCTGACAAGCAAAGTCAACAGGAAAGCTGGCAGAGGTCTCAAATATCAATCATGTAATTCCAGGATGCTGCCACATAAAGATAGCTACTGCGACTGCCAGGACTGCTGTTGTAAGCCAATCCCTTCATCATCTTAGCCACTGTTCTCTGAATTCTTTCTTCAACATTTTTCTTGTACTGTATTGTCAATATTTCAAGTTCAGTCTGATCTTTCAAAGATAAACTAGAAATACTCAATTATTTTCTGATCTCAACTGCAGCACACTGCTGGCTCATATTAAATCTATACTCTGCCTCATGATTGAGTCATATCCCATTTATGTTGTTATCAGGTCCCCAAATCCTTATTGTCTTCCTTGCATATATACTCTTGTGCTCTTGTTTTGGGGCCTGCCATTCTACTGGAGGGAGAGGGAATACTTACTTTCGCTTGGGATAATTTTCGCTTTCTACTTTTCCTCTCCCGCCTCTATCTACTTGAGAAAGCAATGTGTCTCCCTTATCAGGGAGACGGTTACAGAGAAACGATACTGGAGAAGACCTTGAGATGCGCCGACTGTGCCAGTTACCCAAACATCGTTGCCCCCTGTGGATTGGCTGAATTTCAAATGGACATTATGACTCTGGTGGGAGGAGGAATATTGCTGATTTAACTATACTGTTTAAGCGGGATTTTCTCCAGATCCTGCCTTGACTTCCCTACTGTCACTAACCCCTAATAAAAGTTTCCTTTTGAGACAATGCCTGTTTCAAGAGTTCTACTTTCTTGGGTGGTTAGCTGAGGTGGATCCTTACAGTTGTACTTTATAAGAGGAAAGGCTTGTTAGTATGTGATGGCAAAAAACCAAAAGGAGTTTGGTAGGAACTTTGCCAACTAACAAATTTTATTAAGAGGCTGTGGGTTGCAGCTGATTTCATGCATAGAATGGGTAGACTAATGTAGGATGAGGTGAAAGATGATGGAGGGGATGGGGAAGATAGGTTATTTGTATCTGCAGCTCAAAAAAGCTTACACCTTTTAATAAAATCTGTTAATTGGAGAAAGTGCTACTAGACTCCTGCTATTTTGTACCTGTGCATCTGATTCTTTCTACCTAAGTGCACAACCCTTTATTTCTTGTGCTTGAACTACATTTTTGAAAAATAGAGGCCAGAGTTCTAGTTTAATATTAGCCTTTTGAACCTTGAAGCTGTCATCTCAGATGTTAGAGCTTTCTTTAGCTTTGTGTCATCTGTCAATTTGCTGAGAACTTCTATTCTATCCCCTCATCTAGGTTATTTATGAAAATTTTCAAGAACACTGGGGGATTAGGGATAAGCTAGTGAGATATGCTGCCCTGGGAGAAAGAGAGAGAGGTAGTGCATGTCAACTTTGGCTTTTTATCTTTTTCCTCAGACAGCAGTGCTGATGCCTGTAACGTTTTGCCTGCTTGTCGTCTACCTTCCAGCAGAACAGTGTCTACACAGAGTAGCTTCATTTTGTTCTATATATAGATCACAATATCTGAAACACATTTCAGTTGAGCATAGACTATAAAAATACCTGTTCATGGAATCATTCAGAATAGAATGTATTCACACCTCTATTGAATTTCTGTTGAAGTAAATTGTTACCATCTGCTTTAAGCTGCTATAAGCTTCCATATGGCCATATAATTGGCTAGAACAAATTTCTGGCAATTTGCGCAACTCCTATCATAGTGTATCTCAGGTAGAGATAGACTAGTATTATTCTGTAGGCTAACAAGTTTTGGCTTTTAAAATGTCATCAAGGCTTCTCAGATTTCACAGCACAATCTAAGCCAGAAGCTCTACCATGGAACGGGTCCTTTTTATTCTTTCCAATCCACTGGTATGTAAAAAGATTTCAACAGAAGGAGATCAAATTTGGCATGATGGGAGAAGTTAGCAAAAGAAAGATTAAATAGAAAATAGCTAAGATCTGTGTAGAAACTGCAAAAAAATAAAAATAGAAAAAATTCTTCCACCATTTTCCAATGGAAAACAGTTGGTGCTTGGAATCTTGTTTCCATTTTAAATCCCTTCTTTTTCAGATCAGTTTTGTAACTCAGAGTAGAGCTTATGTAGACTACACTACTTCATATTTCTCAATGCACATTTACTCACCATGAGGGGAAAGCAGAAAAACATACATGCACAGGCAGCATGTGTGCACAATCATTTCTGTTTATCCTTGGGGGGGGGGAAGCCTTGTGTGTTTCTGTCCCCCCCCCCCAACTTTACTGCATTACAGAGAAAAAGATATGGACATCTCAAATAGCCATAACTAGTAAAGAAGTTGAAGGACTTCCAAAAGCCATGATCAGCATTCTTCCCATGCCTTTCTTATAATACAACTATATAACATCAGTGCTTTTTTCTAAACAATAAAGGTGCCGGAACTCACATACGTCATACAACCCGCCTTGCCTACCCTACAAGGTTCCATCCCAAAAAGGTGCCGGAACTCAGTTCGGGGTGTTCTATGAGAAAAAAGCCCTGTATAACATTATGGTTAAACTATAAACTAGCTGAATTTGTTGGTAACTTTAATATATTAATTCCAATCTTTTTGTTATAGAGCATAAAATTAGACAATCTTTAAACTATAGTGCTAATCTAGAAATGTAGGACCAAATCAAAAGGTCTGAATGGTATCCAGAATTGCTCACTATGGAAGAAGAAAAAAACAGTGGTGCCTTTTATAATCATATCAGCTAAAGCCTCAGAGAGTAGAACCCATCCTGAAAAGATAATTTTCTTTTCTGCTGTGTTGCTTACTATATTTCACTCCTAATATGATGCAGCTACTGACCAGCAACTAGGGGTCTCATAAAGGACATTCAGAAAGCCTATGCGATATTCCATCAGGATAGTTACATTGTACAGAATAAGCAAAATGCATGTACATTTTTACATTACTTTGGTTATACTTTTTAAATCATTGATGGCTAGAGAACAATCAGCCCACATTGATTGGATTAATTAGTTTGGATTTGGGATGTGTTAGCATTATGAATAGTGGCATCATATGTCTGTTGCTTCCTTTTATATTACTTGAACTTTGGGCCTCACTTGTTTAAGAAAAAGAAGGGTGTGTGTGAGTATTCAGAATGTCTGTTTGATTTGGTGAACATGCTATATCCCTGAAAAAGAAGGCCATGATCTACGAAAATATATAATAAGATTTTTACAGTACCTTCCTGTCTATTCGCCAAAGAGCTTAAATTTTTTCCTGCCTTCCATCCTGCTTCATGCTGACTGTGGGTGTGGTCTTATAAAGTAGGTTAGGCTGAAAGGTGAGTAGCTGATCAAAATATATTCCATAAGTTTCATAATGGCTTTTGTTTTTAACTGGCATTTTCTCAATAGTAGGCCAGCTTTTTAATTAAGGCTCTGTGACCTTGAGGTACTAAATAAGTGTTTGTTTATATTAGAACACAATAAATAGCATATCCTTCAAATGTGTTTAATAGAACCAATGTTTTACTTGGGTTGTACCTTTTTGAGTACCAGTTCTCTTTCAGAGAGAGTTGATATATTTCTTCTAAACTGGCAATTTGCCAATCTCTCTTAGGAAAGAAAAAAAAAAAGTCTCCCAAAGCAATTTTTGCCTTAGGTTGAAAAACTTGGCAAGCAGAGCAAAGCTGAGTTTGTATAAGTAACTTTCTCTAAGTCACCTCTATTGTATTGAGCTTGCTGAGCAATCCCTCAAGAAATGCTTCACTTAGCATAATTAACTTATCAAGAAAACTAAATTTGGAGGGAAAGCCCTCAAATTCTTTGGGAGTCTTTGTGGATTGTTATTCTTCTCCAATTGTCAAAGAAATCAAGGAGGGGCACAAAGAGTTAGTATATAAGCAGTTGGCAAAAGTGGAAGAGTTGAGTTACTGTGAGTTATTTCCCACCTGAATTTTCTTTTTCCATTCTTCATGGTTAAATCTAAATTGGAATTGCTCATATAATGTGATTTAGTCGTTGATATCTTATTGGAAAGTTCTATAGTGAGTGTTATCCTTGTATTTTGCTGTTTTCTATGGATTTTTTAAAGTTCATTGAACAATGGATGTTTTAATGAATGCAAAGTTCATTAAGAAGCTAAATATCCCAACTGATCTAAGCATACATCCTTCCTGTACAGATAAAATAGGGAGGGAAAGACAACAGGGCCTAGTTTTATGATAATGAAAAAAACAAAACCAGATTTTTAACTTTGTTTTTTCTTTAAATAATCAATTCAGCACTTATAGTTAAAGATTTTCTTTAACTAGTAGAAGCCCTCCCACACAAGTCCTACATGCTGCAGTCCTACAAAGAAACAACAGTTTATGTATTTTATTTATTGCTTATCGAATAGATTTTTATTCCACTTTTGTGGTTTGCTATTCCAAGAATTCTGAAGAGTGAACAAACTTTGCTTATGCCTGTTGGCTTTGCTTTTGTTTTTCAGGGTTTCTCTCCACTACTGCAGGGGTCCCCAACTCCCGGGCCATGGACCGGTACCGGGTCGCAGCATGCCAGCAACCGGTCCGCACATAGAAGGAAAGCCCCATCCACAGGATGCAGGCAGCATACAAAACCACACCCTTTCCGGTCCATGGAAAAACCTCTGTCCACGTAACCGGTCCCTGGTGCCCAAAAGGTTGGGGACCTCTGCACTACTGAATTAAAGAACATCCAACTATCTTTCAGTCAGCACAGAATAATGCAGTAAAAAAATAACTGCACCCTATTTCCAGTCCTGTCCTCCTATTAAGTCTGTTGAAAAGTTTTTCCTGATTTCTGAACGTGCTTCTAGTTTATAGACAGGATTGTTAGTTTTCCCCTCTGGCTATGCCACTGTCCATCTTTAATATATCACAAGTAAGCAGGAAAGACATCTACCAATCAGGGCACTACAGAAGATGAATCACATTTTAAAACTCTTATCTTTTCTGAAATGGTTTTCTATTCTCCTCCCATTTTACACACTTGGTATCTCCCAAACTAGATTAATATGAAAGAAAGAAACATAAAGGAAAAAGATCAAAGAGAAAGTACCCTCTGCCATGATGGCACAATTAACTAGGTTTGATAGTTGCTGAGTTCTATTACTTTTGGAGAACCACAGAACTTGTAATATCCAGTTTCAGTAAAGAAACATTTTTAATGAAAGCTAAATAGAATAATAGAAACATATTGCAAAATAAAATGAAAAAATAAAGTATATTTTTAAACCTGTCATGATTGTTAAAAATATAATTATCCTTCAACTTGACTAATTCTGCCTGGATAAATGTCTAATGCATTTATCTAGATAGGGCAATCAATTCTTAAATGCCTGACAAGCAGGGGTTTTTCCTGAAATCTTGCCAAGAAAACTGCAGGGATTTGTCTAGGCAGTCATCAAGAGTCAATGCTGACTTAAAAGCACACATATATGCAAGAAGAGCCAGGTTGGTATAATAATTAAGGCATTAGGCTAGAAATCGGGAGGGGAGGAAAAGCACATTCTTAATTTGCTGATTTTTGTTAAAAATGTAATTATTCTTCAGCTTGACTAATTCTGCCTGGATAAATGAAATAAGTTTGGGAGAGTCACCTCCAAAACTGTAGCATTAAATATATGATTAGGGAAATGAGCCCTCCTTCTTTTGGAAATAGATCAGTCTCACAAGAGGTAAATAAATATTAATGTTTATTTTTAAGAGGAAAGCTAAATATTCATTGTTAATTTTAAGTATTTATATGGAAAACATTTAGTGATGAGTGAATTAAAACAAAATATGAAATTACAGAGAGTAGCTTAGAAGTATCTCCCATAGGAAAATACCGTAAAGGAGTTAAACGGACAACAAAAGCAAAAACCATAAAGAGATTTAAAAAGAAATTAAATCTAGTACAATAAGAAAAAAAAACTAATTTCTCTAGAGAATATATCAGCTTTGGAATAGATATTACCTTTAGACCAATTGCATTACTTAGAAAATCCTGCTTTCAGATTTCAACTTAAGACTGATCTGAGGAGAGATGAGTAAATCCCACTGGCTATCAGAAAATGGGAATAGCGGGCATCTTTGAAAAACAGCTACAGGACTTGGGTTTGGCTAGTCTAAAGAAAAGAAGAAATAGGAGTGACATGATACCAGTATTCCAGTATTTGAGAGACTGCCACAAAGAAGAGGCTATTCAAACTATTCTCCAAAGCATCAGAGAGCGAGACAAAAAACAATGGCTGGAAACTGATCAAAGAGAAAAGCAACCTGAAATTAAGGAGAAAGTTCCTAAAAGTGAGGACAATTAACCAGTGGAACAGCTTACCTTCAGAAATCTGGGTGCTCCATCACTGGAGGTTTTTAAGAAGAGACTGGACAGTCACTTGTCTGAGATGGTATAGGTTCTCCTGCTTGAGCAGGGGGCTGGACTAGAAGACCTACAAGGTCCCTTCCAGCTCTATTCTATTCTAAGATATAGATTGGAGATGTTTACAATATGTCAGAGAGGATATATATTGGGGATGTCTGAGTTCTGCCAGCTGTCAAGGGAACATTCACAACAGAAGCAGATCTTCCTTATTAGTCAAGATGCTATATGTGTGTTTTGCTGACTAAAAATTTGCTCCATGTTTTTCAATTTTGCCTTCACAGGGATTTGGCAGTGTGGGTTTTCATTCAATGCGATACCTGCAGCGACATGGAGCATGCTGTATATGCGTTGAAGAAGTAGATGGTGCCATCTATAACACCAATGGAATTGATTCCAATGAACTACAACACTACAAGCAAGTATGTTGAAGTCCTCAACGTAAAACAGTTCATTTAGTGACTGTTCAACATTACAACAGCATTGAAAAAAGTGACTTATGACTGTTTTCCACACTTACAACCGTTGCAGCATCCCTATGGTCATGTGATCAAAATTCAGATGCTTGACAACTGGTTCATATTTATGACGGTTGCAGTGTCCTGAAGTCATGTGATCAGCTTTTGCAACCTTCTGACAAGCAAAGTCAATGGGAAATCCAGATTCACTTAATCATGTCATTAACTAATGCAATGATTCACATGACAATTATGACAAGGGAAGTCGTAAAATGGGGCAAACTCACTTAACAAATGTTTCATTTAGCAACATAAATTTTGGGCTCACTTTTGGTCGTAACTGGAAGACTACTTGTACATGGGGATGCCAGTGCGTTTTTTTCTCTAAAAATAATCCAAAGCAGATAAGCCCTAGCCTGTTCCAGGCACAGCTGGACTACTAAATAGTGTAGAAAAATATATTTCCCTGTCTTTTCTTTCTTGGACTGGCTAACTGAAATTTTTATTCCAGGAACATGGCACCATTGTTGGTTTTCCAAAGGCTAAGAAACTTGAGGGCAGTGCCCTTGAGGTACCTTGTGATATCCTTATTCCAGCTGCTATTGAGAAACAGCTTACAAAGGCAAACGCTCATCGTGTCCAAGCAAAGGTATTGTTTAGAGACAGTTGTTTTTGCCTCATGTCTTGTTTCCAGTAAGGAAAAAAAAAAAAATCTGAGGCCTGGTTTGTTGGATGGTAAAAAAATGTACTAGGTAGTCCTCAACCTATGACCACAATTGAGCCCAAAGTTTCTGTTGCTAAGTGAAACATTTGTTAAGTGAGTTTTGCCCCATTTTACAAACTTTCTTGCCACAGTTCTTAAGCGAATCACTGCAGTTATTAAATTAGTAACAATGTTAAGTGAATCTGGCTTCCCCATTGACTTTGCTTGTCAGAAGGTCACAAAAGGTGATTGATTGTGTGACCCCAGGACACTGCAACTGTCATAAATATAAGTCAGTAGCCAAGTGTCTGAATTTTGATTATGTGACCATGGGAATGCTACAGTGGTCATGTGACAAACGGTCATAAGTCACTTTTTTCAATGCCGTTGTAACTGAGTGATCATTAAATGAATTGTTGTAAATCGAGGATTACCTGTATTGAACTCAGTAAAGAAGACAATTCAATATACAGTGCCTATGGAAAATAGTAAGTTCCCAGTTATGGATCAGTAAGAAAGTGTCTAAAGATAAAACTAAAGACATTTAATTGCTCTCATGGAAATATTTGCTGTCTGCATATAAAGCACTATGTATTCTTTGGTTGTCACATTTTAAAAAGGATATATAAGTAGCCTTTGACTTATAACCACAAACATCTCAAACATTGCAAGAAGGAAGAAGATGACTTCAAGTTCTCTTCCTCTCTTCTCACAATGTTTGAGATGTATTCATATTTAATTTAATTTATTTATTTGTATCCCACCCAAGGTTATCCAGCTGGCATTCATAGCTAAGGCAGGACTCAAACTCAGTCTCTGACCATCTACTCTAGATCAGATTCTTGTGTGTAGGTTGCATGGAATAAAATCTTAGTGCTTTTGATCTCTATCCTGACTCCCGATTTCCTGCACCTGACACTCACCTTCTTTAAAGCCCAGTATTTTAAAGAGAGGAGGGAGACTTCTTTTGAGAATGCACCAACACACAGAGGCATCTCAAACACTGCAAGAAAGAAGCTTGGAATTCTCCTCGCAATGTTTAAGACGTGTATGTGTATTTGCATGCATGTGTACATGTGTGACCTCCTACTCTCCTTTAAAGCCCTTCCCCATCAGCATGTGGACTCCAGTGGATTTTTTTCTTTTTCTTTCTCTTAATTGATAGTCCCTTGGACAGTAGGCCCAAATCTCTGGCAACTGCAGACTGGTAGGATCAGTGTTCCGAGTGGGGTGGGGGTGGGAGGCTAAACCCATCCCTGGCAATGGGGGATGGGCAAAGACTGAATTAAGTAGGAAAAGCCACCAGTGGGAGGAAAGCCACTGGCATGAATGATTCAGTTGCTGTTTCATTGCAGCTGCTGGCACCCACTTCCAGGATGGAGCCATGTGGCCGGGGACACTGAGAAGTGGGGCGACTTACCCTCCTTCCCTATCACAAGGGATATCTGTTACTCTAGATATCTTCCAAAGATGAGTGCATGGGTGGGGGAAGAAGGTATGTGCCTGGTGGGATGGGAAGTAGGCCCAAGGCCTGTGGAGTTAAGGTTGGGGAGGAATGAGGGGGAGATAGGCGGGGTGGGGTGCTGCAGCGTCCCTGCAGTTAACTGTAAAGGCGAATGATTGCAGGGATGCTGCAGTGATAGTAATTTCAAAACCAGATCATAAATACTTCTGTTATAACTTGAACGGTCGCTAAGTGGTTGGTCATAAATTGAGGATTGTGTAACTCTTGTAAAAATGCATGAGGTAACTAAGGACAAGGGGGGACATGATAGCAGTATTCCAATATCTCAGGGGCTGCCATAAAGAAGAGGGAATTAAGCTATTTTCCAAAGCACCTGAAGGCAGGACAAGAAGCAACGGGTGGAAACTAATCAAGGAGAGAAGCAACCTAGAACTAAGGAGAAACTTCCTGACAGTGAGAACAATTAATCAGTGGAACAGCTTGCCTCCAGAAGCAGTAAATGCTCCAACACTGGAAGTTTTTAAGAAGAGACTGGACAGCCATTTGTCCGAAATAGCGTAGGGTTTCCTGCCCGAGCAGGGGGTTGGACTAGATGACCTCCAAGGTCCCTTCCAACTTTACTACTATTACTATTATCATAGTTATGAGTTGCATGATGAGAGAAAATTAAAATGTTACAGATATGAGGGATCCCTCCTTTTAACCCTGAACTACAAATATTCTCCTTTAATGTTACAGACATTTTAACTTTAAAAAAAAAAGCAAACAAAGAAAGATAACAAAGTGTGTAAAATCACCCATGACCTAGAAAAAATAGACTGGGAGACATTTTTCTCATCTCAAAACATTATAAAGTAGAATCAACCAACCCAACTAATTGGCAGGAGATTTAGATAAGACAAAGAACTACTTCATATCACATATAATTAACTTGAGTTTGTGTTTTAGCTGTGATAATTCTGATTTATTCTTTTATTGTTTCTGTGCCTCATAGATTATTGCTGAAGGTGCTAATGGCCCCACAACTCCAGATGCTCATGACATCTTTTTGCAGAGAAAAATCCTTGTACTTCCGGTATGTCTGCAGATCTGTTGGCTCCAGTAATGCCCATGCTCTGCTATTTGGGCCTTTAGCATATATGCTGCTATTGGGCATTCTCCACCTTGTGGGACCTTGGAAAACTGGACAATCCTTTTGAAATGTAGTTAAACATGACTGAATTTTGCAATACATTGAAAATACCCAGATCAATGTAACAAAAATTGAATACAAGGCAACTTGCATATTTTTGTATGGATTTTTGAATGTTACCTCTGCTTGTATAGTAATTCCTAATTTTGAATTTGGCAGCAAAATGAGGTTAAGAAATAGATTGATGGCTTTATTTTATTACATTTATTTTTCTGTTGTATTTTTATATAAATTAGCCTGAATATGTACTGCAAAATTAAAACCATGTCCATGTCTGGACAGTCATAACCTTGTCCTGTGGGATATAAATATTTGTAGTCCATTGGACTGAAATAAAGAATATTTAAATCCTCTAGTGTCAGGACTGAGGTAATACACTTTGCTGCTCCTTTTATTACTGTAGTTCTGAATACTTTCTCTAAATAAATCAATTTCTGAATTAACCTTTGATAGAAGTTTTATCCACTTCTCCTAACATAGACTGGATTAGTAATAACAGCATTTCTCAGATTTTTAGAGAAAAAAAATATGTTAAAAGTTAGATGTTATATGAACTTCAAAAAAGTTTTATCAAACCTTTCACTGGGACTGCACAGTAATTTGCTAATGACAAGGTTATCTTAGATTCATTACTGAATTTCACCATAGCTGAATACAGGAGTAAGTATCCTTACCGTGCAGTAAGGTAAATAGTGAAGTCTCTGAAGGATATGAATCAGAAGTAGGCATGCATCAAGGACCAGCAACATTTTTTAGGTGAGGGTATATATGAAAATTTGAGAACATGCTAAGAGCATTCTTAAAAAAATGTTTGCTGGGGACTTCTCTACTCTTTTATGATTTTCTATATGATCTCTGTTCATTTTTACTTTTTTCTGAGTGTATACTTTAAAATACAGTATTGGATTACAATGCATCATTTTTATTTTTTAAGTAAGCTTATGGAGTCTTCCTCTTAGGTGTGAAAATTAAATGGGGAATTGTGCTTTGCTTTGCAGGAAACTTCCTCCCCCCCCCATAATAATTCAGTTGTTCAAGTAGGGCACTTCCAAATGAGAAGAAAGACACTGGTGCTACATTTGAGGTCCCAAGTTCTGTGTTTAAAAGATTCTGGAGTTGAGGTGGACATCATAAATGTCCATATTCAAAGACAATACAAATTATTTAGGGCAGAGAAATCTCAAAGAAATTATTCTTCAAACTGTGAACAGATGGGAAAATAGTAGAGGTGACTAAGAAGCACATTTACATCGATGTATTTTGTGAAGGTGTGATGACTAAACAAGAAAGCGTTCTTAGGACCCTAAGAAAGAGTTCGCTGAAAACTTTGGCTCAGTGTACAATGTTTGTTTAATAAGGCAAAACAAGGGATCAAATGGATCTATTTAAATTGATGGTGGAGATAGAATAGTACAATCCCCTTGCTATGCTGTGGGCAAGCTGTATTCATTGTATTGTTCTAAAATATGTTGCTGAAAATGCCGTCATGCTGTATTTAACCAGACAGTACTAAACTACCTGTTTTAGGGGCTTTCCATAATTCATTTGACCTAAAATATTTTCAGTTAGTCAATCCAGGAAGTAATTTCTGTTCTAGGGACCAGTGAATATTCAGAAGTTTACAGAACTTGAAACCTACCATATGATACAAGTATGAATAAAATGAGAAGTCTGTAACTGGTTTCTGGCCACTTAACTAACATTTGGCATTACTTCTTTTTCTGCAACTATGATTCTTAATAGTTTATGATATTACCACTGCTTCCTTTGCTCCCTAATTTATAGTTTCTTCTCCCTTATCCTTAAAGACCAGGAGTCTAGTGATAATGTAATATATTTGTTTACTTACTTAGAGGCTCTGAATGGCTGACTTCCTAATATTATGGTAACCTCAAATTGTTCAGTACCTTAAAACTTTGTTGCTGATATAAGAAGGGAAGGGGCAAATTGCTAGGCTTCTGAAGTCTACATTATCACTCATCCACAGCACAGGAAATAAATTTCTGTGATGTACTAAAGTTGGCTACTCTATCTTCCGCATTGCAAGATAATGATGTGTCATAATATAGGTACCTGAGTTCATTTTTATTGTCAGGAAGTAGAATTCAAGCAACAATATGAATTTGTTATTTTTAAATTTTTGTGTTGCTTTTCTACATGGATTTATGAATTTGTAACATATTCTCACAGTTCTCTTGCAGAGAATTCATCAAATAACTAAAACTATTTGTTTGTTTGTGGCAGGATTTATACATAAATGCAGGTGGTGTGACAGTTTCCTTTTTTGAATGGCTGAAGAATCTCAACCATGTCAGCTATGGGCGTCTTACTTTCAAGTATGAGCGTGATTCTAACTACCATCTGCTGATGTCAGTGCAACAAAGTCTGGAGAGAAAATTTGGGAAAAGCAGGGGAAGTATACCTATTATACCCACATCAGAATTCCAAGCTAGAATAGCAGTAAGTTATGTATTTAACTCCCCTTTGCTCCCCTTCCCTTCCCTTTTGGAGCATTCTCTTAGAGAAGGATGCCCAGGGCACTGTATTTCTCATGAAGACACAACTTTCATCCAAAAGAAAATGTTAGAGACCGGATGGTGGCTGTCTAAAACCTATAGATCCAAGAATGGAAGGAACCAACATCTCTTTCCAGTGATGAGGGCATTGAATCTTCACACAAGGAACCATTCACCATCTCCTGGATCCAGGATACAAACTCACTCCCTACCCCACCCCGTCACAGTTAACCAAAGAAGCCAGAAGAGGCAAGAATCCAACTTGCAGGTGGATGACATCCTAGAAAGCCCCTTATCCACTTTCTTGGATAACAGGCATAAAAGAAGTCCTAGTTACCACAGGTAATTCAACTGAGTGGCCCTTGCCCAAATAGCATTATCTAGAACAGAGGTCCCCAACCCCAGGTCCATGGACTGGCATCAGTCCACGGCATGCCAGCAACAGGGTTGCACGAACAAGCGAACCCCATCCATAGGATGCAGGCAGCCCGCAAAACCACACACCCTCCAGTCCACGGAAAAACTTTTCTCCACAGAACTTGTCCCTGGTGCCCAAAAGATTGGAGACCGCTGATCTAGAAGAAGGGCTCTGAAACAGCCTGCCAATGCAATAAAAAAAGAGGTTTCTGTTATGTCTCAGGTTGTAAGCCAGCATCCATGGACTGATTTTGTTCTCACATCAATGACCTGAGATAAGTTAGGTTGGTAATAGTATACTCTATGTATTTTACGACTCATAATTCCAAATCTATTCAGTCCATTATATTGCAAAAATAAGTGAGAAATAATCACATCTAAGTATTGACAGGAAAATAGAATGATATACAGTATTTTTCTTAAGCTTGTATTTTTTTAAAGGGTGCCTCAGAGAAGGATATTGTTCACTCTGGACTAGCTTTCACCATGGAACGTTCAGCCAGGGTAGGTGTTTCTGGGTTGCATTTCTCTATATCTGTCTTTAAAAAGATCATTTTGTTTTTCATATGGTAGACTTTTTACTTTATTCTTGTATGTCTGTAATATCCAATCCTGCGTTACTGAAATAGTTGTCGTTATTGCAGTGGTACCATTTTTATTCAATAATTATTTTTTAGGTTTTGGTTTCAGACCAGAATACTAAGACCACATTGCTTATGTTTATATGTTATTTTCTAGCAAATCATGAGTGTAGCGACAAAGTATAATCTAGGCTTGGACCAGAGAACAGCTGCCTATATTTGTGCCATTGAAAAGATCTTTAAGAGTTATATCGAGGGAAGTTTCACTTACTGAAGCTACCCACTGCTGGTCTTCAACCTGCTGGTTAAAAAGCACAAACAACAAAAAAGTATGTATTACTTTAGAAGATAAAGAACCTCTAGGCTGGACATAGATATTGCTGTTATGTTATAGAAGATTTTTCTCTTTCTCTTATTCTTTTCATTTTCACAGACTTTCTGTATATAATAATTTTTATTATTTTCTGAGGTTTAGTTTTGATGTACAGGTGGATGCTTTGTTGTTATGCAACTCTGTGTTGCTGCTGTTTCACTTGTCCCCAACTCTTATCTCTGTTTTGGTCTTTGTGATACCACTTTTCTATCTGTTTTGTGACCTCTGTAGATGAGATTTATTACGAATTAATGTTTTGTTTTTTTTAATCGTCAGCTTGATATTCTGAATCTGACAAAGTTTATTCCTTGCAATAAACCTTATTTTAAATTTAAATATCATACATATAATCAGTATTTATAGCCTTGATGTTCTGTGTTGTATCTTCATTGTAGTTTGTTTCCCATATACAGTGTATTCCCAAGATCTTGCAACTTAAATTGCAGTTTGTACCTTCAAAGGACTGTATCATTGCATTGTTGAATAACACTGATGAAATATTGTACAGTAGTAAGGAAATATGATGGCAAAGGTCTATCCAAATCTCTGGATAATAGTCGTTCCAGTCACATTTCTGAATGGATGTGTGGCTGTGGCAGGATTATTGAAAATTTTTTTTTGCCTTGGATAGCTGGACAAACACCCTTATGTAATTGTACTCTGTTTAGCAACAGCAGGAAAATCTCTATAAATGGAAGTTAAGGAACCTGGTTCACAATGTTATAGTAGGCTATAATATATTCTGATAAACTTGTTAACTTACTTTTGTATGCACATTTGCCTATTCTTTTTCTAAGCAACTGCAGAAATTACTTCTTTTATTACTAGTGAATTTTAGGACTTGGCAAAAAACAAGGTAGCCCTGTGCTCCATGATTGTGACTCATAGGCAAAAATGAGGAACCTGTTTCAAACACAGATATTTTCCCCTTAGACAGGAAGTTGACTTTTAAAGATTAAATGGATAAATTTGATTGATAGATAGACAGATAGACAACAGTTGTAAGTGAATTTGGAAACAGAATGGAAATGTGAGTCATTGTTTCTTTTGGTTTAAGAATGCTACAGTTATAATTGCTAGAAGGCATCCAAAAGTGTTTTAATAAAGTTGAAAAGTTTACTATCTAATGTAATATTGTCATAGACAAATTTAATGAGCAGAGTTGTAATATGTCAAAAGTATGCCAAGCGTTTGAAGTAATTCCGTTCCTTAAGGGTTGTAGATTTAGTCACCCCATGTTTTAGCACATATTATCAGCAGGAATCTCATAGATCATATACAATTAGGTCTAAGTAACTTAGAGGCACTTACGTCTCTCCCACCTGGCTCATAATTTGTTTGTTCATTGACATCTGCCGTGGTCGTCTTTGGTCATAAAAAGTTCAGTATCATAAAAAGGGTTTTGCCACCAGAGGGCAGGGTCGACTTTAGCAAGGAGAGAAAAGGAAAGGCTGGGAATAGGGAAGGAAAAAGACTGATGATAGCCATAAAAAATAAGCCTAAGAAAGGGGCAGATACTGTGCTGGTAATCGTTTGTGACAAGAAGGCTGAAGGGGAAAAAAAAGTAAATTTAACCTTGCATTATCACTATATACTGTATAACTGGTGTCTGTTTTGATAGAAATTGTTTTTCATCTCGTTCAGGTTGATTTGGCTGCAGTAAGGCATGTTAAATATTCAGATCAAGCTCTAGCTTTCTTATGAGTGCATTGAGTTCCAGAGGGAATTACATTTGAAGGCAACTTTGATACCAAAAAACATAAAAGGTTCACAAAACCATATTCTCTTGGAAAAGAATATTTGGTTCTTTGACAGTAGAAATGATTATGTAAATGTTCCAGCAAATATATTGTGGACTTAATGAGTTGGGCAGGCTTTATTTATTCTAAAATTAATTTAATTTGGCTGCATCTGCAGTTGCACACTAAGTTTAAACAATTCAAAAAACATTTAACATCTCAGGGCATGTCAGTTGCCGGCCATGTCTTCACCGGAAGACAAATAAGACAATAAGCTGTGCCCTTCATTTCTTAACATTTCATTAAACATTTTATCTGTTTAATATTTAAAAATTAGACCTAAAAGAAAAAAATATTATGAATATGTTTGATGTATTGATTAACCCAGGCAATATATATAATGGTCTTGATTTATTAAAGGGGATATTGTATTATTAAGTAAATGATTTAATATGGTGGGGAATAGATAACTTTTAGGAAATAGAACAAGATTAATTCAAATAGATAAAATGTGTATTTAGATATTAGATTCTGTTATGAATTGAGACAAGGGAAATCTTGGTTACCTAAAGCCAGAAAATTATAAATATCAAAGGTTAAATTGGAATATTGATGGGAAACTAAAAATTGGGGAAAAACTAATAACAGGATTTGGATTGTTTATGAAGATTGAATGTAAAAAGTAATTAAGATATGTATAAGCTAAAATTTAATGATAAATGTAATAATGATGTTTTTACTGAGTTGATATAATAAGAACCATACTAGCTTAAATACGAGACAGTAGATGTTAAGGGAAAAAGAGAGGAAATATTTGATATTGTAACTCGAGATTTGTACTAAAGATTTTGTTATCGAACTATTGATTAACCCAGCCACCACATTGCTTTTTAAATACTTAAATTTAAAATTGGAAAATTAATAAAATATTATTTTTAAAAAAGAATAAGCAAAAGAGATATTCATGCCAGCTATTTTTTACCTGTTCTACATGTACGTAGCTCTTATGTTTGTGTTTTCCTTGTGATGTGTCTATGGAGATTCTCGGTCATCCAGGTCATGATTATCTCAAAGGTGCTTTTTTCATGAGGCAACTGGGCTTCCTTGTTTTTCTTGAAGACTTTTTACTTCTCATCCAAGAAGCTTCTTTAGCTCTGACTGGATGGTGGGGAATGGTAGGATTTATACTCCTTGTAGACAGCTGGTCATTTGCATTGTTTTAGCAAGTCATTAAAGCCCCTGGAGACTTATCTGTTGTCATCAGGATCACCTAAGTAGTGCAAATGGGTGTGGAGCCTTCTTGGAACTGTTGAAAGGATTGTGTTGTAGACTGGAGATAAATGATGTCATATCCCTCACCCTCTGTTGACATAGATGGCCTCTTTGACTCCTCTTTCAAACCGGTGGTCCTCTCTGCCCAGAATGTGGACTTTGCTGTCTTCAAAAGAGTGGCCTTTGTCTTTTAAATGCAGATGGGCTGCTGAATCTTGTCCTGATGGGCTTGTTCTCCTATGTTCTGCCATGCAAAGACACCCAAATATCACCATCCTGCCAGCTGATAGAAGATGCAGAGTCATCCTGAAAACAGATGATTACAAGGCCAAGGTAAACAGTCTTCTGAAGGACACTGCCACATATGAGACGCTGAAGAGAGATCCCACCAGCAATTACAAGAAAAAGCTCATTGATTTATTGCAACTACCAAAGGACAATGCCACCGACAAGCCACAATACTACTGTCTTTACCCTGGGAAACCCACATCATGCAAATATGGACTCCCCCAAATCTAGGGAACCCCACTCAAAACTAATGGGTTGGAGTTGGATGTTTACATTTTGATTTGTAATATTTATTTATTTAGCCTTATTTTTATTATTTAGAACATGCTTCTTACGACAAAACTGTCAGTCTCTCAGGAGATCCCTAACCTTATGAAAACCGAATGTTGTTTTTCAACCTGAAGTTATCAACCATGCACGATCTCTAGATGGTTTATGATATTTCATAAAACTATAAATCAGTCCTGTCAGAGTTATAAAATATTAACATATCTAGAAACATTATTCAGAATTATATAATAAGCCAGATGATGTATTGAATGAGGATATATGAGGCCTTTTAAAATAAAATTAATTTGCCACATTTAAATTATACAAAACCTACTTTTATGTGCTTCACTACCTAAGATAGAGACTAAACAAATTTTTTTTTTTTTTAAATGGCAAGCTGTAAAACACCAGAATTAGATGGCTTTCCTATGAAGTGGTATAAAACATTCATAGATCTTCTGGTGCCAAAACTTTGTCAAATGTATGAAGAGATATTTGATAGTGGAATTTTATCACCAGTGTTATATTACAGGGTTATATTACAATTATACCAAAAGCAAGTAGAAATCACACACAATGTGCTAATTATCATCCAATCTTATTGGTTAGTGTTGATACAAAGATTTTAATAGCAGTGTTAGCAAATAGATTATAGCAAGTGATCATTTGTTACTTAAAATGATCAATGATAGTTTATATAAACTATGTAAATAGAAGACAACATAGTTATAGACTTGAGTAAAAATAAATGACAATTTGTAATTTTATTATTAGATGTTGAAAAACTTATAACAAAATACCTAAAAGGTACTGTTTACTAAATAAATTCAGATTCCCTTTGGAATTCATTAAATGAATTAAGATATTATATGAGTTGCCCACAGCCAAAGTAAAGGTTAATGACATCTTTCTTCCATTATTCAGAGGAACTAAACAAGGATATCCACTTTCACCCTTGCTTTTTAATATCTGTGTGGAGCCCTTAGCTTATGCTATTAGACAACATACAGAGATTTGAGTAGCACATAATTCATATTGAATATAAATTGATTTTATTTGCAGATGACATTCTTTTGTTTATTTCTAAACCTCATATTACTATCCTAGTTTTGATGCAAAAGATAGATAACTTTAGCAACATAACAGATTATTCTATTAACTTGTCCAAGTCAGAATTGATGCCAATAGGTGAAAATTGAATTATCCATCCATTTAAGTAATGCCAATTCTATACTTCTACTGAATCCATTAAATATATAGAGATGTGTGTATCCCAAAGGATATAACTCAGCAATGTAATATCAATAAAATATAGAGAGAGGTTCCTTCAGATATCAATAGAAGGAAGTCATTAAATCTTACCCTTTGGAGAAAGGTGAATGCTTTAAAATGAATATTTTTCCCAGGTAATTTATATTCGGAGAGAAATTCCAGTTAATATATCTGAGAAATATTTTCAGAATATATGTAGAAAATTTCTGTGGGATCCATAGATTCTGAGAATATATGGCTTTGATTGGATAGACAGTATTAGGACACAAATACATTAAAACTTTAATATTTCTGAAAAGAATTACATCAGTTAAAAAGTTATGGAATAGAATGACTAATAAAAAAAGATTCAGTCCTTCAATCTATGCCAAATTGACTTTATGGAATAACCCAACTTTGAAAATTGAGAAAAAGATGAATTTTTAACATACTCTGTGTTAAGAGACAGATATCATCTATCACGGCTTTTCAACCTTTTCACAGATTGTAACACTTTTAGGACATGACAATATTCGAGTACCACCAGTGCTTAGCAAAGTGTCAAAAACTGGATAACTAAAAAAAAGGGGGGGGGGATTTTGGGCTTTACTGGTTAGATTCATTTGTTGTTATAGAAATGGCTAGTTTATAATATTATGGAAAAGTAAAAAGTTGAGGTTCAATGTTAATGCTTCCTTCTACTGCAGCAGAGGAAGTCAGAAGTCAATACCTTTTCTTTTTCCCTCCTCCCCTCACTTTTCCCTTATTCTTTCACTCTTCACTCACAAAAGCCCCTGCTCTCTCACTCACTCATACTTTGCACACAAAAGCCTCTCCCCCACTCTCTCGCTCACTCACATTTTGCTCACAAAGGGCGAGCTCTTTCACTCACTCACACTTTGTTCACAAAAGCTTCTCCCCCGCGCTCTCACTCACACATGGTTGAAAAGCCCTACTATCAGATATAACACAATGGCAATATTTATAATTACAACATTTAACAACATAGTTTGGACCAGCAACATTTTCAAATTCTGAGATTTCTGAAATGCTAGAACAACTGGTCTGGTTAAATCCGTTAAAACCCAAAACCCTGTTATCATAAATCAAATTGATACGCAAATGTTAAGAAAAGAGTGGAATAAAAAATGCCTAAACAATGGAAGTGTCTTAAATTCTGTGGGCCTCAAATTATGACTATTGAGCTCCATTACATTTGTACAGAAAAGATATGTCAAAAAAGCACTTTCTTGGAGATATAATAAGGATAATGCTTCTTTAAAACATGTTTTTACAATGCCCTACACCAGTGGTTGCAAGCCTTTTAGAGACCGAGTGCCCAAAATGCAATCCAAAACCCACTTATGCATCGTTGGGTGCTGGGTGGGTGTGGCCCATTGGATGGGCGTGGCTGTGGTGGTAACGGCAGACTAGGTGGGACTAAAAAATTCAATCAATCAATTCTAACTTTGCGAGATCTTTTTTTCCCGCGAGAAGTTGAAATTGACTGATTGATTGAACCTTTTTTTTTTGTACATGGCGACGGAGGCCTAAAGCGAAAAGATTTTATAAAACCCAGCTGAAGGCCTAGGACTAGGGCGACAGCACGCGTGCCCACAGAGAGGGCTCTGAGTGCCACCTCTGGCACCCATGCCATAGGTTCGCCACCACTGCCCTACACTTACCAAGTTTTGGGAGAATGTAGTGGATTATATAAACGTCATGTGCAACAAAAGCTAAAGTTTTCAGACAATAATCTTTTGAACTATATATGTAGTATATGGAATTTGACAACTGGAGAACATAAATAGATTCTCTGTACCCATGCTATGTCTAAAAGACTGATGTTGCAACATTGGAAAGATAAATTTATGACTCTATTTATTCCATGGATTTGCCACCTATCAGTTGATTGCATATACAGGTAGTCCTTGACTTACGACCAATTGCTTAGCAACAGTTAGATATTACAATGGACCTTCCCCAAAGGGTACTTAAAACTTGAATTCAGCTTTCGATATCATCAACCATGGTATCCTTTTGGGTCAACTATGGAGTCGGGGGCTGGGCAGCACAATTTTGCACTGGTTTAACTCCTTTCTCCAAAGCTGGTCTCAGTTGGTGTGACAAGGGACCGAGAGGTCCAGCCCTGGGTTACTGTCTTGTGGCGTGCCACAGCGCTTAATATTCTCTCTGCTCCTTTTTAACATGTACATGAAACCGCTGGGTGAGATCATGCATCACCATGGGTTGAGGTATCTACGGTATGCCGACAGTACCCAACTCTATATTTCCACTCCTGGTGACCCAAGTGATCCTATTGTTGCCCTCTTGTGCTACCTGGAGGCTGTGGGGCACCTGAATGGTGGCAACAGGCTTTGACTGTACTCTCGCAAGACCGAATGGTTTTGAATGCATGAGGTCCCAAGATGAGGGACTTTATCATATTTGACTCTGGATGGGATGGTCCTACCCTAGACCGATCTGATCCGCAACTTAGGGGTTCTCCTGGACTCGCGAAGCAGGTGGAAGTCGTGGCTAGGAGAGCCTTTGCACGGCTTCGGCTTGTATGGCAGTTGCGGCCTTTGCTAGATCAGAACTCCCTGAGCTCAGACATTCAGGCCCTAGTCATCTCGCGGTTGGATTATTGTAATACATTCTATGTGGGGCTACCCTTGAGCATTCAGAAGCTACAGTTGGTGCAGAGTGCAGCTGCGCGGGCAATTCATGGGGTCAGAAGAATGGGCCATGTAACACCATTGTTCCATGAGCTCATTAGTTGTCAGTCTGCTTCTGGATGCAATTTAAGGTGTTTTAAAGCCCTGCATGGCATGGGTCCAGGCTACTTGAGGGACTGTTTCACCCCCCATGCCAGCTGAGGAAACATGATGTGGGTTTCGTCAGCCCGATTATTCTAGCCAGCAGGGTCCAGGAGAAGGGCCTTCTCTGCTGCTGCAACTGCCTCTGGAACATCTTGCTGCCAATATGAGGCCAGCCCCAACCCTCCTGACCTTTCATAAGGGCCTAAACACCTGGCTCTGCCAGTTAGCTTGGGGACCCAATGGGAGAACATCAGATTCCCCCCCATCTGTCCCTGTCGTCCCCATCTGAAATTGGATCATAGCAGCTGCAACTATTAATTTGTGCATTTGTGTTATTGTGGTTTCCTGCAGATGTCATTAACTAATTGTGACAACTGAATTGAGTGCATGAATATAATATAGGAGAGGTTAAATATCAAATAGTCCAGAGCAATGAGTTGTTCTTGGCTTACCTGTACTAATTGTATGTCCCATGTCATCTGAAGACAAGTTAACGATAACACATCTGTCTATCTATCTATCTATCTATCTATCTATCTATCTATCTATCTATCTATCTATCTTTGCAGGTCTGTACAGCAAACAAAAACTGAAGGAAGGTCATAAGTACAATTGCCGTTTCACTTAGCAACTGCTTTGCTTAACAACCAGGTGCTGGTCTCAATTGTGGTTGGTAAATATGGACTAGGGGTACATTCCCATTTGGGAACTGCTTCCCCTTTTCAAGTGTCAATCTTTATCATCATGGGTGATGTTGATAATCTCTGGTGAATAATGTTCTTCTTTTCTTCTGCAGACCAATTCACTACCATTTTTCATAGAAGCCCATATTCTGCATGGGAGCAACCGAGCTTTTTCCACAGATGGAGACCAATGTTTTTTACTTCCATTACTTCATTCAAAGTGAAGTTTGAGGCCAATTCTGGCTTTGGGAAATATAAGTTCTATTTGATAGTATTGTAAAGTAACTTTATTTACATATATTCATGTGATTGTTGGAAATATCTGCAATTCGTAGAATCTGATGCTTCTGAATTTAATAAGCGCATGTATATAGTTCCCCATTGCCTCTTTTCTGTTGATGCAGCTCTAAAATCCTTTTTTCTTTTAATGGTTAAAGACATACAAAGATTGGGGACAAGGAAACAAAAAAAAAAAACATTTTACTTCTCTAGCAATTCTTAAGATTTTCATTTTATTTACATATTGATTAATAGCAAGTTCCAATTTGCTGAGTGGTAACTTTTACAACACTAATTATTTAGTTAATACTGTTGGGTTTGCAACCTTTGGGATTATTGTAAACTAATCTCAGGTTTATTACTGAGGCATCATCCTGGCAGTTTATTCAGTCTCCTACCTACCTCTTCAAATTAGAACTTTGGTACATGGGCCATTTTGCTGCCACAAATTTCCCATCTCATCCATTAATTATATCAATAGCTTTTATTAACAACATATTTTTCCAGTTCTTTTGTTTTCTTTGCTGTATATTTTGAGCTTTAACAAATTGCAAGAAAATAGGTTCTAATAGGTCACATTCTGAATGAATAGATTAAATTATTTTTTCTTGTTGCTAGTAAATCAAATTCAAGTTGATAATCTATGAAATCATTTTGTAATCAACCTTGTGGCTATTTCATTTAGTGGTTTAATTGCTGGCATTAGACGTGACATTATACTAGGGGCTAAAGTTGTGCAAGACAAATTACATAGTAAGCTGTCCTGTTGTGCGTGGAGTCATTAATTAAGCAGGAAATACATATTTTTCTTGACAATTGTGGGCATCTGTTAAAAAATGCAAAAGAACATACAGGATTCAAAAGGGCAATTCAGAATTGCTACACAAAGTAATGTATCTTAAAATGTCAAATATAGAACCATCATTCTAAGAGCTTCAGGGATAACATAGGTCTGTAATCTTGATATGTAGGTATGTAAGACAAACAAATTGGAAGAGACTGAAATGTTTATTGAGAAAGCTTTATCACAGGAAAGAGAGACAATGTAAGATTGGTATTGATTTTAAAATAAAAGTTGTAATAAGAAACTGCACAATTATTAAGCCATCTATAACTTAACAAAATAACATGGAAATTAGCAGCTACAATATTTTTCTTATCTTTTAGCAACTATTCAGATATTGGGTGGGTAAATTGGTAGGGATTTCAAGCCACAAAAGTAGATTTTGTGGTTAAAAAGACTGTTTAAATTTTCTCTCATTTCAAAGTGGAAGGCACACATTTTTCTGCCCTGTGTGGCAGTTTTTCTGAAGCGTGATTTTCCCACTAAAAAGTACATAAAATACCCTTTCAATCAAGATTTATTACATATTGTCTTCATCAGTCACATGAATAGTATTATTCTTAATTAATGGCAGTGGAACTGTTTTGGAATCTGATTACTAGATCGACTACTTAGAAGCAGGCTTGGTGTTACCCGGACTGTATTAATTTTTAATAATTATTATCTCAGAAGACAGTGTTGCCCTAATATTTTAAGGCTGAATATTTGTGTATGGATATTTTGACATGTATATTTTAAGAATACAACATCTCTCTTGGATCGGATCTATGGCTTATCTAGTACAGCATTCTGTCTCTAGCAACCACGAATCAGATGTCTCTGAGAAGCCAATAAATACAATAATCAAAATAGTTTCCTTCTCTGATAATGGTTGCCTAGTGATGGCTTATGGGACTGAAGCTGCTTTATGGCTTAATGATAGCTAGTGATACATTTCCAATGAATTTGTGTTAAAAAGTTGTCTAAACTACTCTCACTGTATCTTGTGACAGCAAATTTTATAAAGTATGTTGTATCTATCTTCAGCTTCCTGCAAATCAGCTTCAATGGAAGTGCCTAGATTCTAGTTTTATAAGAGAAAGAGAAAAAATTATTTTCACTTTCTCTGCACCATGTACAGTTATATTCCTTACCTGCTTTCTAAAAGGCTCTAAACCCTAAATACTATAACCTTTCAGAAAAGATATTTCTGTCCTTTGACTATTTTCTATATGTTTTCTACTTTTATAATTTATTTTTTTAAATCATGTACAGTATAGAGTTCTGGTTCAAATGTGGCTGTACAATAGAGATAGATATAATATTGGCTGTTCAATTTTAAGACCTCTAGCTTATTCATCTAGGATGAAAAAACATGTATCCCCTGTTGAAGGGCCTTATTCAGCATTTCCAATGGAAGTTCCATTTTAGTTACTGATTGCTTATACTTTAATTTGGAAAAAACTCATTGAAGTTGTATTAGTTTGTCAGATATCTGTTTCTTCCCTTAGACATTAGTTATACTGTTTTCAAAGCCTTGAAAAGCCAGCAATGTGGACACTTGGCCCATTGAAAACTACCTTGTTCTCAGAAAAACACAGGATAACTGCTCCCCCTCTTGACTTATGAACCACCTGGAAGCAGAAAAACGCTACAGTCAAGAATTGGCTTTATTCATGGAGATGGGTAGCTGCGTCAATGGCAGCAACCCAGGATTGCACACACAGTGACAGTGGGAGGTATATATCCATGCCACAGTCAAAATATACAGAGCGCCGGGGGCAGGAAAGATGCTCCTTTTGTTTAGGATACATAGACACAACTTTTGCACCTTTAAAATCAGGAAGTCTCTTTTACATGACCAGGACAGAGATATTTTTTTTAAAAAAATTCCAATGATAATGGAACGGAGTTGGCATGATTCACGTGCAAGCAAATGTACAATGGGCCCAGTGCAAGGACCCAGTCAAGGACATGGAATGCTCTGTTTAAAAACAGAGAAGATACAACATGCTGCTTACAGACACATGAAGCCTGGCCTTACTTCACTGGGAGGGAGTCAGGCAGTAAGGCTGGGCTTTGAAATGTACACACGTACACAAACCACTGCGGTCATGGTTTGTCTTCAGTATTCTTTCTCTTTAACGCTAAAGACCACAATACATAAAACACTGATCCTGATGAGGTCTCTTGGAGCAGAACTGGAGGAAGAACTCATGACAGGATGGGGTATGGGGGGTTCTCTCCATTACCATCTGCATCAAGGCCTTCCTTTGGAGAGATGGGTGTGGATAGGGAAGAAGAAATTATTGTTATTGTGCTGCTGGTGGAAGTGTCGGGAACAGCTGTGGCCATTATGCTTCTGGCTCATATTCCTGATATTCCTCCTGGAAAGAAATTGAAAACATTAATTGTATTAGATAATAGAAGGACATGAGGCAAAATAACCCAGCTCTAGATCAGATAACAGAAAAGCTTGCCCTACAAATCCACTGTTCTACTTTTTACTTGCAGTCCTTATCCTGTCAACTATAATGGTTTACTCAACAGAACTGCCTACTTACAAAATTACAATAGAATAAGCCAACACAAACTAAGAGAGAAAAAGAAAGATAGAAGAAAAGATTCAGAAGAAAGAAAAGGAAAATGTAGGACAAAAGATAAAATATATATTTAAAGAAGTTTTTTCTTTAATCTCCACAAATATAAACAAACTTAATAACTCTTCACCCCATAAGGTTAGAAATATCTCTTTTTCCAAAATCCATCCTTATCTATATGTTAATCCATAAATTATCAACTTTTTAGTCCTGGTGTTAGCAAAACATCCCTAAAAAGTTACCAGAGCTTTATAAACACATGCGTTATTTTAACTTTGGTCAAACAAACCAACTTACATTCCTTCCTTTTACTTCTAGCAATCTTGATCTTTAATTCATTCAGATGTTAGAGGATTTATCTCTTTTCAATTTTTCCTTTTCTCATCCAAAAGGTTTCTTTGAGCGTTAGCAAACCTCCTTTGGAAATCCAATAAAAAGGCATTATCCGGATCATTCTTTTTTGTTTAATCATTTGCATTTACACTTTACTTTTCAATGCAGTAGCCTTTCTGTTTTGTATATCCAGTAGAAGGTCAGGTCATTCTCTTGCTTATCATTTGTGTTTCCACTTCAGTTGTCTTTTCTGTTTTATAATCCATGCTTTTTTCTTTTTAGTTTTTCAGTACTTCTAGTTCTAATATTTTTACATCAAGCAAAATTTATTTCTCCTCGTTATCCTGTAAATCTCTTTGGAAGCTTCTCTTTCACATGTGCTATTCCTTCATTAACTTCTTAGAGATATGGTCAGTCCATAGAAGCTGACATCGTTGCTGATATTATAGTGCTAATTTCTGACCCCACTCTTGAAAAATCTGGACTATTTCAAATGTCATACGGTTTTGTGTCATTTTGTAAATTCCAGTGCTAACCAAAGATAAAAGGCAAACTTTCACTTTTTTTTTTTTTTCCTTTTCTGACTGGAAACTTTAGTTCCTTCTAGTATCCCAATTAATGAAATTGCAAAGTCTCAAATTTCTATTACAACTTAGGAAAGACAAAACAATTTTTCACACAATTATTTATATAATTATTTCCAAAGTCTTATAGTAAAATATAATATTGCAAATTTGTCTGATACCTTAATTTGTTTATAACTTTCTTGGCTCAGAGTTTTATTTAGCTTTTTGCATTTACCGTATATGCCGGCGTTTAAGGCGACCCGGCGTATAAGACGACCCCCGTCTTTGGCGCCAAGTCGCATGCCTAGAACGTCGTCTTATACGCCGGAAACTACCAGTATTTCTGGCGTATAAGACGACTCGGCGTATAAGACGACCCCCGTCTTTGGCGCTGATTTTAACGCTTGCGGAAGTCGCCTTATACGCCGGCATATACGGGTATTTCCAATTTTTTAAATTCTTAAACATATAGTTAATTTTTTTTAATATTCAAGAATGAAGGTAAAAATCATCAAGTGGCTTTTCAAACTTTTAATTCAAATTGTGTCATCTTTTCAAAGTCCATCCTTTTTTGATATCACTTTTTACTTTTCCAGTTATTAGCAGGCATATTAACCATGGTAAATACCTTCCTTCTTTGAGCACTTCTTGTGTCTCTAATCTGTTTTCTAGTCCAATATGTCATGTTAGCATATGTAATTAAATCTGTTTTGCTGTAATTGCCCTTGGAATGAAAAGGGTTTGTCAGCGATTATTCTTCTTCTTCTTGTGCCATATCTGTTATCGGACATTGGCGATCATGTTAGCGATCCTGTTTTTATCAGCAGCCGCACGAAAAAGTGCTGCTGAGTTTTGTCCAAACCAGTCCCTTAGATTTTGAAGCCATGATGTTCTTCTTCTTCCTGGATCTCGTTTGCCTTCAGTCTTTCCCTGGAGGATTAAATGGAATATGCCGTATTTTTCTGGGTGTCGCATCACATGTCTGAAATATTCTAATTTTCGTTTTTTAATTGTTTTGATGATTTCCCTTGGCTTTCCCAGGCTGCTTATCACCTCCTCATTTGTCAGCGATGCTGGACTTAAACTTGTTTTTAGAGATCCCACATTTTTTAACAAACACTGACTTATAAATACATCTTTTCAGAATCATATAAATTAGTTGTTATTTTTCAGCCTGGCAGATTTCTTTCTGAAATTGCAATCAGTGCTATTTGAAATTAAAAAAAAAATCCTGGGTAGTATACTTTTGTTATTGCAGTAAGGCCTAACCAGAAAAGTTTTAGATATTTCCAACTTTCCATACTTTATTTTATTTCTTTCCATAATTTGGTGTAATTGTTTTGAAATATCTTATTACATCCTGTCAAGTAGAATCCTAGGTATTTTACTAAGTCTTTTGTTATTTCATAGCCAGTCTGTTATTTGACAGTCTTCTTCATTAGAGGTTAAATGCCTTATCTTAATTTTCTTTTCATTAATTTCCTATCTAGAAAAACAGCCAAGTTCTTTAACTACTTACATCATTGCTGTATGGAGTTTGTGGTTGTATAATTGTTAATACTATATCATCTGCATAACATTTCACCTTGTATTCTTCTCCTTGAATTCAGATTCTGATTATTTGTTTTATCTTTTTAGATCATGTTTACTAGGACTTCCAAACAATTTACAAATAGTAAAAGAGAAAGTGGACCTCATTGCCATGCATCTTTACATATTGAGAAGCTTGTTTCCTGAATTAACTTTTTGTCTTTTTTCAGTTTCAAGATTAAAATGTGTCCATTTTTATCCTATTTTGTTTTTCTAATCATTCTTTTTATTGTTGTTAATTGCGAAGTCGTGTCCGACCCATCGCGAACCCATGGACAACGTTCCTCAGGTCTTCCTGTCCTCTACCATCTTCTGGAGTCCATTTAAATTCACACCTACTGCTTCAGTGACTCCATCCAGCCATCTCATTCTCTGTCGTCCCCTTCTTCTATTGCCCTCAATCTTTCCCAGCATTAGGCCCTTCTCCAGTGAGTCCTTCCTTCTCATTAGGTGGCCAAAGTATTTGAGTTTCAACTTCAGATCTGGCCTTCTAAAGAGCAGTCGGGGTTGATCTCTTCTAGGACTGACCGGTTTGAACGCCTTGCAGTCCAAGGGACTCGCAGGAGTCTTCTCCAGCACCATAGTTCAAAGGCCTCAATTCTTTGGCGCTCAGCCTTTCTTATGGTCCAACTTTCACAGCCATACATTGCAACTGGGAAAACCATGGCCTGGACTATACGCACTTTTGTTGGCAGGGTGATGTCTCTGCTTTTTAGTATGCTGTCTAGATTTGCCATAGCTTTCCTCCCCAGGAGCAAGCGTCTTTTAATTTCTTGGCTGCAGTCCCCATCTGAGGTGATCTTTGAGCCCAGAAAAATAAAATCTGTCACTACCTCCATTTCTCCCCCATCTATTTGCCAGGAAATCATTCTTAAGAAGATGATTTAAGATAAATTACTATTCTGTTTTTTTTCCAGATGCTGTATATTCTTGATATAACTTTTTCTGTTTTAACACAGTGGTGTGTTCTTGTTTTATGTATTTCTTGTAAACCAACAGTATCAGCTTTATATGTTTGGAGCTTTTTAAATATTGTCCTTCTTTTACTAAAAGAATTCCATCTAGATTTAATGATTAGTACTGTTTTTTTCCCAATTTTGGTTGCAGTTAATTTTGGTTTAATATTGCAGTTTAAAAGGGCAATGATGGCTTCCTGACAGGAGTCTTTTCCCTACTTTGAAGTCTGTGGTGTTTTTATTACTCCTTAGATGTCTTAAGCCACAGGTTAAGCTAAGAAAGCACAGCCAGGGGATTTCTCGTCTCTCCCAGCCCATATTTTTTATTATCTGGTACCCATACAAGTACATTTTTTCAATGCCAACTTCCAACATTCCACGTTGTGAACTCCCATGCACACACACACACTTTTTCCCCTCTCTTTTCTTTGGCAGAAAGATTTAAATAATCTCCAATCAATCAGCCATTGGATTTCCATTCCCTCTATTGGATTTTATAATGGCAACTACTTCTCTTCATTAAATTTTACAAATACAATGATTTTGACTGCTTTTCACAACAGTAGCAATGCTGGAACAAAGGGGGAAGAGGAAAGAAGAATTGATTGCAGCACAACAGCAGTATTATGCTGGACAAACCCTCCTTTAACTAAGATGTGCTCCAGAACTGAAAATACTGGAAAAACAGATTCATGTAGCAGTTAGATCTACTTCTGTGAATGCCTGTGATTGATAGAGAATAATGACAATTAAACAATAGAGATGTAAGCTGCCTTTGAGCATTCATATAACAAAGCAGTGTCTCATCTCAGCTATTTCTCCTATTTTCCTGTATAAAATATAGAAAGACTGACTACTGGCAAAGGGATGAGATCGAACTACTGTAAAAGTTTTACAACTGAATGTTTATTGGAAGTTGGTCAAACAAAAATTGTATAAAAAATAAGAGCAAGAACTTATCATCCTATCCCATCCCATCCCACCAATTGATTCACTACTTAAATTTGAAAACAATAGCGGTTGGATATAGAGATCTAATAAGCAAATACTGTGTATGGAAGATATTTTTATAACATAGAAAGAAAGGAGGCAAGGAAAAAGAAGAAAGGCAGTGAAAAGAATTGGACTTAGATATGCTCAATCAAATGTTTAAGCAGCTAGAAATCCAAATATTTATATCCTGCCCATCTCACTATCAAAATATCAGGATTTGAATGAAAACTTTAAATGCCACAAACAGGGATGAATAAAATGGAGGATATGGAAACTGATTTGAAAATAGAAATTGAGGATATGAGAATACTTAAAAATAGAGATTAGGAATATTGCAAAGAATGTTCAAGTTATACAAATTAAAGACTTAAAAGGAAAGCAAGAAAATCTCACAGTTGGAATTCAGAGGCATCTCAGAAGATTTCAAAAAAGGAGATCCTGAAAGACACCTTAAAGCTTTGATGCAGGGATTTCCCAAGTATTAACATATTTTCAGGATAAATTCCATATTTGCACAAAAAAAGAAAATGACTCCTAATACTTTGTGAGATTTTTATACAAAAAAATGCTATTCTAAAACCACAGATCAATACAAGTTTAACTATACAAGAGAAGCAAATTCAAAACAGATTAATTCTCAGGAATCAAAAAACTTTTTATCACAGGGAAAGAAACTGGAGATGACAAAGTTGTTAAGCCTGACAATCTCTTTTCATCCTTAACAATTTATTTGATTTCAACCCACATTTTCTCGGGGGGGGGGGTGTTTGATTAGCTTTAGGACTTTATAACAATTCCTAATATTCTTGCAAATGATGAGCTCAAAATCACACTGTGGAAGCTGGTTGGCTTTGTTCTTCCCTGTGGAATTTGCACATGAGCAGTTTGTGATCTGTTCCATGTATAGAGGTGTCAATTTGGTTTAAACAGTGCACTATCAATAAAGACATCATTGGATTGGCAGAAATTGGTAAATCATTCTCCTTCATTTCTGTTTTCCAAATCTGGCAACGTTTTCCTTGCTGATTCAAATGTTGGCATTTCAGTCTCCAGTCAAAGGCAGCATATCTTATTTACATGTTCTATCGAGTTCAGATTCAACGTGACCATAAAACTCACCAGTCTCCTCTTTTTCTGCATCAATAGTTGGAACATAAACTTGGATAATCATCATGTTAATGAATTGTTCATGAAGTCTACTTTGTATTCTTTGGTCATTTGCTCATTATACCCAATACTGTCTCTGCTATATCCTTCCTAATTATGAAAGCAATGCCGTTTTTTTATTTTATATGTCCTGAATGATAAACATGATATACTGACTGAAAGTTCCCAATTCCAGTCTGTTTCAGTTTTGTGTTAAGATGTCACTGTTGATTAATTTCATCTTTCACTTTTCAGCTTTTCCACGTTTATGTTTCATATATGCCAGGTTCCCACTGTAATTCTATCTTTGTAGCTTTGGATTTTTTTCCTTTTATGACAATATCAGCAATTAAATGCCTGGAAACATTTAATCCACATCATAAACATTGTTAGTACTCTGAAAGAGCTTCAGCCCTTCTTCAGTAGTGACTTGAGTAAATCTAACTAGCCTGGTATATCATCAGTCATTTTATCTTGTCAAGACATGTGATTTTCTTGGTGAAACAGGAGTGATTTACCATTGCCTTCTCCTGCACTTTATGAAATGATTGTTGTTACTGCCTCCAGTAACTTCCTATATTGCTTTTGCCTGATATAGGTGCCTGCTTGCTTTAGCTTGACAGCTAGAATGATCTTCATGTTTTGCCTGGAAGATATACTCTTAGCATATACACCCAGCATCCCTGGCTGGGGAGATAGAAGGCTAAACTCCTTTGTTCCCTAGAATTTCTCATTCCCATTTTGTGATCAGTTTGCTCTAATTCTGCTTCACTTACCTGCGGTGGCTCTTCATAATTCTCACTGTCAGGTTCTAACAGTGGCTCTATCAGGGGCTCCTCCACTGCTTCCTGACCAACCTCCTCAGGCTGCAAATGAAAAATGACAGCCAATATTACTTACTTCTGCCAGAGCACTTCCAATATGTCCTCTGAAGGTTTCCAACAAAAAAACAAAAAATAAACTTCTCAAGCCTAAATAATTGGCAAGCACCACGTGGATTTCAGAAAGGTATCTTTAATTACTAGACTGGGGCAAAAACGTAATCTTTAAAACTGTAAGAGTAAATGCCCAAGCAAAGTTACAATCAGCCTTTCTGAAAGTCTTGCTTCTCACAGTTCCCACTCCTGGGCTGCCTCTTTTCCCATAATCTATACTCTCACAAAATTTTATAGACAACATATATTTTACAGGAATGTTTGAAAAATACTTAGCAACTAAAAGACTAGGTAACGAGGTATAATGACATTGGAAAAAGTAATGGCTGTATTTGCAGAACATACCAAACATGGTTAACAATGGTTTATTGGAAATGTTTAGATTCCTACATGAATTATATGTTAACAACTGTGGCTGGATTTATAGTATCTAATTCACAAACTAGCCAATCACATAGCTTAACATGTTATGCAAACCCTGCCATTGTTTGACAGAATGATGTACTCTGTAGTCCTATACGTTATTGTATGACGGAAGATCATTTAGAGCAGAGTTAATAGTAATCAGCAGGTATTCCACTTATCTTATGAATTGGCATTGTTAGCCAGTCACATCCTTCTTTTCACTGGGATGTTCAAGGAAGATATAAGATTGCATGAATCTGGAATGAATGAATGCTTTGCATTTGTTTTTGCTAAAAAAGATATAGAACTGATATCTTCATTATGCACTTAAGCTTTATTAATTTTCTGAACAATGGGCAGGTAGGATAATAAAAGAAAAAACAACTAAGCCCTACTGAAAAAATTTAGCATGGATTCTACAAAGGTAAATCCCGCTTCATTGGTATTTTAGACTTTTGTTTAAAGTGCCAGCAGGTACATGGAAGTAACCCTGTCAACATTATAGTTCCTCATAAGGGTGTACTTAATGGACATGGAATAAATGGGTAATTTTATCAACTGGAGTCCTTCAAGGATCTGTATTAAGATCAATGCTGATTTAGCTTGTTCTTAAATTATCTTTATTTAGTAGTAGAGCAGGGATCTGACTAAATTTGCAGATATGTAGTGGATAAAAACCAAAAATGACTGAACAATTCCTGAAGGATCTTTTTAAACTACATGAGTTGTTAACCAAGTGGTAAATACTGTTAAATATAAAGTTTTGTACATTGGACAAGCCACCCACCCCTATGCACATTTCACATAACCTATGTGAGCTAAACAGAAAAAAACAGTATGGACCTTAGTTCAAGGAAAATGTGCAGAAGATGTGAAAAAGGCAAATTCCATTATAGGGATCAGTGGGAAATGAACTGAAAATAAGTTTCAACATTTTAATAAACTTATATGGCTCAACTGCATATTGATTATCATATGCAGTTCTAGTTGCACTTTTAAAGTGCAGAGAGAAAGCTTAAAAAGCACCAAAGAGGTTAAGCACAATGATCAGGGGACTCAAATGCTCTCTTTGTGATAAATGGCTAAAATATTTAGGATTATTTCGAGAAATGGCAGTGAGAAAGCGCATGACCAAAGTACACAAAATCATGCTTGGCATGTGGGTCAGAGGGTTTTCCCCCCTCTCAAGCATCACTTCTGTGGGTTCATCTATATATGAATACCCATCGATTAGTTATGAGGACAACTTTTCCACTCCCTCTCGGAGAACCAAACTGTTCCATTCAGAGATTCCAGCTGCACAGAAGAAATTCATCAGAAACCTGGACTGTTGCAGAGCCATCCTCTCTATCTGGCTGTTGTGCTCCAGGCCTCCAGGGCCATTTTTCCTATACTGTGGCAGCAGCCAATGAGATAGCTCTTGTTGGGTACATGCGAATGTGGATCAAGAGAATACTGGTTTTGTGAATGACCCAGTGCAGTTCTTCTATGAAGTCTGTACTCCCATTTGTAAGCTCTTTACATAGGTAAAGCACCAGTTATAGGAGAAAGAGACAATTATTTTAGTCTTAATCCATGTTTTTTTTTTCAATGGCACATTTTTTATTTGTTTGTTTACAAATTTCTAAATGCATTCATTTCTATGTTACCTCAAGAGTTCATAGGTGATCTGGAAAGCTACAGCCACCATTTTGCCACTGTCTGCTCAATGAGGAAGCTTAACAATAGCTGCTGCCCTTCCCACGCACTGATTTCAGCCTCTCTTGCCTGCCAGCTTCTCTATCCCTCACTGCTAAGCAATTGCTCTCCTGAAAGTAACCTCATTGCTTCCTGTGAAAGTAACAATAACATTCCAGAGTTGTGATAACAAGTAGGCTTCTGGACCCACAGTTTTTTAAATGACATTGTTTCTTCCCATCTCAACAATGGAAGGAAAGCATCAACATGGCTGTTGGGAAGAGCCCTGTGATTGGCACTCTGACATCACACTTCACAGGCTCCTTCTCCCCCTTGCTGAATAGAGCAGAGTGCCTCTTCCTGCCTGAATGCACTGGCCTCATTTCATCTTCAGCTGTTGCTATTTTAAGCTAAGCTGGAAGCAAATGGTTCACTGGCAGCTCAGCTGCAAGATTCGAGAGTTTTTTTCTCAGATTGGCAGTCCTACAGCAGCCAGGCAATTTCTGTAATACTGTTTGGTTTTCTCAGCCTCAAGATGCACAAAGTTGGACTTCTGACCGCATGCCAGCCCAAATGTATACATTCATCAAACAAGTTATAAAAATGAAGCATAAAAAAACACCCATGTATCAGGCTGACATAAACGAATATCACTGCCTTTTACAGTATGTACAACTGATGGGATAGAGATTTGCACACATATTGTGTTAAAATATTACTGCAGAACCCATATATGCAAAAACACCTTGTATACATGCATTCCCATTCCTGCACGCCATGGTTATAGATATAATCCTCATCCAAAGCAATAAGATATCCTATCATGCAAAATTATTGGAATGTTGTTGCATTTTTTCCTGCTCATCCTAATAGGTCCTCATCCCAAAATAAGAGTGCAGCCTAAATTCATAACAGCCAAACTTCAGTTTTTGGGGAATTAAAGTAACAAAGATCTTATATCAATATCAAATGCCACTCAGATCTATTAGGGCTCAGCTATTCTTACTTTCTATGGTAGTTTTGACATTCTTCCGCCTCTAGAATGATTCTTAATAGCTCTTATAGCCACCTGAAGGGTATAGGAGGCCTACCTTCACATCAGTGGGAAATTCTTCTTTCTTGACCAGTCCTGTGGCAGCTGCAATATTGCCAGCTCCTGAGAAGACAGCTCCACCCAAGTGTGATGCCTGCTCCTTTGTCTTCTCAGCAACTATGAAAATCAGAAGACAGAAAAAGCTCTAAGTCTTATGAGACCATACAACCAGCTCATTATACTGGATGCACAATGTGTGGCCTTTCACAGCTTGGCTAAAGAAAAAAGATGTTGACTTGAAATATAATTTGGCAGTACTGTAAAAATGTACAACTACAATACAATGATACAAATTATATTTCAAGTCTATTCATCACAGATGGACAGAAGCAGAAGCATATGCATAAGGCCATGGAAGAAAAGCTATCGCTATTAAGTCAATCTTCTTCCTGCAGCATATATGTCTTTTCTGGACTCTACAGTGCTTCAGTGTACACTCTGTCCCGTTTCAAGCAAGCCATTTATTTTGCTCTCCAGTTCAAGTCCACTTGGCCTGTTAGCAGGAATGCAATATGTCTCAAGTGAAAACTTTGCCCAAGTGAGTGAAACTTTGGGGGGGGAGGGTAGTTTTGTGTTGGATTTGATTGTTGAGTTATTTTGGGGGGGGGGCATTTTTGGAATTATAAACATGTGCTATAAAATGAGTGCCTGAAGATTTGCTGTAATTTAAAGCAGCCATTTCATCTCTTAAAATTCCTGAAACTTCCCCTCAACAATGTGTCCTAATTCAGCCCAATTTTAAAATGTATCCTTTGACATGAGATAAAAAGCTTGGTGTGTCTGTCAAGCTGAGTCAAGTTGCACACTCACTGTATCTTAGCCAGTCCTTTTAGGCAGTTCTGCCAACAGATGACAAGTAGTTGGAACACTTTATCCAGTTTTAGTTATGAGAGAGTTTTTAACAATATCACTATTTTATTGGCTTGTCAATGTTTTAATACAACTATTCATTCAGGATTAAAGTTGGGGGAGAAGAGAAATAGCAATAAACATTACCTGAGGTCACACCTTGCACCACACCTTCCCGAGTTTTACTTCCTAAAGAGACAGAAAGAATGAACAGTTAAAATTAGACAGGTATATGCCATTTCACTGGAAATAATGATAAGCAATTCATTTCATTCTATTTCTAGCCACATTTTACTTTCTCCAGGAAATAGCTTTCCTTTTTTAAAAAAGTAGAAAATATGACATTTATCTAGTTCTTACAGCAAAACACAAATATTGTAGCATTTACAGACAAATATATTAAATCCAGTTTGCATTTCATCCAGTCTACATACATTAGCTTGCCCTTTTCAAGTTGCCTTCTCAAGGAAATATGGAAGGAAATTTGGTGTCCCAATCCTTCAGACAGAGACTCATTTCAGAGGGAAGAGACCTCGGGATGAAATATCTCTGTCCAACCCCCACATTTTATAAATTGGATGGCTAGTAATCAATCAATCAATCAATGAAATCATGCTTGCAATAATTCACTCTAATATAGAAGTTGTCAGTTGCTTATTTGTGGACTGCAACTAATTCCAAGCAAACAATTAGGACAAACATTCCTCTGTGGACAGTTTATCATAACATTTGGGAGCAGGTACTTAAATATGTGCATCACATTATGAAACTTTTACAACTAGGGGGTAGTGAAAAAAAGATGAGGCAAGGGCAGCATAGGGCCTTAAGTTATATGAAAAAGTTAAGAGTTAAGGATGAAAGGAAGATTTGCTTCTATACTCCTCTGTGCTTCTGGATAATCTAAGGCAGTGTGTATCAACCTTGGCAACTTTCTGATGTGCGGACCTTAACTCCCAGAATTTCCCAGCAAATGGATTGCCTGAACTTGGGGCTTCAAAGCTATAGTACTAGTCTGCTTGAGTATCCAGTTGAATTCAAGGGCACTGCTAGCACCTTATATTCCCACAGCTTGCTTATGTAAGAATGTACATGTTGCCATTTTGCTCCACCCCCATGTGGCTGTTTAACAAAGATTTATCATGGTTTATTGTGCCAAACCTAAAACAACAATTCAACAATTGCTTTGGGATTATGGAAACTGAGACTTATTTGATTTATGTGCTATCCATCTTGTCTGGGGGCATCTTATACTCAAGGTCTGGATGACACATAAGCCATAATTTTTGTTTAAAGCACCTTGTGTGTCAGGTGGGAAAGGGCTAAAATATGGTTGCTAACTATACTTACTAGCCAATTTTTTAGCTTAGTGTGTCATGTGAAATTACTGTAAAAACGGTCATTGGCTATCATGAAATGAGGCACGAAGAGGGGAAATAATAATAATAATAATAATAATAATAATAATAATAATAATAATAATAATAATAATAATAATAAAAGGTGTTTACCCGTCGCAGATACACAGTGATGGAAAACAAAGAAATAATGATCTGTTACTACAGATCAAGTCCAACAAGGCGAGGATATCTAAAACGAATGCACCAATTCTGGAAAGAACAACATCCAGAATCAGAAATAACAGAACAGAGACTAGCAGATCAACGCCGATTTATAACACGAAATAAAGTATTTACAGAAACAGAATTGGACGAACTGCAAAGGTTTACCCAGGGCAAAGAAATCAAAGCCTTACAAGAAGTAATTCAGAATGTAGAGGCAAACCAGGGGGAGTTGGCAGTGAAAGAATCCAGTAGAGATATACAACTGTTCTCATTTGGAAACCAGGCACCTCTTCCTCAGGAAGAACAAAACCCTCTAACTAAAGAAATAAAAGAATTGAAACAAAGAATAACTGAGCATCTAGAACAGCACAAAAACAACAGAATAAGGCTGCCTGCATTGAAGCTTGTTCCAAAGAAACAGCTAGCACAAGCATTAAAAGATGCAAATACTGCAATATCAAGTATAAGCACCAATTCACTGCAAGAAACAAACCAACTAATGTACAGCACAGCTGCAGTTATAACAGAATACCTGGGATGCAAAATCAACAAAAAAGAAAAACAAACAAACAGTGCACCAGAAAAATGGAAGGTTAGACTAGAAAATAAGATCAGCAAGTTAAGATCACATGCAAGCAAGCTAGAACAGATGAAAGAAAAGAAGCTGAAGAACAAGAAGACCAAAGAATACCTAATCAAGAAATACCACTTAGAAACAAGGAAGATCAAGGAAGCACTGGAAATAATAAAGCAACAAATAACAGCTATAGCCAGGAAAATCAGTAGATATGAAGCTCGAATTGCAAACTATAGGCAGAACCTCCAATTTCAATCCAATCAGAAACGTTTCTACCAATCCATCAATGGAGAAACTGCAAGGAATCAGTCAGTACCTGACAAGGAAGAAACAGTGCAGTTCTGGAAGCAGATATGGGATAACCCAAAGAAATACAACAAGGATGCGGCTTGGTTAAAAGAGGTGGATGCAAATAAAACAGAAGTTGAAATGAAAGAACTAGTAATAACAACAAAAATGGTAGAAAAAAGAGCAAAGAAAATCAAAAATTGGTCAGCACCAGGTGAAGATGAACTGCATGGGTTTTGGTTGAAACATCTAACTGTTATACACCCACTCATTGCCAAGCAGTTCAACAATATACTACAAGGAGGAGAAATTGAAAAGTGGCTAACAACTGGGAAAACCTACCTAATAATGAAAAATCCAGCAAAAGGGGCAACACCAGGTAACTACAGGCCAATTACCTGCTTACCAACAACTTTCAAATTACTAACTGGTGTGGTAGCTGATGCAGTACAACAGCATCTAGTTGAAAACAATCTCTTTCCACCTGAGCAGAAAGGAAACCGCCCCAATAGCAGAGGAACAAAAGATCAACTCCTAATAGACAAAATGATCTTGGAAAACTGCAAGAGAAGGAAGACCAACCTGAATGTGGCATGGATTGACTACAAAAAGGCATTTGACTCTCTGCCACATGATTGGATAATCAAGTGCCTAGAAATAACAGGAGTCAGTAGAAACATCAGAAAATTTGTGCAAAGATCGATGGCACAATGGAAGACACAGTTGCAGATCAATGGTGAGAAGCTGGGAGAGGTTAATATCAAGAGAGGAATATTTCAAGGAGATTCATTATCACCATTACTATTTGTTATTGCACTGTTTCCTCTGTCAACAATACTGAATAACTCAGGACATGGTTATCAAACATCAAAAACATCTGCTAGACTATCCCATCTCCTTTACATGGATGATCTGAAGCTGTATGGAAAAACATCATCTGAAATAGAATGAAGAACAGAATAGAGGCATGGGAAGACAAAGCACTACATGGCCAATACATTAAAAAAATAGCTGGGAAAGCAGATAATAATAAAACCTGGCAATGGCTAAGAGCAGGAAAATTGAAGAAAGAGACCGGGGGATTAATTCTGGCTGCACAAGACCAAGCTTTAAGGACAAATGCATACAAAGTCAAAATTGAGAAGACAGCAACAGACAGTAAGTGCCGCCTATGCAAAGAAGCTGAAGAAACAGTGGACCACTTGGTAAGCTGTTGCAAGAAGATTGCACAGACTGATTACAAGCAGCGACATGAAAAAGTAGCAACAATGGTGCATTGGAAGATCTGCAAAAAATATCATTTGCCTGTAAGCAAAAACTGGTGGGATCATAAAATAGAGAAAGTCATAGAAAATGATAAAATTAAACTGCTCTGGGACTTCAGAATTTAAACAGACAAGCACCTGCAACATAACACCCCAGACTTAACAATTGTCGATTAGAAAGACAAAAAAGTCTGGATAGTGGACGTGGCAGTGCCTGGAGACAGCAGAATAGACGAGAAAGAACTGGAGAAGATAACAAAATACAAAGACCTACAAATAGAAATAGAAAGACTGGGGCAAAAGCAAGCAAGGGTAGTACCAATAGTCATAGGTGCCTTGGGTGCAATCCCAAAACAACTGGAGCACCACTTGAACACCATTGGCATTGACAAATTTGCTATTAGTCAATTGCAAAAGGCGGCCTTATTAGGAACTGCTTTCATCCTGCGACGATACCTATAATACCATCAAACATCTACTTCTGCCTATCCCAGGTCCTGGGTAAGGACTCGATAGGTAGACAAAATGCCAAATCCAGTCTGAACATCTGGCTGACTGTGCGATGATTGATAATAATAATAATAATAATAAAGTTGGAAGGGACCTTGGAGGTCATCTAGTCCAACCCCCTGCTCAGGCAGGAAACCCTATACCATTTTGGACAAATGGCTGTCCAGTCTCCTCTTAAAAATTTCCAGTGTTGGAGCATTCACCACTTCTGGAGGCAGGTTGTTGCACTGGTTAATTGTTCTGTCAGGAAATTTCTCCTTAGTTCTAGGTTGCTTTTCTCCTTGATTAGTTTCCATCCGTTGCTTCATGTCCTGCCTTCAGGTGCTTTGGAGAATAGCTTGACTCCCTCTTCTTTGTGGCAGCCCCTGAGATATTGGAACACTGCTATCATGTCCCCCCTCATCCTTCTCTTCATTAAACTAGACATACCCAATTCCAGCAGCCGTTCCTTATATGTTTTAGCCTCCAGTCCCCTAATCATCTTTGTTACATATTCTAACAGCACCCAGTTACCAGTACGTTGTTTCATAAATTAACAACTTTCTCATTAAACTAAAACTCGCATAATGTGATTATGAACATACTTTAGGCTATGCCATTTGAGACTTCTTTATGCAAATTTTTCACTTTTAATCTTAGCATGTGAGAGGGCTACACCAGAACACTTTTCCTCCAAGCATCTAGTTCCTTGCATGAAGCAGAATTGCAGTGAGTGCTGTAAAAAAAATTCACTCATCTGCCTTAGTCTACAACACAGGTGTCAAACTCACAATGCCACATGATGTGTCGCGATGTATTGCGACCTTTTTTCCATTGCCAGCAATGGGGTGGGCGCGGTTTTGGCATGACGTATCCAGCCGGTGGGCCGGCAGTTTGACACCCTTGGTCTACAATATAAAATAGTACAATCCAAATATAGAATTGCCATCTCAGCAACAGTTATACAAGCACTAACCAAACTCTCTCTTCATGGTAAGAGAATTCAAATTTTCTAAAACAAACAAAAAAAGCTAAGTCACTTGGTATCTTCTTCAGTGCTTTAGGAGTTGTTGTATAATCATGAGTCATCATTCTAGAATTAATGCAGCTGTACCTGTTGAATATGGGTCTTAAATAGGATAATTTGTGTAGACAGATATCTGACATTACAACTAATTCAGAGAAAAAATCAAATATAACTGAACCAGCAGGAAATCAGTTAGAACTCTAAGTGGCAATACTACTGACTTATTAAATAAGATGCTAGAATGGTGATCTAGAGTCTAGACAGGCTACCAGAAAAGAAAAAATATGACCCAGTAGTGTTGCTAGTTCAGTATATTGTGAAAATTCAGAAAATTAATTCCATATTAACCAATCTGGTCTAAGCACTTACAATGCAGACTAAGAGCAGGGAAATCTGAGTTTTAATCTTGTTTTAGACATGAAAACCAGATGGGCCACTCCCACCCAATGAGTTTGGTAGTTTTCTTGAAGACGTTTGATTGCCCAAACTAGGTAACATCACCCATGCATGATGATATTACCTAGTTTGGGTAATGAAACTTCTGCAAGGAAACAACAGCACAGAGAGCACCAAGGACACTCATTTTAATCCTGAACTACATGTATTCAGCGTTCTTACTCTCTCAGCCCCAGGAAGAAGGCAATGGCAAAGCACTTCTGAAGATGCAACCTAGGAAATTACATAAACTTCCCATGCAGGCACCTGTAGTCAAAACTGACTCAAAAGTATTATTATATATGGCCAAGATTTACTTCAATTGTACACAGAAGATACTCAACAATGAACCTGTTTACTATATATCAGTTTCTGTGGTCTTGAAATTGTCCAGTATAACAAAGACCTCCTAATGGCTTTATTTGGGTTAGCTATTCCTAGAACCTGATGGATGAAATTAAGAGTATTCCAGAAATCACTGTATTTATACCCATATGCATGCACATATCACAAAATGTGCATAAACATGAATCATTTTGGGGAGGAATCCCTGTTGTCTGACTTCAAATAATATGCCTCTTAATTACTGTATGCCATCTAGAAATGCAGTCTCCAGGGGATATAAATATTTAAAAATGAAGAGATATATTTCATTTTTCTTACTCATAGATTGTAATATTTTGCCACTATTCATCCCCCCTAGCTAGAGCAGCCAGTGGCACTATGAGTGCTTATGCAAGCATCACTAAATCCTGTAACATTATTAAGAATCAATGACAAAATCTTTCTACCCATGAATTAATTTCCAAATCTCAAGGCATGGACTATGGACACAGCACAACTATTTTGCTTTTGAGCTTCATGAACTAAAAGCAAAGCACAGATATCCTAACTAAATCTCCCCCCCCCCACTTCTTCTTTTTAAACAAATTTTATTGGTTTTTTTGATTCTTAGAACAAAGTGCTTAAGACATACTGTGGTGCTGGGGTAATCAAACATCCGAAAATAAAACCATATATGAATAACTCAAATCAATACATTGAATACTCCCTCTCTATTTCTCTCAATTAACCTAATACATTTAAAACAATCCATTTCTAATTTAAATTTCTAACAATCCTAAACCTGTTTTAGAGCTTTGTGAATTTACAATTAACATAATCAAATTTGACTTTAAAGAAACAGATTATCAATTCAGGTATCCCTTCCAGATATATTCTAGATCTCAATGTCTTAAATCCTCAATTTTATCACAAATCTCATTTATTTCTTCTTCCACTACACAATATATCTCCTAATTAAAGTAAAATATTAGTCTATCCTATACATATATAATCCATCAATCAATCTCTTTAAGATAACAAAATAACAAAGTAATATCAAACCTTAAATCATTTCAGCCCTTTGGACCAAATTCAAATTTCATCCAGTTAATTATCATACCTAATAACGTCCATATTGTCAGGCAAGAACATCATCTTATTAATTTAACATACTCAATTAGTTATTAAATCAATCCAGATCTAAAACGCCTCTTCAGTTTTCTTCATTCTATTACATGATAGTTTTCATACAAATAAACCTATTATTCCAAAGAATACATTCTTAATCTATTTAAAATATATATTCTAATAATCACCCATTTTTCTCTTACTTCTAACTCTAAATCTTAAACCTTAAATCAATCCATAATTCTACAGTGCCTTTGATCCATCACATATAATTTTGAATTTAAATTTTCAATCTTATTCTGGCCTTTTTTTTGTATGTGTCAGGCAGGTTTCCATAATAAAGCTTCCCTTTCAGTCAATAAGTCTCTCTTTATTGTTTGTAGCATCATTTGAAACAGTAAGAAGCATCCCATCCTCTGCATTAGGCATCTATTTCTCTTATTAAAGCTTCATTGCTTTAAAGGCTCAAATCTCAGTCTTTGATTTTTCTGATCCTCAAAGGTATAGATGAAATGCTTGTAGGGTAAAATAAATTCCTCTTTAGTCTCAATTAAGTCCTCTTCTAGTATGTTTTGGTTTGTAGAATGGTCAGATGTTGTCTAAAAGTCAGTTTGAAGGTTTGGAATATGGCTTCTGACTCTTAATTCCGTAGAAGTCTCTTTGATGGTAGCACATATTTCTTCAGCAGCTTCGTAGATCTTTTCCAATATAAGTTTATAGTTCAATTGTGAATAGGGTTTCTCCATTTTAATAATAGTTGAAAAGAGTGCTTTTTTTCTTTTAGTGGAGGCTGTATTTAATAAAAGTAAAGCAGTATCCACCCCCATAGTTCCCACAGCTGCATCCTCTTATCTTTTCTCTTCAAAAGTAATTTGAAGGCCAAGTCCATCCCATCTCCAAACAGTAACAAGCAGTTGCAATATTAATTTTTCACCACTAGATGTCCTCAATAGAATTAACAATCTTTTCCAGACACCATTTTTCCCTTTTTCTATCTTTTAGAGAAAAAAGTGGAAAAAGAAACAATCTTCCAGTATAATATGATAGTAGAGCTCTTTTTAAAAAAGTTTTTTTCTGTACCCCAAAGTAGATAAAAATAAAGTGTAGTCTTTAGAATTTTAACCTTTTTGTTCAACGCCTTTCTTCCCACACATATCAAAGCTGCTTTTTCAAGATGGGGAAATGATTCCAACAGAGCTTTTACAGGCAAAAAAAGAACAAAGTAGGGTGAAGAAAGGAGGAGAAGGGGTCTCACCCGGATCATCCATGGTGAGTTTATTCATGCTTAGATGTTGCTGTGACTTTTGGCTGGTGCAGCAGGGTAATTGGCCATCTTACAGGACGATCTTTTGCTCCATCGGCCCTCAGGAAATAGCTGGAGCCATGAGAGAAGCTGCCACCCTCCCGCAGTCTTCAGCAAGCCTCCTCCTTAGTGGTCGCCCCTCCAGGGTGACTTTTGACCCACAAGGGGTCTACCGGCGAAGAAAAACCCAGCTGGTGTGGAGAGTCACCTGGAACCGGAAGTCTCCCCCCACTTTTTTAGTACTCCATTCTTGACACATAGGGCCCTTCTGTAGTTATTTTAGGCTTCTTTAAAAAATCAGCAAAAGCCAAGAATGTTTCTTTAATATTCTAAAGGTAATATTATTTGAAATTTGCATGCTGTGCCTTTCTAATAGTATAGCATACATCCTTCATGATTGTTAAAATGCTGAACAGGGATTATTCTTTTCTATCCTCAAACAAGCTTCCTCCGTTTCAAGTCCATTAGGGAAGTCCATGAGCTCCGGCATTAAATCAGTGTTAGCGTTGAATAATAGAAAAACCCAGATTCTGTTATTTTTCTGGAAGGTCTATCTGCAAATTACCCATGATGCTAAGAAGTGGTGAGAAGCATGCCCTGTTAATATGCCTTCCACAATGCATAGCTTTTTCTATAGTATTAAAACCTTCCATTGAATGCTTATCAAGATTGGGACATAAAAACTGTGTGACATAAAAACTGTCACTTGCACATCAAAGAATCCAAAAGAGCTTATGTAGCTTATTTTCTGTCACATTTTCCAGGATGAAGCAGAGGTTCCACACTATGAGATGTTAATAAATGCCAAGTAAACAAAAAAAGGGCAAAATATGTGATTCTTTCAGGACTGACAGAATCTTAGTCAGAGTCTGTGTTGAGGGATGGTAGTTTGCATAGAAGGTGAGTCATGAGGGTGCTCAGAATTAAGGTAGGAACTAAACAATGGGTAACATTGGGCACCAGCTAAATATTTTATATTACAATTCCTATAAGCTCTAGTCACTGTGGACCACAATCAGGATTTGTGGGGATTGTAACTGAAATATCTGAGAGTTCCAAGTTGCCTATTCCTGGCTTAAGTATTATCATCCATCTTCTAATTGCAATATGTTATTAATATGCATACACAGTATAAGTTATTAATATGCACAGCTTCCCTCACAGTGAGGGAAGCTGTATAAAGATGCCCCTACTTTAAAACCATGTGAAACATTCCATCTTGTATTAAGAGGTTTCACCATTAACTGCTATGTGGGAAATACAGTGAAACAAGGTTTTCCTCTGTGAGAAGTAAAGCCTTCCTCTAAGAGGGGCAACCACTTTGGGCACAACTTCCTGATCTTCAATCATCTACTAATCTACAGTGACTCAAATAAGGTTTTGTCTTAAAAATAAAACTTGAACACAACTATCAACTCACTCTTTAATAGATCCTATGGGAAACAGCCTGGATGCAGTGATCATCCAAAGTATCACTGACTTGAGCAGGGTTTTTTGTTGTTGTTCTTTTTTTAAGTGGGGAGGAGAGTAAGTTAGTTTCTGGAGATTTTGTCTACGAGCAGTGCTTCCATTCAATGATATAATTAGTAAAAGAGGTGACTTGGAAGCTTTCTTTTCCTTTTTCGCTTTGGAAATTTGCCAGTGATTCCCTGGAGAAGTTGATACCCTTTTTGGCACAGAACACAAACATGCAACTGCCCAGAGGCCAAGCAATAGGCATGGAATTCACACACCTCCTCTGTGTGCCAAAGGGGGTGAGCTGGGATCATGTAAACAACCTCCATTCCAAAGAGATTCTCCTGGGGCATGACTCATTTATGCACAGTTTATTCCTCAGGGTCAGTAGATATTTTTCCTGTTGCATAGCTGCCTAAAAGAAAGTGCTATACTTGGAATAAAATACTATAGTATTCTCCCGCTTGCTCCTGGAAACAAGGAAACTGGTCCTCTTTGGACCTTCACCTCTGAACAAGTTAGCACAGTGTTCTGTTCTCAAAGAAGAGGCATTGAGATGAAGCACAGTCACACAATCCTTCTTTATTGCAAACACCAACAGAACAGATTGCAAAATGGTGCGGCCCCCTTTTATAGCCCCCTGCACAGTACCCTGCTGGCCAATCATTGCAAGGGATCTTTTCCTACCTTGAGCATGCGTGCAAGGCTGGGAGCAGCCTTTCTTGTCCCGGGCATCCCCGTGGTCTGCCCAGGCCAATCACTGCAGCCTGTGTCTGCTGGCCCAGGACATAACACCCCTTTCCCCTTGGATAAAATAATAAGGCAGATTGATTATTTTAAATACTCCAACACTCCATTGCATTGCTTACGTTGCATATATATACACAACACTACAATCTTGCTACAGCCATAGTCCCCACTCCTCTTGAGCTACCTTTACTTAACCCAGACTACTAGGCCTGCCTATGAACTGACAAGGACCATACATAGTCTTGTAAGTATTTGGGAGGACCTCTGGCCCGTCCTGATCTTCTCATTGCCGGTGTGTGTGCCTGGCCTGCCAGCTCGCCTGCCAAGCTAGGCAGACCAGGACTTTGTTGCCGCCATGACCCAGGTGCCAGAGTCAGGAGCTGCCTCCATAGCAAACCCCCTTTCTGTGGACTCCCTGTTTGGAGCAATAGCTGAAGCCTGGGGATGTCGGAGAGACCGTGATCCACAATCATAATTGTGGTCCTCCTCACCCTGAGAGCAGAACCAGGAGCGGAAGAGTTGCTGGGAAGCCTCCAGTGCAGTTGGTCAATGTGACGTCAGATCACGTGACCATTGTCCAAGGCCACTTCGTATGACAGCGGCCCAGAGACCTTGCATACCATTGCTGTGACCCAGAGATGTCCAGGTCCATAGTTCCTTGCCCAGACCGGATCGCCCACCTGTAGTCTCCTAGGTGCCCACCGCTGTGACACCTGTGAAGCCACCCGGTCTGGGTGCAACCTGTCCAGTTTAGTGATGAGACGGCGGAGTTCTGCTGGGCTCTTCCCAGTAGCTGTGCATGGTGTGGTGCGGTGGCAAAGAAGAAAATCCGCCAACCTGTGATGCCAGTTTCCGCGAGTGATCCTCTTTAAGGCATCCTTGATTGTGTGCACCATCCGTTCAGCCTGGCCGTTGGAAGCTGGATGGAATGTTGCAGATGTGGCATGCTGGATCATGTTGGCCTGGAGGAAAGCCTTAAACTCAAACGAGGTGAATTGGGGCCCATTGTCGGAGACATCTGGAAGTCCATGTGAGGCAAAGATCCTTCTCAGCACCTGGATGGTCCTAGTAGTAGTAGTGGAGGAGACAGGCACGACCTCTAGCCACTTGGAATGGCTGTCCACGAGGAATAAGAAGAATTGCCCCTGAAAGGGGCCAGCGTAGTCGATATGGTCCCTTGACCAAGGGGTATGAGTCTCCTCTCACCTATGAACTGGGGCCTGGGGCATTTCAGGCCTCGACTGTTGACAAACAGCACACCTGTAGACCTGGGCCTCGATGTCTTTATCGAGCCCAGGCCACCAAAGATGGCTGCGCGCTAACGCCTTCATCTGGACTATTCCCGGATGTCCCTCATGCAGAGACTGCAGGACTCTAGTCCTCAATGAGGTTGGGATTACCACCCGGCTATCCCATAGGACACAACCCTTGAAGGTGGAAAACTCGTGCTTCCTCTGCCAAAAGCTCTGGAATTCTGAGGCTGGACATGTGTCAGATCACCCAGACAACACCCATGTCAGCACGCGTGTTAGCGTGTGATAGGTGGCTGTTTCTGCAGCCATGTCCCTAGCATTGAAGGGAAATTCGGGCAAGTCCTGAATGGACAGGATGTGGTTGGCAGGTGCTGGATCTGCCGCTACCTGCTGTAATGGCAACCTGCTGATGCCATCTGCGTGGCCCATGTCTTTGCCTGGCTTGTGAACCAATGTATGGTCATATGCAGACAGGAAGATGGACCACCTCAGCATTCATGGGGATATTATGTGTGGGGTTTGTTTGTTTGTTGTGAACAACCCCAGCAGTGGCTTATGGTCTGTAAAGACCCTGAAATGGCAGCCGTATACAAAGTCATGGAAATTCTTTATGCCAGCCACTATGGCTAAGGCTTCCCTATCTATCTGTGCGTAATTGCGTTCAGCTGATGATAGGGTTCTAGAGTAGTATGCTATTGGGAGTTGCATCCCATCAGCCTTCAAGTGGCTTAATACAGCCCCAATCCCATATAGGGATACATCACAGGCGATGCACACCGGCAATTTCTCATTAAAATGCGCTAGGACCACATTTGAAGAGAGCAAGGCCTTGACCTCTTCGAAACTCTTTTCATGTACTTGTGTCCACTGCCAAGGGGCCTATTTGTCCAAGAGCCAGTGTAACGGCTCAGCCACTGCAGCCTTGTGGGGAAGGAATGCATGGTAGAAGTTTAACAGTCCCAAAAAGGCCTGAAGTTCGCCCTTGGATTTGGGATTTGGGGCCTGCTGAATTGCTTGCAGCTTGGATTCAGCAGGGTGAATGCCCTGAGCATCAATGCAGAATCCTATAAACTCAGTGGAGCTAACCCCGATCTTACTCTTGTCTTGCTTAACCTTCAGCCCCGCTTGGCGGAAACGTAGCAAAACGGCTCTCAGCCTTTCTGCTAAATTGTCAGCTGAGTCCCCAGCGATGAGGACATTGTCAAAGTATGGGCAAACGCCAGGGATATTTCGGACCATTCATTCAATTACACTCAGGAAAATGCCAGAGGCCACGTTTACTCCAAATTGCAATCTTTTTACCTTGAATGCCCCCCGTGAGTCACTATAGTTTGGACCTCGGCCTTTGCCTCATCAAATGGCAATTGTTGATAGGCCTGAGCCAGGTCAAGCTTAGCAAAGATCTGGCCCCCCTTGAGGGAGGCTAGAATGTGGCTGACCACAGGTACCGGGTACGAATGCTGTTGTAGCACTTTGTTAAGTGTGTACTTGTAGTCCGCACAGATTTGGACTTCACCATTGGCCTTCAGTGGGGTAACTATGGGGGTTTTTCCATGAACTGCTGTCCACAGGCTCTAAGATACCCTGCTGAATCAGTTTATCCAGCTCTGCATCTATTTTACCCCTTAGGGCAAAGGGCACCCTGCGTGGCTTGATTCTAATGGGGGCTATAGCTGGGTTTAGCCTCAGAGAAATAGGAGGGCCTTTCTAGGAGCCAAGTTCTGGGCTAAACACATCCGCAAATTCCTTGCAGATCCCAGTCAGGCCTGTTGTTTGCACTCTGCTTATTCCAGTCACCTGAATCCCAAGGGCCTCAAACCAATCGAGTCCAATCAGACTCGTGTGATCTTCCCCAACCACAACTACATCTAGTAGCCCCTCAAAATTCCTACGCTGCACCTTGAGCATGACCCCTCCCCCTGCACGTTGACTCTGGAATTTTGGAAATCTGTGAGGATGAGGTTTGATGGCCTGAGTTTAACCCATAGGCTGCTTTTGCTGCAGACCTTGTTAAAGGTGTCTAGGGAGATGATCGATAGAGTGGACCCTGTGTCCAGCTCCATCGACAAGGGGACCCCTTGCAACTTCACGTCAATGTGAAGCTTCTTCCTAAGTGGCCTGTGGACCCCCATTCTAAAAACGCTCCTACGTGATGTGCAGAAGCCCACCCTGCTCTGGCTGGAGACCCTGGTACCTTTCTGAGGCAATTCTTCTGGGCCTTCTGGCAACCCAAACAGACGGAGGCAATGTGGCCTTGCCTCCCACAGGCCCTGCAGATGGCGGAGCTGAAACAGCAGTCTGCACGGCAATGGCGGCCTCCACACCCGACGCACCGAGGGGATGATGCTGGCTGGGCCTTCCCTCCACGAGGCCTTCTCTCTGGAGCCTGATGCAGCCAGTTCACTTCCGATTCTGGATCCTGTTTGGATTCTTCATGAGCGACCTCTTGATGCACGGTGGCTGGAACTTGAGGGGCTTGGTGAGCCACAAGGCCTTCACAGCTTCGCCTGCTGCTTCTTCGGCTGAAATTTCCCTCAGGGCCTCTTGGAACGTGAGGCCTTCCTTCACAAAGAGCTTCTGCTGCAACTCCCGGCTTTGCAGGCCACAGACCAGCCGATCTCTCAGTCTCTCTTCCAAGTCTTTGAATTCAAGCCTAGCTGCTTGTCGCAAGGCCGCAACAAATTCTGCAGCAGAGTCACCAGGCCTCTGGTCCCTCTGCTCGAATGCATGTCGCCAGGCAATCACTGAGAGTTGGGTTCGAAATGCTCTCGAAGCATCCTCTTCAAGTCTGTGTAGGCGAATGATTCCAATGGTGCTGGGGTAACCAGATTCTCCGCAATATCGAAGGTCTCTTGCCCACGCACACACAGCAATGTGGCAGCTTTGAGGCCGTCTTCGCGAATTTGATTCACCCGGAGGTAGTTCTCCACCCGGGCCACGTATGAGCTCCAGTGTTCTGGATGAGCTGTGTCAAACTCTGGCCTATCTTCACCATCATTGCAACCCAGGAACTTCGTCCACGTCTCTTGCTGCAGGGTTTGAGAAGAGCCCCCCTTCGCTGAGCTCACCTCTGACATTTCTGTGCTGGCAGAGTCACGATTGCCGGATGCCCCTCCTCCCGTGGTGAGTCAGCCTGGCTTCTTACTTCGTTTCCCCTGCAGGCATCCCATCCTCGTCACCAATGTTCTGTTCTCGAAGAAGAGGCATTGAGACGAAGCACGGTCACACAGTCCTTCTTTATTGCAAATACCAACAGAACAGATTGCAAAATGGTGCGGCCCCCTTTTATAGCCCTGTTGCACAGTACCCTGCTGGCCAATCATTGCAAGGGATCTTTTCCTGCTTTGCGCACGTGCACAAGGCTGGGAGCAGCCTTTCTTGTCCCAGGCATCCCCGTGGTCTGCCCAGGCCAATCTGCAGGCTGCGCCTGCTGGCTCAGGACATAACACACAGGGTTAACTTTGCTAACTAGCCCTTGATGCTCCACATCCTAGCAACCTCCAAGTAAAGATGTAACTCACAATCAAAGGGGCCTGCTTTTCACTACATATGGATTACAATAGGTGCTAATCAGCACTTCCATCCCTATGATGTAAAGGTGTGCATTGAAGATGCTTTCTTGAGAACTACTGTATGAAGTCTGATCTATGAAGTATGCAAGCCATCAACTAAGAGGCAGCTGGCCTCATCCCAAGTCCCTTGATGCATTCTTATGTGAAAGCTTGAAGTTGGCTTTGGGTCCAAGCTGCATGCAATGTTACATGCCTCTTTGCACTCAACATACAGCTTCTGCCTATGCCTCAGAAGAACTTTTCTCACAAAGAAAGACATTATATTCTCTGTACGTGTCAGCTTTGATCCTGTTCATTATAAGCTCTCCCTCAGTTTGCAAAGACACATTTAAAATAAAATGTAATTTATTCCTGAATAGACACTTAACGGGATGCTTCAAAGCCTGCTGATACATGAATCATGGAATTCAACTTCCTAACCCTTGTGGTTATGAAGATATTTAAAATGTATAGGCACTATTAGATGAAATTATAGAATCACAGAGTTGTAAGTGACCTAAGAGATCATCAAGTCCAACCACCTGCAACGGCAGGATTCACTATACTGTCCCTGATAGATAACTGTCCAGCCTCTGTTTGAAATCCCAGAAGTCTGAATTGAATAAGAAAGCATTCTCAACATAGTACACCAGTGTGTGATAAACTACAATTACTACCATTCCCAGATGATGTGTTTCTGGCTATGCAGACTAAGGATGGTTTAAGTTAGAGTCCAACACATCCATACTTAGTGGGGAAAGTAATAGAAATATCCAGTGTTTAAAGTGTGCAGTAATTTCTACCCTTATCCCAATGTCCAGGAGAGTGCCACAACCACTCTGTTCAAGATCTACATTTATTTATTTATTTATCCATTTTTTAAGGCTACCCAATCACCAAACAAAATCCTTCTGGGTGGTTTCTAGAAAGCTAAAACACCCAGATATAAAATAGAACACATCATGCTAGGTCAACTACTCCCAAACCCAGACTTAGAGGGTTCACACAACAACCTGGCTTGGACTGGGGAGAATGAAATCTCTCAGGCTACAAAATTTCACTCTAATAATAGATTTGCCAAAGAGAAAAGTGAGGATGCAGAATATATAAGCAAGCATCAATTATCTATGGACACTGTGATGGCCAGAGAGAGGATCTACTGTAAGAGAATGTGAGGCTTTTCAAGTCTGGCTTGGTATAAATTCCGAACTACTATTTCTGTTTGCTCAAAAACTGGCAACCAACTGCTTTGTTTCTTGGAATACAATGCAGATACAGTTCCTAATGGTCTTCAGCCTTGTATCTTTGGGAGCATAACAAAACCTCTTGGGCAAAGGTTTTGTTTTGGAATGGAATGGTCATCATCAGTGTGTTGGTAACACTCAGCTCTGTTGTTCCTTACGATGCCTGATCATTGGTGATAAATGTTTAATGAGTACAAACAATCTGAAATAAATCCAGAGCAAGACAGGGGCACCATTAGTTTATAAGAAACAGATTGGGGAATGACATTGCATCTGGTCTGAATAAGGTTACATTCTTGCTGAAAAAAATACAAATTTGCTACTTCTTCAACTTCAGCTGTCTCTGAAGTCAACTTACATCTATCCTTAAAAGTATCCACTAATTGCAACTGATGCACAATGCAGTAGCTGCTGCTAAGGCATGGGGATTGTATAATGCATGCACTGAATAATATGTATTGTTTGCCAGTTGCTTGCCAGCACAATTTAAGCTTTAAAGCCCTAAATGGCTTAGCAGTTGACTAAAGAATTATCTTTTTTATTATGAATCTGTTTGGCTATTAAGGTCTGTGGGAGAGGTCCTTCTGAAGAGGTCCCCATTGTCAGAGGCATGTATCTCTGGCATGTGGGAGAGGGCTTCCTCCTGCATGTTTACCAGGCTAGGAACATCAGTCAGTCAAAGTTGCAGGTAAACCCTACTCTCTCCATATTTTAAAAGAGAAAAATTATAAACAGGCATTCTAACTGATAAATGACTGAATATGATATCAAATTATATTTAAACATTGGGGGTTTTGTTTATTTTGCTGGTTGCCTTAAGTATTCCCAGAGACAGATAAAGAAAAATATTTGTAGCTCAGGATTGAAATGAAGGGTTACCTAAGCTAGGTAACATCGTCAGTGCTAGTAAGGAAACCCCACTCCCTGCTAGTACTGATGAAGTTACGGTACCTGGTTTGGTTAATGAAACGTCTGCACAAAAAACTACCAAGCTAAGAGAGCACCAAGGACCCTTTATTCCCAGAGAAGAAAGGCAACATAGAAATCAAATTCACATAAATCCTCCAATTGGCTCAACTTAGCACTTAACCATAGGGTTTTGATGGAATTGCCAATGCCCAATGCTGCTGAATTTGGCTTCTCAGCTTTTTGGAAACGTGGCCTGTCAACATAATGAATGTTGCCTTCCACTCTCTAGCTCCTGCTATTGTTTATGCTTTTGGATTTTTGTTATTGTCACATGGCACACATCTAAACTAGGGACAGGACTGCAGATGCCCATTACTTATTATTTTCTAAGAAAGCCAATAAACATTCCTAGAAATCAAGGTGATCCAGAGGATTAGTACTTTACTGCATAGAATGCCAAATTCCTCATTCTTTTAATTTAAACTTTTTTAAAAAATGGCAGAGGCATGAAACTTAATGGAGGTCAAGGGAGTTATCCATATTCCATGATGGAGCCCTTGAAACAAATCGGATGAACCATTTAGCAGATTAAGTTAACCGAAATCCATTCCCATATCCTTTTGTTTGAGATTATAGCAGGAACAAGTTGCTGTTCCAACATGTTTGTCCCTGTTCTCCATAGCAGAGCTATCTGTGATTGGAAAAATTATCAGAATATTCAGTACAGAAAACCTCAGTGTTTTGTTCTTCTACTGTATCTACTTGGCACAACTAGAGAAATTTGTTAGTCATCTCATCTCCTAATACTCATGTTTCCCTACCTGTTCATTTGCCAGCTGTTCTTTGAACTCACAGACAAGGGTAATGTAATTATTATAACTGAGTGCTTTAAGAGATTCCACTTGCTTTCTTGGAGCATTCCAGTTAAGGAAATAGTACTGCAATGATCAATAAACTACAGTTCAGTTATTAAGCATGCAGAAAGCAGAAGTACTTATGTTAAAATCCCAGAGCGATCAGTTGCAGGCCCAGTGGTCTTCAGTGTTTTCCTTTAATTAGTGATCTGGAAAAAGATATTAAAATCCTTGCCAATAAAATATGCCAAAGCTACAAAATGGTCATAGTGATAATTAATGAAAAGGGTCCAAGAGTTCCAGCATTGTGGATTGCTTGCTCTGCTGGGCCTGTTCCAAGAAACATGTTGATGCAGCCAACTGCAAGGTCAAACATCCAAGAAAAAATGTAAAGCAGATCTAAGCAATGGGAAACTCTGTCCTCAAAAGCAGTAGAATGCAATTTTTGATTTCCTATTTTCCATGGCATCTACCACCCTCCCGTTTCATTCTTGTAATCACCACGTTATACAATTGCTAGCCTTCCAGTCAAGCACACATTCACAGTCTACACAGATTAATTAAACCCTAAGTCTATTTAAGCAACCTTTTCTTCATACAGTCAACAAAATAAAGGTGTGGCAAAATGGTGCTTTCTCTCTACTATTCTGCTTGCATGCAGAAGTTAATTACAATAATTAATTACTGGCAAGCAGGGTGGATTTTCTGCAACAAAAGGTTCTCTTGTTAATCAGAGTCTTTAAACAACTTAATTCCACCTTCAACCCATTTCCCATGTCTCTCTATGCCATGTGCTGGAGGACAAACATCTGCAGTACATTATCTCCACATGCAACTCAGAACCTGACATTCTGTTATACAGCTTTCCTATACTATAGAATGAACATCTATAGTGAGGAATGTTCAAACAGTACATTAGAAAAAGCAGAGAGCAAGCATACCTTTGTTCTCCAGCCAGAGTGTAGGACAACTCGCCACAGCCAACTCACCATGGCCAACGTGCTGTGGCCAACTTGCCACGGCCAACTCACCATGAGCAACACACTGCAGGACAAGAGTTACACTAATATCAAAGAAATTGTGGAAAAGAAAGGGTGCAAAAGGAGGGACAGAATGAAATGTGAATGACAAAAATTAAAATAATGTTTTAATTATTTTAAATAATTAAATTGAATTGTTGAATTGTCCCGCAGCAAGTTGTCTCACGGCGAGTTGGCAGTGGCGAATTGTCCCTTCCACTCCAATCACACATTCACTGTCATAGAAGACCTCCAGAGGGTGACAGAGAAAATACTAAGTGCAGAATAGATGCAGCCTGATCTTATGTGTGCGAAATTAGAAGCCCCACTGTATTCAGCGCGACTTATTCCTACAGAGAGTCCTAAACATACAACCAAAACTGAGATCACAACTTCCATCACTAAGGGAGGTGATTGTTAAGTGAGCTGTGCCTGATTTCACAACTTTTTTGCTGCAGTTGTTAAATGAATTGCTTGGTTGTTGAGTGAATCCGGCTTCCCTCAATGGCTTTGCTTTTGGAAGACAGCTGAGAAAGTCACATATAGTGACCATGTGACCCCGGAACACTACAACCATCACAAATACATGCCAATTGCCAAGTGTCTGAATTTTGATTATATGACCATGTGGATATTGCAAGTGGTAAGTGCAAGAACCGGCCATAAATATATTTTTTTTCAGTTGTAAGATTGAATGGTCGCTAAATGAATGTTTGTAAATTAAGGACTAACTGTATAAATGGTCACAAGATTGTAACAATAGTTCCTTCTGGGACAAATCCCTGAGAAAGGCCTGGCTTGGCCTAGAGCCAAAAAGAAACGGAAGAATGGTTTGATAGGTGGGGAATACCAATATAACTTCCTTGAGTATAGAAAGCTAGCATTTCAAGGAAAAATGCTACTTCAGTGTGCTAAAAATTATTATATGAAGAGAAGTTTGTTTCTTCTATAAAGAGGGGCATTCTAAAAAAAATGACTCCATAATCATATTTACAGTTGCAAGTGGTACAATCCAGCATCCCATCAATCTACTTACATGAGTATGAACTCCTTAAACCAATATCCTGCAGTTACCCAGATACAAACTACCGTACTTTTTTCACAGGTGAGTCTATACTGATGATTGAACCCAGTTCCACATGTGAAAACAGCTTCTGCGCAAATACAGAAACATTTTTCTGCATCTCCCTGCTAACTTGATTTCTCTCTTCCATCTCATTCCTTAGCCATATTTGGAGAAAAGTTACATCAGTCTGACAATTTCCTTTCTTCCTCTTGGAATGCCACACAATCTCTGCAATTTTTCCTACAATTTGAAAATATACGAACTAGACTATTACAGCTGAGTGTTGTGGTTTTAAGATCTACATGTTTGTAAATGGAATTGGGAAATGTAGAAATGTTTTGGATCAAGCTCCATCAGTATGATGTTCTGTATCAGGATATTGAAGAATCTGTTGTGCAGAACATCAACAAGTCATGAGTTGGTCAGTCTGCTATATCAAAGCTTTTCAACCAGTGGTACGGGTCCCACCTGTGGTACATTGGCACCTGGCAGGTGGTACACGACCATCCTAGAAAAGTGGTAGCAGGGGAGGAGAATGAGCTGAACCAATGGCAGCACTGCACAAGCCTGAGCCAGAGATGGCTGGAGCTGCAGGGCTGTCAGGGCTTAGCGGAAGCACCAGGATCAGTGCCACTTTCCAGCTGATCGGCGCTTCTTTGGGACTGTCAGGTCTCAGTGGAAGCGCCAGGATCAGCGCCAGTCTCCAGCTGGAGCTTGGTGCTGATCCTGATGCTTCTGCTGAGCCCAGAAGAAGCGCCGATCAGCTGGAATATTGCAGCATCTCCAGGGTCTTGTGATTTACATTCAGATGCTTGGCAACTGATTCATATTTATGATGGTCACAATGTCCCGGGGTCATGTGAAGTGACCAAAACCTGCTGCAACCACCCAGCAAGCGGGGGGAATAAAAACCAAAGAGCCCCCTCCCCACCCCCACTGCCAATCCTCAACAGAAATGCTCACAACAATGAAAACTTCGGAAAGGAGGAAGAGCGCTGCTGGGTGGGCAAGCAGGTGTCTTGCTTGGCTGTGGCTTGGGGGGCACTTTTTTCAGTGCCATTGTAACTTCGAACAGTCACTAAGCAAACTGTTGTAAGTCGAGGACTACCTGTACTTTATCACTTTTTTCCTTTTTGGGGGGGGTCATCAAGTTTTTAACACCTTGCTAGGTGACTGGTGGTACTCGGATGTTGCCATATCCTAAAAGTGGTACAATGGGTGAAAAGGTTGAAAAGCCCTGTGCTATATCATTCCACTAGATAATTACTTTTCATAACCTGTTAAAGAAGCCAGGACTTCTCAGTTTTTTTATAAATATTATTTAAAAGACTTCAAAAAAGACATCAATATCTTAGGGGTTTTTTTATAAGAAAGATTTCTTCTTTCACAAAGCAGCAGATAAATAAATTGGCTGCAACATATGCTGGACCACAGCATCAATCATCCAATCCTTTAATAATCTGAATATTCTAGCTTCCTTTTAAAATGGGTAGGGTGGGGTGAAAAGAATAGCAATTTTAACAAGAATTCAAAAATGAATTACCATGTGTCTTGCCAACTCCACATCCATCTAAGTTGGATCATTTTTCTAGTCAATTAATCTCCATTTTGATCTTACAGGGCTGTAACTTTAAAAATGATAATATGGCATTCTAGAATCTAGCAGTTTTCTTCGGCTGGATGCACAAACCATAGTTTGTTTTAACATGAGTTTGTTGGATCAGCTTAGGTGGCTATTTTTTTTTCTTCCATTCAATCATTTCAAATTCTCAGACTGCCTGGACAAGTCCCTGCAGTTTTCTTGACAAGATTTTCAGAAGTGTTTTGCCATTGTGGTGATGTAGTGGTTAGAATGCAGTATTGCAGGCTAATTCTGCTGACTGCGACTGCCAGCAGTTTGGCAGTTCGATTCCCACTGGCTCAAGGTTGACTCAGCCTTCCATCCTTCCGAGGTCAGTAAAATGAGAACCCAGATTGTTGGGGTGCAGGCAGCACATGAAACCACACCCCTCTGGTTCGCGGGAAAACCTCTCTCCACGGACCCGGTCCTTGGTGCCCAAAAGGTTGGGGATATATAGCAACAAAAACAAACAGTAAAACAAAAAAACCCCAACATCAATCCATATAGCAGCCTGTCACTCAAAGAAAGAGAGAAATAGGATAGGTATTGCCTAGATACACTTTGTTGACATCTCCTCAGAAAAGGCTTGGGGGAAGGGATGAACCAAAGCCTATAGAGCTACACATGCTACCACACATGCACACATTGTGTAAACCCATAAGTTAGGATTTAAAAACTCTAATAGTTGTGTTCCAAATTATGCAAGTTACAGTGTAACAAACCACATTATGCTTAAAGTCAAAGTGCAAAGGCACAGCAGAGGAAAAACTCTTATGGGGAAATGGGCAAGTTAGCTAATTTCAGGTTCTCTCAGTAGGGCGAATAAGATGAAAAATGAGAGAGAGCCAGAAGGCAGGACAAATATGGAATTGTTGGTATCCTGGCTACATTCATAAGACAGACTACACTAAGGCGCAATTTGACCCTCTATTTTCTTTTGAGTTCAGATGGATCACAGAGATGACTCTGAAGAAGATATGTGGAAACCATTGGCAAAATATGAACATAACCTAAGAAACCAGAAAGCACGAGAAAGAAACTCAAAACTGTGTGTCTTGACTCTGTTTGGTATAAGAGGGAGGGATGGAGAAAAAAAAAAGATTCTGTTGGTGTATCCTAAACCAATAAAGCTGAGTTCAAGTATTTCTTGTAGTATATGTTTCCTCACCTGGCCTTCTTTGAGGATCTGACAGATTGCCATAGACAAAGGTCAAAGTGCACTGGTTGGTTCATCATGTTATGTGAATCCTGAAGGGAGGTTCATTCTGAAATTCATTCTCTCTTCTGGCCTCTCTTTCTTCTATTTCCATTTCCATTTTCATTGCATATGGGCACGGAAAGAAATGAAACACAGGCAGCAAGGAGAAGCCATGTGCCATGACTCGTGGTCCAATATGAGTTTAACTTATTTTTTTTTAAATAAAATAAAATAAAAGTCAAATCTCCTTTGAGCGGAGCTCAAGATCTGGTGATTTTATCCAGACATATCCAGTTAGCTGTCTTGGGAACTGTGCAGAAATGGGAGAGCACTGCATTCTTTCAAGATGCCTTTTGGACTTTGTAGCCAGCACTTAGATTTTGGCTGTTTGGTGGTCATTCCAGCATTATCCAGAACAATGGCTCCTCCAGTCTGATTAACAAAACTATGAAAACAAAAACCTGTTGAGTGTTGACAGGCAAGTCATATGAAACTGCCAGAATCTGTTTCAAAAAGGTTGCAAATCTACAAATATGGTTGCTTCCTTAGTTGTGTTGCCTGATGTTGGCCAGTGAGGATGAAGCTAAGCTAAAATAGCATTAAATGGGGCTTAGCATGTTGCTAAGGAATGTTCCTTGAGTGTGGCTCTTCTCAACAAGACACACCATGATATTCCTAATCAATTCTCAATTTTCTCCTTTATCCTTAACCCTTTTTTAAATATAGGTTGCAGATTAATGTATCTTTTCTATAGTAGAACAGGAATTTGGAAAAACCCTACAGATTGAAAAAATAAAGAGACCACACTCAAGAAGATATGAGGAAGAGAAATTGGCCAAGGTGCAGGGAACAGCTATGTATGCCTAGAACACTGAACCCCAAAGTAAGCCTACCTTTTTCATCCAAGCATATTGCTGGAATTCATGCTATTTGGTTAATTTAGTGTTCACCAGATCCTGCAAAGCCAGATTACTTTTACAACATGCTTAGTTAACTCCTGGAAAGCATGTTTTGTGAACAAAGCAAAAGAATGATGGCTTAGCTGAAGAAAAAAACATAAGGTTCATACAGAGCTAGTTTCAAGATAACTACAATCACAAATTCTCCAATCACAAGATTTGGAAGCTATGTTGGCAGGAAATATGGGAATTATATTCTAATTCATTTAAATCACCAGGATGGAAAAAAATTACAGGACAACACCATTATGTATTCTCATTTTATTGTATGTGTAAATAATACACGATATTTGTTCTGTCTCTCTCTGTGTGTATATGTGTGTAAAAATTTAGAGACCACCCATCTCACTCTCAAGATGACATCTTTACAGATACAGCAGCAGCAGTGAAGGGCTCTTTGAATCTACTTCTGTGGCACACAGTGGCTAACCAAATATATATTCAGAAATCACACATTAGGTGGGCTAGTATAGTTGTTTTGCACTATTACTCAATTGATTGACTGACCAGCTGATTATGTACCATCGAATCTTAGTGAACTGATAGATAGATTTTCTGCAGGACGATCTGTCCCAATTTGATTGATCATTCTCAAACAGTTGGCATTTAAAATTTGGTGCTAGCAATTCAAGAGATATTATACAGCTATAAAGACTAATAGCCATTGCTAGTCTATAGTTCTATAGTTTAACCAGCATTTCTCTTAAGTGGTGCCTAGCATTCCCCATGATGGCAGATCACAGTTGGAGATGTTTTTATGATTTGGATTGGCAAAATATAGAGATTTTGGGGGGGGAAAGTCCTGGATTCACATTTAGCTCGAATCAATTTTATTATCTGCCTTTGATGTTTTGATTGTGAGCTGATCAAGTTAAGGCCAGATTCCTAACTGGCTGAGGAATACAAATTAAGAAGAGTTGAATGGAATGTATCCAAGCTAGGAGATAGTAGGGTCTACATCACATTGCTTTTTCTTTCTTATCACATCTGTTTTTTTTCCTAATTTAAATTCCTGATTTAAAGCATTAGATTCATTCACATCTCTCTCTCTCATTATTTTTTTTCTGTAAATATATCAGAGAAAAAGCTGTTATAAATTACTATTTTAAATTCTTTCTTTTGACCTTGGTTCAGGTAGACCTTGACTTACAACCACAAAATGTCCATTGCTAAGCAAGAGAGTTGTTAAGTAAGTTTTTCCCCAATTTTGGTCTTTCTTGCCACAGTTGTTAAGTGAATAACTGAAGTTGTTAAGTTAGCAACACTGTTGTTGAATGACTCTGGCTTCCCCATTGACTTTGCTTGTCAGAAGATCACAAAAGGTGATCATGTGACACCAGGACACTGCAACCATCTTAGATACATGCCAGTTGCCTAGCATCTGAATTTTGATCACGTGACCACAAAGGTGCTATAATGATCATGTGAAAAATGGTCATAAATCATTTTGTTCTGTGTTGTTGTAGCTGTGAATGGTCACTAAATGAATGGTTGTAAGTCAAAGACTATCTGAACTTCATGGTCTTGCTGAAGGTTTGTGTTGCCTTGCTTTTTGCAAATGGCATCACAATTATAATTAGTTACAACTGCACTGTTGTAATTCAATGATTATTTTATTTATTGAGCTTAGTTTTACAAGGAAGAAGAGCAAATGTACAGGAAGGTTGTGAGTCAGCACTAGGATGATGAATGACAAAATGGAATGAAAATGAGAAGTTGATAGATGAATCTCTGGAATGAAGAACTTGGGAATGGATCTCATCATTTCAAAAGAGAACATAATATTAGTGGAGGCATGATTTATTCAAGTGTTTTGGGAATGGCTGCTTATTGGTGAATTTATCAAACTGGCTGAAATTTAACACTAATTCATAAGCTGTCACATCGCTGCTTTTTCCCAAGGAACTATAGCCTTAGAGTTTGTTGAAGGAAAAATGCTTTAAGATACCCCAATGTTTTTTTTTCTCCCTGCAGAATGAAAGCATTCCATCTATGTGTAGAGTAACAGAAAGACTCCAGAGCACTCGCCTCATGACTGGAATTGTATCTTTACAGAAAGGGAATCACATCTCAGAACTGAAGCTGCCTCAGATCATGAAGAAAAAGGTAGAGAGGCTTTTTTTAATGGTTGGGTTCACACAACATACTAAACGCAAATTAAATAAACCAGTGCATTCAACCTGTGTCTCTTAATTGGATGAGCAATCTGATCAATCACAAAGAAAAGGAGACATATGTTGATAATTACTTGAAAATCAAACATAATCTCATATTTAGGTGAATCCTAAAAGATAAAATCTTTCGGATACTGAAGGCAATCAGAAAGGCTGGATACAGGAAAGCTCAGAAAGGAATCATACTATTGGACTTTTTTTTTTGTTTCTTTATCTATAATCATTCCATATACAGAAATAATTATTGAGGAAGAGAAGCCACTTGTCACTTTGGAAAAATCAAGTAGAATAATGATAAAACCCCAACCAATGGAAGCCTGCCTCCTCCTCCTCCTCCTCCTCCTCCTCCTCTTTTAATCCTTCCTCTCTCTGCTTGGCAGATTTGTTTCCCTGCAAGGGGGGGGGGCATAGTGAGAGGGGCAGCTCTGCAGATTTGCCTGCAGCAACCTTACCAACATAGAGCACGCCTTCCTTGGTCTTCTCGGCTGCTACTGCTACCCCTTCCTTGGTCTTCTCTGCTGCAGCAACAACCCCTTCCTTTGCCTTCGACAAGCCCTTCATAAACACATCCATCCCGGCACTGAGCTCTGCATGGAGAGAAGACATGGGGTGGAATGGAAGATGGCTTCAGCAAAGGGTGCTGCTGCTCCCAGATTATCGGGGATGGGGGGGGGAGTCAGGCTTTAAAGAGATTGGGAGTAGCTCAGGCTATATACTTCACAGCACAGTAGTCACAAAAATACCTTGTTCATAATCTTCAGCAGTTATCTCATTGCAAGCACTGCTTTCCTGCCAGGGAAGTGTGCTGGAACAGACAGGAGACTGTCTCTCTTGGGTCTCCAAATGAGGAGCGGAAGGTGGGGATGTCTGGGCACCTCCATAGCCATTGTTGGAGTCCAGGTTGGTCCCTCGGGGAAGGGTAACCTTCGTCTCCCCCCCCCCAATTCAACAAGTCTGGTGATAGTTATTACTGCTGCAACAGCTGGTCCCCCTCGTCCTGGCCTGCCACCCTAGATCTGGCCTACCTCGCCTGACTCAGGGGTTGCAGCCGCGGGGGGCGGAAAGCAACCCCTTTGGAGCCCCGTTCCTCAAAAGCATCGCTCACGACCACGGAGAGCGCGCGCAGGCGAGGATGCTTTTTCACCCACGAAGAAGGCGGCGAAAACGAGGGTGACTCCGCGTCCTTGAAACCAGAGGAGGAAACGGGGAGAGTCAAGGGAATGGCCGTAGATTTCTGGTGGAAAAGAATCCCCGAGACCACGAGCCATCTCCTTTCCCCCCCCCCCCACCTATCAAGTCCTGCTCCGCTTTCCAAAGGAAGCGGAGGACAGGCTACGCTCGCCGGAGAGCGGTTGCAACCCTGCGCAGACCGAGGGCTTCACCTTCAGGGCGAGCGTTACGATCGACCTGCTGTTTCCCCGCCCCCCCCCCATCCTTGCCTCCCGTCCAAGCGGACGCTCCAGGCTCTTTGGGGGAAGGAAGCCTGCCGAGGCGCCACTCACCTGCGATCGGTGATTGCGCTGGACTCGGCTGCTTATCTACCGGAGGGTTCAGATCATTCCGGGCCAGAGCGGGTTGACGGGCGGGGCTGTTGGCGGCGCGGTGCAGCGGGGGAGTCAGGGCAGCTCTGCCATGGAGCAGCTGGTGGGGTGGGGAGGAGGCGGAGGAGAGGAGGCGGAGAGGAGCGAGCGGACGAAAGACGGAGCCTCCGTGGCTACCGCTGCTGAATATTGCAATGAGCCGCCGTCTCCCTATACCCGCCGGCGAGGGGATTTCATCATAGCACGCAATCTGGGCTCTCCGCCCCTCGGTCCTGCCCAGATGCAGCAGCAGCAAGATCCCACCCCCACCCCCCACCCCCCGGCCTACCTTACGGCCCGGTGACTTGGCCCCGGGGATCGAAAAGAAGGCACCAGACCTTCCTGCCCCTTCGCTGAGAAGGAGCTCGAGCAATGAGAAGAGAAGAGCCGAGGGGTGGGGCACCGTGGAGAGGTTAGCGGGGTGGGTGGCGGCTCTTAGATACCGCGTAGAGGGAGGAGGCAGACCCTAAGCTCAGAAGGCAGCCGCGGGATGCCAAACCACAGGCCTTGTCTTGGGTGTCAAAATATGCATTGATTTAGCTCAGAAGGAGCTTTTAGAAAGTGGCCTGGTCAAGGCAGCCTTTTTTCTAGGCTCTGAACCTAAGTAGATTCTAGTCTGGCTAAGAAGCCGTAGGTTAGTCTGGACTGAAAAGCTGCCCTGCCACTTGGAAGAAGGCGAGAGTAAATAGTTGACGGAGGCAGGTGGCATAGTTAAGTCTACATAGGCTTCAGGAGGCGGTTGACCTTCAGGATGGAAAAAAAATTCCTTCCTTGGCATCTGATTGGCCTATTGGAACAAGCAAATTGTGTCAGCAGCTGGAACGCTGGCCTCATATAAAGATCTTTCATAATGCAACCTGAAAAGTCACGTTGATTTTCAAAGGATTTACTAAGTAAAAATGTAAATAGCTGGATATATATGTATATATGCTTATGCACGGGAGACAAATTCCTTGTGTGTCCAATCACGCCTGGGCAATATTCTATTCTATTCTATTCTATTCTATTCTATTCTATTCTATTCTATTCTATTCTATTCTATTCTATTCTACATATATACATACATATTAATATTTATATATATATGATGAAGTGCCATAAAGTTGGTTTTAACTCATAGCAACCACATAAGTAGACTTTCTCCATCACACTCTGACCCTGATCCTTCTGGACTTCCAACAGTGCACCTATTGATGCTGTAACTAAGTCCATTCATCTTGCTTCTGATCATCCTCTTCTCTTTCTCAGCATTACAGCTTTCTTCACAGAGCTGGGTCTTCATATAATGTGTCCAAAGTAAGAAAAGTTATGGTTGTTGTTTTTATCTTGGATGCTGATTATCTATTCATTTTGATGTTTTGTTGGTTTTCTGCTGTTTCTTGTTTGTTTGCTGTTCACAGCCACTTGTTTGAGATAAATAAATCGAATATAAATAAATAGATCTGAAGATAATGATCCCATTTGACAAATTAATACAAACTTTAGATTTAATGTAAGAATGTTGCTAAATTTAAAAATCTTGTAATAATCTGGGGTCAATTTTAGATAGTTAAACCAATAACCTGGGTCAATACAGAAAGATTGGCATCTGTCAGTGAAACAGATCCTTCTCTTCCTCCACCTTCCTGTAGATTGGCTCTGGGGGTTAGAGAGACTATCTTGATAGGATTTGCAACACATGAAAATAAACACAAGAGGAAGGAGAACACAGATTTTGAACTGCTTAGAGGTATACTGAATGTATCACTATTTAAATATGTATGTGTTTGTGAGTGTGGAGGCCGGCTCTTACCAGGATGGAAACAAATATTACTCCATTCCCAAAACAAAAGGCAGGTGGAAGCCATCCCTCTGATCCCCCCCAAATCTCAATAATTTAAATCTGTTATACTAGTGATAGCGAACCTTTTAGGGACCGAGTGCCCAAAAACTGCCCCCCTGCCCCCGCTCCACCTCCCGTCCTGCCTGCTCCGCCTCTGCCTGCCCCTTGCCCTGCCCGCTCGCAGGACCACGCACTATCCCCATGGCCCGCTGCAGCAGATCACCCAGGCAGCCCTGCAGTGCCATGACAGCCACGCCCTCTGCCTACACTCCGCAGCATCATCTGCATACTATGAGGCACGAGGGTGGAGTCTTGTCCATGCTGCCTAGATATGTCCTTGGCTGTGCTGCTCTGTGCAGGCCGCGCGTGGGGGCAACTCTCCTCCAAGGGGGCTGCTGGTGAGGAGGGGGCCGTGGGGAGAGGCGGGGCTGGGGCAATGGTGCGTGTGCCCACAGAGAGGGCTCCAAGTGCCGCCTCTGGCATGCGTGCCATAGGTTCGCCACCACTGTGTTATACCATGCAGGGGGGAGAAAAAAAACTAAATACAGTAAATAAATAAACTTGGATTTCACTATAAATAAGGTTTGCACGTAACACATAGCAGTCACTGGAATTCTTTCATAGTGCCTTCAGATCTAGAGTTGGTGAAAGTTACCTTACATTAGGTATACATATATGTATATTCAAATAAAAATATAAGGACATAATATCCAGAAACTACATTTAGTAACTTTTTTTTTAAAAAAGGGCAATTTATATAGTTATAACTTTATGTAAAATTTAAAAGATTATACTTCACTGAGTAGATGTAATATAATAGATTTGTAGGAGAACATTTTCTAATAAATAAATTACATAATTCATGCATTTTGATAGTTGTTCTGCCTTTGCTCTACATTATGTATTTGTACCATATTGGATTGCAGATGACATGATTGACAGGAGAATGGGTTAGCATTCCATGGAGAAAAATGTTGAAAACAAGTTAATGCTGAGTCTCCATCTGTAGGGAAAAATTTACTTCTTGAGTTACAAGAAGCAGACATTACTATTAGGGGGTTTGCATTGCTTTTTCTCCTGAATAAACTGAGATTAGATCATGGATCACCTGAATGAATACAAATGTCAATGAATATAGAGAAACATATAAGACTTTCAAATGAAGGACACAGGAATGGGACATTATTCTAGGAATAAAAAATTAAATTCATGAAAAATTTTGGGGTTTTGCGTCCAATTGGGGCAATGTACGATGTGTGAAAGAACTGCAAGTTCATGGAAAATGTACACAAATAAGTCTTAGTCCTAACAATTGCAATGCTATCATGCTGGCTTAGAATGGCCAAAGCTCTTCTCTGCTTGCTCAGACATCCATCTGGGTGGTTGTTATTATAAAGATTTCTGAAACAAGATACATATTGTGAGCTCTTTGAAAAACCTGTATATTGATTTCTGTTCCACTCTGGAGTGGTGAAGCTAGGATAGATGCATTGCATATTCTTAAAGGTAGCTCTGTTTCATCAGTCTGAATGTATGAATTCCAGAAGTTTGGAGATAATAATAACACCTCTTCTGAATCTCCAGTTACCACTGTTTGGCTACTTTTAAATAAAGCAGATGTTTTGGAGAAATGACCCTGTTGGGGAGGGGTTCTTGCTCTCCATTTTGACCCAAAAAAGAAATAGTTTGTTTCTGGACAGGTAGGAAAGAGCTGCAGACAGTATAGTGAGGGACCAACATGCTTGACTATGAGGACAGGAATTTAAAACGAAAGCAACTTATTAAGTATATGGGTGGGCAGATACATCAAACACCACCCCAAGCATAGTATTGTTGTCTGCCTGAGCAAAAGAGATGTGAGCCATTAAGCTGTTGAATGTTGATTTATCCATAAAGGTATTCAGCAAATTGATTAAGAGACCTATATCTACCCTGACTTGGAATATTCAAAGAATTTTTAGAAGGAGGGTAAAATTTACCCCACAATTGTTTTTATTAGGTATTGTTACTGACTGTGATATTAAAGAGACTATATTGATGTTAAATTTAATTACAGCCGCAAGGCTGCTGGTAGGGCAATGTTGGAAGAAGGAATCTCTGCCTACTTTGCAAGAGTGGTTTTTTAAAGTCTCTTACTTGGCGGAAATGGCAAAGATTTTGGCTTTCTTGAAGGATCAATCGCAGGAGAAGTATTTTGCGGTATGGAAAAAATGGATAGATTTTATACAATATAAGTTGGATATTAAAAATACTATTTAGCTTTTCAATAACTTATATTTAAAATTTAAAATATTTTATAGATTTTATTCTTTTTTATTATTTTCATTTTTTATTTTTATTATACTTTCTTTTATCTTTTTTTTCTTATTCTTTATTCTTTTTTCTTTTAAGTAATTCTTTTTTGGTAGTTATGTTTTCTTATATATATATTATTGTTAATTATCTTATAATTTGTTTAATTAATGTATTTAGTATTTAGATTTATTTATGGTTTATACTTTCTTTTAGATTATTTGAAGAAATTTTAATTAAGCCTATGTTCAGCTCTAGGAAGGTCGGGGGAGGGAATGGGAGGGTTGGGGAGGTTTGGGGATGGGTTGTTTTGTTTTTGTAAAATTTTAAAAACTTAATAAATATTTATAATAAAAAAAAAGAGAGACCTATATCTACCCTGACTTATTCACAGCAAACATGTTAGAAATGGGCTGTCTTGGGAGGATCATTTTCTTTTCTGGACATTTTGCTCTCTCTCTCTCTCTCTCTCTCTCTCTCTCTCCCTCCCTCCCTCCCTCCCTCCCTCCCTCCCTCTCTCTCTCTCTCTCTCTCTCTCTCTCTCAGATCTGCTCTTTCTACTGCCTTTGTTAAAAATATAATTTAAACTTCCATTTTCATTCGTCTCAGGATGTTATAGCAGTGTTTCTGAATCTTGGCAGCCAGCTTGAGAAACATTGGGCTATAGCAATGATTTATTTTCTGTCCCATCATGATGTTTGCGCTTCCAGGGTGTTCATATCTTCAGATGGATTCCTGTTTTGCTCCTGCAACAACTTTAAGTTCCAAGCATCTACAATTTAAGGTTTCTTCTTCATTGATCTGTATAGTCTTTTCTTACTATCTTTTTCCCATCATTCCTATATATCTGAAAGCTTTATCTACGTTTCTGATTTGCTCTGTGTTACATAATTCTGTGTCCTTTCTTTTCTATACGTTAAGCTGACTTCTCCATCTCAAATATCTCCTGGGGTGTTTATTTGAGAAAGCTTGCATGAATCTCAATGTTACTGCATTTTATGTCACTGATTCAGTTTCAGTTCCAAATCAGCTACTCTGCATTCTCTCTGTATAGGCTTGTCAGGGATCACCTGTAATAATATCCCTGTGTTTCCTTAACTATAATTTGTTTAATAAGTTTAAGTGCCTGGATTGATGAAGCATGATGGCGCAGTGGTTACAATGCAGTATTGCAGGCTAACTCTGCTGACTGCCATCAGTTTGATCCTGACCTGCTCAAGGTTGACTCAGCCTTCCATCTTTCTGAGGTTGGTAAAATGAGGACCCAGGTTGTTGGGGGCAATATGCTGACACTTAGAGAGGGCTGTAAAGCACTATGAAGTGGCATATAAGTTTAAGTGCTATTGCTATTGATGCAAAACACTCTAAAGCAGGGGTGTCAAACTGCCAGCCCATGGGCCGGACATGTCACGCGGAAGCTGCACCCACCCCATTGCCAGCAATGGCAAAACTGTCCCGATACATTGCGTGATGTCACGTGACGTTGCGAGTTTGACATGTCTGCTCTAAAGTCATAAATATAATTACGAAACACAATGCCAATTTCACACAACATGCCAAACGAAATCATAGCATAGCTTAACACAGTGTATGAATCTAATCATTGTAGTTAAGAGCTGGTTCTCAAAAGATTAGAAGAAATCAACCTAAAGCTACATTTGTTAGTTATGAAAACAAAAGAAAGTAGAAACTTTTTAAAAATTATTTCCTGCTGTATAAACAAATGACAATAAAGCCTTATACTTTTAAAGTTATTTCTGTATATTAAATTTATCAGTGAAAAGTTTGGGTTATTTGGAATTTGACAGCCTTTGAAATTTTTTTGCTTTTTCTGTATTTTTGAAATCAGGGTTGCACTTTTTTCCTGGCAAGAAATACATGTGTGTGTGTGTACGTGTGAATGTGTGTGTGTGTGTAAAGAAAGATGCAAGACATGCAGGAAATGAATGAAGCTTATCCTTTCTGCTAGCTGAATTATTGCCTTCATGCAGTTTATAAATAATTTCAAACACCCTACCCATATAAAAGAGATGACAAATCAAAACACTAAACACTGTTTTTCAAGTGTATATTTCTATTTATTATATTCTATTTAAATATATTTATATATAAATATAAATATTATATATTTCTTTTCAGAAACTTGAATATCAGATTAATTAGTTCACTGCTGGATTTTATTGATTGCATAGTTGAAAGGTCTAGTTTATTTTGGAAAACTATTAACTGTTTATTTGTTATGTATTTATTTACATTTTTTTATTCTACCTTTACTACTTTATAAGTAACTCAAGGCAGTGAACATAATTAATACTCCTTCCTCCACCTATTTTCCTCACAACAACAATCATGTGAGGTAAGCTGAACTGAGAGAGAGCAAATGTCCTAAGCCAGTGGTGGCGAACCTGTGGCACGGGTGCCAGAGGTGGCATTCGGAGCCTTCTGTGTGGGCACACGTGTCGTTGCCCCAGCTTTGCCTACCCTCGCGACCCCCTCCTCACCAGCAGCCCCCCTGGAGGAGAGTCACCCCCGAGCGTGGCCCATGTGGAACAGCGCAGCCAAGGACATGGCAGCCAGGCAGCATAGACAATACTCTGCCCTCACGCCCCAACGCGCACAGTTGATGCTGCGGGGCATGGGCAGAGACCGTGGCCGCCATGGCATTGCTGGGCTGCCTGGGCGATCTGTGGTGGGCCCTGGAGGCGGTGAGTGGCCCTGCGCGCAGGCAGGGTGAGGTGGAATGGGGGTGGGGGAGCGGGTGCAGTGGGGGTGGGGCCAGTTTTTGGGCACTCGGTCTCTTAAAGGTTTGCCATCACTGTCCTAAGCTCTTCCTAGGTACAGCATCCAGTTATCTTGCCCTGTCTTGGTGTGGGTTGGGCCCAGACAGAATGAGCAGACAAGGACAGGCTGATAGATGACAACTGGCAACATGATGTTCAAGAGCCTCAGTGGTGGAATTCAGATATGTGAACAACCGGTTCTCTGTGTGGATGCCGCTTTCTGAAGTCCATTCTGGGCCTGTGCAACAAAATTAGCTATCAGTTCTACTGAATTGGTGCAAACTGGCTGAATCCCATCACTGAAGAGCCTCCTAAAACCTTGATGGAATCTGGTGTAATTTGACTTGAAAAAGTAACCTGTTCTTCAAATGCTAGCCTCTTTTAAAAAATAAACCCACATCCATTTTCTATTCTACAATTGCTGTTGTTCAGATTCCTCTTGTTTTCAGTTTTACAGTGACTCTCCCTCCCACTGCCCAGATCTCTATTTTGTTTTTGTTCTAATTTTGTCATAAATAAATTGACTCAGGTCCTTTAACATTAAAGGCATTCTAACGGCCTTGTTTTGCCCTGCATGTCATGCTCCACCCAATAAAGGAAGTTATCAGATTCTACAAATGACATGCACTCAACTCTCTTCTCTTTCAAAGAAGAGCCTGTCTGGTTTGGGGATTTAAAGAGGTTCTCAAAATACCTTCTAAGTAAAAAGAATTGGAAAAAAAATATTGTGTAAATCATGGCAGCAGCAATGGTAGGTAATACCGAATTTAATTATTTTTGCTGAGCTTTTTCTGTCTCCTTTTTTCTTGAGTTGCAAGCTGCAGAGATAGTATTCACAAAAATAAGGTGACCAACCGTCCTCCTTTAGGGAGGACAGTCCTCCTTTTGTAAGTTCTGTCCTCCTTCAAAAAGTGTCCTCCTACATCTCCTCCTTTTCAATATTTAAAGACTAATCTGCAGGGCTTATTTTTTTCTCATAGAATGCTCAGAACTGCACCTTTTTTTAATGTTTTTTTTTTCAACTTTTGCCTGAGTTGTGCTACTCTCACTATTGGCTTTCGAAAGCCAATAGGAATTGCTGCTGAGCGCGCCAAAACACTCGGCTGGCAAACTTTGCACATGCAAGTTGTCTGTATTATTGTTGCAATGAATAAAATGTTTCTTTTATTTATGATATTTTTTCTTCAATTTATTTGTGTCCTCCTTTTCATTGTAAAAAAGTTGGTCACCTTAACAAAAATGGAGTGTTAATTTTTCCATTCCATGTTTAACTTCTCAAGAACACATTTTGGTTGGGGAGCTAGGCTGATTCATACATTGGAAGTGAAGTTTTGGTTTGTATCATGCAGGACTTCAATTGAATGCAATGGGATACAGTATACTTCCAAGCAAGTACACATAGTAAACTCTTCTAACCTGGCTTATATTCCAAATTCTGATCTTACACAGCCTAGATAAATCGGAAGACCTACATTATATGGCCTAAACTGCATAGAAAGCTTTCCTGTACCTTTAAGTATAACAAAATACTCTGCAAGTTGGGAAATCTTATTTCTTGTTACTGTAATGGCGATAGTAGGCCTACTAAAGGTGCTGAATCTATGCTAGGAGAACAAATAAATTGTGTCTACCATGATTCTACAACACTAAATGGAGAAGACTGAAGGAACAGGAATATAAAGTTTCAGCTTATGAAAACAATTCTCAAGCTGTTGCTTGAAGAAAACAGAAGGAGGCCCAAGATAACTTGCCTAAACTAGCTAAGTTTAGCTAGTTTAGCTCATTGGGCAGTAAGTTTTCCTTCATAGCTCTATTTACTCTCCTTAGCTCTTTAAACAAAACCTGCAAAGTCTAACAACGTCAGCTTTCTTCTCTGCTTGCCTTGGGGATTGTTATGTAAAATGAACATGGCACTGTTTGTTTTCCTGTTACTTTGACTAAAGATTTGGAAAAAGTTGGACATTTGGCAGCTTGTAATGTTGCTAATAGAGTTTAGCCAAAAATTGCCTTGGTTTATTCACGCTGTTTCCTGTCCTTTGAGATGGTGGCTCAGTCTTTTCCAGGAGATGTTTCATGTTGCAGGAACTAGGTCTGTTTGGGATCATGAATACATGAAACTATAGAGCAGTTTTTCCTTGTGGCTGGAACAGGTCTTGGGGGGGGGGGAAATCTTAGTATACTTGGGATATGAAACTTTCTAAACTTTGAGAGATATTTTGCTTCTCCCATTCCGGAGAAAAGGCACATAGATAAGTTTTGTCTATTAATGCTGTATGTCCAGATAAAAGCTTTCTAGTTTTGCATTTGCTCTTGAGAAAGAACATGGACCTGAAATATATGGGCTTCTCAATTTCTGAAAAGCCTATGGGGTTTTATTTAATCTGTAATGTCTTATTGCTTCAGGGTTCATCATCTTTAGCCTATGTTATTGTTTAGCCAATAAAGACTTCAGGAAAAAATGAGTGTCCTGTCAATTGCTATAGCATTGTCCCTTTGTTCAAACGTTAGGCAAGCACACATGAAGAACATCAGAAGCACAAGACTAAGGGAGGAGAGACAGTTATGGAGCACATCACCAAGCATCCGCTACAGAACAGGTATTAGCAGTAAAATGGGGCACACCATTTTATTTTATTATGTCCAATGTCCTGATCTTGGGCTTCAATATTCTTTTTTCTTACCTGTCATTCCTTTTATGAACTATAAATGTCCTGAACACATATATCTACCGTATATGCCGGCGTATAAGACGACTTCCGGAAGCGCTAAACTTGGCGCCAAAGACGGGGGTCGTCTTATACGCCGAGTTGTCTTATACGCCGGAAATACTGGTAGTTTCTGGCGTATAAGACGACGTTCTAGGAATGCGGCTTGGCGATAAAGACGGGGGTCATCTTATATGCCGGGTCGCCTAATACGCTGGCATATACGGTAAATGTCAGAAATATTTGGTGGTTTGTTCTCAAAGAGCAGTTAAGAAACTTATGTGCATCTGCAGATTTTATACATATCACATAGGAAAATACTTTCAGCTTATGGATATATATTAACTGTCTTCGGTCTACTTTCTCTTATTAGTAGGAATCACATTCTTCAAGTAATATATTTGTTCATTATCAAATGATTAAGATCATCCAACTTTCATTTTTATAGTTTTTTTGCAAGAAAAGGAGAAAAGGCGAAAAGCCTGATTTTTTTTTTCAGGTATTCTAGAATGAAAATTTAGTATGTATTGGCTACAAATATCAGTTCTGATTACACTTAGACTGAGCTGAGCACTTATTGGTTCCATAAGATAAGCCTTAAGAAGCATGAGGATAATTTGGCTTAGCTTTTAAAGACCATATCCCTGACCTTGTTCTGGTTTAGTAACTTCACTGTACCTTCCTTTAATTCATAGGTGGGCCTTATGGTTCTTCAAAAATGACAAGAGCAAAACCTGGCAAAATAACTTGCGGCTTGTTACCAAGTTTGATACTGTGGAAGACTTCTGGGCGTGAGTGTTTCCTTATCCCCTTCCGCGCACATTAATATTTCAATCATACAATCCCAAAGAAATAATATGATTGTAGGTTACATCATTTAGCACGTGGATTAAACAGCAGTATGTTCACATTGGTCAGAGGAAAAATATAGAAGATTCTGGAGAACTTCTGTATAAATTATTAATAATACAAATGCCATTTGCTATTTTTTCCTTCACTGGTAACAAATATGGGAGCTTGTTAGAATATAATTTACTGATATAGAGTAGGATCTTCCTTCATTCCAATGCCTTGGGGTATCTGTAATTCTGTAAGTAATTCAGTAGATACAAAGGTTTTCCTAAACAAATCAATTATGGAAAGCAATTATTTCCTACATGGCATTTAGATCAATATTAACTTCCTGATAAAGAATTCTTGAGGTGCACCTGCATTCCTCATTTTCAGGGAAGCAATTATCTTAGCCTACAGTACTGCAGCAAAACCAGTCTTATACCGTAACTCCCAAGTGAACTGCAATCTACAAAATTTGATGCCAGCTCTGTGGGCAATTCCAATAGCACCCTTCTTGTAAATTGCTGCAAACTTTGCAACACAGGAAGTCAGTGAAGCATCCAGAGATCTTCTAGCTAATAATTAGCAGGGTGTTATTGTTGTTGTTTAATGACATTAATCCAGTTTCCTATCCTAAGCTACTAAGTGTCCTGGAGCAATAAAATACCCCACCTCCCCAATTTCACACAAAAAGGAAAAATACATAGTTAGCAGGCCTCTTTCCATCCATGTTTCCAGAACATCTTACATGCATTTGCTACTGTTTACAAAAAATAAAATAAAAAAAAATATCTGAGCAGTTGTGGAAAAAGAAAGTTACTGGGAAGTTACTCTTCTTCTAATGCATTTAAAACAACTGCTAAATGGATTGCAACTCTGACTGGTTGATAATTGACCCCTGAATAGAAGAATTGTTATAAAATACTGCTTTCACTGATGCCTTGACAATTGGAAACACATTGGATTACAAAAACCATATATAAAGATAAGAACTATATAAGATTTGGTTGTTTGGATTTTGAGATTGGCTGGTTTGATAAGGCTAATTACAGAGACTATGGTACTGGTGAAAGACTATTTGGAGGGAGGAGATGAAATGGATATTGCATATTTATCTAAAAGGAACAGGAAACCACATCTAATATTCCCTTCTGAAAGATTTCGCCTGGAACATCAGAGATCTGCAGGAGTAATACTCCAAGACAAGACATGCACTTTTCAGGAGGAAATGTATGCAATGCTATGACAGATTACAATGACAATAATTTCAAACCACAATGAGATCAAATACCAACTTTGATGATATAAATGAGCACATCTTCAATCTAAACTTACAATTAAAAAACTCTCAGAAAACGATGATAAAGAATGAACAAACAAATCAGATAACGGAACATAAACTAGAAGAAAGTGACTTAAACAGGGAAGCTACAAATGAAGAGAATTACAACTTAACATACACAGAAAAAAATCTACAAGATTTTACCACAACAATGAAAATGGAAAAGATATTTTATCCGTCAGAACTTCAAAACAAATTCAAGGATAAGAAAGAAGATTTAACAAATTGGATTATAGAGCTGCCAAGAAAATCATCAGAGTCTGGGAGACAAAAAGCATACATCCTACTCAACTTGTCTTTCTCATTCCTAACAACACATACAAAAATATAGGAACTTCCTGGCAAGCGGAATATACTAACTTGGAAAGTTATTTGGCAAAAGAAGAAGGCTAGAGTTAGACTTAAGAGATCTGATTCGACTTACCAGATGGAGTACTACATGATTAAACATTTGTTTGAATATGGTTAAAAAAATAGATAATTTTGGATATAAAGGGGCCCTATAGTAAGAGGGATAAGAGATATAACTAGTATAGTATTTTTTACAATATATGAAATGTTAAAATACTGAGATGATGTATGCAAATAGAAAGTTTGGACATTTAAAGGTAATTAATTTTGAGAGAATTATGACGAGAAGAATGATTTGAATACCGAGGGGAAATTAAGCTTAAATAAGAATTTTGAAAACAGGACATGTAGTGACTTAACAAGATGACTTTTATAAATATAATTGAAATATAAGCGTTTCAGAAATGATGTTATATGTGGATGTTATGTAAGATATATAAGTAATATAGCATTTTATAATATATGAAATATGAAAATATTGGGATGGTGTATGACTGTAAATGAAAAGTTTAGATGTTTAGGTAATCAACTTTGAGAAAACTATGACTGATAAGAATGGTTTGAATACTGAGGGGAAATTAAGTTTAAATAAGAGTTTTAAAAACAGGACACATAGGGACCTAACAAGATGACTTTTATAAATACAATTGAAACATAAGTTAATTAGAAAAGATGTTATGTATAGATGTCATGGTTATTTGTACAAACACAAAAAATGTTTATATCCAACCTTGTATGCATTGAAAATATTAAGAATTATATTTATCTAATGTTGACAAAGGAGAATACTATTGGAAGAAGGGAAGATCAAGGAAACATACTATTAATTAATATATTGATCATGGAATTATAGAGATTAATCATTATTGATTGTTTTTTCAAATATATGAACCCAGACAACCCACTGTTTACTAAGCACTAAAGATTGTTATTGTAAAAAATCAATAAAATATGTTTTTAAAAAAACAACTGCTAAAAGTATAGCTGACTGTAATCTCACAATCAGGTGCTTTCCCCAGTAGCTATAGCTGTATTTACATATAATTATAGTGGAGGAGAAAGGGAAGATATATTCTAAGGACTACCTGCAAACAGTCAATAGGAATAGGATGTTGAAGGTTGCCAGTGATAAGGAAAAGGAGAGATGGTCCTGGAGTAGCAAACCACCACCACTTTGCACACAAGAGAAAGAAAAATTGCTAGCCTCCATGTGGAAAGGGAGAAAAAAAATCAAGGATCAGTCTTGCTATCTACTGTGGAAGAAAGGGGGAAGATGAATCCATGTTTTGTCCACCCTGGCTTCTTTTGCGTGAGAAGAATCTGCAGACTCAAAATACTGTCGTCTGGATTAATCCTATCTGAATGTTAAAATGGAATCAGAAGGATGGTGTATATTTGTCTGATCATATGCACCCATCCTCCCAATTCAGGGCAATTGCTGTGAAGCCATTGAGCCACCTCTGCCCTTTAAGGACCTGTAAAAACAATGTTAAAACACCTAAAACACCTAAGAGTGAGCCAATGAGAAAACTGATCACCCATAACATCATTGTTCCTTCTTTCCTTCCTTCCTTCCTTCCTTCCTTCCTTCCTTCCTTCCTTCCTTCCTTCCTTCCTTCCTTCCTTCCTTCCCTCCCTCCCTCCCTCCCTCCCTCCCTCCCTCCCTCCCTCATTCATTCATTCATTCATTCATTCCTACCCATTGGTTCATTCTATAGAGAAAATTCTAGGAACTGAGTACTTTATCCTTGTTCAACTATTCCTTAAATAATTATGAAGATAAAATGCATAGCACTGACATTGTTTGGAAAATGAACTGTGTCTCCTTGCTAAAAATGTCACCTGAAATATGTAAAATGCAGCTAGGCCAGCTGAGTGCTGTAGGAAGTTAATAATGCTTTCCTGTGATATGAACGTGGATTTAGTGGAAAAAATTCTGGGTTAGGGTTTTCGAGATACCGATGCAATTTTGATTTCTTATAGAAATAAAGTCATTCAATTATATTGCTAACATCTCTCTCCTGTTCTTCAAATTGCAGGCTATATAGTCATATCCAACTAGCTAGCAAGCTGACGTCTGGCTGTGACTATTCTCTTTTCAAAGTAAGTTCTCTTCCAGGACTTGTTAAGTCCCAACAACCTGACCCCAAACCCATTGAATTGTGACATGAGGGTCTCTTATATGAAGGTAAACAGAGAGTTTATACTGGTAGTATACTTTGAATCCCTTTATTGTGAAGCTTAACTCTCTCGACTTGTGCATTGTTCTAATATAGGACTTTATCTGCTATAATTATGCTGGCTGGGAAGTCAGTATATTTGGAAGTTGTCCATATTAGGGAATAATGATTTAATTTTATGCCTTACTTGCTGGCATAAAACCAGTGCTTCCCATCTGAATGTATCTGTAACTTAACACATAGTGAGAATGTATATGACTCACACACATCCACTAGGTAGGCCAGACCAAGAAATCAACAGCAAGAATCCTAAAATTACTTTTACTGAGACTGATTGCAAGTCTGACTCTGTTATCTCTCCTCCTTCTCCTTATAGTTCAGTGAATTAGGATGGTGCCTGTCTGAATTTCTTCCAAAAGTTATCTGGACATTCTGAACTTAAAACATGTTTTATTTTTTGTTGCTTTGGCAACAAAACTTGAATATCTTCATCAAGATCATCTTCCTTATTCTGTACACAGCAAGCAGTTATTATCTTTAACATTTTTTCTTTCAGGATGGTATTGAACCCATGTGGGAAGATAACTGGAACAAGCACGGTGGTCGTTGGCTTATCACATTGGCCAAGCAGCAGCGGCATACAGAACTTGACCGTTTCTGGTTAGAGACTGTAAGCAAGCAGAATGCAGTTTATATCTTTCCCCTTGCTCTATTCATTTCTGAAACCAGGTGGTTCTCTGGATTGTGGCCATATTTCGGTAATGGATCCAAAAGCTCATCTCTGTCTCTCTTTAGTAGATAGAGCTACTTATATAATTGTTCAGTTTCAGTACTTTCTTCCACAAATGAGACCACACTTGCTTATTCGGAGATGGGCAATATGCCCTCAGACTAATTTAAAAAGTGTTTAAAAGCAATCAGTTAGACATCTGGTGTGCTTCCCTTCCCCCTCTTTTCTAACAGCTTACTGGGCAGAAGAAGAAAAAATATTGAAAAAGAGATTAAAAAAAATGTTGAACAGAGAGGGTGTAATCCTGAACACAGTAGGGCTACCAGATATGGGTCACAAACATCCAGACCTTTGGATGGCAACTAAGAGAACTAACTAACTACATATAGGAAACTGTATTTTTTTTGTTGAGGTTTGTCGGCCATTCGGATTCTTGCAGCCCAAGAATGTAGACACATGTTTGATTTAAGCATTTTTCACTTATTAGGTTCATGTGTAGAAAAGATTAGTTCTCATTTATCTCTCAAGAGTCTATTCTTCCCCCCCCCCCAATATCAATATTAAACTCTTCAGGGCAGGAAAAACCTGGTACATCAGACGAATGCTAATATCTGGTTCCCTGTATATTTCATGTGGATTTTCTTCCTGCCCCTTTTTTGTAGTTGCTGTGCTTGATTGGAGAGATGTTCTGTGACTACAGTGATGATGTCTGTGGGGCAGTCATCAATATTCGTGCCAAAGGGGATAAAATTGCCATTTGGACCCGGGAGGCAGAGAACCGGGATGGAGTAATTCATATTGGGTGAGTGTCACCTTCAGAGGGCCCTCCCAGGCTGAGGAATGTACTTATCTGAGAGATGGCCTTTTCAGTGGCAGGTCCCATGGACTTTAGAAAGTCTGTTACTGTTAGAGAATTTTAATTTCTCTGTTGATGAAAAAATAAATCAGAAGCTCTCACAGTTGACTGCATTTAGCTGATTCAAAATAACTTCTTTGTATTCATATCAAAATATTTACAACACCATACATTCTTCTTTACAGCAACATAGCTCAATGAAGACCTCTTACAGAGAGATACAGAGACAAACCTGAGACTGAAAATTCAGCTCCTAACTCAGTAACCTTTTGCACAGACTCAGTAGCACTTTCTTCACATTGGCTGACTGAGTTACCACATGACTCTTCCTGTTCATGAATATTCCAACAGTTACCATGTTTCGTGCCCTTTTGGCACCTAGGAAAGACAGATTAATTCTCCATAAAACACAACTGTAAAAACAATACACATACAATCAGCAACAAACCAACATCAGGCATTAGAGTATTGCCATGATGTTAACTTGGTGCTTTTACTTTTTCTTCACATTTTAATATATCTTATGGATTTCACTTTGTATTTTGTATTTTACAAAATGTCTTAATGTATGTTTTTATTGTTTTTCCTTTTTCATTGCAATTCTTTTATTGTAAATGGCTCTATAGATTTATTAAATGGGATTTCTTTAAAAGGAACCATAAGAAATGTGTGAAATAAAAACCAACGGGGATTGATATCTTTAATGGCGCTCACACAAAATTACTTCAATCTCTCTTTCAGGCGTGTGTATAAGGAACACCTGGGCCTCTCTTCAAAAATGGTAATTGGTTATCAGGCTCATGCAGACACAGCTACCAAGAGTGGCTCCCTTATGAAGAACAGATTTGTTGTGTGAGCTCACTGGGCTTGAACTCAACCCTTGGCAGGATGGCTAAAGATGAGCTGCATGAAGATTTAGCATGTAACTACTCTTCCCATTAAAATGTAACCAAGCATTCTGGATTCTTGACTGGACTAGAGTTATATGGAAAGCATTTATACTTGGGGGGCAAAATCGTTCTTACCCTCAATTTTAAGCTAAGTTTAAGCCTTTAAGCTAAGAGAATGTCACTTAAAGAAGAATGTGCTTCATGTAACTTTCGAGTTCTGTGATCAGAAAAGACTTAAATGAGGTCAAAAGAATTGTGGGAACTACTTGGTACCAAGGCAGCAGAAGAACTTGCCAAGAAACAGAACTTGCCTCTTTGCTTCTAGTTTGTTCCCTAAAACTAGGCTCCCTTCAAGTTTTACATGGCCTCGGGGTGAGATACCACATAGAAAAATACTTTATTTTCAGTAAAAAGATGTAATGTTTTTCTATTTCCAAAGAAAATGCATTTTGTGAAAAAGTGGTTCAATCATGCAATTTTTTTCCTTTTGAAGATCTATGTACAGGGCTTAAAGGAACTCAGAGTTACAGAACCAGTTCTCAAGTACAGTTTGGGTAGCACATAAACATATTCTGGTGTTGTTAACTTCAGCCACCAGCGTTTAAGCCCTTCCTCTGTCAGATACTGAATGAGCTGGGTGCAAGAGCCGTTGAACCGAAAGAAGCAGTGATAGACAGTCTTCCTGAAACAGTGTATAGCTGTGAAGAATGCTACACAGCTGATTTGAAGGGCAATGAGTTGACTTCCTATGATTAGCCTCTGCAATTGAGATGACATCAGGTTTGTGCTGGGCAATTCAACACTGCTATTCATTAATTGCTATGAATAATGCAAGCAACAGGATGTTTGCCTGTAATAACTAGCCCTGAAATGCCTACATAAATATGGCCATCTGCAGTGGAAAAACTACAGCCTAGGTGGAACAATTCTACAGGATGTATGCACATGTGGGTGCATATGTGCATATTTATGTACATCTGTAGGGGTGGGAATGAAAATTGATTTGTTCCAGACCTTATATGATTGCACTAAGTTATGAAGCCCAGACTGAAATCAAAACCCACTTTTATTTCTGCTAGAACAGCCATCAGCAGTACTGTTACTCTCTTTGGTATGGAATCTAACTTAATCTATATATGCTACCTGTTGAATCCTCGAATCAACGGCGAATGAATACAGCACATTCTGTAATTCCAACAGCCCTTTATTTAAGGTAGTTCTCTCTCGATCACAGCTCTGAGGCTCGCAGGCCTCTCTGACTCTTTTAATAGCATCCCTGGGCAAAAAGGTAACATTCTGGCGCGCTTCCACGCCTCGTGCATGCGCGCGAAGCTCGCACCACTCAGTCTGGTCCCGGGCAGCTTGCAACTGCCCGGGATCATTGCAACGTCCCGAGCCTGCCTTTTTAGGCTCAGGACACAACACCCCTTCCCCCCTGGATGAGACTTATTAACTATATAGATAGTTATACGCGACCTCAACACAAGCGTGGTGTGCCAACCCCAAACCTGCACATCTATTGCAGCTGTGCAATAGCCACACCACAAATGGTACTGGGCTATTGTTTTGGAATTAACTACCCAATGCTCACACTCCCAGTTTTCCAACAACAGCAGGCACCCTCTCACTTTCCTTGCTTTGACAGCAGGGTTACAAAGTCCTCAAGATACTTGGGAGATCTTTTTACTCTCTGTGACCTCCTCAGGTTCTGAGAACCCCCTACTTCCTCTTGTGCAGAGGATGAAGTGGAGTTGCCCCCTCTTTCAAACCCTGGTGGTTCCCGTGAAACGTGTCCCGTTGCCTGGTCTGCTTGCTTGCCCACCGGGCTCATCAGACCAGGACTTTGCTCCCCCATAAACCTGGTTGACCTGCCTAACTGTAGGCTCTCGGGCCCTTCTGTATGCCTGCCAATGTTTAGCATTTCTGTAGAGCCTTCCAAGTTCACAATGGACCTATCAAGGGAATGCATCCCTTCACTCCCAAGCCCCGTAACGGTATTGTCTGGGGTCTCTGCAGTGCCCCAATACTCAGTTGCCCCCCCCCATCTATGCCGGAGGTGCCAGAATTGGGATTTGCCTCTCTGACCACCTCCCTGTGTGAAGACTTCCTTTTGGAAGCAGTAGCAGTACTGGGCCAACTTGACTGTTTGTGTGCCAGTTTTCTTGCAATGTTTGGGTTATTAGGATGCTCCCGGTTATTCTCCCTGACTGGAGTACTGAATGGTAGTTGTGAATGATGAGTATGCCCCCTGGGTGACTCCCTGGCTGGAATAGGCACTGGTGCCTGTATTATTTCTTGTTCCCCAGAATTTCTGTTTGGAACACTTGCGGAACCTTGGAACAGGCCGTCTTCGGCCTCTCCGTTTGGCCCCGGCTGCTGCCAACACCCTTCCCTTTGCCCATAGTGGTCCCCCTCCCCCCTGGAGAAAGCCCAGGAGTTGCAGAGGGTAAGTCCAGTCTCGTACGCAGCTGATCAATATGCCACCGAAGGACACGACCGTTATCCAAGGAGACCTCGTATGACAATGGACCAGTAACCTTGCATACTACAGCAGGAACCCACAAGTGACCGGGCCCGTAGTTCCGGGTCCATACTGGGGCACCCACTTGCAGACACCGCGATGCCCTGGGTTGGGTGACCTTAGGAGGCAGTCTGTCCGGGTGCAACCTGTCAAGTTTGGTGATCAGTTTGCACCCCCAATGGAGTTCAGCTGGGCTCTTCCCAGTGGAAGTTGAAGGTGTGGTGCGGTAAGCAAGAAGAAAGCCTGCCAACCTGTGGTGCCAGTTCCCGTAGGTCAGTTTCTTTAAAGCATCCTTGGTGATGCGGACCATCCGTTCAGCCATACCGTTGGTGGAAGGGTAGAATGGTGCAGAAGTAGCATGACGAATCATGTTGGCCTGCAAGAAAGCCTGAAACTCGAAAGAAGTGAATTGAGGACCATTGTCAGACACCAGGACATCTGGGAGCCCATGTGCAGCAAAAATCCCTCTCAGTACTTGAATGGTCTTGGCAGCAGTGGTGGAAGAGACAGGTACAACCTCAAGCCACTTTGAATAGCTATCAACAAGGACCAAGAAGAATTGACCCTGAAAGGGCCCAGTGTAATCTATGTGCACCCTAGACCAAGGTGACTGTGTTTCCTCCCATCTATGTACAGGAACCTGAGGCATTTCTGGGTGTGAGTGCTGACACAAGTGGCATCCATGCACTTGAGCCTCTATCTCCCTGTCTAACCCTGGCCACCATAAATGGCTGCGCGCAAGCGCCTTCATCCTGACAATGCCAGGATGGCCCTCATGGAGGGAAGCCAAGACCCTAGGTCTCATTGAGGTAGGAATAACAACTCTGCTGCCCCACAACAGACAACCCTGAAAAGTGGATAACTCATGCTTCTTGAGTCAGAAACTCTGAAACTCAGTACCTGGACAACTCTCAGGCCATCCAGACAAGACCCAGGACAATACATGAGTGAGTGTGAGATCCGTGGCTGATTCAGCAGCCACATCCCTGGCATTTAAGGGCGACTCAGGTAACGCCTGAATGGAAAGAATGTTGATGGCAGGGGCAGGGTCAGCCTCTACCATTTGTAAAGGTAATCTACTAAGGCCATCAGTGTGGCCTATTTCCTTGCCAGGTTTGTGAACCAAGGAAAAGTCATAGGCTGACAGAAAGATGGACCATCTCAGCATTCTAGGGGAGATGATATGGGGAGTTTGTTTGTTTGTAGTAAACAACCCCAACAGAGGCTTATGGTCAGTGTAGACCGTGAAGTATCTGCCATATAGAAAATCATGGAATTTTTTAATTCCAGCAACAATGGCCAAGGCTTCTCTATCTATCTGAGCATAGTTTCGCTCAGCAGAAGACAAGGTTCTGGAGTAATATGCAACAGGAACCTGAGTTCCATCAGGTCTTAAATGGCTGAGTACAGCTCCCACCCCATAAGGGGAAGCATCACAAGCGATGCACACAGGAAGAGTTTCATTAAAATGTGCAAGCACATCATTTGATGCAAGTAAGGCCTTGACCTCATTGAAGCTTTCTTCATGTGCTTGTGACCACTGCTACACTGCCTGTTTGTCTAAGAGTCTATGAAGTGGCTCAGCTACATTAGCTTTGTTAGGTATGAATGCATTGTAAAAATTCAAGAGGCCCAGAAAAGCTTGTAATTCAGCTTTAGATTTAGGCCTAGGAGCTTGCAGTATAGCCTTTAATTTAGACTCAGCAGGGTGAATGCCCCTGGCATCTATTCTGAATCCCAGGAAATCTGTGGAAGACACTCCAATTTTGCATTTGTCTTTTTTAAGCTTGAGGCCTGTTTTCCTGAAACGCAGTAGAACAGCCCTCAATCTCTCAGCTAAATTTTGAGTGGATTCTCCTGCTATTAGGACATCATCAAAATAGGGGCAAACCCCTGGTATACCTCTCAGAGTGTTTTTCATTACACTTTGGAAAATTCCAGGAGCTACATTTACTCCAAATTGTAGTCTTTTGACTTTGAATGCCCCTCCTGTGAGTTACAATAGTCTGTGCTTCAGCAGCAGCTTCATCAACAGGTAACTGTTGATAAGCCTGTGCTAAATCCAGCTTTGCAAAAACACGCCCCCCCTTTGAGGGAGGCCAAAATGTGGCTGACTACAGGTACAGGATATGCATGCTGTTGCAATGCCTTGTTTAGAGTACATTTGTAATCTGCACAGATGCGAATGTCCCCATTAGCCTTGAGAGGTGTAACTATGGGAGTTTCCCATGGACTTGAGTCAATAGGTTCTAAGACATCTTGCTGAATCAATTTGTCCAATTCAGCATCAATTTTCCCTTTCAAAGCAAAGGGTACTCTCCTTGCTTTTACTCTAATAGGAGTGACAGTGGGGTCCAGTTTCAAGTAAACTGGGGGGCCTTTGTATGCTCCCAGTTGGGGGCTGAAGACATCTGCAAATTCTTTGCAGACTTCCTGTAGACCTAATGTTTGCAAATTGTGAAGCCCTGTAACTTGTATTACCAAGGCCTCAAACCAATCGAGTCCAATGAGACTCGTGCATTCACCCCCAACTACCAATACATCTAATGGACCTTCAAAATCCTTGTATTGTACTTTAAGGGTGGCCTCCCCCTTAACACACACCTTGGAATTTTGGAAGTCTGTTAAGACTATATTGGATGGCCTAAGCTTGGCCTGGAACCCACTGCTAAAGCAAATCTTTCTGAAAGTGTGAATGGAAATAATTGAAAGTGCAGACCCAGTGTCCAGTTCCATAACCAATGGAACTCCTTGCAACTTCACCTTAAGAGACAGTTTCTTTTTAAGTGACCTGTGTGTGCCTGTCCTATAAATGCTTCTACGTGATACACAGAAACCCACCCTATTTTGGCTGGGGACCCTAGCACCTTTCAGGCGCAATTCTTCTCGGGGTTGTACCTTCTGACGGCCCAGAACACAGCTGCTATGTGGCCTTGCTTTCTACGTGCTCTACAGATTGCAGAACAGAACCTGCAGTCGGTCCTCTTGTGGCGACCTCCACACTCGAAGCACTTGGGTACAGCTGAAGGCTTTTCTTTGCCTTCCTTCTGCTTCCTTTCTTTGGCTGGGTAGAGATGATCCACCTCATCTTCAGGATCTTCTTCCGAGCTCTCCTGGACTCCCTCATGGTGCACGGAGACGGCTTCTGGGTTGTTCCTGATAGGCCTCATGTTCTTGACTGCCCCACCTGCTGCCTCTTCTGCAGTGACCTCTCTCAAGGCATCTTGGAATGAAATGTCCTCCTTTGCAAAGAGTCTCTGTTGCAAGTCTCTGTTCCTAAGGCCACATACAAATCGGTCTCTCAACCTTTCTTCTAAGCCTTTAAATTCACAAGACTTAGCTGCTGTTCTCAAGGCTGCAATGTATTCTTTAGCTGATTCACCAGCTCTTTGATCCCTCTGTTCAAAAGTGTGTCTCCACGCAATAACAGACAACTGGGGCTGAAAATGTTCCTTCAATAATTTTTTAAAATCTGTATAAGTGACAGATTCAAGAGGAGCAGGGGCTGCCAAATTTTCAGCAATTTCAAATGCATCTTGACCACAGACACACAGCAAAGTAGCGGCTTTCAAGCCATTTTCTCTTACTTGATTTACTCTAAAGTAATTTCTACTCTGGCAACATAAGACTCCCATCTTTCTGGGTGCGTGACATCGAATTCAGACAGTCTCCCTATCTTCGCCATTCTTGCTTCTCTGTTAGGAAGGGGTCTATCAGCCAGCTTACCTCCAGCGACGCTGTACTGGCAGGCCAGGTGCTGAGTTTAACGCCCTCTTCCTCTCTCCAGGACTCTTGGGTAAGCTTACAATTCTTTTTTGTTTTTGTAAGCTATCCCACCTTCGTCGCCAATGTTGAGTCCTCGAGTCAACGGCGAATGAATACAGCACATTCTGTAATTCCAACAGCCCTTTATTTAAGGTAGTTCTCTCTCCGTCACAGCTCTGAGGCTCGCAGGCCTCTCTGACTCTTTTAATAGCATCCCCGGGCAAAATGGTAACATTCTGGCGCACTTCCGCACCTCGCGCATGCGTGCGAAGCCGGCGCCACTCAGTCTGGTCCCGGGCAGCTTGCAACTGCCCGGGACCATTGCAACGTCCCGAGCCTGCCTTTGCAGGCTCAGGACACAACATTACCCATCTCACATCTATTTAGAGACAAAGATATAGTAACTTTCAAATCACAGTATAAACTCCAAAGGCTTCAGATGTACCTAAAACTAACTGATACCACTCTCCTCAGATAAAGGCCAATTCTTTGTTATTCTTTTACTAACACAAATGAAAACCAGGGCATTTACAGCTTATAATAAGTAGGATTTTTTGCTCAGGTCTTTTGGCCCCCTTCTCATGCAGAGTTAATTAACTTGGTTTTAATGATTAACGAGAACATCAATGATTATACACCAGAAGTCTTTCTTTCATTTTTTTAAAAAATTGCTTAAAATATTTATATGTGGGAACTGCCTGATTGGATTAGGTTAAATAGAGGTTAATTATAGAAACAAAAAAAAATGCATCCTGTGTGGAGAACGCCCACTGCAGCTTTAATCTCTGTACTCAGAATTTAGTACATAAAGTTTATATGGGTTGCTAATGGATAACACTATTACTCAGATAAGATATGTAGGTGGGAAGCTTTTTTTAATGAGTACATTCCTGTTTCATATTAAATAACACTTGTGCTAACATAATAGATGAAGAAAGAGGAAAAGTGAATAATTAATAAATGTTAAGTGGCAAAGAAATGGCAAAATAGGGCCTTAACGATTTGTCTACTGAAATAGCTGTCAAGAGGAAAGCTCACTCAGGAACTGGGTAGCTAAACTGACAGGAAGAATATAGTAAGGATGGGGGGGGTACCTTTTTGTGGAAGACAGGAAATAGCCAAAGTTACTATAAGAAAGATGTGAAGTATTGTATTTCAGCATAATGTAGTAGTAGTTCATTAATCATCTTAGGGATGTGCTTGAATGTTTTAGCCTCTATTTGAACATCTCTCCCCACTTTCTTATTCAAAGACAATGATATCTATATAATTATGGAGCACACATACAGAATAGAGTTGGAAGGGACCTTGGAGGTCTTCTACTCCAACCCCTGCCCAAGCAGGTGACCATATACCATTCTGGAGAAACTGCTGTCCTATCTCTGCTTATAAACTTCCAGTGATGGAACACCCACAACTTTTGAAGGGAAGCCATTGATCGTTTGTTCTCACTGCCAGGAAATTTCTCCTAGGTTGCTTCTCTCTTTGATATTTTTCCATCTGTTACTTCTTGTCTTGCCCTCAGGTACTTTGGAGAATAGGTTGACCCCCCTCTTCTTTGTGACAGCCCTTCAAATATTGGAAGATTGCTATCATGTCATCCCTTGTCCTTCTCTTTGTTAGATTAGACATACCCAGTTCCTGAAGCCATTCATCATAAGTTTTAGCCTCCAGACCCCTAATGATCTTCATTGCTCTTCTTTGCACTCTCTAGAGGCTCAACATCTTTTTTGTAATATGGTGACCAGAACTAGACATAGTATGTCAAGTCTGGTTTTACCTCAGAAACAGTGACTTGGAACCTGACCTCAAAGTTATGACCATTGCACTGCATCTGTGGTCTCCTTATTGCAGTTTGGGCACTTGGCAATTGGCTTGCATTTACAGTGGTTGCAGTATCTTCTGGTGATGTGAGCTGATTTGCAACCTTCCCAGCCAGCTTCCACAACCAAAGTCAATTGGGGAAACTTAATTGGATTCACTTAATACCGTGTGATTTGCATAATGCCCTCAGTAAAAATGGTCATAAAACCAGGTCCAGCCCTGCGATGATTTGTTGAATGACTGCATCACTTAGCAAACAAATTCTGGTCCTAATTGTGACTGTACGTTTTGACTACCTATATGAACCTGATTACTTTTATTTGTTACTTATTGAATGTCTTTTTTCCAGGAGATTAAAACAGTGGCATCACTTCTATTATTAACCATACAACTCTATGGCCAAGAAAATATTTGCATCTAAAATGCTCAGTAAGCCTCCATGGCTCCAGCAGTCTAAGCATCTAGGTCTCCTGAGCCGCCCTCCAACACCTGAACTAATATTACTAATTCCTGTTTATTAATGCAAAGTTTTCTCTGAATTTAATTTTTAAAATGGGGAGTATTCAAAGAGTATTCTTCTGTTAGAATAAGACACATCTTCAGCAGTTGGTCTTAGATGTCGTGAAGGGCAGCAATGTTTGCTCTATTCTCTCTACTCTCACGACAGAAGCTCATTGCCATTTTCCCTTTAGTACTTGCTTAAAAGGGCTCAGTTTTCTGTGTATATAGTGTGCATTTTTTTTTTTTTTTTGCACAGAGCTCCCCAGGTGGGAGAGGTCACTGGGACACCAGCAGGTTGACTGGAATTTTTTGTAACCTAAAAGGGGCTGCTTTTTCTGAGATGATGATAATGGAAAATAAAAACATACTGTAGTCTAACACTTTAACTCAGGGGTAGGCAACCTTGGCTCTTTTATGACTCGTGGAATTCTGGGAGTTGAAATCCATGAGTCATAAAAGAGCCAAGGTTCCCTACCCTTGCTCTAACTCAGTGGTTCTCAACCTGTGGGTCGGGACCCCATTTGGGGTCGAATGACCATTTCACGGGGGTCGCCAAACAAGGCTGTCCGCCATTTTTTCCCCCTTTTCTTTGGCCATGCCCCTGGCACCCAGTGATGTATAAGTGGTCGGGGGTCACCAAAACATGGGGAACTGTATTATGGGGTCGCGGCATTAGAAAGGTTGAGAACCATTGCTCTAACGGAAGCATTAAGTGCAATATGTATACCTTCCCCTACATCCCATTCCTCTGGGGTAAAAAAGAGCCTAACACACACACACACACACACACACAATCACATTAAATTGCAACAAAATACAAGTTATAGGTAAGATGAGGAAATAAACATTTATTGCAAATAAACATATTTATTTTTTAAAAAAGCAAATTTCTTTGCGTTTGCATTATGTCTCGGAAGGGAGCGCTTCTATTTTGAGCCTCAGCAGACTGAGGATTCTACAGCTGTGCTCCCGAGTTCCCATACCGGACATGTTTTCCGAGACTCCAGCGGAGAGGGGCAGCGGTGGTACCGGTAGGAGCGTGGGAATACAGGCTCTGCCGAAGTCCGGATAGAGAACCGTGCACGCGCGTGCCGCTGCAGCAGCTCTCCCTCAACTCCGCCAGGGGGCGGGCTGGACAAGGCGATCCCGCGGCGGCGCTGGGCCTCGGCTGAGGGGCAGCATGGGGCTGTGAGCTCAGGCCCCGCGCTCGCCATGCCAGGGAAAGCCCAGCACTTCCAGGGTCCTCAGGTCAGCTGCTGCGCCAAATACCTGCTCTTCGCCTCCAATGTGCTCTTCTGGGTGGGTGAGCGCGAGCGAGCGAGCGAGTCGCGTCCCGCGGAGGCGGTCGGTCGGTCGGCGGGCGGGCGGAGTGGCGCTTGCACCGCTTCTACCTGGGCGGCGGGGAGGCCAGGACGAACGGTGGAGTGACTGGGCTTTGGCGTTCCACGTCCGTGCCGTTTGCAGCGAAGTCCGGGGCCCCGGGCGGGAGGGAGGTCGCTGGCTTCCCGGGAACAGAGGAGGGGAGCTCCCCTTCGCCTAGCTGCGGAATCCTGCAAAGGCTGGACACGCGAGGCGGGTGCTCGCGGCGTCCGGATGGTCCCGCGCCGCGCGTTGAGCGCGACGGACTCGGCGCTCGAAAGTTTTTAGGCAAGGATGTCCTTGGTTCTACCAAGCCTCTCGCTGCCCCCCCGGTCGGTGTCTGAAGACCGGCCGATGTCTTGCTCCGAGTCTATGTTCCTACTTCAGTTTCTCGGCAGTTTCGAGCAGAATCAGGAAAGGTTTTCCTATAATAAAATATGTAATCTTTGCCTGTCTCTTCTTTCTGGCATAGCAGCCTTTTCTCTTATCATCGTCTTCTGGGGGAAAAAGTTATTACTGTATTTAGCAGGGTGCTAGTAACTTCGATCCACTGCCGGCATAGTTTAGATCTTATCCTGAAAGCCAGCTCCTTTAGTAAGCATGCACTCGGAAGTTCCTTAATCCCTTTGTTTTGAGGAAATTCATACTGCGAAACTGTACAGCTGCCCCACCTCATTCTTTCTTGCAGGTATTTTACACAGTGTTTGTTCCAAATCCTGGTATTGTATGTATCTTTAGTTTGGGTTCACACCTGGTGTTAAGGTGTGGTGTGATTGTCACATATGATCTGGCCTCTATCATTGTGCTTTGTAAATATGATTATGGCTAGTAGCATGACTTGATCAACAAACTCTGGGTCCACAAGCCATGACTTAGCACATTGTGTACCTTCCAATCTATCCCTTTTAGATTGTTGGACTGCATATACATTTTTTTTTTATCGATCATCACACAGCCAGATGTTCAGACTGGATTTGGCATTTTGTCTACCTATCGAGTCCTTACCCAGGACCTGGGATAGGCAGATGTGGATGTTTGATGGTATTACAGATATCGTCGCAGGATGGAAGCAGTTCCTAATAAGGCCGCCTTTTGCAATTGACTAATAGCGAATTTGTCAATGCCAATGGTGTTCAAGTGGTGCTCCAGTTGTTTTGGGATTGCACCCAAGGAGCCTATGACTATTGGTACTACCCTTGCTTGCTTTTGCCACAGTCTTTCTATTTCTATTTGTAGGTCTTTGTATTTTGTTATCTTCTCCAGTTCTTTCTCTTCTATTCTGCTATCTCCAGGCACTGCCACGTCCACTATCCAGACTTTTTTGTCTTTCTTATCGACAATTGTTAAGTCTGGGGTGTTATGTTGCAGGTGCTTGTCTGTTTGAATTCTGAAGTCCCAGAGCAGTTTAATTTTATCATTTTCTATGACTTTCTCTATTTTATGATCCCACCAGTTTTTGCTTACAGGCAAATGATATTTTTTGCAGATCTTCCAATGCACCATTGTTGCTACTTTGTCATGCCGCTGCTTGTAATCAGTTTGTGCAATCTTCTTGCAACAGCTTACCAAGTGGTCCACTGTTTCTTCAGCTTCTTTGCATAGGCGGCACTTACTGTCTGTTGCTGTCTTCTCAATTTTGACTTTGTATGCATTTGTCCTTAAGGCTTGGTCTTGTGCAGCCAGAATTAGTCCCTCGGTCTCTTTCTTCAATTTTCCTGCTCTTAGCCATTGCCAGGTTTTATTATTATCTGCTTTCCCAGCTATTTTTTTTATGTATTGGCCATGTAGTGCTTTGTCTTCCCATGCCTCTATTCTGTTCTTCATTTGGTCTTTCTTGTAGGCCAGTTTGGTCTCTCCAGTAGTTAGTAAGCCTTCCTGATATACTAATTTCAGTGCATCTTCATCATTGTTCTTCAGATATTCTTCCAAAGCCATTTTTTCTTCTTCAACCATCTGATGTACTTGTAGCATTCCACGCCCACCTATTTGCCTTGGTAGATAAAGTCTATCAATGTCACTGCGTGGATGAAGGGCATGATTCATTGTCATTATTTTTCTGGTCTGCCTATCCATTGCTTTTAGTTCTGCTTGAGTCCAGTCCACTATTCCAGCTGTGTACCTAATGACTGGGATTGCCCAGGTGTTGATTGCCTTTATGGTATTTCCTCCATTGAGTTTGGATTTTAAGATCTTCTTCACTCTCTTGATGTATTCACCTCTAATCTTTTTCTTGACTTCAGTGTGCTTGATGTTGTCAGCTTGAAGGATACCCAAGTATTTGTAGTACTCTTCCTCATCCAGACTCTTAATGTTATTTTCGTGGGGCATCTTGATTCCTTCAGTTTTCATTATTTTTCCTTGTTTGATAGTAAGTGTGGCACATTTGTCCAAGCCAAACTCCATTACAATATCTTGGCTATATATACGGACAGTGTTGAGCAGCGATTCTATTTCAGATGATGTTTTTCCATACAGCTTCAGATCATCCATGTAAAGGAGGTGGGATAGTCTGGCAGATGTTTTTGATGTTTGATAGCCATGTCCTGAGTTATTCAGTATTGTTGACAGAGGAAACAGTGCAATAACAAATAGTAATGGTGATAATGAATCTCCTTGAAATATTCCTCTCTTGATATTAACCTCTCCCAGCTCTCACCATTGATCTGCAACTGTGTCTTCCATTGTGCCATCGATCTTTGCACAAATTTTCTGATGTTTCTACTGACTCCTGTTATTTCTAGGCACTTTATTATCCAATCATGTGGCAGAGAGTCAAATGCCTTTTTGTAGTCAATCCATGCCACATTCAGGTTGGTCTTCCTTCTCTTGCAGTTTTCCAAGATCATTTTGTCTATTAGGAGTATTATTATTATGGATCATCGCACAGTCAGCCAGATGTTCAGACTGGATTTGGCATTTTGTCTACCTATCGAGTCCTTACCCAGGACCTGGGATAGGCAGATGTGGATGTTTGATGGTATTACAGATATCGTCGCAGGATGGAAGCAGTTCCTAGTAAGGCCGCCTTTTGCAATTGACTAATAGCGAATTTGTCAATGCCAATGGTGTTCAAGTGGTGCTCCAGTTGTTTTGGGATTGCACCCAAGGAGCCTATGACTATTGGTACTACCCTTGCTTGCTTTTGCCACAGTCTTTCTATTTCTATTTGTAGGTCTTTGTATTTTGTTATCTTCTCCAGTTCTTTCTCTTCTATTCTGCTATCTCCAGGCACTGCCACGTCCACTATCCAGACTTTTTTGTCTTTCTTATCGACAATTGTTAAGTCTGGGGTGTTATGTTGCAGGTGCTTGTCTGTTTGAATTCTGAAGTCCCAGAGCAGTTTAATTTTATCATTTTCTATGACTTTCTCTATTTTATGATCCCACCAGTTTTTGCTTACAGGCAAATGATATTTTTTGCAGATCTTCCAATGCACCATTGTTGCTACTTTGTCATGCCGCTGCTTGTAATCAGTCTGTGCAATCTTCTTGCAACAGCTTACCAAGTGGTCCACTGTTTCTTCAGCTTCTTTGCATAGGCGGCACTTACTGTCTGTTGCTGTCTTCTCAATTTTGACTTTGTATGCATTTGTCCTTAAGGCTTGGTCTTGTGCAGCCAGAATTAGTCCCTCGGTCTCTTTCTTCAATTTTCCTGCTCTTAGCCATTGCCAGGTTTTATTATTATCTGCTTTCCCAGCTATTTTTTTCATGTATTGGCCATGTAGTGCTTTGTCTTCCCATGCCTCTATTCTGTTCTTCATTTGGTCTTTCTTGTAGGCCAGTTTGGTCTCTCCAGTAGTTAGTAAGCCTTCCTGATATACTAATTTCAGTGCATCTTCATCATTGTTCTTCAGATATTCTTCCAAAGCCATTTTTTCTTCTTCAACCATCTGATGTACTTGTAGCATTCCACGCCCACCTATTTGCCTTGGTAGATAAAGTCTATCAATGTCACTGCGTGGATGAAGGGCATGATTCATTGTCATTATTTTTCTGGTCTGCCTATCCATTGCTTTTAGTTCTGCTTGAGTCCAGTCCACTATTCCAGCTGTGTACCTAATGACTGGGATTGCCCAGGTGTTGATTGCCTTTATGGTATTTCCTCCATTGAGTTTGGATTTTAAGATCTTCTTCACTCTCTTGATGTATTCACCTCTAATCTTTTTCTTGACTTCAGTGTGCTTGATGTTGTCAGCTTGAAGAATACCCAAGTATTTGTAGTACTCTTCCTCATCCAGACTCTTAATGTTATTTTCGTGGAGCATCTTGATTCCTTCAGTTTTCACTATTTTTCCTTGTTATTATTATTATTATTATTACTATTATTATTATTATTATTATTAATACAATGTGATAATAAACATGTGGGTAATCTGCAGTTAGATTCATAGTCTAAGAGTGGTGAAAATGTAATAGTTCAAGTCCTAACCAAGGACCTAAGTATTATTGAGATAGCATTTAAGGAAACTATATAGCAGTGGTCCCCAACGTTTTTGGTACTGGGGACTGGTTTCGTGGAAAACAATTTTTCAATGAATGGGGGGAGCGCACAACCTAGATCCCTTGCATGCACAGCCTTACAGTAGGGTGTGCATTACTATGAGAATCTAAAGCCTGATCATCTCAGGTGGAGCTGAGGCGGTGATACTAGTGCTAGTGAGCGGCTGCAAATACAGATGAAGTTTCAATCACTTGCCTTCTGCTCACTTCCAACTGTATAACCTGGTTCCTAAGGGGTGGGGACTCCTGCTGTATAAGCAGTTTTAAGCAGAGTTGAGGTTTTGTGTACGTGTGTAAAATTAGAATATTCAGGTCTGATAAATTCAATACATTAATAATTTAATTATATAATAGTATAATAAATCAATTATTATGGTTCATAGCATAGTTATCAAGATGTAAAGACTGGATTTGGCATCTTTACCCACTTATTGGGTCTTGTTCAAGGACCTGCGATAGCAGATGTTGATGTTTGATAGGGCTAAAGGAATTGTTGTCGGATTTAAGCTGTTCCAAGTAAAGCTGCCTTTTACAATTGACTGAATTGAATTTGTCAATGCTGATGGTGCTCCAGTTGTTTTGGGATTGCACCTATGGTGCCAATTTGCTATTGGTACTATCTTTGTTTTCTTTTGCACTTGTGTATTTGTATACCTGATTGCCTACTCGTGACTTTCATTGCATGCTTAGTTTTATCCCTAAAGGACAATTATGATGTAATTGTGTTACAGTTGAAGGAAGTTTGAGATCAGTTAGCAGTTGATTGTAGTAATTTTGATTTTTCCTTATTTGGTAGTCCCATTTGAATCAGAATTATCTCACCTTGAAATAGATGCCTATATTAATCTAGGAAACAGATTAATTTGAGACATTCCCATATCGTATCTCCTATTTCATAGATACTAGGCCATGCACATCTTATCGATATACAATGTGCTCCTCTATTTTCAATGCTTATTTTATGGTATATACTTATAAATATTTAACATATGTAAAATATTTATTTTGCATAGTAAATTTGTAGTATTAGAAATTAGTAATGAATTATTTTACTACTTTCTTATAAATGCTTCACCGTGCAGATTAAACAACAAAATCAGCAAAAGATAAACACTCATAAACTAACAGTTGTCAACAGCATCTGGGGGAATAGAAATTAAAACTGTTAGATCAAAATCCTCATTATTAATTAAAACAGTGTTAACTTTATTAATTCTGTAAAAAACAAATTACAGATTTTTTTTCACAATTGAACAACTTTAAGTGAACTTTATTTGAATTGTACGGAGAGTTCCAGCACAGAAGACTATCTGAAGTGGCCAAATTTGTGTATGTTTTAGGACTAAACTCAATCTGTTGACCATCAAGGTGAGACATCTCTGGTGAATTTCTGATCAACAGAGGACCTGGCAGAGTAGATAAAATGGGTCATGGTTGCTCTTTCGATGCAGAGTTCCTCAGGGATACAACTAAAGCTTAACCTGCATGGTGAATTTATTAAACATAGAATTACACTATTACTAATTTGCATCATTGATGGATGGATTACTTACCAAATATATTTTGGCTTTAATTTATTTGGAGGGAGGATTAATTTCAATTTGAATTCAAGTACTAAAACTGTAATGGCTATCGTCTAGAACACAGGTCGGCAACCTGCGGCTCCGGAGCCGCATGCGGCTCTTTGAGCCTTCCCCTGTGGCTCCCAGCCTCCTCTGCCTTTGCAGAGAGAGACAGAGACAGAGAGAGGCAATTGCACTTCCCTGCTTCTCTCTCTCTCTCTTTCTGTGTGTGTTTTGTGTGTGTGTGTGTGTGTGTGTGTGTAAAAAAGAGAGTGCACTCAGTGTTCTCCGAGAAGCTGAAAAGCTTTCTGGGCGGAGCTCCTCCCTTTGCTGCGTCTCTGCAGGAAGCAGGAAGGGCAGGAGAGAGCTAGCTAGCCCAGCTAGGCTGACTCAGGAATTCTGGGAGTTGAAGTCCATGAGTCATAAAAGAGACGAGGTTGCTTACCCCTGAGATTGTTGGAGAACAACTTGAAGGTTGCCAGGTGAGCAGCAGATAGGAGGGGGGGGGAGAAAGAGAGAGAGAGAGAAAGAGAGAGAGGGGGGGGAGGGGGAGAGAGAGAGAGGAAAGAGAGAGAAAGAAAGAGAGTGGGGGAAGAGGAGTGGCAGACCAAGGGCAGAGAGGGAGGGAGGGAGAGAGACAGACAGAGAGAGACTCTTTTGACATCTAAACTGAAGATAACACTGCATATATCCTTTTTTACCTTTGTGTGTATGTAATTTTATTCTCTTAAAGCATTCTCTTGGTGATCATTGTTTTAATAGTATGGATATTCCCAAGAGTCATATTTTTACTTTTATTTTTAATGTGTGTGTGTATTTGTGTGTGTATATACACACACACACAAACTCTCTCTCTCTCTCTCTCTCTCTCACACACACACACACACACACACACAAAAAAAAAACACCTATAATAAAGATAAAAAAGGATATATGCAGTGTTATCTTCATTTTAGATATCAAAAGGGTTTTGCGGCTCCCAGTGTTTTGTTTTTGGTGGGAAACGGGTTCAAGTGGCTCTTTGAGTGTTTTGGGTTGCCTACCCCTGGTCTAGAATATGACTTTTGACAAGAAATGAATATATGGGGAGCAAATAAAAAACCAAGTGATTTCTGTAGGGAAACTCTCTTGTGTCTGATCCATCTCCATCCCCTTGCACATGGGAGATATTGGAGAAAAACACCAACCTGTTTTTGTAAAACCAGGCCATTGTTTTCAGTATATATTCCCCATTGTATGCCTTCTTACTCTCTTGTAATCCCTTCCTCTTCAATGAATGTAAATACAAACATTAATTAGTTAATTGAGAGCCAGTTTGGTCAAGTGGTTAAGGTGTTAGCCTAGAAACCAGGAGACTGAATTCTAGTCCTGCCTTCGGGATGAAAGATGGCTGGGTGAACTTGAATCAGCCATTCTCTCTTATCATAACCCACTTCCCAGAGTTGTTATGGGGAAAATAGGAGGAGAATTATGTATGTTTGCCACCTTGAATTATTTATAATGGCTGGGTTCAAAATCTAATAGATAAATAACTATTTCCCTTTTTGTTAATTATCCTAGTGCCAGGGTGAACATTCCAAAAGGTAAGGAAGTGGTCAGGAGGCAAACAAAAACAGAAGGTATGAAATTAAATAGTCTTGTCAGTTTTGAGGCAGAAAACACAGTTGTGGTCATATGATTTCCCACTGAGTAACCACTTTGTTTAGGAATGGATTTGCTGGTCCTAACTGTGGTTGCTATACAAGGACTACCTGCATGTGGGAGTGGGGGAATATAGCAAATTACTTTCCAACTTTTGGGCCGTTTTCAGGACACCAAATGGGTTAATAATTGAGAGCTGAATGATCTGATGGAATGTCTTTAATTGAAGTGTTGAAAGTTCATATTCTGTTTTAGGAAGGAAATCCTATGATTTCTGATGTGTGAGCCTAATAAATTTTAGTGATAGAATAGAAGCTTCTTATTTATTATGTGGAATATTTATCTTTCCTCTAGAACAGGGGTAGGCAACCTTGGCTCTTTTATGACTCGTGGACTTCAATTCCTGAGCCAGCCATGCTGATCTTGTACAATATACACCTACTTCCCTCTCTTTTTCTTGCTACCTTCCACTCTTAAAGAAAAACTGTGCCCAGTTTGAACATTGCTATTGTAATTACTTACAGGTTGATGGAAAAAAACCAAAGGAAAAAAATAAATCACAAAGACATAAATATCAATACTTTGTCTACATCAAGGACATGATCAGAGCAAGTTGGCAAGAAAAGATGTTAAAAAATATTTGCCAAATAAAAATTAAATTCCGCCAGATACTGAAAACTCACTAGAAAATGAGAAATTAATATTGAGAGAAATGTCTGTTCAACTTCTCCAAGATCCATTTGAAAGAATTATTGCCAACTGCAGTCTTCCACATGTGTAGGGACAGCAGTTTCCAGAATTGCTAGTCAGTATTGGAGGTTACAAAGATAGGAAAGGTTAACAAGTGAACTTTCACATTGGCTATGAATTGGCAGGAACCTACTGTTTAAATGCAGAATGCAGAATACAGAATAATAGAATTGGAAGAGATCTTGGAGGTCCTCTAGTCCAACCCCCTGCTCAAACAGGAGACCTTATACCATTCTAGACAAATGGCTGCCCATTCTCTTGTTGAAAACCTCCAGTGACGGAGCACCCACATCTTCTGCAGGCAAGCCGTTCCACTGATGTTCTCATTGTCAGAAAATTTCTTAATTTTAGGTTGCCACATGATGTGATAGCATAAGGCATGATGGCGAACCTATGGCACGCGTGCCAGAGGCAGCACTCAGGCCCTCTCTGTGACACGCTTTCCGTGCCCCAGAGATGGCGAGGGACTGGCCCCCGCCGCCCTGGCCCTGCCCACCCAGTCTGCCTTGACCACCGCAGCCACATCCACCCGGCACCCAGTGATAAATAAGTGGGTTTTGGGTTGCAGTTTAGGTACTGGGTCTCTAAAAAGTTCGCCATCCTTGGCATAAGGCAGTGTTTCCCAAACTTGACAATTTTAAGGCATGAGGACTTCAACTCCCAGAATTCCACAGCCAGCAACGCTGGCTGTGGAATTCTGGGAGTTGAAGTCCACATGCCTTAAAATTGTCAAGTTTGAGAAACACTGGCATAAGGCATAAGGAAAAGAAAAATGTTAAAGTCAGAAAGAGATTCCCTAAAATTAATGGGCAATAAGAACAGCCCAAATAATATTTCCAAATTTTTCTTGACTGTAGCCTGGGACTTTACGTTTATATTGTGCGTAACTAAAAATATAAAATTCACTCAGTAACTTTTTTTTTGTTTTTACAAAAAAAAAGTTACTGAGTGAATTTTATATTTTTAGTTACACACAATATAGATTATATTTGTGTGAGTCGGCAAGTATTGCCGGAATCGGAATGACATTTTTAGCATAGAAGTTTCATGTGAGAAAATCACCCAAGAATATTTGCTTATTTGTTTATTACATTTTTGTCCTGCTTTTATATTTTACCATATCAGAGCAAATAAGTGAAAAACCAGGATTTGAGGTTTAACATTCTTCGAATATTAGACCTATATTTTAATCTTATTTTACTAAGGTAAATGTGAAGTGAACTGAAATATGATTCTGATTTTGTATCCAGAGTTAATAAGATGAAGTAAAATATAGTTATCTCATTTTCATGTTTGGGAAGATCGTGGTCTAAAAGGTATCCATGAGAGAACCATTGAGGAAGCTTATTATTACCTTAATGATTTCTTATTAAATCAATACAATGGTGTCTGTATCGGTCTTATTTTTAATTACATACTGCACATTGTATTGTTTCTTTGTTTTCTGGTGAAGATTGTCCTTATACAATATCGCAAATATTGTACAAGGCCAATTTCTTGAATTCTTCACATTCCACCTATTGAGATAACCCTCACAAAGCCCCATAGGCAATGGCAAACAAATAGCAATTGACACTGCAAGAGGGCAAGACTTACTCTGTGGGAAGGGGAAGAACTGTGATCAATGGTGCTGCTGTTTCAGAAATCTTCCATTCTTACTATGGAAACAGTATAGCCATTGTCCATGCTGTGCCAAGCTTCCAACTGCTCCACATGATGTGTTTTCAGACTTCTGTTTTCCAAGGCTTCCAAGTTAGACTCCATATCCAAGTGATGGGTATCCTGCTAATGTGGATGGGGTTGGCAAATGACAAGGATTTAGTTCTATCTAGCCTATGTATACAACCATAAAGTTGGATTTGCTTGGTTGGAGAAAGTTAAGATTCATATTTAGGTATTGACTCTATGGAGGCAGGCAAAATTTCTTTGCTAAGCGAAACAATTGTTAAGTATGTTTTGACCCATTTTACAACTTTTCTTGCCACAGTTAAGTGAATCACTTAGTAGTAACACAGTTGTAAAGTGAACCTGGCTGTCCCATTGACTTTGCTTGTAAAGGTGATCAGTGTCCCTGGGACATTGCAATTGTCATAAAAATGAATCAGTTGCCAAGCATCTAAATTATGATCACATGACCATAGGGATGCCATAAGAAGCAAAAGTTGGGGTGAATCATGATCTGTCTTTCTGCAGAAAATGTTATAAAATGAGGAAGGCGTTGTGCCATTCTTTATCAGGTCCACATGAAAGACCAGATCTACATATGAAGGTTCAATTAAGCTGATTTATTGCTAAAAATGTATGCACAGGAATCTTCTCAAATAACAATCAGTATCTAGTTAGAGTTAGAGGATCAACAGCATTCAAGGGGTGTTGGAATTTGTGGTTGTGTAGGGATTCTAAGCTGATCCCTCTTTTGGCCCCTCCCCTGGCTCTGCCAGTCATACATTCTTACTGTAGAGCTATTGGTAATTGCTCCCTGTTGTTATCCTGTGCATGATGGTGGCCTTTTCTCTTTTGCAGTTGCTGGGGGCAGCTTTCCTAGCCATTGGTTTGTGGGCTTGGGCAGAAAAGGTAAGTATGGCCAGGAAGGGAATGTTTTTCTGGCTGCTGTATCTAAACCCATCTTGGTATCCAGGTAATAAATTGTTCTAGTATGGGTATATGAACCATACCTGTATTATGTGAATTGGACAAATTATTCACATATATTATTGTCTGAGCCCTTTGTGGGATATCACTGTCCTGCTGGTTCCTTACACTGAATTGATTGAAATTTCTTTTAGCTTTACTTATTTTTTAAAAAACACATAGCTGTTAACATTTATTAACTTTTATTTTACTTATTTTATGAAAATAATAGTTAACACTCAAGTTTGGAATAAAAAGTATATCTATATCTATATCTATCTATCTCAGTGGTTCTCAGCCTGTGGGTCGGGACCCCATTTGGGGTCGAACGACCATTTCACGGGGGTCGCCAAACAACGCAGTCCACCATTTTTCCCCCTTTTCCTTAGCTGTGCTACTCCCTTTTATTGGCTTTTGAAAGCCAATAGAATAGACTCTATTCAAGAGAGTCTATTCTATTGGCTTTCAAAAGCCAATAGGAATTGTCCAGGCTGTCTCTGCCCTACTGAGCCTGCCAAAAGTCCCATTCTGCAACCGGTGCTGCACCAGTTGAGTAGTCCTCGACTTACAACCGGTTGAGTAGTCCTCGACTTACGACCGGTTGGAGTTGCGGCATTAAAAAGATTGAGAACCACTGATCTATCTAGAGTTATATAGATCATGAAATATATAGATATAGATATTCAGGAAGTTTTTCAGACCTTGACATTTTTTAACTGCTATACTGCAGTTTTACTTTTTACAATCTCTTTTGTCTTGCAGCCCCCCAACTAGGGGTGTTAAGCAGGCTCAAGTCGCAACTGCGAAACATTACAAATCCAAATTTCTTTTTCTGACAATATATAGATATAGATATATATAAAACAGTGGTTCTCAACCTGTGGGTCGGGACCCCATTTGGGGTCGAACGACCATTTCACAGGGGTCGCCAAACAAGGCTGTCCGCCATTTTTTCCCCCTTTCCTTTGGCCACGCCCCTGGCACCCGGTGATGTATCAGTGGTTGGGGGTCACCACAACATGGGGAACTGTATTATGGGGTCGCGGCATTAGAAAGGTTGAGAACCACTGATATAAAATAACTCATGATCTATATAACTCTAGATATGCAATTTTTTTTTCACTCAAGGACTACATTTGATTTTATAGTGAAATGCTGTGGACCAGCCTCCAGAAAATAGTGGGTGGTTCCAGGAAAATGTTCAAGTTTTACTTAAATTCAATAAAAATATGCATAATTAATTCAGTAGACAGTTACATGTAGGCATTGGAATTTGCTAATCATTTTTTGGAATTTTACTCGGAAGCTTTCAGTCTGCATGCAACCTGGGGACTTGGCTAAAAATGCACATTTAAATGAAATGTGTAGATTGTGTTACTGGACTCAAATAATGAGTCCTTCTGGTCCAACATTATTAACAATTAGCCAGCTAAGTGTCCATGAGGAGCTAAAGAGCAAATTCTTTTGAATATAAGAAGCTTTTGGCTGTTTTTTATATACTTGTTTTTTAGAGGTTTACTATCTCTGTACATGTAAATGTCATCCAGCTGCCAATTTTATTTTCCCATCCTCCATGTTTGTTCAGTCATTTTTATAGCTAAGAATGAGCCTAGAACCCAATGAACTGTGCTGAGTCAGGTCTCTGAGAACATGTGCTGAGCAATAGCTGGTGAGCCTCATCATGTTATATCTTTGTCTCCAATCATCTTCACATACTACCAGCATACTCTGATTTTCTGAAACCAGATATAAAATAACATTTATGTACACACTCCCTCCTCCATCCCTGACCATATTTATTTCGTTAAAAAGCAGTTGTAGGTTGTAATCACCAGAATGATTTCCTATTGAGAATGGCTCACCTTCCCATTTGCCCCCAGCAGGGCTGGTTGCTGCAGTTTTCATGACAAACAGCAGCTGGGAGGTGGAGGAGTTTCATTTGGAAACTGGCACTGAGCCCAGATTGGAAGGATATTTTAGTCTGTTTATTTACTTATTTACAGAAAAGTATATACTGTTCCGCTCATAGTACTCCAGGTGGATTACATACCGTAATTTAAAAAGTCGTATTAAAATAAAACTGTGGCACAATGACCATGTGCTGCTCCTCTCCCCAAATAGCTGCCCAATCATTAAAACATCCTAAAAGAAACTAAAATCAATCATCAAATACCCAATTACCACCTTGCAAGATGTCACTGAAGAGGATGCGAGGTGTAGCGCAGGTGTACCACTATCTTTGGCTTCATGTCCTTGTCATCTGATGCAGAGAAGGGAACCCTTGGTGGAGGTGGAGCCTGAGGATATCCTGGAGCCAAAATCATGCAGTTTTATAGAACAAAATCAGCCCTTTAAATTAAAATCATAAAACTGTCGGTAACCACTGCAGCAACAAAGAATGGGAGGTTTTTACCTGCTAGAATTCTGACTGGTTAAAAGCGGCCTGCTTAAAACCTGTGTTTAGCTGTGTACATAATAAAAAAAAACCAGCTTATTTTCTTTTACCCACCTGTTCACTTTTTCTTTCTCATCACTTTGTTTTCATATATACCATTTAAATATTCATTTGTAATGTAAATAACAAATGTGGGAGAATACATGTGTGTTTTAAAAACTATGCAAATTCTTCTGGGTAAGCTAAGGTTTGAGGGGTCCTTGGTGCTCTCTGAGCTTGCGTGTTTTCTTGTTTCATTACCCAAACTAGATAAGATCATCAGTCCTAGTCTAAGCTAAGGTTAATTCCCTTTCTGCCTTTGTGATTAATGTACCATTTCCTTCCCCAACCAATCTGTAGAGCCGGAAATTATTCTCAGAATTTCCAGTCAGGAATCTTCATTCATTTGAAGGGGACCAAGATGGGGAAGGCTGGTATAAATATATAGTTTACCCTTCACACACCATCAGGCAGTTGGTACAGTAACTATTGTGTACATAATCTCAGGAGTGGAAATTCTATGTCATTGGGATTTTTTTTCATCAGTATAAAGGAAAACTGAGGGAATTTGGCTGTGGTGTGAACTTCAGCTCTGTTTTTTTTTTTCTTTCTTTCTCTATCCCTATCCAGGGCGTGCTTTCCAATCTATCATCCATCACAGACCTCGGTGGCTTTGACCCAGTCTGGCTTTTCCTCGTGGTTGGAGGGGTGATGTTCGTGCTGGGTTTTGCTGGCTGTATTGGGGCACTGAGGGAGAATACATTCCTACTCAAATTTGTATGTCTTTTTCTCTTCTTGTTTTTTTCCCCTTGTTGGTAATGTAAGCTGGGCTTCTGTGGATTAAATCATGACTTGACCAAGAACTCCCAAGGTGACATTGGCAAGCAGTTCTTTTTTCTACTCTTAGTCCACTTCATTTTCAGGAGAAAATGGCCATATTGGCGTATATTACAGGATTATGAAGATAATTCACATGTAGCCCTTTGAGTACTTACAAAACATACTGTGATAATTCTTGGTGTAGCATTATTCTGACACTGGACTTTGGAAACTAGGCAAGGACTTAGAAAGCTTTGTGTAGTCTTTGCTGTATGAAGAGCATAATAGAAATTGAGTTTTATTTTGGCACTGGAAGGAAAACAAGACATAATCTTTGAATTGATGTGTTATGCAGGAAAGTTATATTTATCTTTTAGAAATGGATAGAATAAATAAGTCTGAACAAGGGGCATAATACAAGTTGAAATAGCATTAGGAGAATAATACAAATGTTATTGGTGGATATTATATTTTTCCTAAAAGATCTGAAGAAAAATAAAGTATTAACTCAATTTCCTTCTATTACCATGGCAGGAAAACAATATAGAGCTATAAAGCCATATAGCCAGAATTAAATTTTAAAAAATAGCTTACTATCTTAAAAATTAACTAGCAACACAACATTTGTTTTATTTTGTCCTTCAGTGCATCAGCTATCCTGTGACAAAATATTAAGCAAAGCTTCCTTTCCTGTGACTTGTGCTTATCTAGTCAATGTGAGAGTGAGCCTTACCCTGAAGCAGGATATTATACTCCCATACTGATGGGAGATCTTTTGGCTTTGCACACTAATGATGTACCTCTCTTTTGGCACCAGTTCTCTGTGTTCCTGGGGCTCATCTTTTTCCTGGAGCTGACAGCTGGTGTCCTGGCCTTCATCTTCAAGGGCTGGATCAAGGATCAGCTCAACTTCTTTATTAACAATAACGTCAAGGCATATCGCGATGATATAGACCTCCAGAACCTCATAGACTTTGCTCAGGAATATGTGAGTTACGGAAATTACCTAAAGCAATATGTCCATTTGTAATGTTTGTATATGTAGGGTCAGGGGTCCCCGACCCCCAGTCCATGGACTGGTACCCGGCCGCAGTATGCCAGCAACTGGTCCGCACAAACAAGCAAAGCCCAATCCATGGGATGCAGGCAGCACACCAAACACACATTCTCCGGTCTGCGGAAAAACCTTTCTCCACGGAACCAGTCCCTGGTGCCCAAAAGGTTGGGGACCTCTGTGTTAGGTGATAGGGAGTTTGTTTGGAAAAATGTAACATGACAGCTTTTGAAACATTAACTAGTCTCCAATAAACCTTTGCTGTCACTTGCCCTGGATTTATAAAACTACCCCTAAAAATCTCTTCCTGTTATATGCACATATATACATATACGTTTGGTCTCTATCCTTTGAGGGAATATTCCCCCAGAGATTCAATTTCCACTTCTCACTCATGTTTAGATATAGCAGTTATCATCTGTATAAATTATTGTGTAAAGTTTCCATATAGAAATGCAGGAGACAGTTACTGTTACTTGCTTTAAGCCCAATTTCTGGTGTGTTTTTTCAAACATTATCCTGTTCTAAAGTACAGGAGGTATTTCAATAGATTATAAATTCTTCTGGATTATGTTCCTTATTTTAAACATGCTACAATAATGGGGACTACATAGTTATGTAGATGAGAAGGGAGAATTCCAGGGCTGCATTAAATCCCTTGTAGGCGCAGGAACATTTATTTTCATAGGTCCTTGTTGTGGTAATAATCCAAATGCTTAGCATTAAAGATATATTTCCTGAAGCTACATTCTTCCGTAAGTCACAAGGGATAAGACACACTAGGTATCTGCATAATAAAGTAGGAATAATGTATTAAATACATTAAACTTTCAGATGTATGATTTTTGACTTTACTGTCACTTTCCTATTTTGAGATTTTCTTTTTAACTTGAAGTAGTTTCATGGGGTTTTGAAGGTCTTAGGCAAGACCTATTGTCCTCACTCGATAATATGCACACGGACAATTTAGTTGAAAGTATCCTTTTATATCATCCATTTTTTTATTTCTTAATTTGAGAAAAGTTTGTTTGTTAAGCATTAAGCAACTTTACTTTCATAGTCTTTTTTACCTAGGGAAAGGTGAGCAAAAATGTGTTTTGGTGTTAATTATATAATCAACAATATTTTAAAAAATAACAACATGATGCTAAAATGATCTTGATCAGAAAGGCAAGATGTTGTTTAATCAGTGTTTAAAACGGTGTTAAAATGCTTTTCTCTTCAAGTGCTTTTGCATTAATATCTGTATAATTTTTGAGAATGACAAAACCATGTTCTAGTGCAAATTGAAACATAAATTAAAAAATAAGTGAAAATCACTGCTAACATGGCAATAACAAAGTATACACCACAATTTATCCACTCAGTATGCAGGTATGTGTGTGTGTGTGTGTGTGTGCTTATTGCACACTCAACATTTACTCTGAATAAATGATCCTAATGTCTTTTTTTCGGTCACTTTTCAGTCCTCAAAGGGCAAAGCAAATAGAGATCGAATGCATATATCAGAAATTGGGTAATAGTACTGTGTACTGTAATATCTCATAAAAAGTCCTATTTAAGAATAATGATTTTTATGTATTCAGTGAGATATTGGATATATCTTCACCACTTTGTTTCAATATATTGTGATCGATCTTTCCTGATACCATTCTTGAATCATTTGAATACATGTGTTTCAGTTTTATAATTTGAACTGAAATACCTTTTCTTTCTACATTATTATTTTTTAAGAAATGTAATTGCACTATTTACACAATGTAATTTAATGTTTATAGCCTTAAAAAGCCAATACATCAGCATGAATTTCGCAATGGGGTTTTTGGGGAGGTCAAATTCTTTTCACTAGTAATAAAATGCTTTCCAGAACTTCTTTTAAAAAGCTATAAAGGTAAAACACGAGATTTTGCACAAGAAATTTAAGATTAAAAATGATGAAAATAGATTTTTTAAAATCCTGCACAGACCTTTCCCTCTTTCATTTACTAGACTTTGTCAGAAATACTCGTAATAGAAAGGGCTTGCTGAAAGCAACACAGTATATTACTTCAGGTGAACCAGATGCTTTCTTGAAGATAAGACAGAAGAGTAATTTTAGGCATGTTGTTTCTCACGTGCATCAGGTTATCGTTGTATAAAAGAGAGGGAAGAACAATAGAGTAAAACAGAGGCCCTCTGTTCTGTCTCAGCCTACTTGAGCTCCTTGTTAAATCACAAGGAGAAACCCCTCTTCCAACAAGCAGGCTGGAACCAACGTAAAAACAAACCCCTTTTATTATTATTTACAGACCTGAAAAATGTCCAAAGGCAAAGACAAACACAATGGAATGAAACCTGATCTCTTCCAAACAGTTGCCTTCAGCAACCAGTACCTCCCATACCTTCCCTTTTATTATGCAGCCCAAGACGTGGCTTCCTAATGCCTTCTCCTTTGCCTTTGGAGCCGCCCCATTGCCTTCCTCTGTTCAACTCTTGTTGCCTGTCGGCATTTATGAGCATCCATGATGTCTTCCAGCTGGGAGTCCTCACAGTCTGACTCAGCCTCCCAGCACAGCTGTGTCTCAGCCTGAGCACGAGTCGAGGGGCCAGGCTCCTCATTAGACTGTAAGTCTTGGAGCTCATCAGAGCCTTCCTCTGACTCTGACGGCACTCCAGGACCCTCCTCTTCCTCCTCTGATTCCCCAGACACAGCTGCTGGGTCCACTGGCTGACGAGGAATCACAACACCCCCAACCTTTTAGGCACCAGGCACCTGTTCTGTAGGGAGAGGTTTTTCCATGGATCAGAGGGGGCGTGGTTTTATATGCTGCCTGCATCCCATGGATGGAGCTTCAGTTGTTTGCGCGGCCTGGTTTCTGGCATTCCCTGGCCTGGTGCTGGTCCACGGACTGGGGGTTGGGGACATCTGGGGTAAAATATAGGAGAGCAGCAATTTGAAACGCATTATTGCAGATGAACCTCACCAAGTGAGTTAACAGTGCAGAGCAAATAATGAGTGTGGAAGTTCTGTTCCTTGTTGGGACTCATCATTAGACAATTAAAAGGTGTGAAAGCCACTCCAGAGGTGAACCTGCCATCTCATGGCTGATAATGAACCTGCAACATTGCAAAATTGCTTCCTGCATTAAACCTTACACATTTCTCCATCTCCTGTTTTTATTTTCCAAATATCCACACTTGTCAAAGTTCATTCATTCTTTTTGCTTGGTACTACAGAGTGCTGCGGTTTTCTGAGCACTCCTCCGAGTGGTAACCCTGTCTCCCTCTGCAGTGGTCGTGCTGTGGGGCTCATGGACCTAATGACTGGAATCTCAACATTTATTTCAACTGCACTGACTCCAACCCCAGCAGGGAGCGTTGTGGGGTACCTTTTTCCTGCTGTGTCAAGGATCCTGCGGTAAGGAGTTGAAATACAGAAATAAGTGAGATGGATTCTCACTTTGCTCATCCCCTGTAGACCTAAATAATGTCTGAACAGCTTTTTTAAGGTCCTCGTATTAACATAGGAATCTAATTGTGTGAATTGTTAGGAAAATAGTATGTAGATTAAATGCAGCCTTATCCCTAATGATAATTTTAATTTGGAGAACAAGTGTGGTGCAGAGATTAAGCTGTTGGACTAGGAGCATGGAAACCCAGGCTGTAGATAAGGGGGTAGCAGTATGTATGCTGCTTTGAGCGCCTGTTGGAAAAGGTGGGATATAAATTTAAAACAGAAATAAATAAAAAAAAAACGAGTGTCAGCTATATATTTGTCATTTCATGGAATTCCTTCACCACGATAGGATAGAATGGAGGTGGAAAAGAGGAGAATAGCTAAAGTTGAAAGTAGAAGTTGCAAATTATTTGGAAAGGTGTGGAATAAAAAAGCAAATGCTGAAGATATTTAGGGGAGAAGCAGTGAGTTTCTCTTCTGGGTTCCCAGAATGATTTCAATTGGTTTTATGTCTATTCTTTTGACAGGAGGACGTTCTCAATACCCAGTGTGGCTATGATGTCCGCCTTAAACTGGTGAGGGTCAAGTTTGTGCAGTGGGGAATCTGTAGTGCAAAGAACAAGGTGGGCTGTCTTGTCTGGAAAAAAAGGTAGGGCTGGGATAAGCATGAAAGAATGGTCTGAATTTAGAGCAAGAGCACAGATTCTGAAAAGGGTCTGCGTGGGAGTATTAGAATGCCACTGATTGCAACAGAGCACATGCATTTGGCCATACGTTCAAGGGAAAGCCCTTAATTAGGCTACAAAATAAATCTGCATTTTCTGAATTTGGGCTGAGGGGAGGTGATTACTGCAGCTTGTCCTGCTTTTAAGGCTCTCTGGGTGCTCTTCTGTACCTTTTTTTTTTGCAGGAGCTGGAGCAGCAGAGCTTCATTCATACTAAAGGATGTGCTGGTCAATTTGAGAAATGGCTCCAGGACAATCTCATTGTAGTGGCAGGGACCTTTGTAGGTGTGGCACTTCTACAGGTAGGAGCTTCCATGTAACTGAGAATTCCTTCTTCAAGTAGCCCCTATGTGGAAATTCCATCCATCCACCCTTCCTTGATATGCAACTTTCCTGGGACCCTAGGCTGCAATTTCATCCATTGACCAGGAGAATGGCCAGAAGTTATCAAATATACAATGATATTACAGAAGGGGAAAGGATTAGTTTTGGGTGAGAGTAGGAAGTTTTTAGGTAGTAAATTGTTTCCATTGTTGTTTTTATGAACCTTCAATTTCCCCCAACCTCAAAATGATACTACTACCATACTATGGTGCCTAAGTTTGATAACTAGTTTTATCCTATCTAGAGCACTTTGTTGTTGTTAGTTGCAAAGTCGTGTCCGACCCACTGCAACCCCATGGACAATGTTCCTCCAGGCCTTCCTGTCCTCTACCATCTTCTGGAGTCCATTTAAGCTCACTCCTACTGCTTCAGTGACTCCATCCAGCCACCTCATTCTCTGTCCCCTTCTTCTATTGCCCTCAATCTTTCCCAGCATTAGGCTCTTCTCCAGTGAGTCCTTCCTTCTCATTAGGTGGCCTTTACTGGAGGATTAACTCTGTTCTCTTGCCACATACTCTGACAAAGCAGGTACTTAATCCAAATGAAATTCTATTGCACATATGTTTGGGGTGGATGTAATTATTTTTTTCATTGTTAGAAGGTTATTACTTTCTTACGATACCCCATTGCAATCAGGTATGGACAAGACCAGTTTTTGAGAAAAGACAGTTGCATAATTTTTATGTTCCACCCAGGTTATAATAGTGAATGCATAATACTAATGAAAATAGTAGTAATAGTAGTACTAGTATATTTTTTTTCCCTCTCTTTCCATCAGTTTAACATGGGAAACACATCTAATTCTCCTGCCTACTATTTGTTTCAGAGTTAGCTTTGTGATGGCAGTGAGATTAGATCTGGATACCTGTCAGTCATGAGTCTTGCAAGATGGTTCATTTCATAGGAATATATTGATAAAGAAACTGGAAAGAATTGCAAAAGCTGCTTTTCAGTGGATAGCTAATAGTTGTATTAATTGCACATGCATAAATGTGACTTCATCTTATAGCCTATTTGTGTTTGGGTGCAATCAAAAGTAGGGAACTTCAAAGTAAACAAAATGGAGAGGATATCTGCATTCGTACATCTTTGTTCTATTCAGGTGACTGATCCATTCATTCCAATTGGATTACGAAGGAAAAAATCCTTGTTGAAGTCTAACCTATAATAACTAGGGGTACAGGTGCAGTAGATTACATTTCTATAATCATTAGGTTACAGGAAAAGAAACTTGAGTCCACATATTGAGGCTGCCTTTCTATAGCTTTGAGATGGGATGTTGCCTTTTCACTGGCAGGGCAAAGCTGACCAGGCCTTTCTGTCACTTATCCTGGAGTAATAATGATTTGAGTGCTCTGAGCATGACAGTGAAATCAATAGCTTCATGCTGCAGCATTTCATCATTCAGAGGTGTTAAGACTTCATTCCCCCAAACTTTCTGGCTGGAGGTTCTAGAACTGCAAATACTTCTGGAAGATTAGGAAGGTTGGTGTATTGGTTATATGTGTGCACAATAACAAGCATTTCACAAGCATGTCTTCAATTTGTATTTCAGATATTTGGTATCTGCCTGGCACAGAACCTAGTGAGTGACATCAATGCTGTGAAAGCCAATTGGTGACACCAGAATAGAGATTTTGCTGTTTCCTACAGATTCCCAGATTCTCCTGAAGGACTGAAGCCTTCAAGCCACAATCACTGAGTGCTGCTAAACCATCAACAAGCTCCGATTGGGGGTTGAGTGGGGGTCACCAGAATTAATAACTGCCTGATGCCCTTCCATAGCTTTCTGTTCCTGACTGGGGCACATGTGTCATGTAAATAGTATTTATGTCAGGCTTCTGAAGGGTCCTTTGACCCACTGCAAAAACTGCAGAGTTAGAAGCATCTCATGCATATAGCCAAGAAACAGCTCTGGATTTTGTTGAGGAGGCCCCTATTGGTGAGTTAGCACGGCTCATGTGGTTTCCACTGAGGAAGCTAATGGAACGTTCTAATCCTGCTGCCTGGAGCAGCTTCACACTTGTACTCTGTCCTAAACTCCTACTTGAATTCTCTATACTCTACTCCCTGTCTGCTCTGCTCTCCTACTTACCAGGGAGATTAAATTAGGGATTAACTCAAGACTGAGTTCCCTTGTTCAAATTAGAGTTACATCTTGTCAAATTAGAGTTACATCTTATTTTGTGGATCATACTGTTGGTTTCTGCTATTGTCCTAAGAGGTCAGAAACAAGCTGTCAGGAAGATGCTGTCATATCTCATTTGTGGCAGAAATCTTCACCCTTGATTTTTAAGGCTTCAATTCTGGCAGATGTGCATTCCAGTGGGAATAAAATGTGCCAGACAGAACCAAGCAGGTCAATTCAATCCAATCCACCAAGAGTTAAACCAATGGCAAACTAAAAATATTCTCGGATAGTTTAGAAAAACATGACACTGTAACAGAAATAATCTATTCCGAGAATTTGATTGCACCGGTTTGTACTTTGTAGAATCTTACAAGTTACTTTAACTTAAAAGATAAATTTGGATATGTCTAATCAGCCCATTATTTGTGTGATAAATGTGCAGTCCTTTGTATGCAATATCTATTTCTCTGAAGGACCCACAAAGAGAATTCTAGACCTCTTGAACCAAGTTTTGTCCTTGACTGGACATAATGCAACCTTTTGTTCCAGTAGTTGGCTCATAGCCTTGCAGAGTACTTGTGTTTCATGGAATGGCACAATACTGAGAAAGATTTTGCACTGATACATCTTTCTGCACTGCTACAATGTAGTTTCTACTACTTCCTTTCTTTTTGATAGGAGTTTATCTTAATCTCCCTGGACTCTGTTGCTGGCAGGATTGTTCAAGTATGTTGCCCTCCTCTTCCCCATAAAGTACTTGCTAGCAAATATTTTTCGGGGATATTTTTTACCCTATTGAGCCAGGTTGACAATTCAGTTGAAGTGGACCAATTCGATTTGGGACTAGTTTGTGTCATGGATGTGAATTAGATGCAGTGGTATTCTTCTGAATTTTTAATCTCCCATTTTGTACTGGAACTTTTAGACTCATCTTCAGATGCCCCCAACCATGGCTGAAGCCTACCCCAGTAACTGTTTTTATGTGATTTATCGTTGTGAAGTTGTTTCTGCATAATCGCCAGTGCGTAGCTGAAGCAGCTTAAATTTATCCTTAGTGTTCCAGTTCTAAAACAGGGTTTTCTCCCGTTTTCCCAAGACAGTTTTTGCTACAACAGAAACTGGTTCACTTCAAATGTGGTTGCTGATGTTGTCAGGAAGGAGATCGGTCCAGCTTCTACCTGCTTCCTTCCTTCTGGTTGCTAGGAATTGCCTTCCATACCATTTTAGCTGGTGCAGGAGGAGCTGGGCATCTGCAGAGATACGTGAATGCACAATGCCCAACAGGTCCTTTTCTATGGTGCTGATCTGGTTTTACGTAGGATCGTTTGCACCCAAGTCTAGAGCTTTTGAAAGAACTAGACTTGTGTTTGGAAAATGGGACTAGTATCTTCATGAGAAAGTGCTGGATCTGCATTGTACCAAAGGTCATTTAAACTGGGAAAGAATGGGATTCAGCCCTCTGGGTATTGCTGGTTTATTCAGCAAATGAGCGCATTATATGCTTTCTGTTGCATTTGTACACAAACTGCACTGCTTCCTCTCCACAAACTTAGTAGAATTTTCAGTCTTTGGTGGGAAGGAGACAGTAGTGTTGTTTGTGTTAGTGTCCTTTTCTGCCAGGCCAGGGATTTGCAGATTGAACTGATTTGCAGATTGTGGCTGTGCTCTAAAACCACTGCATGCTTTGACTGCAGTGGCGGCTTTTCTCCACGTGAGGATGCTCTTGGCTAGCATTCCTCCGCTTAGAGTTTTACCTGAAAGGAAGACTTTCCCCCAAACAATGTCCCTTCTAAATGTGGCAGATTCACTGAGTATTTGAAACAGATGACGTCTAATCTTTTCTGAGATGTGCGCTACAATTCAGGGTCACCTTTTTGTTAGAACTGCCCATGAGGTTCTGCTTCTGGGGTTTGTTTTTTCTGTTGAACTGTGGGGAGATGCACCCTATGAGGATGGCTGTGACTGCATGCATGCATGCGAGGAGGGAGGGTGGTGGAAGGAGAAGGCTTAGCGGATTTCCATTTGCCCTGGGTCTCCTGTTTCCTGTCATCTCTGACAGCTGAAACCCGTGGGATAATGTACTTCGCAGTAGCAGCCTTTCCCCACCCACAAAAGAAGAGAAAGCCATTATGAAGCTGTCAACATGTATGAAAATGAAGCCCACTGCATATGCAAAAGTTACAACCTATCTACAATATGTTAATCAGAGACCAAAGGATAACTTGCTAAGCAGATTTACTTTCACGTCTTCCGCACTTGACTGTTGTAAACGTTCTTGGGCTTAGTAATAAGGATGCACATGCAATGAAACTATTCTGCTGCTGCTTCTGTTTTTTTGTTTTTTTCTCTCTTTTAAATCCATTTGCATTTTGCCGGCTTTCTGTCTTCCTGTGTTTGGCTTGCTAGTCTTCTTTTTCTGCTCAACTCTCTCACTTCCTTCATATCCTCTTGCTGCTATTTGTTTTATAGTACAATAGTAAAATTATTATCCCAAATTTGTAAAGAATTTTTAAAACATAAATCCCCTTTTATGACTGTAATGAGTGTTTCGAGTTGGGTGATCAGGCTTCTGCCATTCATGATTTTTGCAAGACTCAGGTTTGTGCATCACTGATCTTAACTGTAGCATTTTTTTAGTTTGAAAATGTTGCCAATCATATATTGGTTTAGTTTTATATATTTCCTTGGCAGAAGAAAGTCCAATTTTTAATTTAAAAATTAGTGTGATTATCTCATACTTTTTTCTACTGTCAAAACTTTTTCTTAAATTTTCTTTTCCATCTGGGCTGCTAAATATTAACAGGTGACAGTTACAAGATTATAAGCAAAATTTCAACTGATTTTATGTTAAACATGTTCAGATAATTTAAAAATAAAACAAACAACTCCCCTGAAATAAAATAACATCTATAGTAGCCGTTCTGCAGTTATGTTTACCAGATGACTTAATCAAGGAAAATTTTATAAGAACAAGATAATTAATTGCAATGGGGAAGTGTTTTTGTTACTGTTGGGGAGTAACAAAAGAAAGTTATTTTGTGTTATCATTTAAAATCAACATTTTTAACAGTATTGGTGTTTATGGACTGGAATGTGCTTGATTGAATGCAAAAGGTGTTGACACTGATGTATTTCTTTTGGATGTAGATTGAAAAAAAACTCAAGTCAAATGCAAATAAAATATAAACAGTCTGGAATAAAGGTTCAGTTGTCATATACCAGTGGTTCTCAACCTATGGGTCGTGACCCCATTTGGGGTCGAACGACCATTTCACGGGGGTCACCAAACAATGCAGTCCGCCATTTCCCCCCCCCCCTTTTCCTTAGCTGTGCTACTCCCTTTTATTCTATTGGCTTTTGAAAGCCAATAGAATAGACTCTCTTGAATAGAGTCTAATTCTATTGGCTTTCAAAAGCCAATAGGAATTGTCCAGGCTGTCTCTGCCCTGCTGAGCCTGCCAAAAGTCCCATTCTGCAAACAGTGTTGCAAGTTGTCCGCAGCAAAGGCGAGCTGTCTGGAAGTTTCCACCCCTCCCTGCTGAGCAACTACTAAAAATGTAAGTAAAAAGAGGGCCAGGGGTGGGAGGTGGGAGGCTGGCAGGCGCAGGGAGGGTTGCTGGCACGAATGGGGCCCGGCGGGTGCCTTACCTCCCTTGGGCTGGGCCAGCTGGTGGCCCAGCCGGTGGTCGGCCTGCTCCATCTTTGCCGCTTGCCAGCTACGCTTTGGCCGGCGCAGGGGGTGGCACAATGCATGCATGGCGCTCCTGGGCAGGGAAAGTCCTCGACTTACGACCGGTTGGGTAGTCCTCGACTTACGACCGGTTGGGTAGTCCTCGACTTACGACCGGTTGAGTAGTCCTCGACTTACGACCGGTTGGGGGTCGCGGCATTAAAAAGGTTAAGAACCACTGTCATATACAAAAAAGTGCAGTTATCTAGGGCAAAATCGGAAGCAGCAATGGGAAGTAATTTACCTGTCTATGTTATAATTGAATGAAATAGACGGTACTATCAATACCTTCTTATATAAAGCCCTCTTTTTACATCTCCACCTAAGAGCAAGCAAAGGTCACTATCATACACTATAAAATACAAGCAAAATTAGGTAAAAAGTAAAAAAGATGAAATAACATAAATACGCATACAAAAATTCCAAGAGTGGAAATTTGGAAGAGTTTTTTCTACCTGGGAAAAAAAGAAACGTGAGAAAATCAGGCATCTGGAAGCCCATCAAGAAAAAATTTCAATTATACTTAGCATCACTTAGACAATATAAATCAATAAGAAATAAATGCTTTTTAATTATTTGAATTCTGCTTAAAGGCAATTGTGAAGCTAAAATGTAATATCTTCTGGTAATATGCAATATCCAGACTGTAAATAGCTGCCTAGTATCGATAACGCATTAATATTTCAGTCCAACATTTCAGGCAGCAGTTAGCACTAAACATATTTTAGAACAAATACCAAACATACGTGCAATTTGTGTCTTGTGCACATGGAGGAGGTAGGTACAGCGTTTGGGGTTACATTATTTCAAAATCCATAAATTTAAGTCCGCAAAAGACTGGGGGATACTCTCTCCAGCCTTATTAATCTGTGAACCTGTTTCTGCAGATAATGGTTTCAGCTGTCATGATTAAACACCAAATGTAGTTTGGTAAAATCATTGAAATGAGGGCACAACATGTCCCTTTGATGAATTACAGCACAGGTGTCCCCAAAGCATGAACTAAATCCAGTGTAGATCAGGTATAGTCTGAAATTTACTAATAGGTCTCTTGATTTGTAAAAAATACTGTTGACTCTCATCTAGTCTTCCTCATACACAAGACTATTTATTTTGGGTTTGGCAGGAATAATGGGGATATTGGCAAGACACCAAATAATGGTGCTTGAGATTCTGTCGATCAGCAGGATAACTGCTATTGCTATATTTAAAGCTCTACAGGGCCTGTAGAGCTTTTTTTCCCTGAGACAGGATGGATGTACTCCAGGTCTCTTCCCTTAAATGTTGCCACCTGGTGGGTTTGCAAAGACACACCTTTTCTGTGGCTGCTTCAAACCTCCCTAGCATCCCCCATCCTCTGAGATTTGAAGGGGCCGCACCCTACTAGGTTTCTGGAAGGCAATGAAGACCTTGTTCTTCACTCAGGCACTGGGTTAGGATAGAAGTGAACCCAACAAAAGTAGAGATCGTGTGATATTGTGGCATGTTGATGGTATATGTGATGCTATTGCAGGGCTTGAGGGTTAGGGTTAGGGGTAATCCTCAATTTACGACCACATCTGAGCCCAAAATTTCTGTTGTTAAGTGAGACATTTGATAAGTGCGTTTTGCCCCATTTTACAACTTTTCTTGCCACCTTTGTTAAGGGAATCAATGCAGGTGTTAAGTTAGGCACACGGTTGTTAAGTGAATCTGGCTTCCCCATTGGCTTTGCTTGTCAGAAAGGCACAAAAGGGAATCATATGAACACATGATAGTGTGTAACCGTAACCGTCATAAAATTTGAGTCAGTTGCCTATCATCTGAATTTTGATCACATGCCATTGGGATGTTGGAAAGGTCCTAAATCTGAAAAATGGTCACTTTTTTCAGTGCCACTATAACTTTGAACAGTCACTAAATGAACTGTATTCTGAACTAATGGAATATTGTGAGAAGTTATCAAGTATATAGTAGATGGTCATATAGGTTTTCTAAATAAGTAAATGGCTTAAACCTGAACTGAACAGAACCATATGTGGTGGGGTGAAAGAAATAGACCACTGCCGGTAAAGATTTTGGAAAGAATTTCGGAAGCCATGCTCTGCACGCGTTTTTGTTCAATAGTTTTTCCAGTGGAATACTGGAAATAAATTTTGTAAAGAAGGGGAAAGACATAAAAATGGAAACTCTTGGAACAGGACCAAATTTGTATATTTGTGTGGGTAGGGAAGCAGCTGTCAAAAAACCCCTACTAGGTTTTGAAAATGGGTCAGATCTGATGGACAGCGGTGGAGAAAAACATTCCAGAAAAAGAAACACCCACCCAAGTGCCTCTCTTTGGGCGAGGCAGTGAAGTGGTAGCATGAAATGCTGCTGACTGGTATATTCTATGCCCTCTCCCATTCACGTATTTATTTTATTTATATGGCCCCTCAGACATGTAACTCTGTCAAGCTACCAATTTACCAGAGGAGAAAGGGGGGGGACCCAAGTCCAAAGAAATGTATAACAAAGATAAACTAGTCCAATACAGAAAGGGGAAAAAATCAAAGGCACCATGTGTATTGGGCTCATCTAACATCCTGACTCCAACATCTGGAGAAAAGCCAGCTGTTAGTGGCCTTCCGGGAGTGCCCCAAGTGTTGGGTCCTCTGAATCTCAGTAGGGAAGCTGAGCAAAAAGTAGACCTGTTTCCTCAATCTGATAAGATGACCCTGCTTAATAGAGGGTGTGTAGAGCATGCCCACCCTGTAGAATGGGCATACACTCCCAGGGATAGATGTTCCAGAAGTAAACTGGTGCTGTGCCATGAAGGGCTTTGTAATGATATGTGAGAAAGACCTTGGGATATGGACAAAGGGATGCTACCAAAGGATCAGGGCAGCATGATCTTCAGCTACATCATTGGAGGGGCAAGAAGCTCAGAGGAGACCTCTCCTAGTTTTTCAGGCAATAAAGGAGATGGGGGAGGAATTGTACTTTGAGACTTGCAAGGTGGATGTTGGCCTGATGGGGCAAACCAGATAAGAATCACAACCAGATGAGCTAACTCTACTTTGTTGTGACGCTACATTGACAGAATCTTATCTGACAATTCCCTTGGTAGTAGCTCTTTACCCAGTCTCCCAAGGCCTTTTCCACATTACATTATCAAATTTCACGAGCACAACCAATACTATAACCCAGCCAAAAGGATCCAGATAATCTGCTTCCAGGTCCAAGCTGTCCACCTACCACCTTCTCAGTAACCTGCCGTAAAATGGAGAAGTTGGATAAAAATTGTCAATGCTATTGGGTCCAAGGAAGGCTTCTTGAGATGACAGACCATTACTACCTTAACTGCAGGTAGAAACATCCCTCTCACAAGTGTTTATTATCACTTGGACCCAAATACATGCCACCTCCTGGCTGGCTTTGATCAACCAGGAGTGATATACAACAGGTGGCAGAACTGGGAGCCCATATACTTAGCAGTAGCTGGCTGGAATTCATCTCAGATAACCTTGCAACGCTATGGCTCAATCACCGCTATAGGATCTGCCCAGATAAGAGTCCATCTCTGTGCAGATGCAAGCTACTTAGTTGAATAGATGCCTGGAGTAGTCCTTGCTGCAACCTTGCAAGGCTCCCTTGGCCCCTGTTTATAGAAGAGAATCTGGTTACCAAAAATAGGATTGCAGTCTGGCTGTCTGTAGACCCCAAAAAGATTCAAAATTAACCAATGGAACAACCTGCCTCCAGAAGCAGTGAATGTTCCAACACTGGAAGTTTTTAAGAAGAGACTGGACAGCCATTTGTCCGAAATGGTGTAGGGTTTCCTGCCTGAGGAGGGGGTTGGACTCGATGACCTCCAAGGTCCCTTCCACCTTTCTTCTTCTTCTTCTTCTTCTTCTTCTTCTTCTTCTTCTTCTTCTTATTCTTCTTCTTCTTCTTCTTCTTCTTCTTCTTCTTCTTCTTCTTCTTCTTCTTCTTCTTCTTCTTCTTCTTATTCTTCTTCTTCTTCTTCTTCTTCTTCTTCTTCTTCTTCTTCTTCTTCTTCTTCTTCTTCTTCTTCTTCTTCTTCTTCTTCTTCTTCTTCTTCTTCTTCTTCTCCTTCTTCTTCTTCTTCTTCTTCATATTTCATCAGAAAAGTCCTAATAAATGCTCGTGCTTGGTTAGAGTAACTCTTTATCTTCCTCTGGTGCTAGAGGGGCTTCCTGTGATATTTCAGCTCCTTAAGCTCCTTGGAAAATTGAGAAGCTCTACAATTATAGAGAATCTGCACAGTAGTGGCCTGATCCAAGGCTGTTGTCACCTACTCATTTCAGGCAATGACTACGGACTAGGCTGGAGTGTGCAACCAAGCTTTGGATATAACTTCTGAAAGTCTATTGGGTCCATCAGTCACCTGGAGCTGTGCAATCAAATCAGTCCTCTTCCCTCTTTTGCACCAAACAGCTTTCAACAATGAATACCAGTTCAGCCCTCTCATTTAAGGCACAGATGGGGACTTATAATAAGCTAACCTTGTATTAAGTAGCAACAGATAGACAACTGAGCCACTGCAGTTGAAAGACCAAATCTTGGGGCTGAGCGCAGGCATGTGGAATGCAGCACTGGTATTAAACAAAAGTCCAGAATAGGACCTATGCCACCCACTACATGCTTCTCAGTGCATACAGATGCACAAATACACTTTACGATCATTACCAGTAAAAAAAAAATGGATAGAATTGCAGAAGTCGTGAGATATATATATATATATATATATATATATATATATATATATATATATATATATATATATATATATACACACACACTATGGTACAAATAAAATACGAACACCAGGAGAGTATAAATATCGTGGTGATATTGGAGAAGGGGGAGGTCTGCATGAACATCAGTTAGGTATAAGAAGGGGCGAACAGCATTCTCAATTGTGGATGCATATGGCACAACATGGCCACCAGTTTGACTTTGTGAATGTTCGTGTTATGTCTGAGGATGCCACTAAGGGAGGCCGGCTATTGAAAGAGGCGTGGTATTCCAACAAAGACGCGGTTAATCGTCACATTGACTTACATCCAGCGCAACAAGCATTGAGGAAATGGGATTTTAAACACCATGCCAATCGTTATAAGCGGTCTGAGCAATGCTTGTACAGCTGTAAACGTGACGAGATACCTGGCCCCCATCCTGAACAGATAGATGGAGCTTTGGCCAACCCTCCACACTCCAGGGCACCCCCGTTTCGCCCGATCAACACCAATACCGCTCTAATGAACGTCTGAGGAGGTTACCACTGTCAAACACACGTAATCATCCACCGATGGAAGACCTCCCCTCCCCCAATATCATCATGATAGACCCCCACCCCCAGAACTTAACAACAACTGTGGAGAGTGTGGAAGATCCAGCATGAGGAGCCTGCAGCCTGACGCTGTGGGTAGAGGGGAGAAGAAGAACGAAAGCATGGCTCGATTGCCTAGGCATACGGTGACAGGGAGAGACACGGAATTCTGCCTGGATTCCCTGCAGACAAGGAATACCCCCACCAACAATACAGCCCCCTCCCGGGACGAACATTTTGAAGTCCCCCCAAAGACGAGCACAGAAGAGGGGAGTGAGAACGCAGGGAATCAGAATGCAGAGATCTGGAGACCTGGTGTCCGCCTGAATACCATTCCTATCAGCAATGGGGAAGAGCGTGCGATAGGGAGGAGGGATGAATTGAGAGACGGGGTAAGCACCCGATCACGCAGCAAACAAATGGAACGGTGGAGAACTGTCGACACGAAGATTGCCAGGACAGAGGAGGAGGGCATAGACCCCCAAATATGTAACACCCGTATGAAAGTTACTCATGACAGTGGAAGAGTGAGAAGAAAGGGTGTGGAGCAGGGATTGGGAAAAGCGTGTGTGTGGGGGAGCGTCAGTGAGCCCAGGAAAGCTTGTAACACTGATAGAGGAGAAACAGATGCCCCCAGGGTGGAGAATGAAAACAAAAAGGGGAGGAGGGTCAGTGCTATGGAAGGAAATAAGGATAAAGGGGTGGTGGAGGAGATTAATACCAGTAATGAGATAGTGGAAGGAATGATCCGGAAGAACCATAGAAGGAAGCGTAAGGAGAGTAATAAAGAAACATCTGGAACACTAATTAACCGGCCGGGACCGGTGACGCGGTCCATGAGCCGGGTGCAGATGCCGGCAAAACCAATTTAAGTCATCATTGTTTACTGGCTCCTTAGCCCTGATGATGTTTGGAGTTTCCAAACGAAAGCTTGGCAGCTTTTAGTAAAGTATATTTTTATATTTATACTCTCCTGGTGTTCGTATTTTATTTGTACCATAGACATGCCCAGGAGTCGTATTTTTATGCAAATTTTCCAGCATTATGACAGAGCAGCTTTGCTTTTAGCCAGAAAATGGGAGAAATTGACATGCCGTATTTCAGCAAGCTATCGTAAAATAGCGTTCCTACACTCCTGCATCTGAGAAAACCTGCCACTTAAATCATTGAGGAAGAAACCCATAATTGATTCCATTGAATGCCAACAAGCCATCTACCAATTTCAACGCAAGACTACGCGGGCCCTCATTAACGACCAACATAGGCGAGTCGGAGCGTTGAAACAATGGGTCCAAGACTGCCAAAGGCAATGTGAGGCCATGTTCTCGAGACATCACCTCCAAGAATTGATTCACCATATTGAGACGGTGGAGAAGAAAACGAGACAAGAAACAGCAACACGTCTCAGTCACAAGATGAATGCATTACGTAAGTTAAAATATAGTAACAGCTCTATGGGTGGACTGGTCTGCAACCTCTCTTCTAAAATACTTACCCATTCACAACTCACCTTGCTGCAGCGTGATATAGGCCATAACCTGATGGACGCTAGTGCTTTAGATTTCATAGCGGCCTTAGAGCCAGCTATGCATAACATAGGGGGGGATGAAGATACTAAGAGTTCGATAAGACAACAGGTCACTGGGCTACTTACAAGCCATAGATACCATCATGTGCTATCTAGGGATGAAACCCAAGCCCTTCGACAACTTAAAAGAGATGATAGCATTGTTATACTCCCAGCAGATAAAGGGAGGATGACCATTGTCATGGATAAGACGCTGTATACCACCAAGGCGTCTCAATGATAGAATGATAGAACAGCCTATAGGATAGTTGAGAAGGATCCCTCAGTTACCCTTAGGAATAAAATCAACAAACTGCTTAATAATCTTAAACGCAGTAAGAAAATCGGAGATGATACCCTAAAGAAGATACGCCCCCGTGACACGGTGCTCGCTAGATTTTACGGGCTCCCAAAAATCCACAAGGAAGGCACCCCACTTCGCCCTATCGTGTCATTTATAGGTACCCCTACATCGGGATTAGCGAAGTGGCTTAGCACTCGTCTGGGCCACCTTGTGGAAGGTAGCCCCACAACGGTCAATTCTGCAGAAGAATTCCTCAACAGAATTAAGACCCTTAGGGTGGAGGATGATGAGAGGATGGTATCGTTCAACGTTACCTCCCTCTTCACCTCCATCCCCCAGGACTTAGCTATTTCAGCCCTGGGAGAGCGCTTGAGGAATACAGAAGGGAGCCACCACCAGGACTCCCTCCAGACAGATGACCTCCTGCGATTAGTGGAAATATGTCTTACCACCTATTTCACCTTCCAGGGTACCATCTTCGAACAAGTTAAAGGGACACCTATGGGCTCCCCCATTTCTAGCACTAGAGCGGAAATAGTACTCCAACAGCTAGAACACAGGGCTATGGCCTTATACCAACCCAAATTTTGGGTTCGGTACGTGGATGACACGTTTGCGGTTGTTAAAAAACAACATGTAGCTACCTTTAGGAGAGTACTTAACTCGATCTGCTCCGACATCCAGTTTACAGTGGAGGAAGAAAAACAAGGTCACCTAGCCTTCCTGGACGTGTCAATATACCGCCAGTTGGATGGGACGTTACACAGGGGTGTTTCGTAAACCCACCCACACGGACAGAATACTCCACTATAGGAGCAACCACCCCGTATCTCATAAAGCTAGCTGCATTAAAGCATTGTTTAAGCGCGTGGACTCCCACTGCAGCACTGAGGAGTTTAAGAAGAAAGAAAGGCAATACCTTTTCCGGATTTGTCAACGTAATGGGTATCCTTTGAGGTTTATCAGACAGTACGGTCTTACACCCCAGTCCCGGAACAACCAAAAGAGAGAGGAACCATCATTACAAAGAATGTGTGTTTCTTTGCCATATATTAATAACGTCTCGGAGGCAACAGCCAGACTGCTGGCCCCCCATGGAATAGAAGTGGCCCACAGACCCAATCAGACATTACGGTCCAAAGTCGTTCGCCCCAAGGACCCACTCCCTGCCATGGATAGATCAGCAGTAATCTATAAAATCAATTGCAAGAACTGCGATGGCAACTATGTGGGTGAAACAGCTAAGCGTTTAAGATCTCGCTTGCATGAACATCAGTTAGCTATAAGAAGGGGCGAGCAGCATTCTCAATTGTGGATGCATATGGAACAACATGGCCACCAGTTTGACTTTGTGAATGTTTGCATTATGTCTGAGGATGCCACTAAGGGAGGCCGGCTATTGAAAGAGGCGTGGTATTCCAACAAAGATGCGGTTAATCGTCACATTGACTTACATCCAGCTCAACAAGCATTGAGGAAATGGGATTTTAAACACCATGCCAATTATTATAAGCGGCCTGAACAATGCTTGCACAGCTGTAAACGTGATGGGATACCTGGCCTCCATCCTGAACAGATAGATGGAACTTTGGCCAACCCTCTACACTCCAGGGACACCCCCGTTTCGCCCGATCAACACCAATACCGCTCTAATGAACGTCTGAGGAGGTTACCACTGTCAAACACACGTAATCATCCACCGATGGAAGACCTCCCCCTCCCCCAATATCATCATGATAGACCCCCACCCCCAGAACTTAACAACAACTGTGGAGAGTGTGGAAGATCCAGCATGAGGAGCCTGCAGCCTGACGCTGTGGGTAGAGGGGAGAAGAAGACCGAAAGCATGGCTCGATTGCCTAGGCATACGGTGAAAGGGAGAGACACGGAATTCTGCCTGGATTCCCTGCAGACAAGGAATACCCCCACCAACAATACAGCCCCCTCCCAGGACGAACACTTTGAAGTCCCCCCAAAGACGAGCACAGAAGAGGGGAGTGAGAACGCAGGGAATCAGAATGCAGAGATCTGGAGACCTGGTGTCCGCCTGAATACCGTTCCTATCAGCAATGGGGAAGAGCGTGCGATAGGGAGGAGGGATGAATTGAGAGACGGGGTAAGCACCTGATCACGCAGCAAACAAATGGAATGGTGGAGAACTGTCGACACGAAGATTGCTAGGACAGAGGAGGAAGGCACAGACCCCCAAATATGTAACACCCGTATGAAAGTTACTCATGACAGTGGAAGAGTGAGAAGAAAGGGTGTGGAGCAGGGATTGGGAAAAGCGTGTGTGGGGGGGAGCGTCGGTGAGCCCAGGGAAGCTTGTAACACTGATAGAGGAGAAACAGATGCCCTCAGGGTGGAGAATGAAAACAAAAAGGGGAGGAGGGTCAGTGCTATGGAAGGAAATAAGGATAAAGGGGTGGTGGAGGAGATGAATACCAGTAAGGAGATAGTGGAAGGAATGATCCGGAAGAACCATAGAAGGAAGCGTAAGGAGAGTAATAAAGAAACATCTGGAACACTAATTAACCGGCCGGGACCGGTGACGCGGTCCATGAGCAGGGTGCAGATGCCGGCAAAACCCATTTAAGTCATCATTGTTTACTGGCTCCTTAGCCCTGATGATGTTTGGAGTTTCCAAACGAAAGCTTGGCAGCTTTTAGTAAAGTATAGTTTTATATTTATACTCTCCTGGTGTTCGTATTTTATTTGTACCATAGACATGCCCAGGAGTCGTATTTTTATGCAAATTTTCCAGCATTATGACAGAGCAGCTTTGCTTTTAGCCAGAAAATGGGAGAAATTGACATGCCGTATTTCAGCAAGCTATCGTAAAATAGCGTTCCTACACTCCTGCATCTGAGAAAACCTGCCACTTAAATCATTGAGGAAGAAACCCATAATTGATTCCATTGAATGCCAACAAGCCATCTACCAATTTCAACGCAAGACTACGCGGGCCCTCATTAACGACCAACATAGGCGAGTCGGAGCGTTGAAACAATGGGTCCAAGACTGCCAAAGGCAATGTGAGGCCATGTTCTCGAGACATCACCTCCAAGAATTGATTCACCATATTGAGACGGTGGAGAAGAAAACGAGACAAGAAACAGCAACACGTCTCAGTCACAAGATGAATGCATTACGTAAGTTAAAATATAGTAACAGCTCTATGGGTGGACTGGTCTGCAACCTCTCTTCTAAAATACTTACCCATTCACAACTCACCTTGCTGCAGCGTGATATAGGCCATAACCTGATGGACGCTAGTGCTTTAGATTTCATAGCGGCTTAGAGCCAGCTATGCATAACATAGGGGGGGATGAAGATACTAAGAGTTCGATAAGACAACAGGTCACTGGGCTACTTACAAGCCATAGATACCATCACGTGCTATCTAGGGATGAAACCCAAGCCCTTCGGCAACTTAAAAGAGATGATAGCATTGTTATACTCCCAGCAGATAAAGGGAGGATGACCGTTGTCATGGACAAGACGCTGTATACCACCAAGGCGCTCCTCAATGATAGAACAGCCTATAGGATAGTTGAGAAGGATCCCTCAGTTACCCTTAGGAATAAAATCAACAAACTGCTTAATAATCTTAAACGCAGTAAGAAAATCGGAGATGATACCCTAAAGAAGATACGCCCCCGTGACACGGCGCTTGCTAGATTTTACGGGCTCCCAAAAATCCACAAGGAAGGCACCCCACTTCGCCCTATCGTGTCATTTATAGGTACCCCTACATCGGGATTAGCGAAGTGGCTTAGCACTCGTCTAGGCCACCTTGTGGAAGGTAGCCCCACAACGGTCAATTCTGCAGAAGAATTCCTCAACAGAATTAAGACCCTTAAGGGTGGAGGATGATGAGAGGATGGTATCGTTCGACGTTACCTCCCTCTTCACCTCCATCCCCCAGGACTTAGCTATTTCAGCCCTGGGAGAGCGCTTGAGGAATACAGAAGGGAGCCACCACCAGGACTCCCTTCAGACAGATGACCTCCTGCGATTAGTGGAAATATGTCTCACCACCTATTTCACCTTCCAGGGCACCATCTTCGAACAAGTTAAAGGGACACCTATGGGCTCCCCCATTTCTAGCACTATAGCGGAAATAGTACTCCAACAGCTAGAACACAGGGCTATGGCCTTATACCAACCCAAATTTTGGGTTCGGTACGTGGATGACACGTTTGCGGTTGTTAAAAAACAACATGTAGCTACCTTTATGAGAGTACTTAACTCGATCTGCTCCGACATCCAGTTTACAGTGGAGGAAGAAAAACAAGGTCACCTAGCCTTCCTGGACGTGTCAATATACCGTCAGTTGGATGGGACGTTACTTACAGGGGTGTTTCGTAAACCCACCCACACGGACAGAATACTCCACTATAGGAGCAACCACCCCGTATCTCATAAAGCTAGCTGCATTAAAGCATTGTTTAAGCGCGTGGACTCCCACTGCAGCACTGAGGAGTTTAAGAAGAAAGAAAGGCAATACCTTTTCCGGATTTGCCAACGTAATGGGTATCCTTTGAGGTTTATCAGACAGTACGGTCTTACACCCCAGTCCCGGAACAACCAAAAGAGAGAGGAACCATCATTACAAAGAATGCGTGTTTCTTTGCCATATATTAATAACGTCTCGGAGGCAACAGCCAGACTGCTGGCCCCCCATGGAATAGAAGTGGCCCACAGACCCAATCAGACATTACGGTCCAAAGTCGTTCGCCCCAAGGACCCACTCCCTGCCATGGATAGATCAGCAGTAATCTATAAAATCAATTGCAAGAACTGCGATGGCAACTATGTGGGTGAAACAGCTAAGCGTTTAAGATCTCGCTTGCATGAACATCAGTTAGCTATAAGAAGGGGCGAGCAGCATTCTCAATTGTGGATGCATATGGCACAACATGGCCACCAGTTTGACTTTGTGAATGTTTGCGTTATGTCTGAGGATGCCACTAAGGGAGGCCGGCTATTGAAAGAGGCGTGGTATTCCAACAAAGATGCGGTTAATCGTCACATTGACTTACATCCAGCTCAACAAGCATTGAGGAAATGGGATTTTAAACACCATGCCAATTATTATAAGCGGCCTGAACAATGCTTGCACAGCTGTAAACGTGACGGGATACCTGGCCTCCATCCTGAACAGATAGATGGAACTTTGGCCAACCCTCTACACTCCAGGGACACCCCCGTTTCGCCCGATCAACACCAATACCGCTCTAATGAACGTCTGAGGAGGCTACCACTGTCAAACACACGTAATCATCCACCGATGGAAGACCTCCCCCTCCCCCAATATCATCATGATAGACCCCCACCCCCAGAACTTAACAACAACTGTGGAGAGTGTGGAAGATCCAGCATGAGGAGCCTGCAGCCTGACGCTGTGGGTAGAGGGGAGAAGAAGAACGAAAGCATGGCTCGATTGCCTAGGCATACGGTGAAAGGGAGAGACACGGAATTCTGCCTGGATTCCCTGCAGACAAGGAATACCCCCACCAACAATACAGCCCCCTCCCGGGACGAACACTTTGAAGTCCCCCCAAAGACGAGCACAGAAGAGGGGAGTGAGAACGCGGGGAATCAGAATGCAGAGATCTGGAGACCTGGTGTCCGCCTGAATACCGTTCCTATCAGCAATGGGGAAGAGCGTGCGATAGGGAGGAGGGATGAATTGAGAGACGGGGTAAGCACCCGATCACGCAGCAAACAAATGGAACGGTGGAGAACTGTCGACACGAAGATTGCCAGGACAGAGGAGGAGGGCATAGACCCCCAAATATGTAACACCCGTATGAAAGTTACTCATGACAGTGGAAGAGTGAGAAGAAAGGGTGTGGAGCAGGGATTGGGAAAAGCGTGTGTGTGGGGGAGCGTCAGTGAGCCCAGGGAAGCTTGTAACACTGATAGAGGAGAAACAGATGCCCCCAGGGTGGAGAATGAAAACAAAAAGGGGAGGAGGGTCAGTGCTATGGAAGGAAATAAGGATAAAGGGGTGGTGGAGGAGATGAATACCAGTAATGAGATAGTGGAAGGAATGATCCGGAAGAACCATAGAAGGAAGCGTAAGGAGAGTAATAAAGAAACATCTGGAACACTAATTAACCGGCCGGGACCGGTGACGCGGTCCATGAGCCGGGTGCAGATGCCGGCAAAACCCATTTAAGTCATCATTGTTTACTGGCTCCTTAGCCCTGATGATGTTTGGAGTTTCCAAATGAAAGCTTGGCAGCTTTTAGTAAAGTATATTTTTATATTTATACTCTCCTGGTGTTCGTATTTTATTTGTACCATAGACATGCCCAGGAGTCGTATTTTTATGCAAATTTTCCAGCATACATATATATATATATATATATATTTATTTCTGAGGTTTTCCCGGGTATTTGTATTTGTATTTGTAAGATGACGAATGAGACTTCGTCGAAACGTTGCCAAGACACTTCCAATTTTACACGGGAGAAAACCCGAACAACCAAAGACCTACATATATATATATATATAATATATATATATATATATATATATATATATATATATATATATATATATTTTCTGAGGTTTTCGCGGGTATTTGTATGTAGGTCTTTGGTTGTTCGGGTTTTCTCCCGCGTAAAATTGGAAGTGTCTTGGTGACGTTTCGACGAAGTCCTATTCGTCATCTTCAGGCTGGTGTTTTCAGCTTCGTGCTTTGAGCAGCAATGTGTGGTCTTAGCTGTTTCTTCCTTTTAACTGCCAGTGGGGGTATGAACTGATTGGGTGGGAGCTTGGCTGTGTTCTGATTGGGTGGAGGTGTGTTCTGAATGGTTAGGGGCTTGGCTGTGCTCTGATTGGTGGGGGAGTGTTCTGTTTGGTTTTGCTCAGGTTAGTCTGAGTTGCAGAGGGGTTTGAGATTTTGGGCTGCCTTGTTATTTTTTGGCTTCGCGTTCGTGGTTGTGCTTCCTCTTCATGGAGGGTGTCAGTTTGCTTCATGTATGGATTGGAGGGGTTTAAAGTAGCTAATGATGCAGCTGTGGTCTGGCTTCTGGTTTGTGGTCGTGCCTCATCATCGGTGTGGCTTTGGGTTTGTTTTTTGCGTGGATGTGTGGTGGTGACATCCTGTGTGGTTTTTGTGAGTGTGGGTCTGGTATCATTTTTTGTGTTAGGGAGTCGTTTGTCAATAAGGGCGGGTTTCCAAATGGCTGGTAGGCGGGAGGTATCATCTCGCTTGTTCATGCTGTGTGGGCGTTTTTCTATCTCGATGGCTTCTCTGATTATTCTGTTATTAAAATGTTCACTTTTGGCAATGGTTCTGGTATTTTTAAAGTCAATTTCATGTCCTGTGGCTTTAAGGTGTTGGACCAGGGAAGATGTTGGTTCCTCTTTTTTGACTGAGTTCTTATGTTCTTCAATGCGTGCACTTATTCTTCTGTTGGTTTGTCCGATGTATGTGGTGGGACAAGTGGTGCATGGGATTTCGTATACTCCTTGATTTTCTAATTCAATTTTATCTTTGGGGTTTCTAAGGATGGTGGATATTTTTCTGTTTGTGCAGAATGCTGTTTTGATGTTGTGTTTATGGAGGATCTTACTGATTCTGTCTGTGGTGCCTTTTATGTATGGGAGGAGGGCTTTGCCGTTTTCTTGTTCTTTGTCTTGGATTTTAGTGGGGGTTTCTTTTTGGATTAGGTTTGTAATCTTATTTCTATGGAATCCATTGGATGTTAGTACATTGGTGAGAGTGTGTAGTTCGGGTTTTAGGTGTTGTTCGTCAGCTAAGCGTTTTGTTCTGGAGATGAGTGTCTTGGCTACAGAGTTGATCTGTGCTGGGTGGTGGTGTGAGAGAGCGTGCAGATAGCGGTTTGTGTGTGTTTTCTTCTGGTAGATGGTGTGTCCTAGGGAGCCATTGGATTTCTTGTAGACTAAGACATCCAGGAAGGGAAGTTGGTTGTTAGCTTCTGTTTCCATGGTGAACTGTATTTTGGGGTGTAGGCTGTTGAGGTGTGTGAGGAAGTTGTCCAGTTTTTCTTTCCCATGTGGCCAGATTATGAAGGTGTCGTCTACGTATCTGAGCCAGAGTTTGGGTTTGTGATCCGATTTTTCTAGAGCTTGGGTTTCAAAGTGTTCCATGTAGAGGTTGGCAATGACAGGTGAGAGGGGTGATCCCATGGGTGCTCCTTCTGTTTGTTTGTATTTTTGTCCATTATAGATGAAGTATGTGTTGGATAGGCAGTGGTTGGTCAGATCTAAGATGTGTTTGGGGGGGTTATATTTGTTTTGAATAGCTGTCAAGGCTTCTTTGGTAGGCACTTGGGTAAAGAGGGATATGACATCGAAGCTCACTAGTAGGTCGCTGGGCTGTAAGTTTTGTTTCTTTATGATCTCTATAAACTGGAATGAGTTTTTTATGTGTGAGGTGATGGATTCTGCATAGGGCTGTAGTTGTTTGGCGAGAAATTTGGCTAGGTTTTGTAGAGGTGAGCCTATGGAGCTGACTATAGGTCTGAGTGGGGTTCCTTCTTTGTGTATCTTGGGGAGACCATAGAGTTTGGGGCATCTGGATGATTTCTCTCTGGGAATGATTCTTTGCTGGATCTCTTCGCTAATGGGGGAGGCTTTTATTTTGGATCTGGTGGTTTTTTCCAGGTAGGTGGTGGGATCTGTATTTAGGGGTTTGTATGTGGAGTCTTGGAGTAGGTTGGTTAATTTGGTTTGGTAGTCAGATGTGTTCATAACCACCGTGGCGTTGCCCTTGTCTGCTGGTAGGATTATTATGCTGGTGTCTTCTTTCAGGTTACGTAGTGCTGTCTGTTCCTCTTTGGGTAAGTTGCTTTTGGGTGGCTTGCTGGTGCAGAGGATGTTGGTGATTTCGAGTCTGATTCTGTTGGCGTCGTCGGGGTTGATTTTAGTCAGGCTGGTTTCAACTCCACATATAATGGTTTCAGTGGGGATGTGTTTGGGAGCGACTGCAAAGTTGAATCCTTTGGAAAGGACATTGGTTTCGGCTTTGGTGAGGATCCTATCTGAGATGTTATGCACTGTTTGTTTCATGTGTGGCTGTGAGGGAGGAGGGGTTTGTTTCTGGCGTTCTTGTAGTCTTCGGAGTTTGTTGGTGTGTGTATCTGTCTTGAGGGTGGTCTGTGTTTCGGCTCTCCAGACGGCGAGTTGTTTGGATTTGTCCCAAAGTGCGGGGTGGATCTTGTTGCTGAGTTTGAGGTGGAGTGTGAGGAGATCTTTGTTAATTCGGTCTAGGAGGAATCTTTTTGTGTGAAGTTCATTTCTGATTAGGGCCAATTCTGTTCTTTTCAGGATCCGTTTGGTGGCTGCAGAGTTGGAGTGGAATTTCAGTTGGAAACATGTGGGGATTAGATTTTGATCTCGGCAGTTGCGTAGGAATGCGAGGTCGCATAAAATGGAAGCTCTTTGGACTTCAGGTTTTTCATAGGTCCTGGTCAGCACAAACCCAAACTCTGGCTCAGATATGTAGACGACACCTTCATAATCTGGCCACATGGGAAAGAAAAACTGGACAACTTCCTCACACACCTCAACAGCCTACACCCCAAAATACAGTTCACCATGGAAACAGAAGCTAACAACCAACTTCCCTTCCTGGATGTCTTAGTCTACAAGAAATCCAATGGCTCCCTAGGACACACCATCTACCAGAAGAAAACACACACAAACCGCTATCTGCACGCTCTCTCACACCACCACCCAGCACAGATCAACTCTGTAGCCAAGACACTCATCTCCAGAACAAAACGCTTAGCTGACGAACAACACCTAAAACCCAAACTACACACTCTCACCAATGTACTAATATCCAATGGATTCCATAGAAATAAGATTACAAACCTAATCCAAAAAGAAACCCCCACTAAAATCCAAGACAAAGAACAAGAAAACGGCAAAGCCCTCCTCCCATACATAAAAGGCACCACAGACAGAATCAGTAAGATCCTCCATAAACACAACATCAAAACAGCATTCTGCACAAACAGAAAAATATCCACCATCCTTAGAAACCCCAAAGATAAAATTGAATTAGAAAATCAAGGAGTATACGAAATCCCATGCACCACTTGTCCCACCACATACATTGGACAAACCAACAGAAGAATAAGTGCACGCATTGAAGAACATAAGAACTCAGTCAAAAAAGAGGAACCAACATCTTCCCTGGTCCAACACCTTAAAGCCACAGGACATGAAATTGACTTTAAAAATACCAGAACCATTGCCAAAAGTGAACATTTTAATAACAGAATAATCAGAGAAGCCATCGAGATAGAAAAACGCCCACACAGCATGAACAAGCGAGATGATACCTCCCGCCTACCAGCCATTTGGAAACCCGCCCTTATTGACAAACGACTCCCTAACACAAAAAATGATACCAGACCCACACTCACAAAAACCACACAGGATGTCACCACCACACATCCACGCAAAAAACAAACCCAAAGCCACACCGATGACGAGGCACGACCACAAACCAGAAGCCAGACCACAGCTGCATCATTAGCCACTTTAAACCCCTCCAATCCATACATGAAGCAAACTGACACCCTCCATGAAGAGGAGGCACGACCACGAACGCGAAGCCAAAAAATAGCAAGGCAGCCCAAAATCTCAAACCCCTCTGCAACTCAGACTAACCTGAGCACAACCAAACAGAACACTCCCCCAGCCAATCAGAGCACAGCCAAGCCCCTAACCATTCAGAACACACCTCCACCCAATCAGAACACAGCCAAGCTCCCACCCAATCAGTTCATACCCCCACTGGCAGTTAAAAGGAAAAAACAGCTAAGACCACACATTGCTGCTCAAAGCACGAAGCTGAAAACACCAGCCTGAAGATGACGAATGGGACTTCGTCGAAACGTCACCAAGACACTTCCAATTTTACGCGGGAGAAAACCCGAACAACCAAAGACCTACATACAAATACCCGCGAAAACCTCAGAAAATATATATATATATATATATATATATATATATATATATATATATATATATATATATATTCTTTACGTTGTTTCTAAAATGTGGGACTGCCAAACTGAGCCATTGAGATGACCTTTGAGCAAGCTAATGAAAAAAGGAATAGCTTCTACATCTCCCACCTCTTTATATAGACACAGATCTTCTGTGCCTATGAAAGCACTCGTTTTTTTTTTCTGATTACTTTCCCTTCCTAGAGGTCAGTGCTTCTAGTACCGAAGAGAATTGTATTCTGCTTTAATTCAAGTGGATATATACAGTATTCTAATATCTCCTACCAACTCTTTTTTCCCAAGGAGTGCCATCTCCTTTTGATACGTTGCAGATGGTATTTAGATGAGCCTGAAAGGCATTTGCTGCTGTTGGGAATTCAGGATAATGGCTTTTGCATGCGCACACTGGATCTCCCTGGAGAATATCACTCAGTGGTCGATAAATGCATTACATGTATGAAGTGCCAGGCCTGTCCCCCGTGTCCCCACTTATCAGATTTTGAAGACAAAGCTGCAAAGAACCATTGACGGGGCCTCTGGGGAACTGCTGCCAGTCCTGATTGATTGATCCACTTGACTTAATATAATCATTCTGAGTTAATATAAGGCAATGTCTTCTTTTAATCCCATCTTCTATTAGAGAACATCTCTTCCATCCCTCGGCATCTCTTTACGTCAAATGTAAGCACTGAAAACCGGGATATTAAAAACAGAAACAAAAAAAAGCTGCTAGTCCTGCTGTTAAGCAGATGAGCTAGTTATTGGGGGGGGGGGAGAGACAGCAAATACTTAGAGATGAGGAATGCCCACCTTCTAGACCAGGGGTAGTCAACCTTGGCTCTTTTATGACTCATGGACTCATGCTGGCTCAGGAATTCTGGGAGTTGAAGTCCATGAGTCATAAAAGAGCCAAGGTTGAGTACCCCTGATCTAAACTTTTACTCTAGAGCAGGGGCGTCAAACTGCTGGCCTGTGGGCTGCATGCGTCATGCCGAAACCACGCCCACCCCATTGCTGACAATGGGGAAAAAGTTGAAATACATTGCGCCACGTCACGTGATGTTGCGAGTTTGACCACCCCTGCTCTAGAATGTGGCCACATTACTCTAAATATGGCCTCACAAAGCCTTCAGCATGATCCCAGGGCCCCTGAAAAATTTCCATTAAATCATATTTTAATAAGATCAAAGGATAAAATTCTTAGTTGTATGAGTAAGAGTCATACCAAGTACTATATTTATCCAGGGGAGGATGTTCCCCGATTTAAATTAATTCTCTCCCAAGAGAGTTAACTGAAAAACAATATATACATAGAGGCAAAAATCCTGTGCGCTACCCAGTTTTTCCAGCCTATCCTTTTAGGATTGCCAAATTCAACTGAAAATAGTCTGGAGATTCTCAACACCCAATAAATGTGCAAAATTTTCTGCACACATATTTGCCTGCTTATCAGACAAACAGTTCCTCCCTAGCAGCAGCTAACCTTCAAATGCACCACACTTTGAAAAGCGATGTCTGCATTAGGGAAATACCTGGTGTTAATTGACATTTAAATCAAATTTAGTTTTCATCAGGTTCCTGCTCCCAGGGGCCTCCCTGACATGTTATTCAAAGGCAGAATGTGACCTTTGACAGGAAAAAGATTTGGTCTCCTGAAGACTAAGGAAAAAAAATGTTTTAACTGAAAACTGGTGAGATCTGCAAAAGAGAAGATCTCTGCAAATGATCTGCTGAAAAGTTAACACTAGAGTGGTTATCCAACAGGTCCACAGCACAGGATTGCTTATATGTAGATGAGAATGGTCAGAAGGAAATCTATTCTCCAATTTTACAAAAGCCACATAGAATATGCAAAAGAGAGCCTTGACAAGCCTAGAATATTTTGGAACTATGGACTTTGGGCTAATGAGGAAACAAAAATTGATTTGTTCAGCCACAAACATTATGATACATTTGGAGCAAAAGGAAGGTGCCTTTGAGGAAAATAACACCTTGCCAGTCATTAAGCATGGGGGTGGCTCTATTGTGCTTTAGAATTGTGTGGCAGCCAATACCACAGGGAATATTAACGTGGGTGGAAGAGAAAATGAATTCAACTAAGTATTAACACGCCCAAGAATCAGTCCCACACACACCACCACCACCACTACCCTTGCAACATTTGGACAGCCCTAACCTTGTCTGTTCTTCAAGAGAGCTCTAAAGACCTGGCTTTTCTGTAGGCCCTTGACTAGTACTATAGGGCATCTATCCACTATGGAAGAAATGTCATTTCCCACCCTTTTCCTAATATGACTGTCTTTTATCTGTAGTTTTAATGTATTCATTTTTTTCTGTTTCAGAAATTAGAAATAGATTAAAATGTCCCACTGTCAGTGAGTAATTTGAATATTAAAGAAGATTGGCTGTTCATCGAGACAATGATCCCCCCAAAATACTTCTGAATCAACCATGAAATACGTACAGGAACTTTAGAATAGTCTTCACATCCTCCAAAGCTGAATCTTATTTAAAATCTGTGAGAAGTTCCTTAAAGGTGCGGTGCCTGCCAGGGACCTCAATATTTTTGAGCTAGAAGAGTTCTGCAAGGAAGAGTGGGGGGAGGGGGAATCCAGAAATAATATTAACTGGGTCCAGGAAATGTTGGGAAAGTGTTATTTCTGCCAAAGGAGGTGTTCCAAAGGATGGAAAGATGTCCAAACATCTTCACCTGCCATAATTACTGTTATTTTATTTCAAAACTGTATCCATAAATGCTAAGTATGTTTCTACATTTGCAGAAATGTAGAAAGATGTCATGTTTAACTTTGTACCATGTAGGGACTGTGTCATCTTAAGGAGTCATTGAAACATTTGAGCAGGGTACCTACACTTTTCTGTGGAACTGTACAAGCCAGTGGTTAGCTACAGCCCTGATTCTGAACCCTGGAGCTCATTTGTGCAGTTAGAAGAGAAATCTATTTCCTTGTGCCAGGTTGGGATTACAGTGTCCTGCTAAATCTGACAGTATGAGCCAAGCAATGCGACTCCGTCTCATGGCAACAGCTTTTAACCACCCTTTTTATAGATATGAACCTTCGCTTGTGTTCCTTACAATTTCAAAGACTGTAATTATTTTCATAATCTTAGTTCTGTTTGCCACATCATATTTGTTGCCTTGAAACCTGAACATTGTTGTGTTTTGGAACTGAAATAGTACATCCTGCAGCATTCTAAATCAGCTGTCATGCATTGCCTAAGCATTTGCATTTTTTTTTTGCAGATATTCATGCTACAATCAAAGGGAGACATTACTAGCAAAAGCCCCGGACTCCTTTTTTGTTTGTGTCATCACTGCTCAGAAAGGAAAAACAGTAAGTGTAGTTGAGAGAGGGAGACTTTTGAACTGGAGCCCAGAGCTACATAATATTGTCAGGAGAAAGATTACATCAGTAAAAAGAAAATCTGGAGTGTAGTTTAAGAGAAGCTCAAAGATACGTTTTTGATTAGTGCTAAATTTAATGGAGACAATTTGTATATTACTAAATCTCTCCCGCCATTTTATATATTTGTACCTTCCAATTAGCCCAAATTGTGCATTGTACTGGAACCATTTTTTAATCAAGTTAGCTCAAATCTGCTAACTTAAAGAATGCATTAAAAAAAAATCCTCAACCCATTACTCCTGTGGAACTGAAATTTTTACACTGTTCACATCACTTTTATTTGAAAATTTCTGCCCATTGCAGCATCCCCACAGTCATCTGATCATGATTTCTCTGCCAGCTTCCCACAAGTGAAATCAAAGAGGAAGCTGGCAGGAAGTTGAAGTCACTCCTGCTCCTGATGCATTAGAGCACAACAGCTTTTGAACCAAGGTATATTTTCAAACCAAACCAATAACAATAGATTCAGGAAAATTGAGTGTTCATTCTGATCACATCAGACTGCACTACCTTTCTCCCAAAGGTGATCCAGCAGGACTTAGTTTGTCTAGTCGCTTCATAAATACGCCAGCATAACATATATTCTGTATTCCCCCATCGCACAGCTGTATTCCCCAGAGACCCATAACCCTCACCTGTGCTGGCTGGTTGCAGTTTCCTCTTTTGTTCTAACACTTCTAGAGAGCACTAATTGCAGAAGCCCACTGTACTGGCCTAATCCTGTAGTGTGCCATGAATCTGACTGAATCACTGCTGCCTTTGACCCATCAATTACAGACTGCTATAGCAAAATTTTGGGCTGTCTAATTTTACCTCTAAATCCACAGGCAACAGAACATGCCAAGAATATTCACTGTCTGTCCACATGGGAAAGTATTGCGAATTCTAGGGAGCAAACAAGTATAGGTTTGCAACCACCTCAGTCCTCGAAAAACACAATTGGCAATGACAGGAACAAACAAGAGACATATAGAAAGTTCAGTTTAGAAATTAAAAGCATTAGATTGAACTGGCCCTTAGCCACAATGAGATGATTCTCTATTACTGAAAATGTTTTTATTTTGAATGTTTCAACCTTGAAAATAGCATTTCAAAGTACCTCCTTGCTCCCCTACAAAGAACAGCTCCAGCCCAGGAAGGCTCCTTGACCACTGATATCCCAGAGGAAGAATTAGAATAAAAAAAAAGTCAAGCATGTGTTCAGAAATCATGCTGCCCTAAGGCATAGCTGGCACATTTGTGTAACACACCAAGACTGGATGGAACCGAGTCGAATTCACATCTCACCCTTGAAAAAGAGATTGATCATATAGCCAAGCAGCCCATGACTTGTCAGTGGCCATTGCAACCCATGCTGGAGCATTCTCAAGAAATCAATTGGAATGGTTTCTGTTGTATTTTATGACTGCTAAAATGCCTTCCTCTTTGGCAAGTCCACAACCAGCAGGGTTTACACTATCTAAGCCACTAGCAAGCATGAAATTCAACAAGCAACCAAACTGGAAACCAATTTTGATGGTTTCTTTGGGAAAAGAAAAAAAGAAAAAGTCAGTTTTAACCTCAAGCCCAGGTTAGAATTGTTAGTCTGCTAAATATACAATGGGTGTGAACAAGGGGGTAAGCATGAGCAGATTTTAACAAAGCCACATGCTCAGCCAATCAAGACAGGATGCAAACAAATCAACCAAAGGAAAATAAAACAGGCCGTCTTCATCCTGTGCAACTGCAGTTAGTAACAGGTCAAAAGCAGCAGCAAACATTCATACTGAAGATACAGCCATGGACTAGCTTTCTGTCCAACTATTAAGTTACAAGAAATATCTTGATTGGTATATAGCTTGAAAGAAGACGGAGTTTGCCTGGGGTTACCAGATATATGAGCAGGCAAAAAAAGACACAGACAATGGAAGGAGGAAACCCTAACTGTTTGACTTTCTTGGCATCTGTGACAGCAAAAAAAAAAATGCAAAAAAATGTACTCTACCTGTATATGAAATTGCTTTTTCAGCATCAGAAAGATTCCAGGCTTTTCTGAGGCTTCTGATACCATTTCCAGCATCAGAAAGGTTTATCAATTACAATATATTTTCCAACAAATCTTTATCTTCAAGAATGTATGTTAAGCAATAATATAGAATCAACAACACACTTTTCAAATTTCACCATAGAAATGATAACTCATGTGACCTACAGACCACAATGGTCATAGATTTGAAGGGGCTAGATTAAATCCAATTGCTGGAATCAGGAAATAAATTTAAAAATGTAAATCTAGACTGCTGAATCTGTCAATAGATGAAAGGAAGGAAAAAAAGAAACAGACTATTTACAAGGTCACAATACCTGAAAATATTGGTGAAAATGGTCCAAAAAAGTAAAAAGACACCCAAACAAGTAGATATTATCTGATTTTAAGGCTATGCTTGCTGGATGGAGGACATGAGGACAAAAAGGAAGATATGTCCTTCTTTTGCCAAACATCTGATATCATAACCCTAGGTTTGCTCAGCAACCGTTTATTTATCTTCTGTCTTTTCCACTTTCACATTACTTAACATGGAGACAATGTTTTGAAGAGTCATTTGCTAAGCAGTGGGCTGTGGTGTAATGGATCCTTATTTGATGCAGGTTCTACTGCACATAGCAAGCTTATTTCCAAGTAAAGATAATCAGGATTGGATTCCCTGATTATTCATTCACTTTGGGTGATCCAGGAACTGTTCATCTGTCCAGGAAGAAATTGTTGGGAGTTTCTCAAAACCATCATAAGACTAGAGGATAATTTCCTGATATGGCCTTTCAAGCATGTGTAGAAGCAGGAGCCAAGACTTATGTGACAAGCTAAATTACACAGACCAAACTATTTGAATAGAATAGAAGCAGCTCTAAGACCAAGGTCTTCTTACCAAAAAGCCCTGGCAGAAACAGCTGTGAGATTTGTAATAATAAGAACTGCTAGACAAATATATTGAATACTAGCTGAAGATAACAGAGGTGAAGATGGACCTTTTTCCATGCAAAAAAATGCCTGCTGACAAATGCTCACTTCCCAGGTCTGTGTGCACATTTCACACGGTGAAGTAGGGTGATCAATAAACCTTTCTGCTAAGACTAAATCCTACACCAATGGTCCTTCTGCTTTTCCTTAGACATTTAATATAATACAGTAAACATTTAATACAATACAGTAATTTGACTGAAAATATTTCTACCACCTGTAACAAAAATGTAATGGTAATTCTCTCTCTCTCTCTCTCTCTCTCTCTCTCTCTCTCTCTCTCTCTGTGTGTGTGTGTGTGTGTGTGTCTGCTGTGTCTGTCTGTCTGTGTGTCTGTCTGTGTGTGTCTGTGTATATGTATACGTATATGTATATATGTATATATATATGTGTGTGTGTGTATGTGTATATAAATATGTATATATATGTGTATATGTGTATATGTATGTGTGTGTGTGTGTATATGAAATGGTATAGGGTTTCCTGCCTGAGCAGGGGGTTGGACCAGATGACCTCCAAGGTCCGTTCCAACTTTATTATTATATAAATATGTATGTATGTATGTATACACACACACACACACACACACACACACACACACACACACACACACACACATACACATTCCCACCTACACTATGTACTATCGCTGTTTGGCTGAATGCCCTCCTCCCACTACTAATAGCAGTGAAAAGTAAATAGGCTAGATTAGAAGATGCTTCAGTGACTAAAACCTACAAATAAAAGAACAAAACATCAATTGCTGGGAAAGAGCAAACTGAAGCAAGAAGTGAAAGCTAAAATCTTATAAGGGACAATGATCTAGGCTGGCTCACCATAGTGACATGTGCAAGAGTAAGCCAGATTATGGCTGTAAGAGCATTAGTGCAGAGCATACAACAGATGGACTGTGTTCAGATCATACTAAGCTCTAGATTACTTAACAAGATGTCACTGGCCCAAGAAAAGGAATCACACTCTCTGACTTAGCACAAAGTATACACATCTTGCCTGGTGTGAAGGAGACAGGAAGTTTGTTAGGTCAGGAAGAGGAAGAGGAAGAAAGGAAGACTCCAACAGTGTCATGGAAAGCTAGCAAGGAACAGGCCTTAGAGAGCATCTGATTCACATCAGGCCTCCATGGCCAGATCCAAGCTACTGACCCTTTGCTTGCAGATTCTCAGTCCAGCAGTTTCCTTTTCCAAATAACTTTTCTCCTCCTTTGTTAGCCCCTGATGCTGGAGCGACTTTATTGCCGTTCAGCTTTTTCATGGTTTGGTGTCTGGAAGCCATTCTGTCTGGTGTCAGGAGGCTGCATGTTTGTGTGTAATAAAATGCTGGAGATGGCTGTTCCTGCTGAAAGCTCACATGAAAATAGGAACTGCCACTTGGAGGCGCACGCGGTTCAGTCATGAGAACAGTCTCTCTCTCTCTCTCCCCCCTCCTTTATTCCCCCCCCCTCCTTATTCCCCATTTTGGGAGTCTGGCACAATGCCCATTTCTTGGATGTTTTAGGTACACTCCAAATGCCAAGGCCACGCCGTTTCTCCCCTGAGCTTTTCATGACAATATTTACTTCAACGCTCATATTGATGTGTTCCCCAAATGAATGTTGTTTTCTTATTTCATCATTCTCCCTCGCCTTTTACTTTAGCTGCAGTGTGTTGCGTTTCACAGAATTAGTGCTGCACCTGAACTCTGAGGAACACTGCCAGGGAAAACGCGGGCTGGGAAGAGCAATTGAGTGAGACCTCTCCAGCGTTTCCTTGGCGTGGTATGTTGCTTCAGCGAAGAGCAGCAGGCTTAATTGGGAAATTGCCGCTGGAATTGTTGGCATTTGAAAAGAAATCACTTTAAGCCTAGCATTTTCCTATACACCCAAACTCCATTCGCAGTACACATTCACATTAAGTAAGCACACCAAGTTGTGCAACCAAAGCACTGCTCTGCAACGATTGTCTTCATTCAACTCTTTCTCCCCCCCTAAGGATGGGGCTCATAAATGAACGACACACATACATTGTACAATAAGAGATAAAGAAGGTTTTCTGAAACGGGCGAGGCTTCATGGGCTGGGCTGCAATTCCCATGGCTGAAGGTCATGGGAGCTAGAATCCAACTCTCCTGGATGTCCTGATGATTCATGCTGTGGTTTCTCTGGGCACATGGCATGCAAAGTGTCTTCTAAGATCAACACAGCAAAGCTCAGAAAGAGCCTGGCCTGTTTGAAGGCTGGGTCCTGGCAAGTGGGACTGCATGCTGTCATCCTTAGATTCCCTCTTCCCACCTGCCCCCTCTATTCGTAATGCCAACTCTGTCACAACTGACCCTGGTGAGTGAGTTTGGCGCTGTCAGAGCTAATTTGCAACCAGTCCTTCTCAGATTGCACGAAGGAATTACTATGTTTTTTTCCACTTTGCCTTCCATTTCTTTGTCCCAACTATCAGCCTTCATGTCAAGTTGTTTATGCAAGCACTGCAGCAGGTGGATTTGGGCAGCAGTGACAAGTTCCTCACCTGTCGGAAGGGACCTTAGCAGAATTCCCCTGCAATCAGAAGAGCTCCTTCCATGAAAAAGGATGGCTGTCATATTCTAAGAGGCAGTAAAAAGGAGATAGCATCGAGGCACACATCCATCTGGATACAGCACAAAACACTCAATTCTCAACCACAATATCCCACACCTGGAAAGCCACCTCCCACATCCAAGCAAGGAGAACATCAGCATCTACTGAACATCCACCTTCAGTTTTTCTATTGCAACACATAGTTGACCCATAGCTTCTGGGGACTGAACTAATCCACATGGGAGTGAAATGTCAGAATGTTTGGTTATTTAAAATAATAGATTTAGGGTGAAAGGAAGATTATGTAACTTATCCCCAAGAGAAATGCTATTCTCTGTGTCAATCAGCATTCATATGCTGGCTCTGTAGACCAACTGCTCAGTTCAAATATGCCCATCCCACACAGGAGCTGAAACTCCTCTTCTGAGATCATAGAAGCTGTTCCATCTCACTTTTCTTCATCCCTCAGTGCTGATTCTGGACTGGGTACCCAAGGGAGAACAGTCACATCAGTCCAATCTCACCCACATCCTGGTGATGTACATCAGATCAACCACTTCATCCACAATTCAGGCATGGCCAATAGAGATTTTATTCTGAACTGGCCCAGAGCTAAGTAACATCATCCTTGGAACACAGTTTAGGCTAGTAGGGTATCCTGGAGAGAATGGTTAGGTCAGTGGAAGAGTTTCAGAAACATCCTTGATGGCTTTCCCTGTAGGATTCCAGTCCTTGTCATCTCCTGTCCACCATAAGAAGGGTAAGAAGACTCTTTTCCTGTCCCCGAGAGGACCCAGGCATGACACCACTAAGGGTAAAACAACTATAGGAAGTCAGCAGACCTCCCCTCAGAGAAGGAAATAATTTGGGGGATACTAAAAAAGGCAGAATATTATATTTCCCCAAAGTAATAATAGAACCCCTTTATGGATTACTGCCTTGTCGTGGCGAAGGGGCTTGCGTAACTCAATGAAGCTATAAGCTATGCCATGCAGGGCCACCCAAGACGGACAGGTCATAGCAGAGAGTTCTGACAAAATGTGATCCACTGGAGAAGGAAATGGCAAACCACTCCAGTATCTTTGCCATGAAAACCCCATGGACAGTACTAAAAGGCAAAAAGATATGACGCTGGAAGATGAGCCCTCAGGTCGGAAGGTGTCCAATATGCTACTGGGGAAGAGCAGAGGGCTAGTACTAGTAGCGCCAGAAAGAATGAAGCGACTGGGCCAAAGCCGAAAGGACGCTCAGCTGTGGCTATATCTGGTGGTAAAAGGAAAGTCCGAAGCTGTAAAGATTTTTTCTCCATAGGAACCTGGAATGTAAGATCCATGAATCAAGGCAAGCTAGACGTAGTCAAAAAAGAGATGACAAGACTGAACATCGACATCTTAGGAATCAGGGAACTAAAATGGACAGGAATGGGTGAATTTAACTCAGATGACCATCAGGTATACTACTGTGGGCAAGAATCCCTCAGAAGAAATGGAGTAGCCTTCATAGTCAATAAAAGAATAGGAAAAGCAATACTGGGATACAATCCCCAAAATGACAGAATGATCTCAATTCGAGTCCAAGGCAAACCATTCAATATCACAATAGTCCAAATCTATGCCCCAACCACTGGTGCTGAAGGGGATGAAATTGACTGGTTCTATGAAGCCCTACAGCACCTTATAGAATTAACACCAAAAAATGATGTCCTTATCATCATGGGGGATTGGAATGCTAAGGTAGGAAGCCAAAAGATAACCGGAATAACAGGCAAGTTTGGCCTTGGAGTACAAAATGAGCAGGGCACAGGCTAATAGAATTTTGTCAAGAGAATACGATGGTCATAACAAACACTCTTTTCCAACAACCCAAGAGACAGCTCTACACATGGACATCACCAGACGGTCAACATAGAAATCAGATTGACTATGTGCTCTGCAGCCAAAGAGGGAGAAGCTCTATACAGTCAGTAAAAACAAGACCAGGAGCTGACTGTGGCTCAGATCATGAGCTTCTCATTGCAAAATTTAGGCTTAAATTGAAAAAAGTAGGGAAAAGCACTAGGCCACTCAGGTATGAACTAAATCATATTCCTGATGCATATACAGTAGAGGTGACAAATAGATTTAAGGAACTGGATCTGTTAGACAGAGTGCCTGAAGAACTATGGATGGAAGTTCGCAACATTGTACAAGAGGTAGCAACTAAAACCATCCCAAAGAAAAAGAAAGGCAAGAAAGCAAAAGGGCTGTCTGAGGAAGCTTTGCAAATAGCTGAGGAAAGAAGGGAAGCGAAAGGCAAAGGAGAAAGAGAAAGATACACCCAATTGAATGCAGAATTCCAGAGAGTAGCTAGAAGAGATAAGAATGTCTTCTTAAATGAACAGGGCAAAGAAATAGAAGACAACAACAGAATAGGGAGGACCAGAGATCTCTTCAAGAAAATTGGAGATATGAAGGGAACATTTCATGCAAAGAAGGGCATGATAAAGGACCAAAATGGCAGAGACCTAACAGAGGCAGAAGAGATTAGAAGAGATGGCAAAACTACACAGAAGAACTATACAAGAATGAGCTTAACATCTCAGATAACCACAATGAGATGGTCACTGACCTCGAACCAGACATCCTAGAATGGGAAGTGAAATGGGCCTTAGAAAATCTGAGCAACAACAAAGCTAGTGGAGGTGACAGTATTCCAGCTGAGCTATTCAAAATCTTAAAAGACGATACAGTAAAAGTGCTACACTCAATTTGCCAGCAAATTTGGAAAACTCAACAGTGGCCACAGGATTGGAAAAGGTCAGTTTACATTCCAATTCCAAAGAAAGGCAATGCCAAAGAATGTTCAAACTATCACACCATTGCACTCATTTCACATGCTAGTAAAGTTATGCTTAAAATCCTACAAGCTAGACTGCAGCAGTATGTAGATCGAGAACTACCAGAAGTACAGGCAGGATTTCGAAGAGGCAGAGGAACTAGAGATCAAATTGTGTGGATCACAACAAATTGTGGCAAGTTCTTAAAGTGATGGGAGTACCAGACCATCTCATTTGTCTCTTGAGAAACCTATATGCGGGTCAAGAAGCAACAGTGAGAACTGGACACGGAACCACTGATTGGTTCAAAATTGGAAAAGGAGTCCGGCAAGGCTGTATACTGTCGCCCTGCCTATTTAACTTATATGCAGAGCACATCATGAGAAAGGCAGGGCTAGATGAATCAAAAGTTGGAATTAAGATTGCCGGGAGAAATATCAACAACCTAAGATATGCAGATGATACCACTCTAATGGCAGAAAGTGAAGAGGAACTAAAGAGCCTCTTGATGCGGGTGAAGAAGGAGAGTGCAAAAGTTGGCTTGAAACTCAACATTAAGAAAACCAAAATCATGGCATCCGGCCCTCTCAATTCCTGGCAAATAGATGGGGAAGAAATGGAGGTAGTGACAGATTTTATTTTTGGGCTCCAAGATCACCTCAGATGGGGACTGCAGCCAAGAAATTAAAAGACGCTTGCTCCTGGGGAGGAAAGCTATGGCAAATCTAGACAGCATACTAAAAAGCAGAGACATCACCCTGCCAAAAAAAGTGCGTATAGTCCAGGCCATGGTTTTCCCAGTTGCAATGTATGGCTGTGAAAGTTGGACCATAAGAAAGGCTGAGCGCCAAAGAATGGAGGCCTTTGAACTATGGTGCTGGAGAAGACTCCTGCGAGTCCCTTGGACTGCAAGGCGTTCAAACCGGTCAGTCCTAGAGGAGATTGACCCCAACTGCTCTTTAGAAGGCCAGATCCTGAAGTTGAAACTCAAATACTTTGGCCACCTGATGAGAAGGAAGGACTCACTGGAGAAGGGCCTAATGCTGGGAAAGATTGAGGAAAATAGAAGAAGGGGACGACAGAGAATGAGATGGCTGGATGGAGTCACTGGAAGCAGTAGGTGTGAACTTAAATGGACTCCAGAAGATGGTAGAGGACAGGAAGACCTGGAGGAACATTGTCCATGGGGTCGCGATGGGTCGGATATGACTTCGCAATTAACAACAACAACAAAATAATAGAAATTTTTTAGAAACCAGCCCCTAGAAATTAGCCCCAAGTCTCCCTGCCCCAAGTATAAACTCAAGAAACCACATTTTAGAAATGCAGATTCAGTAATCCTTTCAGAAAGACTAGGCCACCTATTCATAAGCAAAATGCCTTCAGCCATAGCCCCAGATAAGGTTTGAGCTGATGGGATTAGTAAAACAAAGACTCCAAGGACAGGAATATGACCTTTAGGACATAATAGGATTAACCCACCACCATTAGTATACCAAAAGGGCACACTGAACCTTAGGTCAAAGTTTATTGCACAGGAATAAGAACAACCTCAAATGGGAACAACTCCAAACACAAAGCCCAAATAAGGTATAAAACCCACCACTCCCAGCTCTATTTTGTCAGCCACTCCAGAAACATATGCTGTGTCACTGAAGTTTCTGGAAACTCAATAAAGAACCTTCTTTCCAAACAGCCTCTGTTTTATTTATTCCCAGCTTGGACTGGACCTGAAGATTTTTCTTCCAACACAGCCAAGTATACATTTTTACAAGCATTCTCATCTTATTATGATCTTGATTTTATTTATGTTACATAGTTTAATTATAGATTGTTTCATTTCATTATTACTTTATGTTAATTTCATAGAGGGGTTATGGCTGCTTTGAAAAGAACATCATAATAATATAAAAAATACACACAAATGCACAAAAATAGAAAATAATTAAAAAAATGTTATTTTTTTCTCCCAACCTCCTTTGGTCTTTGCAATAGTGGTGAATATCTGTATCTTGGATGTAGGATGAGGGTGAAGGTTCATTCTCCAAGCTTGTGGGTTAGTTTACGAATGTTTCATTACCAGGCTAGGTCACATCTTCAGCTGAGTTTAGGGGATGTCAGTGTCAGTGTTCTTTTATTTATAAAGGTTTCTGTTTATAAGGATTTATAAGGAAAAGAAATGGCTGCTTGATGTCTTTCTCCATAATGGCTATCCAAAAAACTTCGTATAAACAGCACCCAAACCACAACACACCACACAGCCATTCACCATGCAAAAACTAAACCTACCATACATAAAAGGGGTGTTGGAAATGATAGCCAGAATTCTCCAACATCTAGCAATAGCAATAGCCCACAAACCCACAGCCACCCTCCGTCAGAATTATCCAGAACCAAAGACAAGATACAGAAAGATGAAAGAGACAATGTAATTTACAAAATAAATTGTAACAATTGCAACCAATTTTACGTGGGACAAACATCACATCAATTAAAAACCAGGATCCACGAACATTGGCTGGCAGTCAAGCACCACGATCCCAAATCCTTAATCTCTACCCACACCGACACCAAACAGCACCAGTTTGATTGGAACAATACAAAAATAATCAGCCACACTACCATGTGCCACGCCCATGAGTTCATTGAAGACTGGCACTCCACAAGCAATTCCATCAACAGATACATTGACCTACAACCAGCCTACAAACCTCTCAGAATCCAAATTAATTGCACAGCCAACCAGAGACAGCACCAACCTCCAACCAACCCACGCAAGTGCCCCTCCCACCAGCAGTTCATCTCCCAATGACCCTCACCTGACATGACCTCCCCATCACAAGACTCTCATGCTAACTCACACTTGACCCATCACAAGACCTACCACAAGACTCTCACTTGACACACCCCCATCTGACCCATCACAAGACCAATCACAAGACCTTGACTTGATGTGATCCTGATCTGATGTGACCTCATCATCACAAGACCTACTGACCCCTCCCCCCAAAGCTCTTATAAACAGAAGAGCATCAACACTGACATCTCCTAAACTCTGTTGACGATGTTACCTACCCTGGTAAAGAAATGTTTGGAAACTAACCCACAAGCTCGGAGAACAAACCTTCAGCCTCATCCTTTGGTCTTCCGATAGTATAGCAAAATCTCAGTCAGAGCTTTGCCACTTTCTGGATGGGGCTGTCTGAGTGCAATGCACATAAAAAAAAAAATAATAATAACAAGCAAAGCTTCAATCATACTGTTGTGGCTATCACTTGACTTTCTTTTTTAACCGTATCCCTGCAGATCCCTTGCTCTTGACTCTCCCCTCTCCTTTTTTGTGGCTAAGTTCACACAACAAACCTAACATTCTGGCTTATTCAACTAGCCTCGTGATGGTGAACCTATGGCACGCATGCCACAGGTGGCACGCAGAGCCCATTTTGTGGGCATGTGCGCCATCTCCCCAATCCTAGGCCTTCAGCTGGGTTTTATAAAACCTTTTTGCTTTAGGCCTCTGCCGCCGTGTGCAAAAAAAAAAAAGGTTCAATCAATCAATTTCAACTTCTCACGGGAAAAAAAAGGATCTCACAAAGTTGCAATTAATTGATCAAACTTTTTAGTCCCACCCAGTCTGCTGTTACCACTGCAGCCACACCTACCCAATGGGCCATGCCCACCCGACACCCGATGATACATAAGTGGTTTTTGGTTGCAGTTTGGGCACTCAGTCTCTAAAAGGTTTGTCATCACTGAGCTAGGCCAGGGGTAGGCAACCTTGGCTCTTTTATGACTCATGGACTTCAATTCCCAGAATTCCTGAGCCAGCATAGCTGGCTCAGGAATTCTGGGAATTGAAGTTCATGAGTCATAAAAGAGCCAAGGTTGCCTATCCCTGAGCTAGGCAATCTGTTCCACACCAGGATCTCAACAACATTCACCTCTTCTGAATGTGGTGTCTGTAGCATCAGTTTGTCCTTTTGGCTGTGCTTTCTATAATGCAATAATGAATAGTCCATCCTGTGACCTGCCTTGCATTGACTGCCTTTGTCCAGGCTCCAAGCACCACCTCCAAGGGAAGACAATATCAGTTCTATGGTCAGGTGCCGGGGATGAAGAAAATAGCAAACTCACCTTTCCAATTGACTCTTGGAAAACACATAATGGAAGGAGTGCCCTCTAAGAACAGTCCAAAGCTACCACCAGATTACAATTATCTGGACTAGGTATCAGCAAAAAGTATATATTTCCCACTGCCATCTTGTGATCACCAGGAGGTTTGCAACCCTAAAGGAATGGCAGCCCTAAAGAAGCTACTGCTGTAAATTATCCACCTGGCTCTTTATAGACACTTTGGAAAAAAATGTCGCTTTTCAAACTCATCTCCATGGTGTGAAAAGTCTTTGATAGGCCTAAGGTATCATCACATCTATAAATAATACTAACCAACCCACAGCCTTTTTTCCCCTTAGTATTACAGTTAGTGGCACCTGCCGCAAACCATGATAGGAGCAGAATGATTGCATGTACATCACATAAATGCTGCAATTAAGGACTCTAGTTACAACATCTCTAAACAAGATGTAGCACTTGCATTGTTGCAATTTCCTCCTTTCCTTCCTCTCTGAATATTTGGATTTTTGAGGCAAACCATATCTGGGCTGCCAAGATCTGGAGCCCCACTAGAGGGCAGCAAAGCATTTTTTTCCCATCTAGGAGTGGTCTGGGGTTGCCTTCTGTTGCAGCCCAAACAAGTTTCCTGTGGCGTCTCTGGCTTCTTCTGTGTGCTTGCATGCTTGCGCAACCATCATTATGGCAGAAACCATTTACACCTCCTCCAAAGCCATTAATACTTAATTAACACCAGTAGTTTCTGTGGCTTTATTCAAAGTGTTTTAGAGTTTATTGAACAAATTGGAAGTACCTTGTCTGGTCATTTGTCGTAAACTGTCAGCAGGTGCAGCTGCTACTTTTTCATTTTCTCTGCTATAAGAAATGTGTTGGTTAAAGAACAACAATTCTACTGAGTTTTTTCCTAAAATCATACAGAAAGAGCAGAAAGGAATGTGGCTAAGGAATTGCCCTAATCTATCTTGTTCTGGTGAAAAATGTTACATTTGATGTTGTTGATGATATTCATAGCTCCCATAAAGGTAATAGTCTTTATTTAAAAAAAATTAGCAATAATGTAGGACACTCTTCTTCAACCTGTTGCCCACTAGATACCGTATTATGGGAAGAACCCAGAGAAAGAAATATTTTGAGAAATATTTAAAAGGCAGAATATATTTCCCCAAAGGATTTTAAAGGCAGAAACCAACCCCCACCCTCCCCGAGTCTCTCTGCCCTGGACAGAAACCAGGTCTGCAGAAATGCAGATGTGATAATCTTGTCAGAAAAATTGGAGTCAGGAAGTTGGGATTGGAAAGAAAGATCCCTAGAATCAACAATCCCTCACACCAAAAATTCCAACAGTCATCAGCCACAGCCCCAGGGAAGAAGGATATGACCTTTGGGACATAATAGGATTAACCCACCACCATCAGAATAGCAGAAGGGTACACTCAGACTCAGGTCAAAGTACATGACACAGGAAATACAAAGCCTCAAACAGGAACAGGAAACAACCTCAAGAGTCCCAGAAGGTATAAAAACCCACTCCCTGCTACATGTGGTCAGTTTCTTCCAGAGCCATCTTTCTGTCTGGCTTTCCTCTTCAATAAACTACAACCTTCTTTCTAAAGCAGTCTCCATGTTGTTTATTCCCGGCTTGGACTGGACCCTGATAAAGATTTTTCTTTCTACAATTATGTAGGAACTGAAGATTGATTCATGGGGCTTTTATGTATAATAAAATTTTGAGGGTGTTGGATCGACTTGTTGGACTTGGTAGAAAGAATATACAAGCCAAATTGGATTGGTTTTTAATCAATGCCATAATAACATTATCAAATATGTCCATGTTTTAGTTGAGCACCAGGGGTAGGGATTAAAATGTATTTTGATATGCAAAGATACAGTATGCACAAGAACAATATTGCAAACTGGATGTGGCTAAGATATTTGGTGCAGCATTGCGAGAGATTATACAGTAAGTAATTCTCACACGAGAACATGCAAAAAGGTAATGATAACAGATGCAAATTAGCATGATTTGGGATTTAAGCGGTTGGAATCTGGTCCCCGATTGCACATAAGTCTCCCTTGCATTTGGGGCATCTCACATCCTACTATGGATTCAATTCCCCCAGTTTCTTCCTCTTTGGCAGAGATGTCAATTGCAGAATCTTGGAGAGAAACATTCCAGCCAAGCTCACCTTATGCTGGGACTGCAGAAGCTAGAGAAAGAATGCTGAATTGGCACTTCACGGGATTTTAGTGGTCCTGCTTAGGACACAGAAGAGTTGGAGAAGGGCTGGCATTGCAGCTCAAGGTCACCTTGCTATATCAGCAAAGGCTGCCACGGAGAAGAGCACTAGGTAATTCTTATTATCATTTAAATTAAATCATAGTCAGGCGTTTTGTATGATTGGAAGAATAATAGTGGCCATTTATCTCCCATTTCCTGCTCCACCGTTGCTTTGTGTCTGTCGGTCACATGGCTGCAGAGAATCCACCCTTTCCCTCCCTCTTGACAATGTTGATGCTCAAGAGATTCTCTATGCCAGCCTCCATAATCAGAAGCATAGCAATATGCATTTCTCCTAGCCTAGCTTAGCCTATTGCAATTGCCCCTCAATAACACAGCAGTGAATCTTAGGGTGTATTTGCACAGCACTTCAGGCTAATTTGCTTTACACCAGGGACAGGCAAACCTCAAGGTGATCTAGTGTTAATTGTTACGAGATTCTGTTCCCAGTGGCTTAACAACAGTGATAACTATTCCATTTTTTTTTAAAGCATCTGCTGCAATAAAGGAAATTTGGGAGAGTGATGAATGCTGGTACATTTGAGTATGACAGACTCAGTTCTGATCACAAACATGAGATCTGGAGCAGATACCCTGCCCCTTAATTCCTAGTGCATAAACTACACACACACAGCAGCTCCATATCTATATTTGCAATGAGTTCCTGAGCTACTACTAACATGCAAAATATGGGCTGAAGACTATAAAGATCTTGGCCAATAGAAATGATGAATTGCAAGGTCCAATTACATCTGCAATAGGCGTCTCAGAGAGCAATGCAGCTTGAGCACATTTCCATTATCTGGGGACATCTTATCTGCTGGACATGCTAGACCTGTGTGCATGAATTGCCTTCAGTCATTAGGCATTCCCATCCCACCAGCATTTGGCTTTAGTATATTGTAAATGGCTTTCAAAGGTGCTTTATAAAATCACTATGTGTGAACACTTACTGGTATTAAAGTATCTTCAGTTAAACTAAGAACTTATCACTCCCCTGGTAAGAAAGCTGTTTTTGTATCTTGCCTATTTCTGTAGACAGAAATGAGGCTGTGATGTTTTGTCCAGGTATTGCTGAGGCTGGCATTCTGACAGGAATAGGACTGTATTGGTACCTCCTGAGTAGATTAGGCTTGTCCTCTTTAGCCTGACATGGTCATTGGATGGCACACAGTTGGTGGTTAGAGTCCTGCTTGACCTGGCCAAGACAAATGAAATAAGATTATAGTATCTGGCTGTAATTCTCAGCTGATCCTGCTTTGACTACTAAGTACCACAATGGTTCTTCTCTCTTTCTCTGTTTCTCTCTCTCCTTCTCTCAATCTCTCTCTCTCTCTCTCTCTTTCTGTTTCTGCATACAGTGCAATTGTTCTGTGCCTCACCTGTCCCCAGAATGACTACAGGGTGCAGTGGACTAGAAGGTCCCATTACAATGTAGTTCATCAAAAAAAAAAAAAAGCTGCTGGTGTCATCTGTGGGCTGCTAAACATCATCTGCCACGGTCTCTAGCTGGGCTAAGCATTGGGTGGAACTTCAAACTAATGGGCCTGCCATACTGAAGCCCATAAATTTCCCAACCCCTTCCTGGGGAATAAAAAGTGCTGAGTGTGAATGGAAGAGCCCATCCATCTCAGCCAGCTCTTGACATGGCAGAGAGAAGTGTGAGTGTTGGCAGAAGAGAAGAAGGAAGGGAAGGAAGGAAAGGGAGGGGAAGAGCGCAGGAGACCTTTCCATTCAAACTCTTCTCTAGATCTGACTTTTGGACCTTTACGTTGTACATCAGGCATAAAACCTGCAGGGGCACTTTGTATCTCAGCTTCTTGGGCAGTAACAGGCAATCCTTGAGACAGGCAAAAATATATTATATAATAAGTGTGATCGGAGGAAGGTTTTGGTTTTTATTTCATCTCAAAATGTTTTTACTTCCTTGCTGATGTGAATTTCCAATTATTTAAATTGTTCTTAAACCTTCTATCTGCTTCCACACTAGGGATTTAACACACTCTTTAGCCTACATCAGCCCTTCTCATCTTGGCAGTCTCCAGAATGCAGAGTTCAGCTTTCATATCCATCACCACGTGGCCATAGGTTATGCTGTCTGCTCCATGATTGGAGATGTCGTCTCATGCATCAGGAGGTTACCAAGTTAGAGAGGGTTAGCATACAGGTTTGCCTGTAAAGACTCCAGTCTGCACCAGTTGTGCAAACTGCAAATCATCTGATGTATGCAGGCTCCTCAGGAAAGAAAATTACATCTGGGAGGATGAAAATGAAGAGTGAAGCTTGAGTCTGTTGGTTCTATCTCAAGCTGAAGAATAGGTAGCTTCCGTTCACACTGGTGAAGCTTACAAGAACTTCATTTGACCTCTGCCTTGGTCAATAAGATTTGCCTTCACTGCTGTTCAGGCACTTTGGTAGAGTGAACTCATGCCTGTTACAGAGGATCTTAATCACTAAGAAGCAGCTAAGATGGTGAACAGCTGCTTTGCCCTGGTTCTAGTTTTGGCTGGTCAACTTCCATTTGATATTCTGTCTTGTCAATAACAATTGTAATGAAGATCTTATCCAAAGTAAAAAGTAAAGCAGATGGTGTTGTTTGTGGATAGCCTGGCACAGGAACTGAGGGAGATGTGTGTAGGCACTTTTCATGGCAGGCAATCTACCAAGGCTTGACTGTGCTGCCTCTGCTCAGAGGGAAGAGTTGGCATCTTACAGAAGAAGGAGAAGAGGCAGTAAGTGGCGAGGAGGGAATTGTTTTCCTGATGGATTTGATTTCCCCCACCCTCCACTGTAGAAACAGAAATTATAAATAAGACTGGGCAAAGCTTTTGCAGAGTATCTCTGGATTATAGTCCCCAGCTCTAATTCCTGGGAATGACTAGCAGGGTCCAAGCAAAGGAGGGGTTAGCAAGAAGAGTTTGTTGCAGTGCCAATCTGTTACTGAGCAACTGGACCCAAGAGCTACGATCTGCCACTTGGGACAGCAGAATTCTCCAAGCTGGCAAATTGGTATCTCTCAGGAGTGGAGTAGAGCTAAGAAAAATGGGAACAGCCTGTATGGTGATTGTAAGAATGATGAGAACAATGACTACAGTATCATCCTTGCTCTTGGCACTTTACAGAATAATAGATCATGATTTATCACTAGTTGCTTGTATGTACACTGAGAACTCATGCAGCAGAGGAAAATTCCTTGTATGTCCAATCACACTTGAATAGAATAGAGGTGGAAGGGACCTTGGAGGTCTTCTAGTCCAGCCCCCTGCTCAAGCAGGAGACCCTATACCATTTCAGAGAAATGGCTGTCCAGTCTCTTCTCAAAAACCTCCAGCATTGCATCCACAATCTCTGAAGGCAAGCTGTTCCACTGGTTATTTGTTCTCGCTGTTAGGAAGTTTCTCTTTTATTTGAGATTGCTTCTCCCCTTGATTAGTTTCCAACCATTGTTTCTTGTCCTGCTCTCTGGTGCTTTGGAGAATAATTTGACCCCCTCTTTTTTGTGGTAGTCCCTCAAATATTGGAATATCATGTCACCCCTAGTTTTGTCTCTAAACTAGCCAAATCCAAATCCTGCAACCATTCTTCATATGTTTTACTCTCCAGGCCTTTGATCATCTTAGTTGCTCTTCTCTGAACTTTTTCCAAAATCTCAAGATCTTTTTTGTGTGGTGACCAAAACTGGTTGCAGTATTCCAGGTCTGGTCTTACAAAGGTTTTATAAAGTGCACTAATACTTAGTGTGATTTTGATTGTATGCCTCTGTATACAACCCAGGATTGTATTCACTTTTTTGACTGTTGCTGCACACTGCTAACTCTTGCTTAAGTGATTGTCCACTAGACTCCAAGGTCCCTCTCACTGTTACTGTTTTTGAGCCAATTCCACCAATGTGGAAAACTCTGGGAACTGAAGGACAAGATGCCTGGCTTGGGGAAAGCTAGAAGAAGCTGTGGGATACACAGAGAATTACAACAATTTTGAAAGAAAGGGCAGGGAGCACATCACAATGTTCTGGATGTGGAAGCCTATTTTTTTTTTAGTACACTGAGATATTTGGCCAAATTAATTTGGGATTATAATTAGGACATGGGAAAGCTACTGGTGTAAGCAGTGGTACCCAAACACTGGCTGGGCCTAAGGTTGGCCTTAGTTCCAGAACTGCCAAGGATTTATATTTACTTTTTCTTTGTAATCTAATTAGGTGGTGCAAAGTCAGTGCTTAGCTGAGAGCATCAGTCACTGCCTTGCCTCTTCCCACTCTAAGGGGATCAGATGGGTTGGTTATCAGCAGCCCAGAGCTTTTTTTGTCACAGAACGCCCAGAACGGAGTTCCAGCACCTTTTTTGGATGGAACCTTGTAGGGTAGGCAAGGCGGGTTATATGACGTGTGTGAGTTCTGGCACCTTTTTTTTTTTTTTTTTTACAAAAAAAGCACTGCAGCAGCCAATAAGAAGCTGGCATGAGGCCAAGACTGAAAGCATTGTCTACCTCCCTGTGTTTGTTTTCCTCCCGCCCGCCCCCCCCCGTCCCAATTCAGGCCTTGCCTATTTAGTAGGAATGCTGCCAACAAAGAAGCCCCCAATCGATCCATTCCTTGGTTGAGGGTCATTGTTGTCATTTGCCTCTGTGACTGATAGATGGAGAATGGAGACATCTGTTTCTTTTTCTAGAGTTCCTCAATTAGCATGATGTGGGGAAGTGCCCCTTGCTTGTTCTGCCTTCCCTGCCTTGGAACTCTCCAAACCACAATCCCCCATCATTCTCGGCAACCACTGCCATTGGCCATGCTGGCTAAGCATTAGTGTTCCAAACATCTTGAGGGCACCAGTTAGAGCAGTGGCTCTCAACCTTTCTAATGCCGCGACCCCATAATACAGTTCCCCATGTTGTGGTGACCCCCAACCACTTATACATCACCGGGTGCCGGGGCGTGGCCAAAGAAAAGGGGGAAAAAATGGCGGACAGCCTTGTTTGGCAACCCCCGTGAAATGGTCGTTCGACCCCAAATGGGGTCCCGACCCACAGGTTGAGAACCACTGAGTTAGAGAAAGTTGTCTGGCAGCATTCAGCTGAGATTGAGTGGAGTCAGGCTAGAAACAGTCAGCAGCTGAATATGAGAGGATGAAGAGAAGAGTAGTTATAAGATGACATTTGGGCATAATAGACTTAATGACAAAACCATAGTAACCAATGGGTAATAATAGCAGTTCCATTGCATGGGACCAGAGGGAAGGGAGCTCTCCCTTAAATGGTCAGCCTGTATCGGTTTCACTTGCCTGTATGCCACAGAATCACAGACGTACCTACATAAGAGGAAAGGTGCTGGGGCTGTGAGTCACTTTTTCCCATTCTGGCACCAGAATGACCCGTGCTTATTGTTCAGTATGTCACAAGCAAAGAAAAGCATTCATGTTCCAGGTGGAACATGAATGGGAAACATCACTCTGCAAAGCTGCCGAGAGACTTCAGTTGTCAGCAGCATCACGTGGACTAAGCAGTGGAATGCTGGCTTTGCATCTGCGATTTCTCCCGTTAAATTAGCAGCACATTCCCCCCCCCCCCCAAGGAGGGGAAGGGTTGGGAGGAAAAAGAATCTGCCTAGTGGAGATTGCGGGCCAGGAGCCACATCCTGCATCTCTTAAAGATGCCAATTCTATGCAGAAAAGCTGAATGGCATAGATCTTTCTAATACTGCAGAGTTCAGGGCAAGTTGCTCTCCAGGTGAGTCCCTACCGACTTTCCCAACGCATATGCTGCTGGAGATAATACGGGAAGCAAGCCTGGTGCACAGCATGTCTTAGCTCAAACAGATTAAACATTCAGATGGAGCTTAATCTTTTTGAAGCTCAGCTTTTCTAAATCTACCCAGGCCTCATCCTTGACAGAATCATCAGCCTGCATGAAGTCTGCAGACAACTGGCCCAACTGGGTTGCTGCTGTATCCTTGGGGATGCTTAACCCCTTGACAGCTGCAAGGCTGGTAACACTTTCCACTCCTCCAGACACTTCAGAGAGTAGTTCCTGTTTCTTTATCCTTTTACTTGCATCCCCTAACTTGCCCAACCACTGATGGTCATCCCCCACTCCCTTCATGCAGACCTCTGACTATGCCATTTCCCTGAGTTAGGCTAGCAAATGAACAGCTGCTTCATTTTGCCTGCACTCCATCAGGGGAGGCTGCTTACAAATGTCTATTGACAAACTTTGAGCAAATCCATTACAGTAGCCACCCTGTAACAAGCCAACCTCCCCACCCCCAATAATTTGATTCTCCTCTCCCTTCTCTCCAAAGCTGGGGTGACACAATCAATTCTGCCACTTGCTGGTTGCCTCATTACAGCTGAGCCTAGTCGGGCCGAAGCCCTTGCTGACTCCAATCAACACACTCAGTACGGGAGCTGGTGGTGGCATAGAGAAGGGCATGTGCCAGCAGGAACCCTCCCTGAGCATTTTATCCAGAGGCATGAACACTGCCAAACAATACGCACATCTCTGAGCAGAACCCTTTCCTTCAGACAAGACGGGTGTCTGCTTATACACATCCACAAATCCTTGCTGGGCATTATCGTGATCTGCATAACTCTGAAGAGAAGGATGCTTTATAAAATGCCTAAAGCCTGTGCGTTCTTCTGCTCGCAGTGTTACCTATCATCTTGTTGAAAGATTTACCAAGATCTTACTGTCACTTTGGAGGAAGTGGGCTGTGTTCAAATGGATCTATTCTCTACAATTAGTTGTTGCAATTAGTTGATGTTTATCAAATAGACATATCTGGCAGAGGAACTCAATCTTCCTTCTCCTCTTTTCTCCCATCAACTGGTTATTTGTAGTCATTAACAGGGGCTATCAAGTAGGAAGAATGTCGCTTAATTAATCAAATAAGTCATCTCTTTCTTCCATCTGTATGCTTTAGGGAGGCTTGAGCCAATTTCCTAAGGGATAAAACCGAGGTTGGAAGGCAATAGAAAGCGGTTTGGAGCTTCGAATAAGTTTTAACAGTCACAACAACTTTGGAACTTTGGGGACACATGCATTAACTTTGTGATACACACAAAAGTCCTGTAAGATGAATCATCATTCTTGTTCCCAGATCAGAGGACAAAGATGGATGGCAAGATGAGATTGCTTAAGAAATGCTGCTAAGATCATAGTAGAAATAATACAGCTAGAAATACTCTCTAACTTTGCCACTAAGCTTCTAGCGGCAATCTTCCAGTGCGTGTTTTCTTTGGTGGTAAATATGGTCCTCTGTATAATACAGCACTAAGTGTTGATCTAAATGGAGTCATTCTCTTTCCTGGTGACCTGAAAGCTGCTGTGGTTATCTGTCAGCAAGAGTCACAGTATTGAAAGCTCCCTTCTGTGAATAAAGGCTGCTCAGGCAGCCTTCTTAGAAGCTGCTGAAACACTAAGTGACCATCTAGTTAAAACAAGATATGGTGAGACTTCTTACAGGATCATCTCAAGCCAGTTCAAGCTCCGGGAGAGTTGACAAGAATTTCAGAGATGGAAGCAGGGAAAGAGGCACCCCGCCTTCATTGTACCTGCACCTGCACCTCCTTGGTCATAGAAGAGAAGAGGGACGGAGATGATGCAAAGCCCCAGGCATCTGCTCTGCCATTTAGAAATGTTAAGGCTGGCCTGCAAATGCCAGGTTACATGCCGATTCCGGTAAGTTATTGTAAGATGTACTTTGAGAGTGCTGAAGCAGGCAGGCAAAGCATTGTAATTACAGGGTTCAGTCTAGCATGCCAGCGTGGGAAAAGACACCATTTTGTTATTGTACGCTGGCTTCAGGGATAGCAGCTGCTATATTGCTCTGCCCTCTTTGGGGAAAAAGAAGCTGCCCTGTTTCAGCAGGAATTTCTACAAATTGCTGCGAGTCGCGTGGTGCAGTTATTGCAGAGCCATTGGGGAAGGGTGTCGGTGTAATAATCTATAATTAAAGTGTATTCAGGGAAGGTATCCAGAAATATCCTCTCTTTTTTGCCATTTGTTCTATCAATCATAATAGGGGAAAGTAAATCAGGATCTGCTGGTGGATCTCTAGATAATTGTCAGCAGTTGACAAGAGGCTAACAATAGTAAAATTCAAGGTTTTTTTTAAAAAAGAACAATCCTAAAATGATTTTGTATTAATCCTTTATTTTTTAGCTTTAGTTATGGCCACATATTGTTGACCAAGTTTTTGTGTAGCAGTACCAACCAACCAGGTTGATATTAGAATCCTTACATTTAGGCATATATTTGCAGTGGTGATATAGCCCATGAGTTGCAATGGACCAACTACTGTCCCTTCCTCCCCATTCATTTGTCCCTGGCCCTGATACTAGTGGGTCTTTTGGGTCTAGGAAAAAAGACACACCAGCCCCATAAGCCTGAAATGCAGCATTTCCACTGGAGCAGGGCATGGAGTGGTTCAGTGACAGGATTTTTAGGCCTGTCCAACTGTGGCCAATAGCTCCAGGAATGAATGATGCTATTTCCAGTCTTAACCACAAAGATTCCTATGACTAGAACAGTGATGGCGAACCTTTTAGAGACCAAGCGCCCAAACTGCAACCCAAAACCCACTTATGCATTGTCGGGTGCTGTGTGGGTGTGGCCCATTGGCTGGGTGTGGCCCATTGGGTGGGCGTGATTGGAGTGGTAACGGCAGACTGGGTGGGACTAAAAAGTTCAATCAATCAATTCCAACTTTGCAAGATCTTTTTTTTCCCGCAAGAAGTTGAAATTGACTGATTGATTGAATCTTTTCTTTTTTACTTGGCGACGGAGGCCTAAAGTGAAAAGATTTTATAAAACCCAGCTGAAGGCTTAGGACTAGGGCGATGGCGCATGTGCCCACAGAGAGGGCTCTGAGTGCTGCCTCTGGCACCCGTGTCATAGGTTCGCCACCACTGGGCTAGAAGCTACAGTAAGCAGAAGGATTTCCAGGGATGGCAAGACAGAGAATAGGCATGCAAAGAATGCAAGCAAAGTAATGTAACCAACAAAGAGGGAAGAAGTCTTAAAGGAGACTATGCAGATGCCTAAATGTGATGGGAGAATGACTGGCTGGGAATCACTGGGAACAGACCACTTGAAAGAGGATGGAAGGTAAATTCCATTCATCCCTCAGAGTGGCCAGTGATTGGGCGAAGCTGCCTTAGGCTGTTCCTAACCAGAGCATCTGGTTCCAGTGCAATCTAAGCACAACGGGGGCTTGTGTGCTGGGTAGGATCCAGGCATTTCCCTCCAAACTAACATCCGATTTCGGACTACCACATTTCTGCACTACCAAATTTCTCCTATTCTGGCTGCTGCAGTGCTACTGCTCCTGCATCTTGGACAGCTGTCTGAATTGGGATGTCATTAAAGTCTGAATCCAGTCTCATGGAAAAGAGGAGAGCTTGTCTTTCCCCATCCACCCTTCTGCTGGTCCCCTTAAAACAGGCTGAGAGAAAGAAAAGAAAGGGCTAGCATTCCAGGCCAGGGGTGAATGGATGCATCTGTTTCTGGTGTTCTGTCTTTTTGAATTTGCACATTGCAGTTTAAGACCCTCTGCATAGGGATTAGGAGAATTGAAATCCAATGCATTGGAGGGCATCAACATGGAGAAAGTTATAGTAGAACTTAATAGGAGTTACTCAGCCTTTCTGCATTGAAAGTAGCCTTACTTAAGAAATGCTGTTGTTTCCTAACTTCCATAATTTGGTGTTTTCTTTCATAACATTTGATCTTTTTTTTTTTTCAATTGAAAATTTTTAGGTTTTACAAAAAAAAAGATTCCCCTCCCCCACACCCTCCCACCCCTCCCCTACCCTCCCCCAATCTTCCCAGAGCTGAATACAGGCTTAATTAAAAAAAATTTTAAAAGACTCTTGAAACACTTATAAACCATAAACAAATCTAAATACGTTAATTAAACAAATTATAAAATAATTAACAACAATATATAAAAAAATACAAGAACAAAGAAAAGAAAAAACAGAAAAAGAAAAAAGAAAAAAATAAAAATAAAAGAAAATATCTAAGAAATATCTTAAACTTTAATTATAAATTATTCAAAAACTAAGTAATATTTTTTTATATCCAACTTATATTGTATGAAATCTATCCATCTTTTCCATACCAGGAGATACTTCTCCTGCGATTGATCTTTCAAGAAAGCCGAAATCTTTGCCATTTCCGCCAAATAAGAAACTTTAAAAAACCATTCTTGCAATGTAGGCAAAGATTCTTTCTTCCAACATTGCCCTACTAACAACCTGGCCGCTGTAATTAAATTTAACATCAATATAATCTTTTTACTGTCACAATCAGAAACAATACCTAACAAAAACAATTGTGGGGTAAATTTTATCCTTCTTCTGAAAATTCTTTGAATATTCCACCATATTTTAATCCAAAAAGCTTTTATATTTTTACATAACCACCAGATATGGTAATAAGTAGCATCCAAACATCCACATCTCCAACATTTAGGCTGCAAGTCAGGATACATACAGACATTTTTTGTGGATCAAGGTGCCATCTATAAAACATTTTATAAAAGTTTTCCCTTAAATTTTGGGCTTGTGTAAATTTAACATTCCTCACCCAAATAATCTCCCAGGTATCTAATAAAACCGGTTCCTCAAAGTTTTGTGCCCATTTAACCATACATTCTTTAACTAATTCTGCTTCTGAATCCAACTCTACTAACACCCCGTAAATTCTCTTAATGTGAGTTCGTCTTTGATCTTTTATTTGTTTTAACAAATTCTCATCTTCTCTAAGCAAACCCAAATTACGATCTATCTTCCACCTCTCTACTATTTGTCTATACTGAAACCATGAATAAATAATATTTTCTTGTGTTAAATTTTCCAGAGATTTTAATTGCCAATTTTTACCATCCCATCTAAGTAATTGTGCATAAGAAACACTATCCATCTTGACTCCTTTCCTTATCCCTTCTGTCGCATGCCATGGTATAGCCCATAATGGAATTTTAAAATCATTTCTATAATATTTCTTCCAAACTCAAAGTAAAGAAGTCCTTATAATATGAGATTCAAAAACCCTGTCAACCTTTTTATTGAAAATTAAATAGGCATGCCATCCGAAAAGCAAATCCCAACCCTCTAAGAGGAGTACTTCTACATTTGTTAAATTAACCCAATCACTAATTAATGTTAAAGCCACAGCATCATAATACAATTTCAAATTCGGTACCTTCAGTCCACCCCTCTCACGAATATCTTGTATAATTTTAAGTTTTACTCTTGGTTTTTTCCTTGCCCAGATAAATTTATTGATACCTTTCTGCCATTCATTTAAATTAACCTCATTCTTTAAAATGGGTATCATTTGAAATAAAAAACATTTGATCATTTTAAGTGAAAGATGAGAAGTAATTGGTAGAAGAGAACAGTATATTTTGTTGCCTTGATGTTTATTCTTTTGTGATTAAAGGACTTGGAATTATGAAAAGATACAAATCAGTATTTCTTAACCTTGGCAACTTTAAGATGTATGTACTTCAACTCCCAAGGATTCCCCATCTGCAATATGGATGAATGAAGAGATGGTTAACTTGTTAAAATATGGTGTGTATATGTGTGTTTGTGCACATTCAGCTACATTATGCATCTTTTGAAAAATGGGACAAACGCAGGGACAACTGAGCTTCAGACTCTTCTGGAATGTGTTAGATCAGTTGTGGATGGAAGAAAGATCAAGATCTACTTGTAGCTCTCCAGGTAACTTGCCTCAGATTGGCAAAGGTTTCTGAATAATTTTATATTAGCATGAAGGGAAAACATTATTCCCCCTCCCCACCCATCAGGCCATTCATATTGGTAAAATTTGGGGAGAAAAAGTAAAAGTTTCATGAGAAAGGGTCTGTGTGCAAGCTCCTATTGTAGTATAAATAAAAATTTATGGACTAAGCATATATTCAAAGACACATTTTTCTCCAATTCACCATCTACTTTCCTGGATCCCTATTTTTGATTGAAGCACTTCAGAAGATCTGGACTAAAAAAATTCAGTTGGCAAAGGCAGTCTCTACACAGACAAAAAAAAAAAAAAAAATACCTTTATCTTAGGCAATCCACTTATTTCCTTACACCTTTTAAAAAAAATTCCTGCTGTCAAACATGTGATGTTTTTGACAAAAGTTAGCAAACATTGTTTGCTGTCTTAATGGCCAGTAATACATGGAACAACTCTGCTTTACTGTAGTTGCTCTTATACTGGCAACCTCTAGATTGAATTACTGCCATGCATTATAACAACTTTCAAAAACTACTTGGAAACTGCACTCAATTCAAAGTACAGGTGCTTGGTTACTACCTGGAATTGATTGTTGGCATATCCCTTACTAACTGTTAAGTAACATTAGTGACTGTGGTCTATTTCCAAGCAGAGTTCCAAGTCAATGTATGCCTTCAACACTCCAATAGCTTGGGACCTAATAAAGACTGTATTCAACTCTGTGATTTTGCCTGCATGAACATATAAAAGATGTTACGAACTTTTCTACTCATTGGCCCAAGTCTAGAGGAGGCCAAGCTGAGCTTTGAAAAACAGAATTGAAGACATTTGAACTTAAATCTTATTACCTTTGCCCAAGCCATGAGACAAAGTCAAGAACTGTACATATTATGCAGAAGAGCTATTACCTGAGAAGAATATCGACTCTCCTTATTGACTACCAACAAAAAAGCAGAATCTTTCATAGTGGACAAGTTTCAGCCAAAACATAGCCAAGATGAATCAACAAAGCTGAACCTCTTCCAAATGAAAAACACTGGTCTACTCCAAATGTCTTCGTCATCCTAAGCATGGTTCACTAACATGTAATGTACTTGGATTGTATGAGATAGGCCAGTGATGGCAAACCTTTTAGAGACCGAGTGCCCAAACTGCAACCCAAAACCGCCGGGTGGGCGTGGCCCATTGGGCAGGTGTGGCCAATTGGGTGGGCGTGGCTTCAGTGGTAACGGCAGACTGAGTGGGCCTAAAAAGTTCAATCAATCAATTCCAACTTTGCGAGATCTTTTTTTTTCCCCGCGAGAAGTTGAAATTGATTGAACTTTTTTTTTTTGCACATGGCGGTGGAGGCCTAAAGAGAAAAGGTTTTATAAAACCCAGCTGAAGGCCTAGGACGGGGCGACGGTGCGCATGCCCACAGTGAGGGCACACGTGTCATAGGTTCGCCACCACGGAGATAGGCAATCAACATTTCTTATCTCTTATTTTCCTTACCTGGAATACTTATGTTAATACTGTATTTTACAAGAAAAACTCTCAACACTGGGCCATAATGGTTATCACTATTGTGAAGCATTTACATGACATTGGGACATATTGATCATACTGCTGTAAAATGACTATTTTATATGTTTTAGCATGACTTGAGCTTTAGGATATTGAAAAGGGAAAGAGAGAGAGAAAACGCCTTAGTTAACCTTCCTGGATTAAAAGAACAAAGTTTCTCCAATTGGGTCAACTTATTCCTCCTCTCCCACTCCCGGCAATGCCATATGCTATTTGAAAAAGATAGACCTGACCTTGTTATCTAATTCATTTGTTTCTTAAAGTGGCCTTATGTCCCTCTCCTTTCTATACTAAATCAATTAACACAAGCCTTTGTAAGACCTCAAACCAAAAATCCTTTCACTCATAAAAGTTCATCTAATTCCTCCTTCACTTAGAATGTCTAAAGGAGTTGCTGTGTCAATCCATTTCAGCAAAATTAGCCACAAGGATCCTTGTGGTATCTTAAAACTAAACCAATTTATTATGGGATCAGCTTTCCTGGACCACTGTTCTTTTCATGAAATGCAAATTATATGTCTGTAAGCATGGTTGGAAAAAAGAGAGTGTTTTGAAAATGAGATCAGAGGAAATAAAACGCTGAAAGGAGGGACATCATTTTATTAAAAGCAGCCTTTCACAAAACAGTCGGGGCTGGTGATCCAATAGCCTAGCTTGCATTTGGCATTGTCTCAAAGGATCATCTTAAGAGGCCCTCCTTCCAGTATTACAGCTAGATGATAGACTTCCTCAATGGCCTTTCCCAAGTTGTGACTGTTCATTTTAGAATGCAGAATCCATCAGCCTCTGCTAATGGAGCCGTTGGCAAAGCGGAATGAGGGTGAAGATAGAAGCTGTCATCCAGCTACCTGAAGGTTGCCAGGTTGGTGGGGGAGGTTGCCATGGAGGCTCCCAGAGTTGCTATTCAACCTCTTTGCAGCTCCAGCTGAATCTGATTTTACTCTGCAGCGATGATGTTTTCATTGCTCTACTGGGTGATTAATGGTTTTTATCTGCTTTTTTTTTACATGATCGTTAGCTACTTTGCCAGTAGTGACACTGATGAGTGGGGCAAACATTTCCTAAATTAAATAAACAAATAAATCTTAATCTGGAAAAGAAAAGAAACACCTAGGGTAAATTCTTAAAGGTATCAGTGGCCTGAAGAATTGAGGCCTGAAAGAAAATAAATGGGAGAGCCCAGCAACATTCGGAAGGAAGGAAGGAAGGAAGGAAGGAAGGAAGGAAGGAAGGAAGGAAGGAAGGAAGGAAGGAAGGAAGGAAGGAAGGAAGGAAGGAAGGAATGCAAACCTGCCTGGCTCCTTACTCATAGCCTGCTTGGTCGGCATTTTTGTACACAATATAAAATCCCACTTATGCCTCCAGGGATGTCTCCTCCAAAGAAATCTCAAAAGATGTGGTCCACTGAAGCTCTTAGCAATTTCATAGAAATGTTCTTCATTCATCTTTCAGTTGACCTCTGGACTGTGCAGCTGAGAGAGACTCCGGAGGGCTTCAGGCAATAGCCCTATCTGGAAAGTATTGGTAGTTCCAACTAATGATGGTCTTTTGCCCTTTCTCATCATTCTTTGATGAACAGGGGTAGGGGGTGTGTGCTAACCATCCTGATGGGATGCATCCCCATCAAAAAGTACCACTCCGCAAAACAGTCATTTTATATTGGTCATTGACCGGCAAAAGGGGGGGGGGGGTTGCACGCGATAATGTCACCAATACAGGATGGATGGCTCCAATTGGCTGGCTGGCTAGCAAGCAAGTGGTGTACCTCCCTCCTCTCCAGCTGGAGCAGAGCAGGTGGCACAGCAGGAAACTGCAGTACTGAAAACAGTGCAGCAAAGACCATTCATCAGCCAAGCCCTTTATAGCCCATACAATTCACCATGTGCTACCTGGCCTGGCACAGCAGCTGCCACAGGAAATGACTGTGAGAACAGCAGGTTGGCTGAGCACAGCCACCGGAGCCCATATCCTTCTCCTCATTCTCTGAACCATACATTAAAACCTCTTCCGCTTCTCTCTCCTTCTGACACGTGCAGAAAATCTGTGCAAATCCGATTGGGTGGCTCAGGCTGTGTTAAAGGGAACCCAGACTGGAACACAACTGCATATGGAAGTAGAGATCAAGAGTTCGCTAACATTTGCCTGCCGGAGCAGGATCCATTAAGGAAAGAGGAGAAAGAGAAACCACCTCAAGTCCTATGGTGATGCCAACCATGTGGTGGGAGGGAACAAGGACACTAATTCAGTTAAAGGAGCAAGCACAACACACTCTGCCTGGCAAGACAGGATTAGGCCTGTGGTTATAGAAGAGTGCCACCTTAAATAGCAACCCTAGCCAATGGATTTCTTGCTCCTTGTTCCTTAACAGTTGGGCTACATGCTCGGAAGTTGTAAAGACAATGTGTGGGGCCTTTCTCCTATCCTGCTCCTCACCATGAACTGATCAAAGGGAGATTTATTTACATCTATTTATTGAGGATATTTTCTTCTTCAAAAAAAAAGAAAGAATAATATCTTTGTCAAATCAGTATTAAACAAGAATTAGAAAGATTTCTTATTTCCATCACAGTGAAAAGTGGCTGCTTTGAAATGTTCTAAATATTTTATAGGCAATGCAGAACTCCATAAAATTAACCCTTAGCCTTAAAAACAAGCAAAAAACCAAACAAACCAGGATTAATTCTACGCAGATGTTATTCTGTCTTTAGATAAATAAATATAAATAAATTCTATTTGCCATCAGTGTAGATAGAATCTTAGCAAGCAGCAACATCTGTCTGACCTCTGTAGCTAAGCAGGGTTAGGTCTGTTTAGAACTTGAATATGCCACTCTTAGGTAAAGCAGGAAATTGAAAAAAAATTGTGGAAAGAAGTAATGGTAAACTACTTCCATTCTGTTGCTAGGATAACAGTAAGTATGCATCCATAAGATTGCCAAGAGGTTGTGTTCAATTCAGGAGCATTTTAATATGTTATTTTTTTAAATGTAGATAGCATCTTTTCCTCCTTTCCAAAAAAACATACACTGTCAGCTCCTTCCAGCATCACTCTGTGCCTGGTCATTGCAGAAGATGCTGCTGGAGCTGTCAATAAAAAGTGCACCTTTCTGCAAATGGCACTATTGTCTGAGACATTAATTAACTTCAGAGTCAATCCTGCCCTCCAGAGATGCAGAGGGAGAACTGGGATGTAGGTCACTAGTGTTTGGTGGCTTCGGTTTCATTTGTTTCCTTCTTAAAATACTATCAGAGTGTCATCCTTAGTGTTTTACATTTTAGTGCAGGACTGTAGTCATTGGAAAGCTCTGTGTTGATTTGATGAGCAGGATAAGGTAACCACACACTGGGTTCCAGGAGCACTGCCAGGTCCTGAGATGGTTGGTGGAACAGCAGAACTGGGACAGCAATTGCCTTGGGATGGAGGGGCAGTATTGGCAGTGCAGCCCTGCAAAGAGAGGATATGTGGGAGCAATAGGAAAGGAGTAACAGTTTCAAGCTAAAGATCAAAGAGTGTAGTTTGAGAAAGACCTAGGCTGCAAAATTCCAGAGAATCACTAGATGGTGCTGTTTGCTATTTCTTTGCTGCCATCTCATGGTCATCTAGATTTTTGCGCCCCAAATATGGTCATTCTGACCTGAACCAGAGTGGAGTGGAGAAATACGACCCACAGAGATCTGGTGTGTTTTTTTTGTTTTTTTTTTATTGAAAATTTTTTAGATTTTACAAAACAATACAAATCCCTTCCCCGAACCCCCCCAACCCTCCCCTACCCTCCCCCAACCTTCCCAGAATTGAATACAGGCTTAATTAAAAAAATTTCAAAAAGTCTTAAAACAGATATAAACCATAAACAAATCTAAATACATTAATTAAACAAGTTGTAAAATAATTAACAATAATATATTTATAAAAAGACAAAAATACAAGGAAATACAAGAAAATAAGAAGAAAGAAAAAGAAAAGAAATAAAAAGAAAAAAAAGGAAAAAAACAGTCTATAAGGTCTATAAAATATCTTAAGTTTTATATATAAGTTATTGAAAAGCTAAATAATATTTTTTTATATCCAACTTATATTGTATAAAGTCTATCCATTTTTTCCATACCAAAAAATACTTCTCTTACGATTGGTCTTTCAAGAAAGCCGAAATCTTTGCCATTTCCGCCAAATAAGAAACTTTAAGAAACCACTCTTGCAAGGTAGGCAAAGTTTCCTTTTTCCAACATTGCCCTATTAACAACCTTGCCGCTGTGATTAAATTTAACATCAATGTAGTCTCTTTAGTGTCACAATCAGAAACAATACCTAACAAAAACAATTGTGGGGTAAATCTGGTGTGTTTTATAATTGTCTTAGACACAGTATTTAGTATCAAATAAGCCCAGGGTTGTTTTAAACTAGCAGCTTTCTAATACTCAGTGCTGAAAAACCAGTTGGTGGTATAAGGCTATAGGAAATTTCTGAAGCGGGGGAAAAAGAGACCTAGGCATCTTGGGATTGTAGCTTGAGTTGATCAGAACCTTTTATTCCATCCCAGAAGCAAAATGGGTTATACAGTAATCATATATATGTTTGTGCCACTTGCTAGGTCCAAGAAACAGGATTTTCTGGACAGGTGCACCCACAAAATGTTTATGTGTTTTATATGCAGAAAATGAAAAGGCTCAAATGAAACAGTTTGCTGAAAATAGGGTGCAATTGCCCAAGGGTAATCCTTGTGGTAAAGCTCCAACCAATAGAAATGAGCAGCTGGAGAAGCCATGATGGCGATATGTGGTTATAACAGAGGTTTGGGGATACTGCGAAAGCCCTCGTGTGATCTCAGCTAGGATGTTGGAAGAAATAGGACTGAGGTGCAGAAGCAGAGCCAGATCTGTACTTTTGGAGATGGCAAGACTAGAATAATAAAATGTGCTGCATTGAGGTGCATTGGCAAAATTGCTTGGGGACGGATAGGAAGATGACAAGGTAAAGAAGCAGGTCACTGTGCAGATGGAGCTTTGGGTGGGCAGCTGCCAAAGCCATGCAATATTGAAGTTTCACCCCTGGCCCTGATGGCCACTTTGGCTCAGAGCTGAGAATTTGCTAAAGGCACCTTTGTGCTCCTCTCTCCCCTGCACACAACTCTGTTATTACCAGTTGCCCTCACAAGACGCCTGGTGGTGAAGGCCACTGTGTGTTTGTCAGCAAAGGAGGCCTCAGAAAAGGGCTATTCCCAGCAAAGGGAAGAGCTTGAGAACTGGAGAGGAGGGAGAGGAGAAACTGGAGGTGCCTACTATGCATGTGGTGGAAAGTTACAGCTGGCCTCTACTGTATGCCTGCCACCAGGGCCATATGGTCTTGGTGGATGCTAGGTCAGGGACCCCGGAGGAGTGCTAACCTGTGGTTGCAGGAGAAATCATAGGGGCACGTGAAGTTTCATCCAGGAAGAAGGAAGAAGAAACATTCATCCCAAATAGCAATAGCAACAGCCGTAGCAATGGCCCTTAGACTTATATACTGCTTCATAGTGCTGGGGTTTAAAGAGTCATCACATTGCCCCCAACAATCCAGGTCCTCATTTTACCGACTTTGGAAGGATGGAAGACTGAGTCAACCTTGAATCGGTCAGGATTGAACTCTAGGTTGTGGGCAGAATTTGCCTGCAATATTGCATTCTAACTACTGTACCACAGGGCTCAAATGAGTTCAGATTCTCCACTTTTTATGTTATCCTCACAAGAAATTTCAGCGGATGATAGTTATTTGCCCATAGGTTTATGAGCAGCGATGCGACCATGCAAGATGCCATTTCCTCACCAATGCCCTGCAGATAGAACCAGCAATTCATTGGATTGAAATGACCATAAAGATCATCTATCTACTTAGGAGGCTCCACTAGAGCGTACCTGGCAAATAATTGATTACACTTTGTCATCAGAGTGCATTCCTATCTTTTCTGTAATGATATGGTTCTGCCTTTGTTTCTGGTTTTTTTTTACAACTTAATCCACTAGTGGATTTAAGAGCAGTGTTCAATCAAATTCAGCCCTGGCATTGGAAAATATGAGGACCTCCGTTGTCAAGCCTCACGGGGCTTGCCATGCAGAGGTGGGGGGGGGTGATACACGAAGAAGCCTACCAGCGCCGAGAACCGCCGCTGTGCCGACCACCGCCACACCAACCGTTCTGTCCGCACAGGGGCCCGCAGCCTCCTGTTTCAAGCCCCCACGTGGCTTGATGGACGGTCGGAGGCAGCAGAACCCTGGCGAGGTGAAGACAGACCATGGCATGGCACCAGTTCCTCCTGGCAGGCACCGCAGGCCGTCGTCAGAGGGGAAGGATGCCTGGGACAGGCGTGCGCCTGCGCAAGCCCAGAGCGGAGCACTGGTTGCACGTCCCGTCACAGGGCCGGCGCTGGGGGGAGCGGATGTCTGCTGGGGCTCTGTGATGGGCTTGGAGGCCTGCCTGGGCAGCGTAAGGGGTGGTGTAGCGGGGCTCTCACCAGACAGCACTGACGGGGATCGGGTGGTGTCCAATGGCGTCGCACGGGGGTTTGTCGGCCATAGTGGGGAGCACAGAGGCGGATCTGCATCTGGGGGAGGGAGTGGTCAGGGCGAGGAAAGGACTTTTATTCATTTTGGGCGGATGCTGATTTGGGACTGGAGCCGGGGATACAGGGCGTGGCAATCCTTTGTAAGTCACTGGGAGAAAGCCACTCCTAGTGCTGACTTTGTTTCATCAGAGAATAAACCTGTTTGATGATTGCACTGTATACCGGCGTTCCTGCCTATTCTTTCCAGACGATAACGGATACATTGACACCCGTTTCATCTGAAAAGATGCAACCCTTTTCTCATAAGGGATTTAGCCACAAATTGCTCTCGTGACTCTCACTTGGAGCCCCTGCACTCTGAGTGGTAACCAAGCATCTTTACCCTTTTCTTTTTCTATGCCCTGTCTGGCCTCGGGCTTCCCATCTCCTCACTCACTTATTTCAGCTAAGAAACTCTTGTGATAGAATTCTCTTTGATTCAGCCCTGGGCTCAGTGTGGTCCTAGACAAATTGCCCCCAGTTTTATACCTCCACCCTACCTACAGCAATGTTTTTCAACTTCAACACTTTTAAGACTTATGGAGTCTTAAAGAGTATTTAGTCTTAATGGTATAATGAATGTTTATATGTTTATTTTTGTGTCTTAGGACAAAGAAAGAGGGAGAGATTAGATTTTATATTGTATGTATAGATATCTAAGGAGTATTTAAAGGAACATTTTGCTTTAAATATGTATAAGGGAATTTTAATGTTTTAAGTAATGTTTAAATTTGTGTTTTGGAGGGAGTTTATAAAGAATGATGGATAATAATATAAGTATGATATTAGAAAATGTTTAGAGTATATTACAATGTGTTTAATGATTGTAATTATTATTTTTAAGAGAAGATAACTTGTTTAATTTAATGTATTTAGATTTGCTTAGGATTTATATGTGTTTTAAGTTTTTTTTGAAAAATTTTAACTAAGCCTGTACTCAGCTCTGGGAAGGTTGGGGGAGGGTATGGGAGGGTTGGGGGGGTTTGGGGAAGGGAATTGTTTTGTAAAATTTAAAAATTTTCAATAATAAAAAAAAAAGACTTATGGACTTCAACTCCCCAGTTGGCATGTGGAGGTTGAGAGACACTAATCCACAGCATGGGGAACACACAGTGTTAACTTACAAGTTTCTAAGGACGCTGAGCCATAAGACGAGAATTCAGAATATTTTACAAGCTTTCCTGTCTCTCATACCTCAGAAGTATTGGAGTATAAATCCCAACATCCCTGGCAGATGAGGCTATAATCTTGTGAGCCAAGCTCTCCCAAACAGATGCCTTCCAGAAGCGTTGGGCTACAAACCAACCAGCACAAATTATGGATAATCAATATTCTTATCTTGCAAGGTCAACAAGAAGATTTCCCCCAAGTCATGCCCAGCGGTAAACAGATCTCTTTTTCCTTCCGTGTTCCTCAGAAATAAGTTTTAAATCCTGATCCTAAGCATGTGTTCCGCTTTCTGGTTCTTATGCTGATTTTCAAGGGACTGACTCATTTCTTGTACCATTTTGTTCTGGGTTTTGTAAGGCTTTCACAAATATTTTTGGTGTTGATATTCTTTCAAGGCTATTTGGCTGTGCTATGATTGATGGCATATTTCATTTTACATTTACTTATAGATTTTGTAAACCGCCTAGAGGATTTGATTAAGGCGAGCATTATAAAAATGTCATGAATGAATCATCACTAAGTAACAAAATGAAGCAACAAGCCAGTAGAATTAAAGCTGGTTAGCTGTGTGAGGCACACCAAATAAGCCCCAGGAGTTCAGAATGAAAAGAGGTTGGGGAAGGAAAGAGAGGTGAATGCTGTCCACATCTTCCCCCTTTTGTGTCTGGGAGCAATTTGTCATAGAAACTGGATTTTCCCTGCCACTGCCATATACACACCAACACTTCTAGCTCTAACATCATTCCTTTTGATGGGCAATTTCTTAGCCATTAGAATAATGCAACCTGCACTCTGTCATGGCATGTGTACTTTTCTCTTGCTCATTTATGGAAAACTAGGGACTGTTCTGTCCTCAGATTTCTAGCTGATTCAAGCCAGCTCTGCTAATCACTGTATATTCAAGTTTAAGTGAAGTAGTGTGCCATGTTCCCATGGCAACCTTCCCAAGCCACATGCGAGCAGAATGGTTGGGTTTGCGCTGAGAGAGAATGAAAAGATGTGCGTTACTTCCAACCGGGGAAGTCTAGGTGTAAAGTGGGGAAAGGAGCTGTTCACACGGTTGAGTGATGGGGGTCCAGTTGAGGACAGAGGGGTTGATTGAGCCAGCTGGCAAGAGAGGGTGGCGTAAAACAGTGTCAGAACACTGGACAAGATTGAGGAGGGGCACCAGAAGAGGCAAGATGAACAGCAAGATTTCTGTCAGAGATGAGAAAGAAGGGCAAGAATCCTGATGTAGGCTGCAATTACGGGAGGCTAGCCCACATGCCTAGCAGGATAAGCAAGTGTGTCACAGCAAGCGGAAGTACAGGGTGAAGTGGAGAATGCCATCTTTGTCAGCGAAAGACTCCTGGAAGGAAAAGCTAGCACCAAAGCAAAGAGAATATCACTCCAGCTTGCTCTCTCTTATGCAAGATTTCTGCTGACAATAGATTCCCTTCCCTTCCCATTTAAAAATGGCAGGCCACACCAGCATCCTCAAATGGTGCTACCACTTCTGCTTCTTCTTTCCGCTCTGTGTGCAGGATGGGCATGAACCTAAGGCACAGTGTTTTCCAACCTTGGCAACTTTAAGATGGATGGACTTCAACTCCCAGAATTCCCCAGCTAGCATGCTAGCTGGGGAATTCTGGGAGTTGGAATTCACCCATCTTAAAGTTGCCAAGGTTGAGAAACACTGGCAAAAAGAGAGCAGCTCTTGCCTCCCTCAAGGAGCTGCTCTCTGCTCTCAATACGTGTGTTTTGAGGTCTCTGTCAGGCCCCACCACTGGCACAAGGAGAAGGTAGGACTCTCCGGTTTAAGGGAATTTTGGGGGAGGAGTCTGAGCGAATAAACAAAGGAACCTCTTTGAAGTTGCAAGTGGCCAGGTCACAGTCCTTGGAGGATGTTCTCATTGTGTGAAAAACTAATTGTCAGAGGAAGTGTATCACAGGTTATAAGGCCTGTGCAAAGCAATCTGATACCCATTATCCATTTGATTTTGTTTGCTGAATCGATCTGATTTGAAAAATCAATGTGCTTCAATCTGAACATCCGAATCATGTTAAATCAAATCATTCAATTGGATCTATTTGATTTGAATTGATTCAGAGACACACACACAAAAAAACCGCAAACAAACCACCACTTGTTCATCCACACAACTAGTGACCAAATCAGTCTGAATGCACCCTCAGGCTATTTCCTGAGATGAGTCAGAAGCAGAGTTTCCTCAATGCTTTAAGCATCTAGAATTTCTCAGCTGGCATTAAAATGACTGGCTCTGAGGCACAGCGTGGCCTCCTCTGCCCACTCTATCCACAGCTGAAGGAAGTTGGGGGTGTGACAAGATGTCCAGGAAGATCTAAATAGAACTGAATTTGAAGCTTTATCTTTCTTCTTGGCCTGGATAGATCTCTTGCAATGCATTTCTAATTAAATTAAACCACATAGTAAACTGTAGCCGAAGCCTAAGAAATATTCAGTAAGGTTTTCTGCTGGAGAAATATGATCTTGCAGCAGAGGTGATCAGGAAAATTCAGAGCTTGTGAATTTCCCATAAGACATTCAGAAAAGAAGGGGAGCATCATCCACCCCACTAAAGGGATCATTTGGAGGAGGCATTGATCCATTCCCCAAGTTTCAGAATTGGATTTTGAACCCCAAGCCCTCAGCTCTGTAATGAGAAGGAGAGGTTAGACATTAGGGCCCCTCCATCAAAATAATGCCAGTCTCTTCCGTAGTTCTGAGTTTTAAGGGCAAAATTTCCAAGGTCAAATTTTGGCTAATGGCTAAAATTAGGCAGAAGATGAATGGAAGAATTTTGAGATATACTTTTGCCTTTAAACAGAGATGAATTTGAATTTGGAATGAGACATGAGCAGATGCTCATTTATTTATTTGCAAAATTTATTTATTTATTTGCAAAATTTGCTTCAACTCTGAAGGATTCTAAATAGGATCTAAAGAGCCGAGGTGGTGCAGCAGTTAGAGTGCAGTACTGCAGGCCACTTTAGCTGACTGTGTTCAGCAGGTCAGCGGTTCAAATCTCACCGGCTCAAGGTTGACTCAGCCTTCCATCCTTCCGATGTAGGTAAAATGAGGACCCAGATTGTTGGGGGCAATGTAAATATATATATATATATATATACATTGCTTACTGGTGTACACCGCTTAGAGAGTGCTTGCACTTAAAGCTGTATATAAGTCTCATAAATAAATAAATAAAATACAAAGCTGTATAGTCAATGCAAACAGTAAAATACAATTATTCTTAAGGAACAACATTACATTGTACTGAAAATTACATATCTTATGCTAGCACCTCCACCCCACTCAGGTTCCCAAACAGCCAGGTTTTTACGAGGCCTTTAGAGTGGGGAGGGGCCATCTTTGCCTTGGGGAACAAGCTATTCCAAGGAGAGGACCTGCCCAGATAATGGCCTATTTCAGACCCTATCGTATCTCTCAGTGGGTAGGACCTTTACATTTGTTTTCCATCCATTTGAATGGCTAGGCAGACTGTATATGGGACAGGGCATCTTGCAGACATCTAGACTTTGAGACATATAGGATTTTATAACCCGAATCCTCTGACTATTAAGCCACTGGGGGCTACTTCCTCTCTTATCCTGTCCTTTCCTAGGCAGCATCTTTTTCTCTTTCCCCCCAAGGGCATTTCCACATACCATTATAACATCTGGATAGGAGCCAGAACACCAAACACATCTTCTCAAAATCCAAATGCAACACATCTTCCCACCAGAAGTGTATGCAGCACTGTCCACAAGAGGGTCAAGAAAGTCAAGGTGGGCCATATCCATGCAATTAAAGCCTTGCCCTTTTTACCATGCAAATACCCCTGTGGATATGGAATCTGTCTCTCATCTATCTATCTATCTATCTATCTATCTATCTATCTATCTATCTATCTATCTATCTATCTATCTATCTATCTATCTATCTATCTCCAAGATACTTTTCTCCCTGTCTCTTGCAAGATCTGTCCTGTCTTCTGTATGAAGTTACTGATTCTGCTATTTCAGATTCACTATTAAGTACAACAAATCACTATCTCCTTTAAGAAATAGATGTCTTGGGGGAAAAGCTTCCTAGCTTGTAACCATGAATCTATCAACTGCCTTTGCTGGCCTGCTCAGTCTTTTATAAGTCCCAGTTAAGGACACGATATGGCAGCTGGATAAAGGATGAAATAGGAGGGTGATAAATGGGATTTGCAAAAATCCCAGCAAGTATGATGGGGGATAGTTGCTTTTATGAATCACTGAAGCGCAGTGGCTGCATTTTTCCATTGGAAAAAAATCATAGGGCCCCATTGAGACCTCTTATTCCATGGTCTGTGCAAATGATTCCACCCACTCTGTGGCAGTGAGTTCCACAAGTTAATATATTCCTTGGGTGACCTTGAATTTTAGCATTGAGTAAATGATTTTTTCTCTTCAAGCGGGCCGTGAACAAATCTTTGAGCCCGTTTTGTTTTATTCGTTTCTCATATCCAAATAGCACAGTGTTTCTCAACCTTGACAATTTTAAGGCATGTGGACTTCAACTCCCAGAATGAAGTCCACATGCCTTAAAATTGTCAAGGTTGAGAAACACTGAAAGCAGCATACAATAGAGCATTCAGCTGTTTTTGATGCTTCTTTTTCTCCCCTCAGGATCAGTCATAATTTTTTCTTCTTACATTTTGATGTGAAAACCTATATAATCACTGAAACCTTTCTCTGGCTTTTTTCAAACACGGGAGGCCTTGCCAGACCATACCTCCGTGTTTCAATTTCCACTTGGTCATGCTGACTGCACAGTTCCTTCTCTTTGGCTATGCTCTGGGCATGCATAGCTGTGTGTTTGGCTTATGTCTCTAGATTGCATTCTGAGTCTTTAATCATTTATTCAGTATTTGTTATATGTCTGTCATAAGGATGTTTGAAAGCATAGCATAATCCCAGAAGTTTCCCAACTGTTTCATGAGTTTGTAGGAGGTAGGAAAGGAATAATTTCCCCTGCCATATTCTCTTTTTTTGAAGATACCCAATGCAATACATTTCACCTCCAGAACAGGCTGATTTAACTGATTTTGTTAAATCCACTATGATATCTATAGTCAAAATTGTGTCACATTATAAAAATGGTCCTTAAAACTCACACACCTATGCGGGTTTCCATGGATTTAGATTCCACTGGATTTGAAAAGTCTCACTTAGAGCACATATAATGGTGCTGCCAGATGTTCATGGATGGTGAGAAAGAACTCAATTTGGAAAATGTCAGTGACTGGAGTGAAGAAAAATGAAAGCACCTAGGATTTTTCAAGGATGGAATTCCTCAGCAAACTAAGGAGGCAAAACATCTCCCATCCTTCTTAAGAAACTCATTTATTTATGCCAGCTCATAAAATAGAGTGCTGTCTTTCAAGTTCTTTAGAAATCTTGACCAGGAAAGATAGTAACCAATGTAAACTAGGTTGAGGATGTGGGAAAAAGGCTGATCCAGATGCCATGAATTCTGCATTTAATATATGAAAGAGTCTGGTTGTGGTTTATCTTGGTTTTTCCCAAGGAAGTCAAATCCTGTAACAGGAATCCCGATTTGAACAGTTTCTGGCCATCGTGCCTGGATTTTTTTTTCTTCCCTTCCCTGCTGGTAAAGCCAGACATCACAGGTATGGGCTCTTCTTGATCGACTGCACCACTTCAGCCTGATATTCCTCTTTTCCTAAATATGCAAAAAGAAAAGAAAACACATTCCATTGGAGCCTTGCACCCCTGAGTGATGAGTGTAAATTAAACAATGGCCTGGGAGCCTGAAGTCTGAAGCTGGTATCCTGAGTGTACTTCCTAGGGACTCCATGAACTCAGTGGGGCTTAGGCCAAAGTAAACATGCTTCCAGTTGTACAATATGTCCCCTCTGCATGTGCATTATTCCCAACTCCTTGTGGAACTGCAGCTGCTGCAGAGTGGCATAATTAAAGGCTGCCATTAATCCCAGCTCCAGGCAGGAGACAGTGGGCTGTTCTTTTCGGCACGGGAAGGTGGGTTAGCTCAGGCATGCGGGATGCATAACAACCTGGCTTTTGCTTACGGAGCAACAAGTGCTTGTTTTTCTTACATTGCAGTGCTCTTGCTGCAGTCAGATATGCGGAAGTGCACTGTATTCGGCAGACAGAGAAAGTGCCTGGAGCCCCTGAGCCACCCGTGCTAAGAAGTCTGAATGAAAGGGTATTCCGTGTCCCTCCTGGCCAAGGGTGTGTTTTGCTTTCCTAACATCCTGTGGCATCAGCCTGCTCTTTTTTGTGTGTGTGTTAACCCTTGGCATATCCATTGACAATTCGGCTGCCCTTTAAGCCAATTTTAGAGACCTCCAAGAGCTACCAATTTGCAAGGCAGAAGAGGGTTGAAGTAAAGGAGGGAATCTAATAAATATCTCAAGTTGTTGTTGTTGTTAGTTGCGAAGTCGTGCCCAACCCATCGCGACCCCATGGACAACGTTCCTCCAGGTCCTCCTGTCCTCTACCATCTCCTGGAGTCCATATATCTCAAGTACTGCTATCAAAATAACAGAAGGGGTTTTATTTTTGGGGTTAAGAAGGTCTGGGGACTATTATTTCATTTATACATTTCTTCTCAAAGAGCACGGAGAAAATTGGAGATTAAAATAACTGAACGTGGGCCAAAGCAAAACTGACAGTTTAGTTTAGTGCATTTTAGGCCGGGGGTATTTAACACTTAAATATCTGGGCTTTTGAATCCCCGCATATTCGCTCTCTCTATTTTGAACAGTCTCCTTATTAAAGTTACTTAATAGCATTTCATCTTTATAAAATGAAACTTCTCATTGATCCAGGAAAGGATAATGCTTTTATATGGATCATCAGATCATACAGTCATCATATCCAATTGTACTACTACTACTACTAATAATAATAATAAAATAAAGTTGGAAGGGACCTTGGAGGTCATCTAGTCCAACCCCCTGCTCAGGCAGGAAACCCTATACCATTTCGGACAATTGGCTGTCCAGTCTCTTCTTAAAAACTTCCAGTGTTGGAGCATTCACCGCTTCTGGAGGCAGGTTGTTCCACTGACTAATTGTTCTAACTGTCAGGAAGTTTCTCCTTAGTTCTAGGTTGCTTCTCTCCTTGATTAGTTTCCACCCGTTGCTTCTTGTCCTGCCTTCAGGTGCCTTGGAAAATAGCTTGACTCCCTCTTCTTTGTGGCAGCCCCTGAGATATTGGAACACTGCTATCATGTCCCCCCTCATCCTTCTTTTCGTTAAACTAGACATACCCAATTCCAGCAACCGTTCCTTATATGTTTTAGCCTCCAGTCCCCTAATCATCTTTGTTGCTCTTCTCTGTACTATTTCTAGAGTCTTAACATCTTTTTTTACATCTGGTGACCAAAACTGGATGCAGTATAGCAAGGAAAGAAATGTTAATCAGGGTTGCCGACTGTTTTTCTGACCGGTTTCTAGGTAGCAGCAGAGCGGGTAACATCAGTACCTCCTTGCTGGGAGTATGTGGTTGAATCTGCCTGGTGTAGATAGTTGAGACCTTTTAAAAACTGACCAAAAGTCATGCATTCCTTCATAAAGGAGTTTTTTTAAAAAAATCCTGAGGTATCTAAATTGAAGAAAGGCAAGGAAATCGTACCGAGCAGTTTATCCATCCTTATACAGGGAAAGAAGCAGGGGGATTGAGATGAAAAAAATATAGAAAAAACCCCCCTAAGCCTTCAATTTATTGCAGACAAACAAAGTAGTATAGAATGGAAAGATTGTCTCATTTCTTAAAAAAAAATTCATTCATTTGATTTATTAATCCAAATATATAATTAATTATTTTCATTATGTCCTAGATAGATATAAGGCACATTAAACAAAGCCAGTAAAATATATACAAGTTCAGCATCAAATGCAGCACAGTGCAGCAGACAGCAATTTCAAAAACATTTAAGTTTCACATAACTGAAACTACCTGAAAATACAAATTGGGTAGCAAGGTGCCTATACGAATAAAGAATAAGTACAAAATAAAAAGCCAAGCCAAAAAAAGAAATTCTGAATTCAGACTCCAGGAAACAGGCAGGATTAAATGGGAAGAGGCCATCCTTGAGCCACAAGTCCCTCACATTTTAGTAGTCTAGTATTGCACTGGTTCCTATTTATCAAAAAGGTGACTTTTGAGGGAGGTGTCTTTGAGTCAGCATTGATTCCCTGCAATTGCCTGGACAAGTTCTTGCTGTTTTCTTAGCAAGATTTTTGGAAATAGTTTGCCCTTGCTTCCTTCTTATGGGAGGCAGGGAGGGAGGGAGGGAGGGAGGGAGAGAGAGAGAGAGAGAGAGAGAGAGAGAGAGAGGGAGGGAGGAAGGGAGGAGAGAGAGAGAGAGAGAGAGAGGGAGGGAGGGAGGGAGGGAGAGGGAGGGAGGGAGAGAGGGAGGGAGGGAGAGAGAGAGAGAGAGAGAGAGAGAGAGAGAGAATGGCTTAAAGTCACCCAGCTGGTTTGTGCCTAGGGCGGATTGCCTATCAGCTCTTTGAAGACAGAGTGTATAATCCATCATCTCATTTTGCTACATCCTGGAGCACACTTCAAGTTAACCTGAAAAAAAGAACCACAGCAACATCAGTGTATCAGTGTTTCTGTTTCTGAGAAGGGGAATCTTTGCATGTAAGAGCAGCTTTCAATATTTCCCAAGGGCCTGGCTTCCCTATGAGTTTGCTCATGCCAACTGCCTCTCCATACAGGCAGTCTACTTAAGTGGTCCATCACAAGGAGACGTTGCCATGTTGCAGAGCATTGTTCAAAGGCTGCCCTTAAGAAAACTGCGGTTATGTGCAAAATTGCAGCATTTGTTTGTGGCAAAAGAAACAACCTGTTTTTTATAAACAGGAAACCACTCCAAACAAGGAGAAAAATGTTTTGTGATTGCCTTTGTCACAAAGAGCTGCCTGATCGGAGCAGCGAGCACAATTTTCTGGCACCCAGTAAACAAAGAGTTTGTAACAAAGAGAGGTGATCCAGCTGTCTGAGGCCAATCTTAATCCCTTGGTGCAGTCATCACCACCAATTATTTTTATTCAAAGCTTGATAACAAGGCTGCAAAACCAAACAAGGAGAATTAGGCAAGAATGGAAGCTTTTTCCACACACCCAAGCCATAGAAATTTAATAAGGACAGCAAATATAGTCTTCATATAAATAAAGCATGTGCTTTGTCACTGCACTACAGCTCTCTCATATGGGTTACAAACATTTAACAAATATGCATAATACAAGGTGCCAATTAATTGGTCAGAATCTGAAGTTGCAGTACAAAACAGGTCTATCTGTAGAAAGTATACATCATCAAATTAAGTCATAGTTACTTTGGAAAAACATGTAGATAAAAATGGAAAATGGGAGATCAATCCTAAGTCAAGGAAAAACTCTCTTTCTTTACTGTGTTCTTCATAGCATTGCCCCAACTCTTGTCAAACTGTAAGCACCAACCATTTCAGTCAATAGACAAGAATGTGTACTATTTACTCATTTTGTACCAAAAATCTACAGGTTCCTTGGAGATTATGGTAAATCAGCTCTCAGATTTCTAACAATAGTAGACATCTCCATAATGCAAATCAAACATGCATCTTTGTAAATTACTCTCCTCAACTTGTAGAATATTCACAGAAAGGGGCCTTATAGATTTTGTCTTTCTTGCATTATTCCTTTCAGTCCCGTTGTTTCTTTATTTCCAGGAGGGACATTCGGCATTGATTTTCCTTTGAGTGAATTTTAGGCTGATCAGTTAATGCTGTGTATTGGCCCCACAAAACAAGACAGAAAAGTCACCTAAAATTATCCATCTTAAAACGGTATAACTTATGCTATGTGCAAAAATGATAACATAAGCTTGCTATTAACAACTTTGAAATACTGTACTCTTGGGCAGAAGGGAGTATAGTCATTTTCCGATTAGACATTTTTTTAACCAAATGGTAGAAAAAGCAATTAATGGAAGGGGGACAAATTTTGAACAAAAACCAATGTGATTTTGTGACTGATTTTGATGAGATTTTACATACCATTAGAGCTGCATGTAGTTTGATCCAACAAAAATAAACTGGGAAATCAGTGTAGGAATACAGAATAAAAACTATGTATTGGTTACAAATAGCTAACCAACCAAGAATAAAGAATAAAGTTAGAATAAAATATAGAGAAGAAGAGAACAAGAGTCATAGCTATAGGGTACAATGAATACAACAGAATATAAAGAATTTAGGAAGAGGAATAAAGGAATAAAAGAAAATAAGGTTTACATAAAAAATTATATACCTATGTGGGGCAGATAAGAGAGAGATAAAACTTAAATAGAAAAATTAGACTGGATCAGTACAGACAAAGAATAAGAAAACCCTGCCTTGATAAGCAGAGTGTAGAAATGAAAGATTGAAGTAAGACATAGAATAATATCAGAACATTTAGAGTCAGAATGAAGAAATAAGCTCTAAGATTGAAGATAGTTAAGTTAAACCAGATGTAAGTATACAGAAACAAGGTGTAAGAAATAGGACATGTTCACTGAATGAGACAGACTACTATGTTCAGTCAAGAAACAAAGTTAATTTTATTCTGCAACTTGATAATAAGTGTCCTTTTCCCCTACCTGGAATTGTACTATCCATGAACGTATGACCCTCACTTTTTAATCCCCTCACTCCTTTCACTTATATCTATAGAGTTGTTGGTCGCTCAATAAGAATAGCTTTTAAATGAAAGGGTTGGACCATATAATGACTGTGTAATGGGGAGGTCCATCAACCAGAATTGTCCAGTTTATGAAAGCAAGCAGCAGACCAGTTGAAGTGGCGCTGACAGTACCTCTCTGCATTGCACAACAACAATTCTGGAAGAAGCGCACAGGTGCTTCTCCAAGGACAGCCGTGATGACACTTTTATGCCTTCTCCTGCTTGTAAAGGAACCAAGTGGACTTATTTTCCACACAGAGAGTTCATAATTCCATAGAGGTTTCTCCTGACATTTGCTAATCTGTCTGAAGCACTCAGGTTCTCACAGCTCAAGACTCTGCCACGCCTTGCCTTCTTCCTTGGAGTATATAGAATCCTCTGATGCTCTTGGCATTCCTAGCCCCCATCCAAGTTTGCATGAGATAAAAGAGCAGATACAAATTCAGTCGTTTCCCTTCAAGCAATTCTTTGTCCCTGAGTGTTCTACAACAGTGACTAAACTGAGGCAGGTCTGCCATGCTGGGGAATAACCTTTGTATATATTTAGAGGAGAGGCCAAAATTCATATTATTTCCTTATTTCCAGGACTTGGCCCAACATGGCCAGGTTTCTCTAAAACTAGCGTTAGTTCTTGCAATGGAATGGGAAATATCTCCTTAAGAAATCATGGTAATTTCCAGTGTCTTTAAAAGAAGCTTTATTTAAATCATTCCCATAAAATTCTGCTGGAGCAATACAAATAGCTGATACACCATCAGCAATATCAGAAGCAGCCTGATCTTGATTCTGATCATTTGTCCACACAGCTCAGGGCTGAAACTTTTCTCATTCTCTCTGGAGTTACCAGGAATTGATGCTGGGACCTTGGACCCTCAGTGGGATGTAGCAACTGGTGTCCAAATGAGAATCCAAATGAAAGGCTCATTAGGGTATCTACCTAAAAGCCTTTCTAGTTTTATTTTCTCAGTCATTTAAAAATCTTGCAATATTTTGAAACCAAATAACTTGGTGTTGTTTGAGTGTCTTGTTCTGTCCATTTTATTCCCAATAGTTTGTGGGTTTGTACCTGTGTTACATTTCACTGTTTTGCTTTTATGTTTTGTTTTATAATAATAATAATTTTGGTTGAGTCATCTGACTGATTTACACCTACTCATTGCCAAGTAGTTTAACAACATGCTACAAGAAACTGAAATTAAAGAGTGTTAACATCTGGCAAAACCTACCTGATAATAAAAGAACCAGCAAAAAGGGCAGCACAGGCAACTATAGACCAATAATCTGCTTATCAACAACTTTCAAATTGCTAACTGGTATGGTGGCTGATGTCATCCAACAGCATCTAGATCAGCGGTTCTCAACCTATGGGTCGCGACCCCATTTGGGGTCGAACGACCATTTTACGGGGGTCGCCAAACAACGCGATCCACCATTTTTCCCCCTCAGGGGGCGGCAAAGACAGAAGCTTTGTGCAAAGACAGATGGCATGAGAGAAGACCCGGTTGCTGGTCATTGGTGATAGGGTGGGAGAGGTTAATATCAAGAGAGGAATTTTTCAAGAAAACTCACTATCACCACTAGTGTTTGTTATTGCACTGTTTCCTCTGTCACCAACACTGAACAAGTTAGGTCATGGCTATCAAACATCAAAAACATCTGCCAGGCTATACCACCTTCTTTACATGGACAATCTGAAGCTATATGGAAAAATACCATCTAAAATAGAATTGCTGCTCAACACTGCCATATATACAGCCATGTTATTACAATGGAGTTTGGGCTGGACAAATGTGCCATGCTCACCATCAAATAGGGAAAAATAATGAAAACTGGAAAAATCAAGATGCCTAAGGATATAAGATCAAAAGTCTGGATGATGACAATCACTACAAATACTTGGGCATCTTTCAAGCTGATAATCTCAAGCATATTAAAGTCAAGAAAATGTTTAAGTGAATACACCAAGAGAGTGAAGAAGATCTTAAAGTCTAAACTCAGTGGATGAATTATCATTCAGGCAATTAACACCTGGGCAATCCCAGTTATTAGCTACACAGACTCAAGCAGAACTAACATCCCTGGATAGTAAGACCAGAAAAATCATGACAATGAATCATGCCCTTCATCCTTGCAGCAAAGTTGACAGATTCTACTTACCAAGGAAAATTGGGTGTGGAATATTGCAACGGTTGAAGAAGAAAAAGGGCATTGGAAGAATATCTGAAGGAAAGTAAAGAAAATGCCAGGAAGGCTTACTGACTACTGGAGAGATCAAAGTGGCCTTCAAGATGAAGAACAGAAAAGCGATATGAGAAGACAAAGCATTACATGGCCAGTACATTATGAAATAGCAGACAAATCAGATAATAACAAAACCTGGCAATGGCTAAGACCAGGAAAGTTGAAGAAAGAAACAGAGAGGCTAATTCTGATTGTACAAGATCAAGCCTTAAGAACAAATACATATAAAGCCAGAATCGAGAAGTCAGTAACAAATAGCAAATGTCATGTCTGCAAAGAAGCTGAAGAAACAATGGACCATCTAGTTAGCTTTTGCAACAAGATTGCATAGATTGACTATAAACTTTGTTGTGCCATTGTTTATAGGAAGATTTGCAAGAAATCTGCATTGGAAAATTTGTAAGATGCAGTTCCATTGAGAACTACAGGTTGAGTGTGGTTGGTCAGCCAGTTACGAATCTATCTGGTGGTGATGCTGTCTAACCCAATTTTTTCTATCTTGTCACGTAGTAGGTTGTAGTCTACTTTATCAAATGCCTTACCGAAGTCCAAGTAAATGATATCCACAGCATTCCTATGGTCCACTAATTTTGTCACCTTGTCAAAGAATGCAATATGATTTGTCTGGCATGATCTGTTTTTGACAAATCCATGTTGGCTTTTGATTATGACATTGTTTGCCTCTAGGTGTTCACTGATTCATTGCTTGATTATCTTTTCCAGAATCTTCCCAAGTATTGAGGTCAGGCTGATAGGTCTGTAGTTTCCTGAATCTTTTTTTTTTTTTTTGCTTTTTGGAAGATGGGAACTACATCAGCTCTTTTCCAGTCCTCTGGTAGTTCCCTGGTGCTCCAGGATCTTTGAAAGATATAGTTCAGTGGTTCTGAGATCACATCTGCCAGGTCCTTCAGAACCTTGGGGGGGGGGTGTAATCCATATGGTCCTGGTGATTTAAACTAGAGTGGATAGATGCTCACTTACAATTTTCTTGCCTATTTAAACTTGTTTTTCTAAACTGTTTTTACAGTACTGTTTTTGATAGGTTGGACTGTTTTTCCCTTTGTGTAAAGACGGATGCAAAAATGAGTTAAGTATTTCTGCTTTCTCCCTGTTGCCTGTCACCTTCTTGCCACTTTCTCCCATTAATGGACCAATTGTTTCCTTGAATTTTTTTCTTGTTTTTTACATGTTGAAAGTAGCTTTTTTGGTAGTTGTTGTTATTTTTGACTTTTGTTGCAAGCCTTAGTTCATTTTGAGCCTTAGCTTTCCTCACTTCATCTTTGCAGGTTCGGGCGATTTGCTGATATTCTGCCTTAGTTATGTGCCCCCCTTTCCACTTTGTATACTTGTCCTTTTTGTCTTTCAATTTATCAGAGTTCTTTATGCAGCCATGCTGGTTTCTTTTGAGAGCTGTTGTTTTTCTTTTTCATTGGTATTGTGCTAGACTGGGATTTTATAATCTCACTTTGCAAAATTTCCCAAGCTTCTTGAGTTGTTTTCCCCTTGAGGATTTTATATATATTATATATTATTGTTCCCTGCCTAGAGAAGCTTATTATAGGGAAGCATAAAAATACAATGAATGAATGAACAAGTGGTTTCTGAGTAGAAGGCAAGCTCATCTCCCAATAGGATAAATTCTGTAGGAGAAGTTCCTTAAGAGATCCAAGAGCTTCGAGGATAGCATATCAAAAAAAAAGAAGGCATTCTTTGAAGTAGTGAAGCACCAGAATATATATGATTATATAATTCAACAATAGCATATAGAACTAGGGAATGCACTGATATTCAGTGCAGGTATTTCAAACTGAATACAATATCTTCTCCCTGTTTGATACTCATTTTTAGAGATTGTATAACATACTATCAATGCAGTTGGGTTAGTGAATATGACAAACTCCATAGAGTCTGGGGACAAGATCACACTTTATTTATTTGTTTGTTTGTTTATTTATTTATCCAATTTACATAGCAACTCCATCTCACAAAACACAAAATATCTCACAAAGCATGATATTTGGGATGATGTACAATAACACTATATTTTTATAATGTTTATTCTTATTATAGATTTGTTGCTGTATTATTTTATTCTCTTTAACATTGTAAGCCACCCAGAATCACCTTGTGGTAAGATGGGTGGCAAACAAATTTAATAAATACATAAATAAAATATAAAAACAAAAAGTAGGAAATGAAAGAATGTTAACAATAACAATAACAATAATAACAACAACAGAGTCACCTCACTACTTCACCAGTCCCTGGGATTCCCAGACCTGCCTATCTAACCAAGTCTTCAGGGACCTTCAGAAGTTCAGAAATGATGGAGCCAGCCTCATCTTGGAAGGGAGAATTTTCTGCAATGTGGCATCACAGCAGAAGAGGCCCACTGCTTAGGACGTGCCCAATGAAGCTCCCTAGAGGCCAGAACCCACAGCAGGCCCTCTCTGCTGGATCTGGTGGGATGGGAAGATTTCACTGGGGAGAGGTGGTTCCTCAGATAATTCCATCTCATGCCATGTAGGACTTTAAAGATCAATACCAAGACCTTTAATTGGAGCCAGAAATAAATGGAGAACCAGCGCAGCTTGCAAAGCAGTGGTGTAATGTGTGTTCTATCCAAAACACATATAATTGCTTGCACCATTGCATTTTGCACAGTTGAAGTTTCCAGATATTCTTCAAGAGCAGCCCCATGTAGAACACATTGCAGTAGGTCAACTGAAAGGTGATCAGGCCATGAGTGACAATGAGCAGTGCTTCTCAATCTAGGAACAGGTGCTACTGGTGTATGATACAAAATTGTGCAAAGCCCCCCCCCCCAGCCACAGCTGCTATTTGCTCGTCAAGGAGGAGTTGTGAGTTCAAGGAGGACTCTCAGATTGTGCACAGGATCTGTTTGGGGCAGCACAACTCCATCCAGCACCAAAGATGGCATAGTCCCAGAACTGAAGGACCCCCAAACCCAAAGCCTTTCAGTCTTGCTAGGGTTTAGTTGAAGCTTATTGTTGCCCATCCAGATCCCAGAAACTGGAATAACACCTTCACACTAATTTTCCAGGAGGAGAGATGTATAATTGGCTATCATCAGCATATTGATGATACTTCTCCCCACATTGATGGATGAGCTCACCCAGCAGTCTTAGGTAGATGGTGAATAGAAGAGGAAAGAGCACCAAACCTTGTGGCATACCACACAGTGTTAGCTTACCAAGCTGATCCTAAAATAAGATGCTGGTTCTAATTTGCATCACCTGATAAGAAATGTGCTTAGGCAACATGTTCTGCATGCCATTCTAATTAAGAGAGATATTCCACTGTGACTCAATAATCCTGGGGCCACACACATAGTATAAGCATGTAAAATCTTGCTTTCTTGTAGCCTCTGTTTAAGTCCACCCCATATTTCATGTGTTCCCTTTTCTTCTTTACTTTAAGCATATTATACAGTTCTATATTTTCCTTTTCACAGACTTCCTGTGTTGGGCTACTTATGTTTACAGTTCCTGATCTCTCCTGCCTTTTCATGATCTTATTTATCTTCATCACTTGTCCTCCTTATTTCTCTGTGGTCCTTCTGCTTATGACATATTGCACTCACTAAACCTTATTACCTATGTATCACTTTATCTCTTGGCCCCCAGAGCACATAATCTTCCCCTTGGAGGCTAATATTGCCTGACTGATGCCTTCCAGATGTGTGGAGCTACAATTTTCAACAGAAGGGCTTTTCTTGACCGGGAGTGATGAGAATCGTAGTCCAACTAATTAAGGGTATGAGACTAGTCTAGAAAAGGCTGCTTAAAGTGTTCAGCTAGCACTCCCTTTGTCTCACTTTAAGAAATTATTAAAAATGCAATGATTTCTCTTCCTGCATACTTTCCATGATGCTTTATTTGTATAGGTTTAAAAATTTTATGCTTAATGTTAAGTTAATTACCCAGGAACTTTAAACTCTTGCTTCCATTTTATCTCATCAAAAAGAACAAAATCATTTCTTCCCTTCCCCTTGCCCCAACCTCAAATTTCTTCTGTTTTCGTTGTACGTGTCTTCAGTTGTGAACTTGCGGTCAAGGTTCTGCACATTTTATTCATGAATAGTGCCAGTGTATTTTAAGCTTTTTATAAATAATAAATGATGGTGATGCTGCCATAGAGGTTCTCAATGAACTTTAATACAAATGATTTATTTTTTATTGATAAGGTTATAGGAGATGGACACATCCCCTTCTCCCAGGAATAGAGATCCCCAATGCACAGATAGATCCTAAGGCTCAAACATGGACAGAACTACATTTTAATTTTAAAGTTTTAAAATTACTTTTTATATTTGGGATAGGAATTGTTTTAATTTATTTTAGGACTGTTTGCTGCCCAGAGTCACTTGTTGAAATGGGCAGCCATTCAAATTGAATAAACAAACTAGTTGGCAGGGTACAAGCTTGTATGTGTAAGGCAGAAATGAAGTTTTATGCACCTCACAAACAACAAAGCTACTATGCCAGAGTAGTTGTGTCTAAATCTCTTGCATGCTCAGAATGTGGTTGCGAGAAAAAAAGTGGCTGCAGGATAGCTCAGGATCTTTCATGGCTCGAATTCTCTGAGCTTGGCTTGGGTATTACAAATATTTCATTACCATATTAGGCAAAGCTAATACCAAGTTCAAAAACACCTTACCCTAAAATGTGATAGGCCTTGTCTGAAGTTCAGTATTTCATGTGAGAACAGCTACTGTGTTACAGAATAATAGAATAACTCCAAGGTCTTCTAATCCAACCCCCTGCTCAACCAGGAGATCCTATATCAGTGATGGCGAACGTTTTAGGGACCAAGTGCCCAAACTGCAACCCAAAACCCACTTATGCATCGTTGGGTGCTGGGTGGGTGTGGCCCATTGGCTGGGTGTGGCCAATTGGGTGGGTGTGGCCCATTGGCTGGGTGTGGCTGCAGTTGTAACGGCAGACTGGGTGGGACTAAAAAGTTCAATCAATCAATTCCAACTTTGCAAGATCTTTTTTTTCCCCACGAGAAGTTGAAATTGACTGATTGATTGAACCTTTTTTTTTTTTTTGCACACGGCAGTGGAGGCCTAAAGCGAAAAGGTTTTATAAAACCCAGCTGAAGGCCTAGGACTGGGGCAAGAGCGTGCATGCCCACAGAGAGGGCTCTGAGTGCCACCTCTGGCACCCATGCCATAGGTTCGCCACCACTTCCTATATCATTTCAGACAAATGGTTGTCCAGTCTCTTCTTAAAAACCTCCAGCATTGGGACCCCACTGATTAACTGTTCTAACTGCCAGGAATTTTATCCTTATTTCTAGATTGGTTCTCTCCTTGATTAGTTTTCATCATGTTTTTCTGAATTGCTGAAAGTTTTCTGTGAAGGAACCTTAAACTTCTTTTGGTTCTGGGCGAGTGGAATTATTATTCAAGAAAGGGCAAGAAAAGATGGAAACACATTTTATTATACAGTCACTATCAGGTATATTATGAAAACAGATCATGCCTTTCAAGGGTAGGGTTGCCCAGTCAGTTTTATCTCAGGGTGGCCAGCCATGGTTGGTCTTTGTCCCAAGCATGACCTGATTCTCAGTCATAGAAGAAACCTGGGGAGGAAGGCAGGAAGGGAGAACATGGGCTGTTCATGACGTCCTAGTAAATAGTGTGGAGGGGAGGCAGGAACTGGGATCAAACTGAATCCAGCATGTTGAATGAGAGGAGGGGAATCCATAACAGGCAGAAGAATGGGGCAAAAGGGATTGACAATGCTGGCTCTGGACAGCAAACATCGTAGCTGGGCTAGAGCAACCTTTTCCCAGCCTTGTTTACATTCCTGAAATCTTTCCCTGATGCTTTGTGCCTGCATTTTCACCTCTCCCCCACCGTCTCCGAAAGATCAGGTGTACTTGCTTCAGGGATGGTGTTTTTGTGTTGAAATGTAATGAGATTTCTGCTTGGCTGCGTAGAGAGAGGATCCAAAGCAGACATCTTATGATGTCTTCCCACACCATGCTTCCAGTCAGTCTGATGTAACTCTTTTCCCACCAGGGTTGATTCTTCTGAAAAGCAGGCCTCTGTCATATCCAGCCCGAATATGTGTAACATAGGGGCAGGGAATTAAAACAACAACAACAACAACAATAATAGCACAGTGATTGCAACTCGGCAGAATGCTAAATCACAGGTGAGCACTCTGAAGCCGCAGGGTCTTGTCCTTTCTTTGCACCCCCCAATAACTTTTTCTAGAAAAAAATGGCACAAAGACTCCAGACATTTTGAGGTGGGACATAATGAAAACTATAACATACACCCCAAAACTTATCTTTGACAAAAATCAGAGGAAACTAAAATCCCATTCACTCAGAATGAATGGAAGACCCGCATATCCTGGCTCCACCACTCATCTGTATGACACAGATTCATTGTAGCCTCCAGACATCTAAGGTTTTGCAAATAATCTTGCATTAATAGGTCATTTTACTTTCTCTGCACGGCCTCCCCTTATCTCCCCTTCCAACATGAAACTGGGAACCATAGTTCGGTTTTAATAATCACTATCTGAACAAGGCAGGATAATAAATTGTGGTTTGAAATTAGGGGGACAAACCTGAAATTGCAGGGACAAACCAAGGTAAATCTGTTTAGAAAACAGTTTCTAAACAATTCACTTTACTTAGTGGAAAGTGGAAGAAAATATTTCTGACCTCCATATAACAATACAGGAAAATGAATATGAGTATCAAGAAACATTGTGAGCCAATTCTTATTCACGTATCATTAAAATAATATTCAGTATTTCATTCAGATGCAGCACCACGGATGTGTGCTGATATACAAGGCATCTGTCCTGCTATTGCTGAGATCTTGGTTATAGACTGCCACAACTGGGAGTCAGGAGAAATCTTTTTAGTTGGATGGCTTGGTAGAACATGGGATACATCTTTGCAACTTTAATGCCAAAACTATACTTCGGAGGCTCAGAGAAGAAAGCAGATTCCTCGACACCTGTCTCAGAGCTATCCAGCATCTCAGTGGTAGGCTAAGCAGATGTACACTTAGCTCTCTTCTCCCTCCTTGAGGCTAGAATGTGACAAAAGAACAAGGAAAATCATGCAGAGCTGGGAGGAGAAAGATGTGGAATAAGAGACTTGCATAGATCAATGTTTCTCAACCTTAGCAACTGAAGTACACACATCTTAAAGTTGCCAAGACTGAGAAACGCTGATCTAGGTAAAAGGTTGTTAAGAGAAGCCTATATTTAAGAGTGGATCAAAAATAACGTGTTGGTTATAGGAAAACAGATGTAGGTAGAGTACCTCCGAATTGTTCATGATTTCAAGAACAATTGGACAATTTAGTCATCACTTTTACATCCTGTCCTTTGTTTCAGGAGTTCTGGATGGCAATTGTTGGATTATTTCTCTTTATTCTTCAATAAAGTGACTTCTGCAGAAATAGCAGGTCAGAACTGTGTGTGCAATAGCATTCAGGCTTAAGGTGTTAAGGTAGTTGGGAATAAAAGCTTTCAATACTTTTGTAGTGTTTCTTGTTATCTAGCTAGTTTCTCCATTCATGAATTTTAAGATGAAAACTTTGAATGGAATTTCAGGGTTTTCCCTACTTCTTAAACTAAATGTAAGTCTCCTGAAAGTCAAGCTTAATTCAAGCAACATGTTTTGCTAAGCTCTTGCCCTTTCAATTTTATGTTACTGTATAATAGTATATTTAAATTACTTTTGCTCTTCTCAGTTAATTTTAAGTTAAAATGAGTATACTATGTTACAGTAGACTTACTAGTTGTTTATTAGACTTATTACATCTTTTTAAATCTAATCATAATTTCTTCTGGCAAGACGAATATGGAGGCAAAAGGGGCAAGCAAAAGATTCTGGGTGGATATGAACAACTTGGGAAAAAGAAAGAAACATCACAGCATCAGTCGGGCTCTCTTTCTTCATCCAACAATCAAAGGCAGGAGAACTTATGAAAGAAACTTGTAAGTAAAATAAATTTCCCTCCCACATTTAACAAATCACTTGAATGGGACCGTCAAACAGAACTGGAAAAACAACAGCTGCTAATTCTTTCACTATCTGTCAGAGAAGAGCTAAATGAGAATTTGGATTCTCTCCGAATATCTCACTGTGTGTCTCCAGTGCAACTTGCTAGTTCACCTGCTAACCTCCAGGGAAATAAAAATAAGCTTAAAAATAAGATGCAAAATCAGAATATGGAGAGACTCCCGTGGGAAAATTCAACGGAGTTTATGGCAAAGTAATGCTTTCTTACTGTGCAAAGTGTTATTTCATTATTTGAGCAGCTGTCGGGTATAAAATATGACCTGGAATTGCTGAAAAAAGACTTTGAAGGGCACAGGTAGATCCCTTATGGGGTGCAGGCAAGACTTTAGGCAAAGAAGGATGCAGTGGAAACAGTACGAACAAATTTTTTCAGACCAATCTTTGCTGCTCTCAAAGAAACAGCAAACATCCAGTTGAAGTTTGACATAGAAATACCTGCAATGTAGGTAAGAGCTTAGAAGGCAATGATAAACTACCAGCTGAAAATCCAATTCCTCTGAGTCAGACTGACCCCTTTAATTTTAATAGACAATTTTTTCTTTCCCCAGAAACAGGCTGAAGAGCAAAAGTCAGCATTATATGGGATTTGTATACCATTCCTAATTTCTTTAGGACATCACCAACCCAAACAACTGCTTACTCAAAGAATAAGGGATATGGAATTTCAGACTGAAGTGAAAGGGCTGCTCCAATATGGATAAATAAGGGCACTTGGGAACCGGCAAAGTATCCACAAAATCTAACTTTCCCAAGCTGAGAACGGCATTTTTCAAAGCCTGGCATAACATCCTATATCCACACTGCTGCCAGGCAGATACTCCAAAACCTCATTAACCAAGCGTAGCTGCCCATGTGGTGACAAGGAGATCGAAACATTTCACATGTATACTACACTATAAATTCTACAGGAATATCAGATCTGCTTATATTCTACTCTGAATATGAAAGTTTCTGGGAAGACCAGACAATTTCTATGTGAACCATCTTCTAAAAGATTTGAAACCGTTTATCACCTACGCAGTAGCAAAAATCTGTGTTGCTGTGAAAATAAGGCATAACTAGTTAGAGAAAGAATCACTTTTGTTTCATTTACCACTTTAGACGTAACACTTACTAGCTATCTTGCTTTTAGGTAATACATATTTTACTTCATAGTCTGCAATATTTTAGATTTACACTTGCGTAGGTAATTAATGCACCATTATAACAGTGTATGTCACATTTTTACGTGTTATTTTATTCTTTTATGCTAATATTTTATCTCATCTGTTTGATTTTACTTTATAGTGGGGTTTTTTTTGCTGGTTATTGATCAGTTAAACTATCTTACATTTACTACTAAAACTCACATTTGTTTGTACCCTTAAATTAGTCCAAACAGTGCATTATACAATTTTTGAATTAAAGTAACTAAAATCGCTAACTTAAAGAAGGTGTTAAAAAAAATCTACATTACTCCTGTAGAATTGAAATTTCCATGATGTTTGGACCAGTTTTATTTGCAAAGTTGTGGCTGTTGCAGTGTCTCTGTGGTCACATGATCATGATTTCCGATGCTGCCTGCCAGCTTCCAACAAGTAAAGTCAATGGGGAAGCCGACAGGAAGTCAGAAATTGCTCTTGCTCCCACTGCTTTTTTGTCTGTCTGCGGTCATTCTGTTTATCTGTTTGGGTAAATAAATATTGACTTATTATTGATGTTTGTTTGCCACTTTAATTATTTTTCTAATTGTGATATATACTCTTTTTAGATGATCAAAGGACCATCTAGCAGAGTAAAACAAAATACATTCAGCCTAAAATGTAATGTTCATTCTGGTCACATCCAATTGCACTACCTGCTCTTAAAGGATGACCCAAGGAGTCAGAGAATGGTCCAGTTATATATACTGTAAGCTTGATTCCTGATGATTTTAGGGGCACATACTATTACTGTCCTGGCAATGAGATGAAGTTCTTGGCCACTGCATTTCTGTGGTTATTTTTCTACTTGTAAACTTAAGCTATAACTCAAGGATTTCCTGATAACATCCCACCCAAGTATTAACCAGAGTAGACTCAGTTTGGCTTTTCAAGACTGCATAGAGACAATGGGAATCAAAATAATTAGGGGATGTTTTCTGCCTTATTTGCCTTCCCTCTACAATATTCATTCTTTTAGCTCTAAGGGAATTTTCTATTAGATGTCTTTGTCTCTGTTCAGGGTGACCAATGTTTGCCTTTCTTCCTCAGGGGTTATCAGTGTATTTCTTATTCTGGTCTTACACAGCATCTATTATACATGTCTAACTTTTTGTAAGTCTTACATTTTGCAAAAGTGGCTGTTACAAATTGCGACAGAAATTCTCACTGCTCAATTTTTGTCTCATGTGTAGAAAAAAAACCTTGCTCTTTCAGACAAGTGTTGACACAGTCTTTTGTCAAAGATTGCAAGCTGAAGTCCATACCAAAATCCCCATTACTCAGATTTGTCAAAGCCCACCCACTAAACACATTTGAGCAGAGATTTGAATCAGACTCTAGCCGCTGCTGTCTGCGGGATTTTATTTTATGCATTCTGGCCTCCATTGGTCCTTTTTATCCATTTTCATACAATGGATAAACAAAGGTCAGAAATATATTAAAAGAATTCAGGAGACAACGGTATGTTTCTCCTTGCTGAAGTATGTTGCAGAGATGACTTAAGATTCTCTACCGCTTCAGTGCTAAGAATTTAGTCTGATTCAATTCTTGTTAAACCAAACCGCAATTTATATCACCACAGTTTTAGCTTAATTCAATTCATGCAGCCATTGCTTTTTCCCTGCATGAATTGTATGCACATATGGTAAATTGGTCATGTGCATCAGACCTAACTAACAGCATATCACCAAGAAGCTGTGAGAGAAAATCCACATCCCTTGTTGTGAGCATGCTAGCAATTTGTACTTGTGCCAATGAACATGACCAGTCTACCACAAGCAGCATATTCCACTTCCGTAGAGGGAAGGGGAACCCATAGTTTCCAAAACCAAAGATTTTCACAATGGATATAAAGACTGTTTCTCCCTGCATGATATTTGCTTATTGCTGTGGAAAATCCAGCCAATGTGGATCCCCCTCTGCTACAATATGATTTCTCTTTTTGACAGTCCTTAGGGAGGTCCCTCCATCTGCCTCCCTGCCCAATAGGCTTTGGGTGTTTTTACAAGTGATGATGCTAAAAAAGGCTCTTAGTCTGGAATATGTCATTTGTAAATGCTATTACTGTGAAATAGAAAAGAAGAATAAGAAAGCCATTTTAAACTGAATGTACCTGTCAGCCATTGTGGGTTTTACATTTACATTATAGATGTTTAAACCAAGTAATGTCTCTGACTTTTTTTTTTTTTTGCAAAGTGTAGGTTTTACATTTACATTCTTTTGCAAAAAAAAGAACAGATTTTTTTTGTAAATGCTAAGGAAAACGTTGCAATCATTTTATCTGTAAGCACGTATGCAAAATTCAACCCATGTGTATTGCACACTTTACTTCTTTCTTCATAAATTCTGAACCTAGCCACTTCATATCCCAAGACTGTGCTTTCCCACCTCTTTCAGCCTCGGGGGGGGGGGAGGGGGGGAGGGAGATACAATGCATTTACAGAAATTCAATATAAAGAAAAGAATCCCCATTCTCAGCTCAGGGAGAAGGAAGATTATGTATTGGAAAGTTGCGAAGAGAGGGAACAAGACTAAAAACAGATAATAGTGTAAAAATGTCATTGTACAGACAACCTTTGGTTTGGAAAAATATTTAAACTGAGTTCAATTCTTAGTGTCTTTGAGCTATAGCCTCAGGATTTCTCCTATCCAAATATTAACCAAGTCTGATGCTTAGATATTTCAAGATTAGTCAAAGTCATTTTGGTACTACGAACTCTTAAGATGATACTATCACCCTTAAGCTGTTTGAGATTTCAGCTTGCTGAAGTACATTGCAAACTGCAAATGTCTGTGAAATCTGAAGCTGGAAAACAGTATATGGTGGAGGACCACAAAATTATGTTAGAGCAGTGGTGACGAACCTATGGCACGGGTGCCAGAGGCGGCACTCAGAGCCCTCTCTGTGGGCACGTGTGCTATCACCCCAGTCCTAGGCCTTCAGCTGGGTTTTATAAAACCTTTTCGCTTTAGGCCTCAGCCGCCGTGTGCAAAAAAAAAAAAAAGTTCAATCAATCAGTCAATTTCAACTTCTTGCGGGGGGGGGGAAAGATCTTGCACAGTTGGAATTGATTGATTGAACTTTTTAGTCCCACCCAGTCTGCCGTTACCACCGCAGCCACGCCCAGCCAATTGGCCATACCCAGCCAATAGGCCACACCCACCTGGCACCCAACGATGCATAAGTGGGTTTTGGTTTGCAGTTTGGGCACTCAGTCTCTAAAAGGTTCGCCATCACTGTGTTAGAGGCTTATAACAAAGTTTGCCTGCCAACTACGTAGACTGCACTAATCTTGTGGATTGCCATTGGAAACTAGGAGAGTTAGAACAGGGTTGGGCTTTGGATCTTTGTTACACACATTCATAAATTTAACTGTAGCTAAAACCTCCAGGTGCACATGTCTGACTCCTGAAATGAACCTTGGGCAAGGGACTAAACACTCAAATGTATCTTACATATGATTTGATTACTTCACAATGATTTGTCACTAAGCTGAGCAATATTGTTTATACCCTGAAGAACAATGTGAACATTTGCTCCTACTCACCCACCTGTGTTCTGCATGCCATTCTAAATAAGAGACATATTCCACTGTGACTCAATAATACTGGGGCCACACGTATAATATAAGCATGTAAAAACTTGCTTTCTTGTAGCCTCTCTTTAAATCCACCCCATATTTCATGTGTTCCACTTTCTTCTTTACATTAAGCATATTATATAGTTCTATATGTTTCTTTTCACTGACTTCCTGCTACTTATGTTTACAATTTCTGATCTCTCCTGCCTTTTCATGATCTTATTTATCTTCATCACTTGTCCTCCTTATTTCTCTGTGGTCCTTCTGCTCCATCACATACTACGCTCACTAAATCTTATTACCTATGTATCACTTTATCTCTTGGCCTCCATAATCTTTCCCTTGGAGGCTAATATTGCCTGACCTGATGCCTTCCAGATGTGTGGAGCTACAATTTTCATCAGAAGGGCTTTTCTTGACCAGGAGTGATGGGAATCGTAGTCCAACTGATTAAGGGTATGAGACTAGTCTAGAAAAGGCTGCATAAGACTTAATGAAACAGTACCAAAATGATGAAACAATAAACATGCAAGTGATAAATCAGCCTGGTTCAATTGCCTTATAACCAATATTTGCTATCCTGCATCACTGTTAAGATTTTCTTGAGTGCAGACAAAAGAGTCTTCCTTTTAACTGATTTTTTTTTTTCCAATGGGCTCTGGATTATCTTTTTCTAATCTCTGCCTCAACCCCAACAACTCATAACTCTGAGACTGTGACATTTCCATTTTGGTTAATATCATAAATAGCTAGTTATGTATCCAATTAACTATTATTTCATCCAGCCATCCTCTATTCACTAACTATGCTTGCTAATGTCATGGAGTCTCACAATTTTTTCAGGAAAATTACCTAATCAACAAGTGAGAGAAAATTTGTCTTCAAAATGTATTCTTGAGAAATTCATGCCAATTTCTAGCAATTACGAAATTGTTTCATAGGTGGATTATTTTAAAAAAGTCTTTAATTAGATGAAATCCTTTACAATTTGCTTTAAGTGTTTTTCATGTAACAATGTTAGACTAATTAGCCAATCATCCCTTTGATCCTCCCTCCCTTCTCCTCCACCCCTTTTGGGAAGACAGGGACAATATCCATTCTGCAGCATTTCTCAGAGGTAATGCATAACAACTCAGTCAGATATCAGCAACTTCCTGCAGTAGGATGCAATGTATCTAACTCCAGAGATTTCATTTTAAGTGAATTCATTCTAAGTGAATACCTATTCCTAGCATATGTTTCTATCAACCTCAAGCTTAAGACCCACTCTTCAGTGACCACTGCCTACTGTAATATAACCCACAGAGAAAACTGAGCCAAAATAAATGTTGACTACTTGGCCCTGCTTTGTGACCAATAAACATGTTGAAATCTTCGCCAAGAAGCTGACAAAGTGACATTTCTATCTTTCTTTAATTTTGAACATATCTAAAGACACTTTTGTTGACCTTTGCATCCTTTGGCAACCTCAGTTCATTCTCAGCTTTAACCTTTACTATACTTTCATATTCTTTTTTGCAACATCTCTCTCTGGCCATTTCTAATATCTGTCCCTTTTTTATCTTCAGAACTTCACTAAGATTTGTGTGTAGCCCTACTGGTTTCCAGTAGTATCTGCAGGCAAAATCAGGGTGGGGGAGAATAACAACTAACAATAACTCAGCCTTGTTCATTTTTCTGCCATGATTCTTCTAAGTGTCTCTTCACAGTTGCTTTATTAGACACAACTTTTCAGAAAACCAAATACAGCTTGGGATTGACTGGAGACAAAGCAGGAGCAACTTCAACCAAGTGTAAGACAGACCTGCCTATGCCCTTTAGGTAGTCTTCAAGTTCCTGGGGTGGATTATTCTAATAATTATTCTTGCACTCTTGCAGAAATCCAGAACTGCACTTTGAACAGAAAATGATCTGACCATGGCAAATGTCAGTGTCTTCATTATCCAAATAACCTCTTATCTGCTCCAGAGTAAACACCAGACCAAATGAATGCCTGCATATGTATGTAAGAGGAATCACAGTTGCTTGATTGCCCCTAGTTGCCACAGAGGCTATGAATTCCTGAGCCATTCCAGTATCCTCAGTCAAGATCATGAACCAACCAATCCAAGATCATGAACCAACCGTATGATGAATTTCAGGCAATTGCCAAAGAACACTAGTCTAGCTTGTATGTGTAATCCAATTTAATACACAACTAGTCAGTCTTTCTGGTCACTGCAGTTATATCATGGGTGACTGTAACCACCACTCTTCCTTGGTTTAGTGTCATGATGGCTACACAACCTTAAGCTTTCTAAAAGTTGCTGCTGAGTCAGGTCTAAGTAATACATGTAAGGTTAACATGCTAATAGATGGCAATACTTTTCCTAATTGCAGTGTCCTGAAAAGTACAATGAGGGATATCAAACTGACTGTTGCTGCTTATCTACCAATACAGTTTTCCTGTATTTGTCAACTTCAATCACTTTTCTCTTACTGCAGTCACAATGTAGGCTGAGAGTAGTGTTAGTCTATGATACCCAACATCAAAAGGTATCTGATAGCACGTTCTCTGACTAACCAATTTTACTGAAAGGCATTAGCTTTTCTGAACTGCAGTTCACTTCATCAGATTCATAGAATGGTTCATCTGATGTAGGGCTTAAACTGAAGTGAGATATGGGAAGCAGAAGAACAGGAAGATAGGTTGGTTATGCAGATGCAGGTTACATATGAGACAGATTAAAAGTACTTTATCAATTAACAGTTAAAGTGAATTAAAAGCCTGTTGTGTTTGTTGAGACCTTCTGAGATTGCCTGAAATCTTTTGATAGAATTTCTTGCTTATCGGTGTTCTTAAAATCCCACTTTTCCAAAATAGTCATCTGAGGTCTGCTATGGAGTGTCTTGGAAGGTTGAAATGCTCTGATATTACTTTATCCTTGTGTTCCAATGTCAGACTTGCATCCATTTTTTCCACAATGTAGAACCCAGAAGGGCAAATGATGGTTTGTATTACATTGGAAGGAAGAGCATGTGAAGGAATCTCTAATCTTGTGTGTGTACTTGTTGAGACTTGTGATGGCACTGTGAATGTAGATGTGGGAACAAAGTAAACATTTCAGTTTATTGCACGGTCTGATTCCCATATTGGCATCATTAGCCTGTTGTTGCTTATGAGAATCTGCTTCAGGTTGGATGGTTGTTCATATGCAAGTATGGGCCTGTTATCCAGTGCTTGAGACATGCAGCCTCATTGTCCAGCATGGGATTAATAATTAATAAAGCTTATTAATCAAGTTTTTGAATGATTTTTTGCTGTGAGCTATAGGTGACAACCAGTGACATTCTGTAATTCTGTTTCTGTGGTCTGTCTTTTAGTAAGTCCTCCATGGGCATTGATCTGGCTCTATTGATTTGTCTATTGATCTTGTTGGGTGGGTAGTTCAGTCTCTTCAGTGCCAGGTTTTATTCCTTAAGTCGAGCATGTCTGTCAAGTGTGTCAAAACAAATGCGGATGTAACTAGAGCTTAGCTAAATATGACAGATTTGGTGATGTATTCTGGGTAGAGCTGGAAGCATGTAGATATGCATGGCAATCTGAAGGTTTTCTGTATAAGGTAGTGTTTATGTGTGTCTAGCTAGCTTATAAAAACTAGTGACATCAGTGAAGTGGATTTATTCTGTAAATAAGTCTAGGCCAGGGGTGTCAAACTGCCAGCCTGCAGGCCGGATGCATCATGCCAAAACCACGCCTACCCCATTGCCGGCAATGGAAAAAAAGTCACGATACGTCGCGACACATCATGTGACATTGTGAGTTTGACACCCCTGGTCTAGGCTGAGGTTAATGGTGGAATGGAAATTGTTAAAGTCATGATGCAATTTGATAATTATTTTCCATTGGTTCAGATGATGAAAATATCATAAATGAATCTCAGATAAAGGAAGGGCTTCAGGGGTTGAAAATTAAAGTTTTGTTTTTATATCAGCCATGAAGATGGCATATTGTGTGTGAGTGGTTTTGCCTCGGATTTGAAAGCACATGCTACTGCCAAAGATAAAATAGATGGAGATGAGTACAGTTACACACTCTGATGGCAAAATAGTCTGTTTTGCCATCAGTATATGTTCTTGATGGCTTGAAGTCCCTTATGGGGAATGGTGGTATATAGGACCACCAGATACAGAGTGGCTAAAATGGTTAACTGGGAGTGCTAGGGCCTAAGGTCTGAACACAGATCCCATGAAGCATGATATTCCAGTTGTAATAGTACTGATGCTTGAGATGATGGGGGAGACAAGTTGCCTAGATTGTGTAATTTGGGAAGTAAATAGAAGCTGCCTGCTTGGAGCTCCTATAGTGTTTCCATGTAAATGTAGTCCTCTATTCCTTAGGAAATCCTTTCATCAAATTGCACAATTCTCTCTGACAGGTTGCCATGGAATCTGGTGGGAGAAGTTGTTGGAAAATTGTGCTAAAGAGTTGTTTTTCAGCTTCCTTGGCATAATCCACCTTAGTTATTATGATGACAACTGCCCTCCTTTGTCAGCTTGTTTGATCCAACTACCAGTAAGGGAATGATTGTCTAACAGCTTGTTAGTTTAGTTATCCCACTTTACAGCATGTGGACAGCTGTACAATAATGTGAGATTTATGCCCTTCTTGAAGCTTATTTATCTCACTATATCTTCCCGTGTATGGTTTTGTTTCACTTTAATGTAAAAGCTCATCTTTAAAGTCTCAACTCCTGGTGACTTTATGGGCAATTTTATAGTTTTCTTTGTAGTAATACGGAACAGCTGAAATGAGGCTAACTGACCAACCTAAAAAAGCCTGGGCTGTATCCTTAAGTCAGCACTACCTTATTCTATGTTGCATAACTCCAACAATGGAGGTTTGCCTCACCAACTGATGATGTAGCCAAAGCCAAGCAAAAGAAGAAGAAAATCAACTTGTTTTCATAACTAGCACACTCAAGCAACACGCGCAAGCAACACCATTGGGCAGTGATTAGTAACAAAAACATACAACAGAAGCAGCGTAGGAGCTAGCAGCAGGGACCATAAATTTAGTGTTGGTATTGTTTTGTGCTGATTCAAAGAAGGGTGAATAACAAAACCAGCTCAGGATTGCATTTGGAATAAATACAGAAAAACTATGCTTGGCAGAGTTTATGTCCCGAGAGTTATGGCTGTAACTGAAGTCCCCCATCATTACTACTTCATGTATATCTTGGAACGATGTATAATTTCTTCTGGAAAGCTTCTCCACCTCACCTGTTTCCTTAGGTGGGCAACACTTAATTTAATTTCCAGATGTTCTCTACTATTATCACCGAATCATTTGACTGGGATTGCTGTGCAGGTGGGGATATTTTTTACACAGTGCAAGTTGCAACTCCCGCGCTTAATCGACAGATCAAAACCCGCGTGAAGTTAGTCACCCACGCGCGGGGTCCCTACTAAAGAGCGGGAGGGAGGGGGGGAGACTCGGTAATAGCATGCGAACTGCCGCCGAGGCCGCGTCTTCCCACGAGGAAGCCGCTTGGGATAATTGCTTTTGAATCTGTTTACTTCAGCGCTCGACGTTGCTCCTTCCGGCCGCCTGGAACCAGGCCCGTCCAGGCCGCGAAGCGTTTGGAGAGGGAAGGCGGGAGCGGGGACGCGGGAGATGGATTGAGGTCCTCTGGCACTGCCGAGCGAGCAAGGGCCCCTCCCAAAAGTGCTACGGGAACCTGGGGCCAGCGCTGTGTTATATTAAATAAAGTGGCGTGCTTTAAGAATAGGCAAACCAGCTGCTTTACCTACAGTAAATGAAAAAGGCCCGTGAGAGTGAACAATTTGTTCGCCTCCTCCCATCAGCCAGGCAGCTGCACCAGTATCTGGGTACGACGATACCGCCTGTTTAATAGTAGGTAAACCCTCCGTCTTTGTTACTCACAACTTCCCAAGCTAGATAGGTTTGAACTTTTTGTTGCTTGCTTTCATTTTTAGTGACATTACTGAAGCGGATTTATTCTGGGCTGAGGTTGATGGTGGGGTGGGATTATGATAACTACTAGAATTGCTAAACAGTAGACGGGTTATAAACATCTATTTTCTATCGGGCTCCTGGCCCCAAAATTCTGAGGCCGCTACTGCGATGTCCTGGGATTGCCTTCAACACACACACCACACACACGCAACACTTCACTGCTGGACTGGGAGGGAGGAGAGAGAAAGCTCAGCGCTCCTAGTCGCCCACACGCTCCGAGACATCCGAGTGTGGTTGTGAGTCACATGACCAAAAGCAGCAAAGGGGGGGGGAGAGGGAGAGAAAGCAAGAAAGCGATGAACTGTCTTGTTTCTCGCCAAGCATAACAACCTTTTCGATCCAAGCCTCTTTTGCACCATTCCCTTCCAACTTATTACTGTACACCTTTGTCTGACGAGATATAGTTGTGGTCTGTGATGAAAGGAAGGCTAGAAGTAGATCTGAATGTAAAGATCAAAAGGACCGGTGCCTTCGGGTGAGTTCCAGCCTAACCATGTCAGGAAGTATCTTGAAGTGACAGACCAGTCCATGGTTTTTTATATATATATATATATATATATAAATATATATATATATATATATCCAGGCAAAAATACTCAGAGGACTGCGGGGCAAAGGAAGCAGAATTCACCCATCTTCTCCCCATTGCTTTTCTATCACTCCCCCACCCTTACATGCTTTATTTCCTTTCGGAGTGCCTAGAAGTAAAGCCAGCCCTTTATGATTTAACAAAACCGTTATGATGTAACCTTTTGTTAAGAATTTCCTGGACATAGCTGCAAGATAGACTTAACAAGGTGTATATGGAGCACCTCTGAGAGTTAACATGCTGTGGCAAATGCTACAGCAGCCTGTCTGGCCTTCATGCAAATCCTACAGCACTGAGAGCAGGCATGCATGGCAGACTGCTGTGACAATGTGTCTAGAAGCCAAGGAGGCGTCCTTAATGGAGCCTCATGCTGGGGCAGGTTCACTGCAGAAGTGAGCAGTTACCTTGCTTTGGATAGGAAAGAAGGATCGTATACACATTGGCCAACGTGAGCATAGATTCCATATGACTGAAGGTTGTGTCTGAATAGACATGTTTGGAATTGCCCTGTCATGTGGGTATGCCTTTTTTGTAAATGGGGAAGATTGTGCCCACTATTCTTCAGTGAGTTGGAAGGAAAGGGGGTTTAAAATATTCATAGCATCTTTTCTGTATGTGTGTATGACAAATCCACACACTGTCATAGTTCATTACAATCAATGTATAAGCATCATTCACTTGAAACCCTAAGAAATTTTCAAACAAGTTCTTTCTTAGATAAGTTGCTGGGTCCATTGCCTTCACAAGCCAAAAGAGTCCTCAGAAAGGCACTCAGCTGAAAGTGCCAGGAACATGGTTAATCACTGCAGAGAAAGGTCAGCTACTGTGGGCAAGTTGTCTTTCAAGGAAACCTGTCAGTCAGTCAGTCAGATGCCTAAGAATTTCTGTATTCTTAGAAACATAAGTGCAATCTCTTTTTAAAAAGCAGAGGAACATAGAGGTGAGAACCTTAACAAATCCTGATTTAAGCTCTAGTTAGCATTACAGGTTAACTGAATTCCAAACAATTGCAAACAAGATTGCACAAGAAAACTCTGATTGTTTTAAAATATCTTTAGACTTCAGTCACCACAGATAGGCCTGCTGCTTGTTTTATGATATGAACCTTCCCCTTTTAAGTGTTACCCAAATCTTCAGAAGCCTATACCAGCCATGAGAGTTGTTAGCATCTGCAAGAAATTCAGTCCTGATGGATTTAAGTAAAAGGAAAACACCCACCATGTTGACCAAATGACATCATGATAGAAGGAAAGTAGCTATCAATCACTAGGCAGGCTGCTGAGGAGTGGGGACACAAGATATTAAAAGAATGGACAACAGCAAGGAAAGTACATTTGTATTACCTGTGCTGAAGCCATATTTGATACAACAGTGACACTGTTTTTCAAAAAGCTTAGTTATCTCATAGTCATCTAAAAAAGAAGGGCACAACAGATTCTTGAAATGAATTCTTGAAACTAGATTTTGATAGGGAGAAGTGTGAATCAGGTATTGCACATCAGTCATGCAAGAATAGAAAGGCTCCCAAAAAGAGAAGCTACCTTCTGGTAGGTGATTCAATTATAAGGGATGTAAATTTAGGAAAGGACACAGAGGCTTTGAAAGAGGTCAGGTGTCTTCCAGGTGCTACTGCCAGTAGGGACAAGAAGCGTATTTCTAAAATAATCAAGAATGGCAGCAAGAACTGTGATGTGGAGGCTATTGTACACCTTGGCACTAATGATCTGTCCCAAAAAGATGTACTCTCTGTGCAGAATGATTTCCAGAGCTTGGGGAAGGAACTTAGCAGAATAGGCTGTAGGCTTACTTTCTCAGAGGTTTTACCAGTGTATAAGGAGCAAAACGGAAAAGGCCAGCGCATAGCACAATTCAATATGTGGCTAAAGGAATGGTGTAAAGGGGAAGGCTTTGGATATATTAGTCACGATGTCAGTAGCTGGTCCAATCAAAAGATGTACAAAAGAGATGGTTTGCATCCATCAAAAAAAGGGACTGAGTTACTCGGCTATAAATTCACAGATTTTCTGGAGGGAAATTTAAACTAAACAGCGGGGACAGGGAGTTAATTGATACGGAACAACCCTGTCCCCGGCAATTTAAAAACTATAGGGCTATCAGTGCATGTAGCACAGATGTGTGTGTGGACAAGAATACCAACCTTGCTACCAATCAAAATGAAGCCTCTAATAGCGAGTGCCATATAAAGTGCACTAACCAAATAGGTGGTAAGACAATAGGGGAACTCAGGCACCACACAGGTTATGTAGAAAGGAAACACAGGGCCACCCACAAAGGACTCAAATGTTTATACACCAATGCACAAAGTATGAACAGCAAACAGGGTGAACTAGAAATTCAGGTTAATGAGGGCAGATACGATATTGTTGCCATTACGGAAACATGGTGGGATGAAACTCACACATGGAACACACAGCTAGAGGGATTTAAATTATTTAAAAGAAACAGACCAAATAAAAGAGGAGGTGGAGTTGCTCTCTATATAAGAAATAACTACATCTTCACAGAAATAGAGTACAACAATGATAAAAACTGTCTTGAATGCATTTGGGTCAATATAAAAGGGGGGGGAAATGACATTGCCATAGGTGTATACTACAGACCACCCAACCAAACAGAGGAAATAGATGAACTTTTTGCTAGTCAGCTAACTAAGGTATGTAGGAAGCACATCACAATAGTAATGGGGGACTTTAACTACCCTGACATCAACTGGGAGACAAACTCCGCACCAAGTGGAAGATCAAACAGGTTCCTGGCAAACCTAGCAGACAACTTTGTCTCCCAAAAAGTAGAGAATGGAACTAGGGGATTAGCCATTTTGGATCTAATTCTCACTAACAGAGATGAAATGATAGACGGTGTTGGAGCCATAGGAACCCTGGGAGGAAGTGATCATGCAATATTAGAATTCAACATTATAGAAGCACAACCAATAGAACACAGTCAAACTAGAGTCTTGGACTTCAAGAGAGCTAATTTCAATAAACTTAGAGAGGGCTTGGGAAGGATTCCATGGATGAGAATCCTCAAGGGGAAAACAACTCAAGAAGCTTGGGAAATTTTGAAAAATGAGATAATAAAAGCACAGTCTAGCACAATACCAACAAAGAGGAAAAATAACAGCTCTCAAAAGAAACCAGCATGGCTGCATAAAGAACTCTCTGACAAATTGAAAGATAAAAAGGACAAGTATAGAAAGTGGAAAGAGGGGAACATAACTAAGTCAGAATATCAGCAAATAGCCCGAGCCTGCAAAGATGAAGTGAAGAAAGCCAAGGCTCAAAATGAACTGAGGCTTGCGACCAAAGTCAAAAATAACAAAAAAAGCTTCTTTCAACATGTAAAAAACAAGAAAAAAGTGAAGGAAATGATTGGTCCATTAGTGGGTGGAAGTGGCAAGAAGGTGACAAGCAACAGGGAGAAAGCAGAACTATTTAACTCATTTTTTGCATCTGTCTTTACACAAAGGGAAAAAACAGACCAACCTATCAAAAATAGTGCCACAAAAAACAAAACAGAAACACAAGTTAAGATAGGCAAGAAAATCGTTAGTGAGCACCTGTCCAGCCTAGATGAGTTCAAATCGCCAGGACCAGATGGATTACACCCCAGAGTTCTCAAGGAACTGGCAGATGTGATATCGGAGCCACTGAACTATATTTTTCAAAGATCCTGGAACACAGGGGAACTACCAGAGGACTGGAAAAGAGCTGATGTAGTTCCCATCCTCAAAAAAGGAAAAAAAATGGATCCAGGAAATTACAGACCTATCAGCCTGACCTCAATACCTGGGAAGATCCTGGAAAAGATAATCAAACAACGAATCAACGAACACCTAGAGGCAAACAAAGTCATTACTAAAAGCCAACATGGGTTTGTCAAAAATAGATCATGCCAGACAAATCTTATTGCATTCTTTGACCAAGTGACAAAATTAGTGGATCAGAGGAATGCTGTGGACATAATTTACTTGGACTTCAGTAAGGCATTTGATAAAGTAGATCACAACCTACTACTTGACAAGATAGAAAAATGTGGGGTAGACAGAACCACCACCAGATGGATCCGTAGCTGGCTGACCGGCCGTACTCAGCGAGTGGTCCTCAACGGAACTGCATCTATATGGAGGGAAGTGTGTAGTGGGGTGCCCCAGGGCTCTGTTCTGGGCCCAGTACTCTTCAACATCTTCATCAACGATTTGGATGAAGGGATAGATGGGGAACTCATCAAATTTGCAGATGACACCAAGCTGGCAGGAATAGCCAACACTCCAGAAGACAGGCTTCAGATACAGAAGGATCTGGACAGACTTGAACACTGGGCACTAACTAACAAAATGAAATTCAATGGTGAAAAAAGCAAGGTTCTACATTTAGGCAAGAAAAACCAAATGCACAAGTACAGCATAGGTGGCACCATGCTCAATAGTAGTAACTGTGAGAGGGACCTCGGAGTCCTAGTAGACAATCACTTAAATATGAGCCAGCAGTGTGCTGCAGCTGCCAAAAAGGCCAACACAGTGCTAGGCTGCATTAACAGAGGGATAGAATCAAGATCACGTGAAGTATTAATACCACTCTTCAATGCCTTGGTAAGGCCACACTTGGAATACTGCATCCAGTTTTGGTCACCACGATGTAAAAAAGATGTTGAGACTCTAGAAAGAGTACAGAGAAGAGCAACAAAGATGATTAGGGGACTGGAGGCTAAAACATATAAGGAACGGTTGCGAGAATTGGGTATGTCTAGTTTAACGAAGAGAAGGACAAGGGGGGACATGATAGCAGTATTCCAATATCTCAGGGGCTGCCATAAAGAAGAGGGAATTAAGCTATTTTCCAAAGCACCTGAAGGCAGGACAAGAAGCAACGGGTGGAAACTAATCAAGGAGAGAAGCAACCTAGAACTAAGGAGAAACTTCCTGACAGTGAGAACAATTAATCAGTGGAACAGCCTGCCTCCAGAAGCAGTAAATGCTCCAACACTGGAAGTTTTTAAGAAGAGACTGGACAGCCATTTGTCCGAAATGGTGTAGGGTTTCCTGCCCGAGCAGGGGGTTGGACTAGATGACCTCCAAGGTCCCTTCCAACTTTACTACTATTATTATTATTATTATTATCTTCCAAGCAGGATGTTATAATCTAAGAAAGTCCAACATATATCAGCTCCTTATGCTTACTGTATTGATACTGCTTTGTTTCATATTTCTATGCAAGTAAGAAATTGGAACTTTTGTCACTCAAATGAGTTTTAACTGGAACAAGACTTTTTACTATCTTTGTTGTTCAGAAAGATCAAGTAGGCTAGGCAAGATCAGTCCAGGGCCTGAGGACACAAAGAGATCTAAGCAGATGTCACAGCACCTTTCAAAGGCTCATTATCTATAACAAGTTGCCCAGAAATCCAAATTTCTCATCTGAATCCCAGCAGCTCATAACCAAAACCACCTTCTTCTCCCAGGTGAGTGGGTCAATTCTATAATTAATTCACTGAACATTTTCCCAGGGATAGTTAGAGAAAGATCACAGTTCTTCTCTGAGGAGCCTGAGAGTATAAGGCCAGGCTGCTTAAGATGGGCTCCAGGGACACCAACACATGCAGTGCTTTTACATTAATGAGGGAAGGAAACTTTTCCCCCGTTTTTAAACTGGCTCTGCATCATTGAGGAAGAACACATTTCATGCTAAGTTAGTAATGTTCTGAATTTGGCCTGGATGTGAAAGCTGGGGGGGGGGGAAACCCCATGAAATGTTCCAGACGGACTGAAATCCTACTTTCTGTGTCCCATTTCCCAGAGTCAGGGGAGATCAGACTCTTAATCTACTCCTCTGCATTCTTCATTCCCTAAGATCATTGGCTCCTCTGCACTTCAACTTCCTTTTGCCATTCTCTCACATGGCGAACTGAAGGCAATTCTGGCCGCTTGCCAACAGCCAGTTTGTTTACCAGCAAGAAAAGAGTAAATTAGTGTCCTTAACCAATATTGCACATCCTTCTGGCTGAGCCAACAGTGTGTGCAGAGGGCAGATCTAGGGACCACATGGAACAGCTGCAGCAGCCATTGATGTTTATTTTAATAGACGCTTTCCACCAGCAGCATTAAACATATTTAATCTGTTCTTGCAAATGGCTAATTTTGAAAATCCTCTTATCAGCATTAGCTCCTCAGCACTGGTATTTATTTACTGTTCATTTTCATAATCTTTTTTTTTAACTTCTCATAGCTATGTGACTGTTCAAATGGCTGGCTCCATTTCAGAGAATCCCAGAGAAGGAAAGCGGTGGGAGAGGATAGACTGGGGGGGGGGGGAGGAAATTGTTACGTATTGTGATGTCATCCCAGAAGCACTGAGAAAAAAAGACCGAGGATGTACAGGTAGTCCTCTCTTATGACCATCCATTTAATGCCTGTTTGAGGTTATGAAGCTGCTGAATGAAGGGGCTTGCAGCCTGTGCCTGAAGTTATGGCCACTGCAGCTACACTGCAATCACATGATCAAAATTTGGGCACTTGGCAACTCATCAACACTTACCACCTCAAAGCTGCTGCAACTTTCTCCACCTATATTCCCCTTTTGGTCCTCTGTCACCTTGTGCTCCACCTCAGCTGATCTTTGCCATCTTCTTGCTCCAGTTGCTCACAAGGCATCCCTGGTCTGGCTGCTGAGCCAGGGTTTCGGCTGCAGGAGGGGAAAAAAAAAAGAGGAAGAAGCAAAACACAGCTCCTGAGCTGTGGTGTGCCAAAAAGCCTCATTGTGGCATGTTTCTGGGCTGGGCAACTTTTAACTTTTATTTTTTGTAGCATAAAGCCAGCTCCAGCCTGGCCTCACTAGTTTTACACAAAGGGGTGTCTTGATGCACTCCAGTTCTGGAGCTACAAAAAGCAGCCCCTTAGAAAGAATGCAGCACAGCCCCAGCCTGACCCAGCAGCCTTATCAGCAGCAGGATCAAGAATATAAAGATAGCAAGAACATGATATAAACAAATGTCGAGACTCTAAAATAGTGCAGAGAAGAACAACAAAGATGGAGGCTAAAACACATGAAGAACAGTGGACTGAAGGCTAAAACATGAAGAACGGTTGCAGGAATTGGGTATGTCTAGTTTAATGAAAAGAAGGAATAGGGGTGACATGATAGGAGTGTTCCAGTACCTAAGGGGTTGCCACAAAGAGGGAGTCAAGCTATTCTCCAAAGCACCTGAAGCAGGACAAGAAACGATGGAAACTAATCAAGGAGAGAACCAACCTAGAACTGAGGAGAAATTTCCTGACAGAACAATTAATCAGTCTCCAGAAGTTGTGAATGCTCCAACACTGTTGACCTTTAAGAAGAGCTTGGACAACCATTTGTCTGAAATGGCATAGGGTTTCCTGCCTGAGGGAGGGGGGAATCCCTTCTAACTCCTTTTATTCTGTTATGGTGAAGGTTAGCGGGGACAGCAGAACACAGGGGTGGCCGGGGTCTTGGAATGCAATATGTTGAGAACAGTTGGGATTTAGCGCCAGTGGCTGCGGCCTCCTGGGGCATGACAAGCAGCCACAGAGCTGCACAGTTCTGGTGCCACTGCTGTCCCACAAGGCAGGATGCATGGTTGCCAAAAGGCAGAGGTTGGGGAGGATAGGTGAGGGGGGGAGTTTCAGGCAGTCAAACCATTTCGGGACCAGGCCAAAATGGCTCAGATTGGGAGGGGTGCTTGACTAACCAATAATATTTGCTTAATGACTGCAATGGATATTCTAGTCACTAAGTGATATGATCGCATGATATCTCACTTTATGACCACGCCACTTATTGATCAAAATTCTGGTCCCCACTGTCATAAATCGAGGAGTATCTGTAAAGAAGAGATTGCTTCTTTTTATTGAAACAGGCAAGCAATCCAGCACGTTCTCAGCAATCTGAATGCATTTGGGTGGTGGTTCACCATTATGCATTAAATAAACAGATGAGTGTTAATATCACGTTTTGCTCTACGTACACATGTATATTCTGTCCACTGTTTTTACTTGTTCTCATATATTCCTACATATCATGTTATTGAAAGACAAGAATCAATGGTCTCTAGCCCACATAGTTTACAGAAATAAGGCTTCACCATTTTTTCTTAAAACAACTGGAGTGTCTTGAATCAGTTTTCTCTGTCAGTGCTACTCTTGGTCATTATTTTGCTTTGTATTACTAAAAAGGGATGAGATATATTGTTGGGGAGGGGTCTAATTTTTGCAATTTTAAACTATACTTGCCTTAGCTTTGCTTAAATATGGTGCCACTGTTTTGCCACAGATACCTGAGGATATTCTACTTTCTTCGCTTTATATATTTTAATTTTTTATTAGGTCCTTTTAGAATGTCTCAATGACTGTATTAATGTAGCAGAATCATAGGTAGATTCTTACATACACACCCATTACACAATTCCCTTTTGTAGAAAGCAACGTTGTGTAGACTGCAGAAAAGACAGAGGTCAAGATCCATGGACCCATCTAGTGATGACTAGAGCATATGGAGCAGAATAATCAATTAACCATACCTCAGTATCTTGAAAAATGGAAAAGTTTTCCCTATTCAGACATTCTTTAACTGCCTTTCCTTGATTGTGGAAACAAAGAGGGCTTTGATCCTGTAATAAATATACATGTGCACAATCCTTTGCATGTTAAGTTCTCAGGAGTTCAATATTTACCCTCTGTGTCCAAAGAAGTGCAGTTTACACAAAATAAACAAACACAAAACAATACCTGTTTGTAGATTTAAAATTGCCCTCCTAGACCTGGGTGCCCTTGAGATGTATGGCTTTCATTTTTTTCAGTTCTCCAACCAATATGATCATTGCTAGTATTGGTTTAAGAAACAAAAATCAAAATGAGAAAAAAAATGGAGTGCAAAGAGGGAAATCCAACTAGTTTTTAAGCTTTTGTTAGGACTGAATATCTTGCACTGCACCTTTTTTAAAATCCTTTGTCATTATCTTAGTCCTTTTACTTCAGTTAGTTGAGTTTTGCATGGACAATGTTTATATAAAGTACTTACCAATTTGTGATTTAATCTAAATTTACATTATTTCCTTTTCTGGAAGATAACTTTAGTTTGCTGAAGCTCTTGTTACTACTCACTGGATTTGGAGAATGAGATCTTTGCAGTTTGTATTTCTGTACTTGGCAACTGTTCTTAGCTGAGAGATGACAGTCCATCCCTGATCAGCCTAATGTCTCTTTTGTCTCATTGCAGCCCCAATATTCTGTCTGCGGAATTCAAATGAATGGCATTATTTATTAACTCTTGCCTTATGCAGCCTTCTCTCTAGATCTCCCTAGGTTTAAAGGAAAAAGTTCATCTGGGGTCTCCTGCTTTAACTCAAATAATTGAACTCAAAGGGATACACATTTCCATTGAGCGGCCCTCTGAAATATTAACACAAACAAAGGCTGTCAGAGGCTGATCACATAGTGGCCAGTCAAGTTGGGAGACTGTTATGTCCTTGGCCGGCAGGCACAGGCTGCAGCGATTGGCCCAGGCAGAGCATGTGGCTGCCTGGGACAAGAAAGGCTGCTCCCAGCCTTGCATACACACGCACGGCGGGAAAAGATCCTTTGCAATGATTGGCCAGCAAGGTATTGTGCAGGGGGGCTATAAAAGGGGGCCACACCATTTTAAAACCTGTTCTGTTGGTGTTTGCAATAAAGGAGAACTGTTGGAACTCGTTGCTTCATCTCAATGCCTCTTTTCCTGAAACAGAACATTGGCGACGAGGGTGAGAAGCCTGCAAGGCAAACAGATTAAGAAGCCAAGCTGACTTACCATAGGAGGGCTTGCAGCTCGGAGAAGTGTGGCTCCTGAAGATTGACTTAGCCTGCCAGCACTGAGACACTGGAGGTGAGCTCAGAAAAGGGGGCCCCTTCTCAATCCTTGCAGCAGGAGGCATGGACGAAGTTCCTGGGTTGAAACAATGGCAAAGATAGGCCGGCTTTCAGAGTTTGACACAGCTCACCCAGAATGCTGGAGCTCGTATGTGGCCCGGGTGGAGAACTACCTCTGGGTGAATCAAATTCGTGAAGATGACCTCAAAGCTGCCACGCTGCTGTGTGTGTGTGTGGGCAAGAGACCTTTGAGATTGCGGAGAATCTGGTCGCCCCAGCAGCACTGGAATCAATCACCTACACAGAATTGAAGAGGATGCTTTGAGAGCATTTTGAACCCAAGTTCTCAGTGATTGCCTGGCGACACGCGTTCGAGCAGAGGGACCAGAGGCCTGGTGAGTCTGCAGCAGAGTTTGTTACGGCCTTGCGACAAGCAGCTAGGCCTTGCGAATTCAAAGACTTGGAGGAGAGACTGAGGGATCGGCTGGTTTGTGGCCTGCGAAGCAGGGAGTTGCAGCAGAAGCTCTTCACGAAGGAAGGTCTCATGTTCCAAGATGCCCTGAGGGAAGTTTCAGCTGAAGAAGCAGCAGGCGGAGCTGTGAAGGCCTTGCAGCTCGCCAAGCCCCCTCAAGTTCCAGCCACCGTCCATCAAGAGGTTGCTCACGAAGAATCCAAACAGGATCCAGAATTGGAAGTGCACTGGCTGCATCAGACTCCAGGGAGAAGGCCTCACGGAGGGAAGGCCCAGCCAGCATCATCCCCTCAGTGCATCGGGTGTGGAGGTTACCATCGCCGCGCATACTGCCATTTCCACTCCGCCATCTGCAGGGCCTGTGGTAGGCAAGGCCACATTGCCTCTGTTTGGGTTGCAAGAAGGAACATTACCCAGAAGAATTGCCTCAGAAAGGTACCAGGGTCCCCAGCCAGAACAGGGTGGGCTTCTGCGCGTCATGTAGGAGCATTTTTAGAACGGGGGTCCACAGGCCAGTTAGGAAGAAGCTTCACATCGACGTGAAGTTGCAAGGGGTCCCCCCTTGTTGATGGAGCTGGACACTGGGTCTGCTCTATCAATCGTCTCCCTAGACACCTTTAACAAGATCTGCAGCAAAAGCAGCCTACGGGTGAAACCCAGGCCGTCAAACCTCATCCTCACAGATTTCCAAAATTCCAGAGTCAACGTGAGGGGGGAGGCCACACTCAAGGTGCAGCGTAGGAATTTTGAGGGGCTACTGGATGTAGTTGTGGTTGGGGAGACCATACGAGTCTCATTGGACTCGTTTGAGGCCCTGGGAATTCAGGTGACTGGAATACACAATGTGCAAACAACAGGCCTGGCTGGTGTCTGCAAGGAGTTTGCAGATGTGTTTAGTCCAGAACTTGGTTCCTACAAAGGCCCTCCTATTTCTCTGAGGCTAGACCCAGCCATAGCCCCCATTAGAATCAAGCCACGCAGGGTGCCCTTTGCCTTAAAGGGTAAAATAGATGCAGAGCTCGATAAACTGATTCAGCAGCGTATCTTAGAGCCTATGAACAGTAGTCCATGGGAAACGCCCATAGTTATGCCACTGAAGGCCAATGGTGAAGTCCAAATCTGTGCGGACTACAAGTGCACTCTTAAACAAAGCGCTGCAGCAGCATGCGTATCCAGTACCAGTGGTCAGTCACATTCTAGCCTCCCTCAAGGGGGGCCAGATCTTTGCTAAGCTTGACCTGGCTCAGGTCTATCAACAATTGCCAGTTGATGAAACGGCCAAGGCCCAAACTATAGTGACTCACAGGGGGGCATTCAAGATAAAAAGATTGCAATTTGGAGTAAACGTGGCCCCCGGCATCTTCCAGAATGTAATGAAGCGAATGCTCCGAAATATCCCTGGCATTTGCTCGTACTTTGATGATGTCCTCATCGCTGGGGACTCAGCTGACAATTTAGCCGAAAGACTGAGAACTGTTTCCGCCAAGCGGGGCTGAAGCTTAAGCAAGACAAGTCCTCTGGGTCTTTGGGGCAACAAAGTCCTGGTCTGCCTAGCCTGGCAGGCGAGCTGGCAGGCCAGGCACACGCACCGGCCATGAGAAGATCAGGGCAGGCCAGAGGTCCTCCCAAACACTTACAAGACTATGTACGGTCCTTGTCAGTTCATAGGCAGGCCTAGTAGTCTGGGTTAAGTATTGCAGCTCAAGGGGAGTGAGAGCATGGCGGTAACAAGACTGTAGGGTTGTGTATATATAGATGCAATGTAAGCAATGCAATGGAGTGTTGGAGTATTTAAAATAATAAGTGTGCCTTATTATTTTAGTCAAGGGGGGAGGGGTGTTATGTCCTGTGCCGTAGGCCCAGGCTGCAGCAATTGGCCCGGGCAGACCATGTGGATGCCCCGGACAAGAAAGGCTGCTCCCAGCCTTGCCTGCATACGCATGGTGGGAAAAGATCCTTTGCAATGATTGGCCAGCAAGGTATTGTGCAGGGGGGCTATAAAAGGGGGCCATACCATTTTAAAACCTGTTCTGTTGGTGTTTGCAATAAAGGAGAACTGTTGGAACTCGTTGCTTTGTCTCAATGCCTCTTTTCGTGAGACAGAACAGAGACAAAACAAAAGCAGCCGAGAGTTTGCAGGCAAAAAGAAGAAAGGTATTTCTAAACCTCCCCAGCTCACATCTTTTATAGGCATCTTCCAAAAAAATTTTCAGCGAACAGATAGTTTAGTAATAGTAATAGTAGTAAAGTTGGAAGGGACCTTGGAGGTCATCTAGTCCAACTCCCTGCTCGGGCAGGAAACCCTACACCATTTCGGACAAATGGCTGTCCAGTCTCTTCTTAAAAACTTCCAGTGTTGGAGCATTTAATGCTTCTGGAGGCAGGCTGTTCCACTGATTAATTGTTCTCACTGTCAGGAAGTTTCTCCTTAGTTCTAGGTTGCTTCTCTCCTTGATTAGTTTCCACCCGTTGCTTCTTGTCCTGCCTTCAGGTGCTTTGGAAAATAGCTTAATTCCCTCTTCTTTATGGCAGCCCCTGAGATATTGGAATACTGCTATCATGTCCCCCCTTGTCCTTCTCTTCGTTAAACTAGACATACCCAATTCTCGCAAACGTTCCTTATATGTTTTAGCCTCCAGTCCCCTAATCATCTTTGTTGCTCTTCTCTGTACTCTTTATAGAGTCTCAACATCTTTTTTACATCGTGGTGACCAAAACTGGATGCAGTATTCCAAGTGTGGCCTTACCAAGGCATTGAAGAGTGGTATTAATACTTCGCGTGATCTTGATTCTATCCCTCTGTTAATGCAGCCTAGTACTGTGTTGGCCTTTTTGGCAGCTGCCGCACACTGCTGGCTCATATTTAACTGATTGTCTACTAGGACTCCGAGGTCCTCTCACAGTTACTACTATTGAGCATGGTGCCACCTATGCTGTACTTGTGCATTTGGTTTTTCTTGCCTAAATGTAGAACCTTGCTTTTTTCACCATTGAATTTCATTTGGTTAGTTAGTGCCCAGTGTTCAAGTCTGTCCAGATCCTTCTGTATCTGAAGCCTGTCTTCTGGAGTGTTGGCTATTCCTGCCAGCTTGGTGTCGTCTGCAAATTTGATGAGTTCCCCATCTATCCCTTCATCAAAATCGTTGATGAAGATGTTGAAGAGTACTGGGCCCAGAACAGAGCCCTGGGGCACCCCACTACACACTTCCCTCCATATAGATGCAGTTCCATTGAGGACCACTCGCTGAGTACGGCCGGTCAGCCAGCTACGGATCCATCTGGTGGTGGTTCTGTCTACCCCACATTTTTCTATCTTGTCAAGTAGTAGGTTGTGATTCTCAACCTTTCTAATGCCGTGATCCCATAATACAGTTCCCCATGTTGCGGTGACCCCCAAGTGGGTGTGGCCACCAATAAGAGGGAGTAGGACAGCTAGGGAAAAGGGAAAAAAATGGCGGACAGCATGGTTTGGTGACCCCCGTGAAATAGTCATTCGACCCCAAATGGGGTCCCGACCCACAAGTTGAGAACCACTGGTTTAGGTGACAGGGTGATATGAGCTGAGGAATCTGAGAAAGCTTCCCAAATCTCTTCAGTGAACTCCCTACTTTGGGAGACAGGGTGATGAACTGAGAGATCAGAAAGCTCAGACATTACCAGAGCTTTCCAGCTAAGTCATTTGTAATGAACACTGATGTGGGAAATGCAGTTTAGAAGAACACAGAATTCTTCCTAGGAAGTAGATTTGGTGTGCATTTGAGAAGTAGTAGGTTGGATTATTTCCCCTTACATTTCCTTTACACTGCTGGCTCCTTGGATACCATAAGTTGCTTCAATTCCATTGTGGCCTTAGTTGTGAAGCAAGAGCAGCCATAGACCTCTAGTAATATGAATTTAGTAATGGCAGAATGGTTGTCCAATGTGACACAAAAAGCATTATCTATAAAGAGATTTTTGTACATAAAATCAGCTTGAAGTTCTACATATCTCATGCCTAATTCTAGGCATTCCCCATTCAATGTGGCTACCAATAAACCCCAGTAGATCATGTCTTATGTGTGTATAGCATTCCTCATTTTGAAAACATATATCCTCTCTTTCGACAAAATGTTTACCGAGTGGAGTTTAAAAGTAAAAAGATCTCTCTCTCTCTCTCTCTCTCTCTCTCTCTCTCTCTCTCTCTCTCTCTCTCTCTCTCTCTCTCACACACACACACACACACACACACACACACACACACACACTTGATCCAGTCAAAGTTTATTTTCATCCCCTTGGTTCTGCAGGCAACTGGCAGAGGTAGGGATGCAGAAAGCAAATATCTTATTGTGTCTCTTCTTTTTTGGCTGATGGATGGATCACTTTATTTTTTTCTTTGCCATATTTTTCTGGGAAGGCAGTGGGTAAATCTTCCTTGTGGCCTTTAATTCCCCTGACCAGGGAATAAAACTACTATTAATTTTATTTCTGTTCACTAATCCCAGGACAACTGGCATTCAGAGCAGCTCTATAAGCACTTCCAGATGCTCGGCTCACAATATAACCAAAGGATGTTGTGCAACTGGACCATTTCTTCCACTTTGCATTTTTGCGTGTAATAAAACTGGAAGACACAAAAAACATTGAAATATTGCATTTGTATCCTTCTAAAATATTCTGTACACGAGGCTTGGCAACTGCACACTAAAAGTATCCTGAGTTATCTAGGGGGTCCAGATAGATTTTTCTGCCTTAGGCACCAGAATACCTTAAGCCAACCTGCTAATTTAAAGGCAAGTCTGTCATTATTACTCCTGGAGATTACAATGGCAGAACAGAACTGATGTTTTCCCACCTTCCTGGTCCCTTCAGCACTGACAGGTGGCTGTTTCCAAGAAAACCTTGACCTTATTTTCACAACTGATTCTTTTAACAAAGCTGCAACAACCCTTAAATGTGAATGTATAATAAGCAGAAGCTTATTTAACAAGGCCTTTGATAACTAGCACCAAAAAGGAAAGCTTGGAAACAGATGGTTATAGAGAAAAGGAGGACAAAACGGGGAAGCCTCACAATAAAATATATTTCAGAACCTCTGCTTATTAACAAGAGTCTTTTCTGACTAATAAGGTATGTCTCACACAAATGGCTAACATATACAGAGTTTATCTAGCTGAATGAACTGGAACTTAATTTTTATGATGCTCAAGCTGGCAATGTTCCCTCCATAATAAATCACATTCCATCAACATATGATTTTTTTTCCCAGCCAAATCCCAACCATCTATATTTACATTATATCACAATGGGATTTACACTCAGTTTCATATGCACGAGAAACCAACTGTTAACATTTCATGAAACAATTATTTTGGAGAATTTTCCTGCTTTATTAGCAAGGAGTCCAGCCACATTTAAATGGTAAATTAAAAGCAAGAATGCAAGCTGAGAAAGCTAAGAGAAGGCTGGCAAGGTAAATATGAGGGACAGGTTCATCTTTCATATATTTCTTGAAGATTAGGGCAGGTGATAGGTGATGCCTCACTGAAATAATATGCTGAGTAGACAGCCATCAGATTGATGACCAGATGGCTGCTCTACACAGGAAGATATAATCTTTTTCCACTGAATTTACTTTACTTCACAGGTGACCTTTTTGAAGTTATAATACAAATTGATACAAGTTAGACCAGTGATGGCGAACCTTTTAGAGACCGAGTGCCCAAACTGCAACCCAAAACCCACTTACGCATTGTCGGGTACTGGGTGGGTGTGGCCCATTGGCTGGGCGTGGCTGCAGTGGTAATGGCAGACTGGGTGGGACTAAAAAGTTCAATCAATCAATTCCAACTTTGCAAGATTTTTTTTCCCGCAAGAAGTTGAAATTGACTGATTGATTGAAACTTTTTTTTTTGCACACGGCGGTGGAGGCCTAAAGCGAAAAGGTTTTATAAAACCCAGCTGAAGGCCTAGGACTGGGGCAACGGCGCGCGTGCCCACAGAGAGAGTTCTGAGTGCCGCCTCTGGCACCCGTGCCATAGGTTCGCCACCACTGAGTTAAACAAATGCCTGTTAGCAGAAGCTCCATTGAAAGCAATACCATTTCTGAGCAAACACGCATAGGATTACAATGAAGATTCATAAAATACGGATAAATAATAACTTCATATTATACTGCATTCAATAAACTTTTCCTATATGTCCATCTTTTTGATATGGGCACATTTTGAGTATTGGCAAGCTTAACCTAAACTCTTAAACGAATGCTTTAAGCAAATAGGAGAGCCCACCTTGAATGAGAGAAAGAACATTACTACTTACTTAGCAGTGGAACACTTGGTTTACTGAGAGACTTTAACATCATTTCATTCCGTAAAGACTGACAGCTAGCAAGAGTTGGAATATTTCTTATCTTGAAATCCTTGGAGGGTTCCTGCCAGTCAGAACAAATTAAAGTTTTGAGTATTTATATTGGTTACCCAGCATAAAGAATGATTTTTGAAGCTGACAGAACCTTTCCTTGGTTGAACGTCTAGTGTAATGAAGAGCTCAGTGTAGTTTAGACTTATAAACCTTTCTTGTATTATTCCAACTTGTACTGTTTTCAGATTTCATGCAGAATGGAAGTTGTCACGTTCGCAAGGTTTGCACAGTAAAGGACATTTTTATTTTTATTCTGCTTTCATTATTTTTATAAATAATTCAAGGCAGCAAACATATCTAATATTCCTTCTTCCTCATATTTTCTGCCTAACAACAATAACCCTGTGAGGGTTATTCAGAGTTCAGCTGAGAAAGAGTGCCTGGCCCAAAGTCACTTAGCTGGCTTTCATGCCTAAGGCAGGACTAGAACTCAGATTCTCCTGGTTTCTAGGCCAGCTCCTTAACCACTATATCAAGCTGGCTTTTTTTATACTGGTAGAGTACTAGCCATTGGTTGAAAACATATCATTCACTCGCATTGTTTTGGTCTTGGCCATTTTTCTGGCTGGAAAAAAAAAATACAAAAGTTTATTTCTGCACAATTTGCTATCCATGGTCCAGTGATGCTGCAATAAATGTATTTAATGGCCATGAAGAGACAGTGTCATGTTCAACTCAGTCCTGACCCATGCAGATAATATGGAAAGAGGCAATTTGAGCCTGCTGTGGGGCACCCCAAGGAGACAATTACGGCACAGTGTTTGTGTTCCCGTTTTATGATTATTTTATTTATTGGTTTTATGGTGAGCCACTCAGAGTTGCTTAAGGTGGGCAGCCATATAAATATTTTAAATAAGAGGTAGGGGGTCTACCATGCTCCTATTGGCCACCCAACATTGTAGTGGGCACATCCCTGCCCGTATCTGGCCATTGGTTTTTAGGGCCATTTTCTATTTTGGTAGCAGGAAAGGCCAAAGTCCCTCAAGAGCCAGAAAGGCATCTCACATTTCTCTTGCCAACCTAAATTCTTCAATTCCTCTCACAGAGTGGCATCTGAAGGGCTGAGCTTCCCACTTCCCACATGGAAAGAGAAGACGGGTAGAAGCAGCTTTTCAGCTAGAAGCATCTCATTAAAGGAATGAGTAGGATTAACTAGGGTGACGCCAGGTACAGAGGAGGTTTCCCTACCCCCAAGGAAGAAAAAGGGGATTTTCTACGGAAAAATCAGGTCTTTGGGGTCCCAAGGGAACCTCTGCCCCTCCTGATCTTCTTTTCCTGGCGCCTATGTAGTGCTAGAAAGAAAATTCCTTTGCTGCCAGTTCTCTAACCCAGCAGACTTTGACACAATTACATCACTCTGTGATGTAAGAATTAACAGCAGAAGTCCTGCACCCCCCCTTCCCCCCCCGCATGTGGCCCTCTTCCCCCCCCCCCCGCATGTGGCATTTCTTGCCATAGATGGTAGAACTGAGTTTGCCATGAATGAAGGGAGTAGGGGGAGAGGAGGCAGTGAATGGGTCCTTCGGTGCCCATCCTGTAATCATGCTATGGGATCAGGCAACAATAAAGACTAGTAGGTCTCCTTCTGCACCAAATTAAGTTTTCCCGACCTCGCCCCTCTCCTTTTCCCTGTTCTTGTGCAGACAGCCTGCGGCTTTGATTTATTGCCAAAGCAAAAGGGGGCTGGAAATGTCATCATGCCTTCTTTAAGCTGGCATACCTTTCTGCCAGCTCCCACTCGGAGTAACAGTAGTTTATGCTGCAGTGTGAAAGAACCCCAAGTTAATATGATAGGGATAAAAAAAGAGATTTGGTTTAATCAATCATTTCTTGCCCTTTATTAAGTGAAAATTTTCACTCTGCTAGGTCAGACAATATTCCAGAGATCCCAGTGAAGAGAGGACGATGAATCTTAATTCCATGGAATTTCAAAGAATTTTCATGGAACTTTGCCTATCAAGTCAACTCCTGGTAACTATATGGAGCTAGAAATCTGGCAAGAAGAAGGAACAAGAAAGCAAGCCTCACAGAAAATCTGCATTTTGGCAGCACCTGCCTGCTTGGATCTCCTGATGCTTTGGGGAGAACAGCAGTGCTGGTGGCCAGCTTCTGTGCAGACATCATGCATTGTTTATTAATCCATGTCTTCCTGTGCTTTATTTGGCAGCCTGTGGTGGCTTGGCTAATGCAACAGCATTTAATAATGATCTCCCACTTACTTAAACACTATAAGTGAGCAACAGACAGTATCACGGAAACCAACCATTCATTGTACATGAGCTCAGCTACATCTACTTAAATATTTGATGACAGTTCAGAAAAAACATTGATATTCTTCAGGCTCTTTCTGATTATGATTCTACAAGGCCATGAAAGTACCTCAATGATATATAAGACATCTGCACCCCAGGTCACCCGGCAATAATTGATAGAGTGGCCCAAGTAACAGAGTGCAAAGTCAAGATCACAAGTGGTGGAGGTGAACAAAGTATCTATGCTTGCCTCCCATGGTGCTCTCTTGGCCAGAATTAAGTTCAGTCTTTCCAATTTTCTTATATTGGTGCAATAAAATGCTGGGTCAGAGATCAAACATGTGTCTCTTTCTTTACAAGGGGGACTTGTTCATAAGGGCAAACACAGCATGGGAGATTCAAAAGGGACAAATATGTGCCACCCAGGCACCATGTTATAGAATGAACATAGATAGATGACTGATACATAGATGTCTTGAGTTACGTATATCCCTTCCAAAAGTTGGCAGATTGTCACTTCCCTCCCCTTATTCAAGGACAGAAACTGGACAGGCTCATGCTCCTTACTCAAATACGGACAGTGGAAGGGTGTTCATCCCCTTGAGGACACAGACTACTTTCAGGGCGGAGGATAACCTGTATGCTATTATTCTGTCCAATGCAAGAAACAGTCTAAGACTTCTATGAGAAGCAGCTGGGAGGATTCATCATTGCCTCTTCTCCCTAACATTTGCTATTGGTGGCAGTTGTGCCACAGCAGAACAAGTCTTGTCCCCAACTCTGCCACAGCTTTACACCATTCAGACATTGTTTTACTTACAAACAGGATGAGAGGCTGTTCATATGTCTACTTTGCTCCCAAATCCAAACAAGTATATGTATATAGTGCACGGTGAACTAACCTTTTCCTAACGTCTGGCACATTTTAGGTTGGAGTTGCAGACAGGGTTCTTCATATCGGCAAAAGTTTGTAACTTGAAAGTAATAATAATAATGATGATGATGATGATGATGATGATGATGATGATGTTGGGAGGGACCTTGGAGGTCATCAAGTCCAACCCCCTGCTCAGGCAGGAAACCCTACACCATTTCAGACAAATGGCTATCCAGTCTCTTCTTAAAAACTTCCAGTGTTGGAGCATTCACCACTTCTGGAGGTAGGTTGTTGCACTGGTTAATTGTTCTAACTGTCAGGAAGTTTCTTCTTAGTTCTAGGTTGCTTCTCGCCTTGATTAGTTTCCACCCGTTGCGTCTTGTCCTGCCTTCAGGCGCTTTGGAGAATAGCTTGACTCCCTCTTCTTTGTGGCAGCCCCTGAGATATTGGAACATTGCTATCATGTTGTAAGCAATGTCTGTGTAGTCCGCATGGTTCTGCATATTATGGAAATGAAAGTTGCCTCTAGGGGATGGAACTTCCTCCTTTGCAAATTAAGAATTCTATAGGCAAAGAAAATGCCAAAAAGAAGAAACAACACCGATAAGCTAATGAAGTCAGGTTGAGCCTTTAAATGTTGTTCTGCTTAAATGTGTAAGTAGTCATATAAGCCACACCAAACAACAGCATATGTCAATATTCTGCTGACAGGTCAGGGAATATTTTGCTGCACTGGTTCAATGGAACCAAGGAGAGGTGTCAGAATTTCACCAATATCAGAGTTTTGCCACCTGAAACATTACAAAACTGTAGAAACAATGTAGTTAACAGTGAAGATAACTGAACTAGAGAAACCCATGTTCAAGTCCAGCCTACCTCACAGAGCTTTCTCATAGGTAGAAAATAGGCACATCCAAATGTAAGCTACTCTTGGGCCTCTAGAGCAGTGATGGTGAACCTTTTAGAGACCGAGTGCCCAAACTGCAACCCAAAACCCACTTATTTATTGCCAGGTGCCGGGTGGGCATGGCCCACTGGGTGGGTGTGGCTGTGGTGGTCATGGCAGACTGAGTGGGTGTGGCCAAGGTGGGTGTGGTCACCTTGATGTTGCTCGGGAGGGACTCCTGTGGGGGCCGGGCAGGGTTGGGGGAGATCTAGGGGGTCTCTGGCAGGTGGGGCAGTGGGCTGGAGGCTCGTCCAGTGGGGTGAGATGAGGCAAGGCGAGGCAGGGCAGGACTGCCATTGTCGCAAGGCGAGGCAGGGGCCGGGGCAACTGCTGCCTGAAACCATCGGCCCCCGCACACAGAGGCTAGCGAGCACATGGGGGCCAACAGTGTCCGTCAGCAGCCACAGCCTGCTGGCCCCTCAACCAGCACACTCTGGGGCTCCGCCAGCAGTTCAGAGAAGCTGCCTCTCAGCTGGACAGCCGGCCGACAGCTGAGGAGGCGATGCAGTGGGTCATGCCCGGGAAAAGAAGAGCATGTGAGGCCAGGAGGGACGGGATGGGGGGGGGAGGAAACCAGCCGTGCTGGGATGCATCTAGCCATGTGGGACCTCGGCGAGTTAGTGGGTGACTGGTTGAAGAGGGACAGTTGCCATCTCCGGGGCATGGTGCACGTGCCCACTGAGAAGGCTCTGAGTGCGGCCTCTGGCACATGTGCCATAGGTTCGCTAAGTATCCAGGAAATAAATCATTTCAGAAATTATTCAAAGATCTAGCTTTTTACATTTTTTTTTTTATTCTACCCTTCTTGCAAGAAGTTCAGAGGGGTGAACGTTTCTGTATCTTTCTCTCACTAGCCTTGTGAAGTACTCTAGGCTAAGAAAGAGAAAGAAACTAATCTTTTCCACATTGACCCTGTATAACTTCAGCAAGGTTGGTGATATATTCTTCATTTGCTTTGGATAGCTAGATGGGCGGCATATAAATTTAATACATAAATAAAACTTTAACCTAGAAACAAGGTTAGCATTTTAGAGCATGGCTTCTGAATACTTTCCTAACTCTTTTACTTCTTTATAGGAAGTATCTGTATTTTTTCCACTGTAACAAACCAACATGCTTTTCTGCATCTGCTTCTGCTTCCCCCTTGAGTCCCATCTGTACGGGTTTGTATCAATCTTCCTTAGGAAGTAGGGACAAGCCACATACTTTCTGCTCTGGGTTATGTGCTGAGGACCCAGAAGAGAGAGGGACTGGAATGGAAGAGTGAATGTCATTCTGAGATGCTGCCAATTGCTTCTTCCATCAGAATGCATTGCGAGAACGTTTTTCTTTGCAACTGCCAGCCAGATGCAGCCTGTTTTCTTTCTTTTGTCATCTTCTCCCATCACACCAAGTTTGGTCCTGCAACTAACCAGTCTGCAGATAGAATGGCAGATGGGCAGAGTTTGCAGCCCTTGGCCTAATTTCTTTCAACTTTCTGTTAGACTAGAAATATTAATAATGGTGTCTCTTTTTGCCTTTTGATGAAGGAGCACCTGCTAGGGCTGGGTTTGCACTAGATGAAAACTAAGCAATACAAGTTGTGGTAGAAACTTGTCATTGTTGAAACATGTGGGAACCAGGCCATCATTGTAAACCATGATATTATTAATTGATTTGAAATTGTTTCATTAATCCAGGTTTAGGGTTCATTGTGCTGTGTGAACCCATGAGAAGTGGTGTGATCCCCTGGATAGTGCATTGGATTTTTGTCTGAGAATGGCTCAGTTTGAATTCATGGTCAACTGTAGATTCATTGGGTGAATCCCGATGAATTTTGTGAGTTGTATGTGTTGGGATACTTGAAACCTCCTTCCTTTTCTCTAGTACTGAATCTGTGTATATAAAATCTACAGACTTCTCTCCTGTCAGATATTTTGATGTGCAACTAAGTGTAAGATATTCATAAAGACCCTGTGGCTCCATCAAAATTCTGGTTGAAAAAAACCTAAATTCTGCAAACTGTTCACATTCTGCAGATCTAGATCAGTTAAGATTTGCTTAGTTGGGTAGGATTTCTTTCCAATTAAAGGATACGGAAAAAACTGTCACTGAATAGTCCAACTTGTTCATGACTGAGTAATCTTTTTCAGAGAACTGCTAAAAGAGTGGAAGCCATGGAACTTCTGTTCAACATATTTCTATATCCATTAAAAATCTATTTGCTCTTCTCAAAAAGACTTTGGCATCTTTGATCTTTAGTTTTATCAAACAAGGGCTAGTGGAATATATTATCCAGGTACAAATACCACTTGAGTCAAATATAGTATGAGGACAAGGAAAAGGTGCCAGTTAACAGCTAAAAGAGTAGCTCATCAAACCAAGTCATCTCAGTCTATGCTCATTTCTCATGCAAGTCATTTAACAAGCAGTAATCCCCATCACAATCTTCCCCGCCCAACACAATCCAATTTAATTTAGAGGAAAAATCACACAAAGGCTGTAACATCCAGCTTATCCCTTGAAATGCAATCGTTCTGTAGAAAAGAATTAATGTTTAATTCCATCTTAATTACTCAGAGTAATAATCCATTTACACAGAGCAATGCGGTCAGCACATGCATTGCATTGCTCTAAAGGGTCAGAGTCATGTGACTAATAACCTTGTCAGCTGACAGGCTGCATTAATCAATCAGAGGGCATTGTTGTCATGAGCCCTGAGAGAGATTGGAGCCATTGATTAGATCCTTAGGATTGCATGGTTATGACTTTCAATTAGTAACTTTCTGGCATTAAGCACCTCAACTAAACTGTTTTTGCCATGGCCCATATGGTAGCAACTAACCATTATTTAAAAATCTGTTGTCACGATACTATCCCATCCCTAGCCCATTACTGAAAACACATGACTTTGTATGTAATTTATCTGATATTAAAGTGGTGTTTTCTGTATTCTCCCAACATTGCCTTGCTTTATATCAGGGGTGTCAAACTGCCGGCCCGTGGGCCGGTTTCATCATACTGGAGCCGTGCCCACCACATTACCAGCAATAGCGAAAAAGCTCCGATACGTCACGCGATGTCACATGACGTCGCGAGTTTGACATGCCTGCTTTATATGGACTTGGTGATCAGATGGTTAGAAACTCCCCAGCTCCTATTGGTCACTTCCAACTGCAATGGACAAGCCAACTTTCTTCCCCTTCCTCCGGTTATTGGGCATTGGCCTCCATGAGCATTGTAGTTTGTTCTGCTGGACCAATATTTCACCTGGATTCCACACGGAGAGAGCAAATTATGCTGACATACTTTTGTATCACATTATGGGCTTGAGGAAAGCACATTATAGTATTGCTGCTGCCTGGATGAGCACTCAAACACAGAAAATGCATTAGTATCATCTCACCAAGTGGTGAGAATTCTAGGGCCAGTAGGTCAATATTTTGTTTCCTTTGGCTGACAGAGCAATTCTTTTTACTATCTTTGACATCTCTGTTCTATTTACAAGCAACATACATTGTGGGAGCAAATAAGAGCCTACAACAGTCAACCCAGCAGGTGAACTTGCTATAGAACCAAAACTAGACTACAGATGATCTCTGCAGTTGCATCAGAGATCTCTCCCAGGCTGGCTATGCTGATGTATTTTACAATAAAGTTCTGCAAGACTTTGCAAGCTTGCTCATTATTTGGAGGCATTTGTCCTATTATTGATTCAGGGTGATGAAAAGCAAAAGTAATTGTGAGGAGCTCCAGAAAGATCTGTTTAAACATGGTGACTGTTCAACCCTATGGCAAATACAATTCAATTTGAGGTTGTATAAAATGCTGCACATTGAGGCAGGAAGCCCAAATTCACCTATATACCTTGATGGGGTCTCAGCTGCTTGTAACTAACCAGATAAAAAGATCTTGGAGTCATAGTGGAGAGCTCAATGAAGATGTGAACTCTGTGTGACAGCTGTGAAAAAGGGAAATTCCATGCTAAGGATCATTAAGAGAGGCATTGAAAACAAAACTGCCAACATTGTACTGCTCCTTTATAAATTGTAGCAGGCATGCATCCACAGTATGTGCACGGTTCTGATCCCCCTATTAGAGGAAGGATTTAATAGAGCTAATAAAAGCATAGAAGATGGAAACAAAATTATCACAGGGTTTTCCCTAGAAGAAAAGGCTAGAATGTTTGGAATTCTTGAACGCAGAAAAAAAGAGGACCAAGGAAGGGAAATATATGAGGTGTATACAATCACACACAGTCTGGAGAAAGTGCAGAGTTTTTTAAAAAAAGCATTGGGTTCATAGGGCATTGAAACTGATGGGAAGGAGATTCAGTGCAGACAACAGAGAGTACTTCTTCACACAGCACATAATTATCCTGCAAAATTCATTACCTGAGATGTGGCCATAGGCACTAACTCAGATAACTTTATAGAGGAATTAGGTAGATTTATGCAGAAAGATATACAGGTGGTCCTTAACTTATGACTGGTCACATAGTGATTGTTTGAAAGTACTCCAGACCCTCGCCTGGGTTACTTACAACATGGATTTGAAGTCCCGATAGCTGTCCCTCCCCCATGGCCACATGATTACATTTTGAACATTTAGCAACTGGGTCACATCTATGACCATTTGCAGCATACTGCAGTCACGTGACTGCAATTTACAGCGCTTTTTGCTGGAAACCAGCGTTTATTTCCAGTTTCCAGCAAAAAACAGCCATTGTGGACAATGGATTCACTTAGCAGCTGCTGTGTTTGCTAACTGACTGCAGTGTTTGCTTAATGATCACGTGATTCACTTAACAATGGTGGTAAAAAGTCATAAAATGAGACATAGTCACACGATGACCCACTTAATGACCAGCATGACTTATAACTGTAATTTATAATTCAATTATGATTAGAAGTCAAGGACCACTTGTATCAAGGCCCTACTATTCTTAAAAGACTCAGTGTTATTTCTGAGTTGGAGGACAGCATGAGTTTGACTGCCAGCCATCAGGGACTAAAAGGGAGAGAACAAGATGTTTCAGTCTTTGTTGAGAGTTTCCCCTGTGACAACTGGCCATTGTGAGAAACAAAATGCTGCATTAAAATGAGTCTTAGCTTGATCTGGCAAAGTTTCTTTTATTCTTATCCTAAATTTTATAATGGATGATGTACAGGTAGTACTTGGCTTAAAAGCATTCATTTAGTGACTGTTCTAAGTTACAATAGCACCAAAAAATATTGATTTACGACCATTTTTCACAGCTACGATCATTGCAGCACCTCCACGGTCACATGACCAAAATTTGGACCCTTGGCAACTGATTTGTGACTGTTGCAGTGTCCTGAGGTCATATGATCACCTTGTGTGGCCTTCTGGCAAGCAAAGTCAATTCACTTAACAACCATGTGACTAACTTAACAACTGTAGTGATTCACTTAACGAATGTGGCAAAAAAGGTTGTAAAATGGGGCAAAATTCATTTAACAACTGTCTCACCTAGCAGCAGAAATTTTGGGCTCAGTTGTGGCCGTAAGTCAAGGACTATCTATAGCTTAGTCTTGCTCTCAAGCACACAATGCACTGAAATTGGATCATACTCTTCAAAGCAGCCTCTCCAATCATTGGCGCTTGTTGGGCAACATTCAAAAATTATTTCTATTAAAAAACAATCCGTCAACAAAAGAACATTTCCCTAAGAGCATAAGAGCTCTAATTGCAGGTACCGATCTATTGCGGAAAACGTATTTTTCTAATGAATTTTAAAATGTGTTTGGCAGTTGTTCTAGCCCAATTATTAGCATGAACATTCAGGAGCAGAGTTGATCATGGCCAAGAAGCTGTCATCTTGGGTGGCGCAGCAGGCTTGTCCTTTCCTTCATCCTCACTCTGGTTTGCTGCGCAGAACCACCATCTGGTCTTCCCAGGAAGCTCACAGATTAGAATGATGCATATTGTGGCAGAGACAAATCTTGCAACAAGCCAATGGACAAAGACAGTAAGAAGCAGGCCGGTCTGCCAGCCCGAGTGGACTAATTGGGTAATCAGAGGAGAAGAGGGAAGTCTTAATTTGAAGTCATTCTGTGCTCTTTCCTATATTAAAAACTTCCAGAGCCAGGGAGGATTGGCTATTGATTCAGAAGACTAATATACCCACCTTAAGGGGGGGGGAGAGATATTAGCTGGGAGCGATTTCTTAATTAGTGCTATGATACAAACCCCAAATCTGTTACCAGCATGCTTGTCATCCTAAACATAATGAGGCTGTGTTCAAATGTGAGCCTTCTTTCTCATACTGTTGTTGCTTTTTTATTTTTCCTTGCCTGCGGAATTGCAGGGTAATGTCCACGATTTGTTTCTGTTAATGTTTTATTGCAAAGAAATTTACAGGATACCAGTGCATTATAGTCAACCGACCATAGTAATTGCACCCAGACATCACCAAAGATTCCGTGGATAACCAGACATCACTAATTTCTGCAATGCTACAATGGAAGACTTTGATTTCATGTGGGAGATTAAGTTGTTCTAGGGGAAAGAAGCCCTTGAGGAGAATCCTTGCTTTATAGTTCCCTCCTGACATAACTCACAAGGGATGGGGACTCATAGCGTACTCTCTGCATGGATGTGTTGGGTGGGTAGATTTTGCCTGAAATAGACAATCTAGAACATAGCCAGACTGTAAATCATATAAAGATACGTATGTGATAACCAGTTTCTGCATTTGGAATCAAAGCAGCAACCTTTAACAGAGGTGTAGTACAATAATGGGCTTCCCCATTATCAAATGGGCAGCCATGTTTTATACCAGTTGAAACTTCTGGGTAGTCTTCAAATAGCAGCCAAATCTGGATTAAGTCACAGTAGTCCTGTGTGGAGAAGAAATGGACACAAATGATTGCTGTCAGTGCCTTCTATTGCAGAAAAGGCCACAATGGACATGCTAGCTAATCTGGGTAAAGCTTTCCTGGACATAGCTTCAGGCTGTGCTTCCAATCTGAACCTTAGTTCAGGAGTACCCCTAGGCTGTGAGTTTGCATTTTGGGGAAGAGCATAATCCCATCTAGAACCACTATTGGTGCCAGCTTCTAAATCAACAACTATTTTATCTTGCTTATGTTGAACTTGGTTTGTTTTTCCTCTTTCAATCCTTATAGTCTCAAGGTGCCAGTCAAGACTTTTACAGCATCTGCTTCTCAGCCCAGAGCAGAGTTACATAATGGTATCATCAGCATATTGATGATCCCACATCTGATGCTTATGGATGAGCTCTCCTGATGGTTTCATGTAGGTGTTAAATGAAATACAGGGGGGTCAACATCTAGAGCATCCCATATTGGCATGTTTGAGCACTCATATTCTTCATCCCTACACACACCAAATTGAATTGTTAATCAAGCAGGACTGAAAACATTTGCAGGAGATCCCGAAAGATATAGCAGATAAGAGCATTAAAGGCAACTGATGGGCTCCATAAGACAAAGAGGCTTGTGCTTCCCTATAAAGGTCCTGCCATAGGTCGCCCATAACAGCAACCATTAAGAGCAGTTTCTTTTCTTCAGAATCCTGACCAAAAAAGGGTCCAGATTGCCCATTGCTTTCAGAAACCTTTGAAACTGTAACTCATCTTTTCCACTTTTTCAAAAATGGAGGTTGGAGACAAGACAATAGTTGTCTAATATGGCTTAATCTTGGGCCAACCTCTTGAGAATATGAATTCCTCTTTCAAAGATGGTAACACCTCCCCTGCCAAAAAGAGGCATTTATCACAGTCAAACCCAGCCAGGTGTGCCCTCCCAAACTAGCCAGGTGGAATCCACAGATTGTGAGATTTGCTTCATAAATTCTTTTCTTCAATATCTGTACGTTCAAACATATCACAGATGATTTTGCAATATATATCATCCCTATCGACTATTTGGATTCTGTCTAGCTGGCTGCCAAATCCAGACCAATTTGAATGATGTTACCAAGAAATAGTTTTGACAAAAGATTGCATCAATCCCTAACAGTACCCGGGTCACTCGAAAAAGTGCTTCTGGACCGTATTTCACTAGTCTAACGAAGATAAATAAGAAAGCTTCACCACCCTTCCTGCCATGGTGTAGACTAGAAGCTGAGATCATACCTTTATTTGTTCCTTGTTTTTTACCAGGATTTCTCCAGCATCTTTTGTTACTTCATCTGCTACATGCCTCAGTAAACTAAGGCACTCTTCCATGATAGACAAACAAGGAAAAGCCAAATGTGTTCATTCCACTGTGTTCCTTAGGTTTACTGAACTGCCCTCCAGATCACCGGTTAACTTCTGAATACCTTCTGGAATACAAATGTATCCATAAGGTTCATGGGTGGCCCATTCTAACCAGTCCTTTTACCATATGAAGATTCATGATGTTGGTTATCCCCATGGTTACTAAAAAAGTACTGTATCGCTTCCTAACAAGATTACTATGTCTCCCATCACCTGATCAGATGTCAGCTGCTCCAAGATATCCATATCCAGCATGTAGTTTCCATTGTGCATTGAACTCATGATGACTTGGAACAGGCCTGTGGTTATCATGACAACCATGAAGTCCTGGACTGTATCTGATCCTACTCTTGGGGAAAGTAGGTGGAAACACCCAGCATTAAAAGTCTGGCTGAATCTACTACAGATCCGATGATGAAATCAAACAGCCTGGGTAGAGATGCTTCCATGAATCAGGGAAGACAGTACAATAGCAGTACCCTAGCTTGTCCTTAGGCTCAAACATCGTAATAAGAATTTACATCCAAATTACCTAGGGTTCTTGCAGTTGATCACTGCTACAGCTCCTCCATACCTTGGGGTTAAGAGGGATGTTAATTAGGTGCTACACCCTTACTGGATGTTGGCTAGAAGAAAGTCCCCATCCTTGCCCAGACAGGTTTTATTGATATATGCTAAAAAATGGCCTTTCATCCATGAGTAAATCAGGGACAAGGAAAAATTTAATGCAGAACGATCAGGTATTTAATAACATCAGTGTAAGTTGAAGGACTCCATTAATTCAAACTTGTGGTTCTTAATCTGAAAACAAATGATCAGAATGGGAATTGGTCAAAAATCCCCGATTTCTTTTTCCCCATAATGGATACTTTAATCTTTTACAGATCTCCTCTGTTTATCATTATGGTAATTGTCTCCTCCTTTCTATATCCTTCCCTGCCTTCCACCCCAATCTTGCTCCTTCCCAGGGATTATATAGCAGTATCAGGACTTTTGTCTCTGGCCAGAAAAAAACCACCCCAGTGTTCTATCTATCTGTCTCAGTTTGTTCCTTCAATCACCTTTACTATCACCATCTCCACTAAAACTACTGCTGCATCACAAGCCCCCCCAGTCCCTTCTGTACTGCTGCACTTCATCTCCAAAGCCTTGGACTTATCATATCAATCACTGTCACAGTTTCTTGTACAATGTTTTCCTTTCATCTGTGTTGTGATCTGAGCTCCAGTGGTGGACGAATTCCAGTAGTTTTCTGCCTGTTTCTGCCTTACACAATGAATTTTGGCAAGGTTCCAAGTAGCAAGCCCAGTCCAAAGCCAGTGTCAGCAGGTACAGTATATCCACCCTTCACAGTTGCACCTGTGATGGCTAAAAACACAGAAGGCTAGAATCCTGGTTTCTCATCATCACACACATTGCTTATATCCTCCAATACTGCAGACTTTGCTCACTGTAATCTCTTAGCCAGCCCAGGTATCCAGTTCCAGCCAGATCCATTGTTTCCTGTTCCTTCTCTTCCATCTATATAAGTTCTTGCTTATTCTACACATTTTCCCACCAGAATTCCTTCTTTCTCTAATCCCAGAATCAGCATCCTTGTCAGCATATCCATCACTCGCCTTCACTAGGTAATAAAGATTTCCCTAGCTAATAATAAACCTAATTACTAGCTCACTCCTAAAACAGTTTCTCATTCACCTTGTTAACTCCTGAAAAGACAGAATGGTTATACGAGAGTGCACAGACATCTTATGCATCTTTTCTTTAAAAAAAAAAAAAAACAAGATTCCAGAATTTTAAAAATATTTGCTGAATTCCCCTTACTAAATCTCATAATAGTTGTAATTTCTCTATTTTTAACAATATGAAATCTATTACTTGCGACAAAATCTTTAATAACAGGATTCATAAGGTCAGGTAAGGAAGATTAATGTGTAAACAAATTGTCCCTGGAGAGCAATGGTTTGGATATCATTTGCTAGAAAGTTGGTGATTACTTTACACACCATTTCATTTCCTCAGAATTACATTGTTATAAGATATATAAAATTGCTTTTATCTACAGAATATATGCAGGCTTGAGGGCTCATCCATATAGCCATATTGATGAGCTTTCCCTCTGCATCTGAGACAGGAGGAAAAGTATGATTTGTATTCGCAGCCAACCTTTTATCATACCTCAGGAATGAGGCAGAGGTGTTGCTACCCTCAGAAGAAGTAACCTGGTTGTGACTAGTTCTTCCAAAAAGAGATCCATGTGTGGAGAAGCACCCTTTTCATTGTCTAACTCTGACACGGAAAGCTCAGCTCTGGACAAACAATAAGGATGGAGCCTTGAGCTGCAGAGAAGAAAGTACAGAGATCTCATTCTATCCCTCCTCCCCATCAATGTCTATGGTTGATGAAAAAGGAATGCCTCAGCCCTTCCTTCCTTCCTTCCTTCCTTCCTTCCTTCCTTCCTTCCTTCCTTCCTTCCTTCCTTCCTTCCTTCCATCCGCCCTTTGAGGTAATCCAGACATGAAGTCATGAGTACTAATACTATTTTTATTGCAATGTTACAGTAACAGAATCTTGCCAGTCTGAAAGTATTTCTCTCCTTCCTTACTTTTACTCTCCAGAAAACTAGAGAAGTCCCTTCTGGGATGTTTTCTCCATCATGGGACCATTGTCTAGGCTGCAGCTTTTCCTCCTGTCTCCCAAGGTCATTCCCACATATCATTACCCTCCCCTCCTCTTGTGCATTTACAGCATTGTACAAGACGTTTAATTTCTCCTCTGAGAGCCTCAATCTGCTAGCTAGCTGCTATTCTCACAAGGGGTGTGTGTGTGTGTGAATGGAATTGGTCAGGCATTTTATGCCTGCATCGCCAGACTGGAGCTTGCTAAGGGGCTACTCTGCTGCTTCTTATCATTTTGGGAAACCTGACAGGAGGGCAAGGAAATCTCAGCCTGTCCCCAATGCAAGATCAGGTGCTAAGCTGCAAAAAGGAGCATCACAAAGTCAAGATGATAGCCAAAACCTTGCTCTCTTTATGTGCAACAGCACAACTCTAGTAGAAAATGGGTGACGCTCCAGGCCCATGACTCTTTTTTAACCATCTGGTACCTCCCAGATGGAATCCAGCCCTTTCATTTAATTCCCAAAGAGTAGAATTTCTGTTTCAGGATTCACACAAGGGGCAGAAGCGGGTTGCCTTCTCATAAAGAAATGGCAACTAATTACACACTTGCAGAAACCCAGCGAGTGACAAGCTTCGGCAGGGCATTCTTTGCGGAGTCAGGAATACTTAGGAGTCCTACAGAGCCTTTCAGCAAGTTGGTGGGAATGTTAGCTTTCTGAAAGACACATGGATGACCGTCTCTCTGAGGACAGTATCCCCAAAAAGAAGTCACAGGCTGTGCTGCTGCCACATCTGGACACAGCAAAGGCCTCCGCTGAGGCAAACATGCCCCCAGCTGGAGAGGAGGGGATGCTCTTTCAGCAGGCCAACTGGATTCCAACAAACTTTTGATGCTCAGAGGCTCTCCCCTCTCCTCCGCCTGTGCTCAAAGCTTCGCTCAGGAAGTCTCCTGGGAAAAACACATCTTTAAAGCTTGCACCGGTTTCAGCAAGTTGGCCACCCTGTGACGATATGTCCTCTGTGCACAATAAGCTAAGGTCCTCAGGCTAGGCCCTAGCATTGCTGGCTGTGGAATTCTGGGAGTTGAAGTCCACTTGTCTTAAAATTGTCAAGGTTGAGAAACACTGGGCTAGGGAAAGGAGGCCGTGTGGATCAGGCCTGTGAGTGGATGTGAATGTCTGTGCAGGAAAATCATTCATTTTGTCCGAATTATGTAGTTTGTCTGATACAAAAAGAGAAGCAACATACTGTAAAAGGTTAAATTATACTATTTTGACATTATGGGTTTCACCATTTTAAAAATCATTAAAAAAAACTTGTTGGGTTTATGTGTGGCATTCAGCAGGAAAAGCATTGAAAGAAAAAAAAAACATGAAACCAAAACTTTTGGAAACAAAGCACTATGGAATATCCACACCTCTCGGATTTGAGCTACAATTTTGAATCTTTTTTGTCAAAAACAGATTATTCCAGTTAAGAGGAAATAAAAAATGAAAGGGACTTAGAATAAAATCTGACGATTAAAGGATGAGCATATTGTCTAGATGTGCCATGAAATTACTATCATGAATAGTGCCTAATGTATGTTAAAAGGTTCATCTGAGCCAAGGTCAAGAGGAAAAACTTTATTTGCTGTCATTTAAAACCTGGTGAAATGTGCACTCCTGTATTATATACTGAGAGTGTGCACATCTTTTAGAGAAAGCTATTCTAAAGCCATAATAACAAGTTATTCAAATGGCAAAACGTTGCTGTCAAGCAGCAGGTAATCTTGCATTACTCTTTTTTTTCTTGTACAGAACCATTAGAGTGCTCATTTGGTACCGGTGGCAAGGACAATCTGCTATGTATACAAAATAATATGACAAAAACAATTTGACAGCGGAATTGGGCATAATGGAGGAGATAGCTGACAATGTTCTTTGTTTAGCAAACCCAACTTTACTTATATCAAGGAGTTTTCTATTTAAGGTATTTAAGGTATAAGATCCCGAATAACCATCATGTTAGGATTAAAATTTAACTTTAATGCAGGAAAAAGCATGCACTGCTAGGAATACCAGAGGATCTCCTCTCCCCTCTCCCCTCCATTCCCCCTCTTCAATTATATTTTATGTCTCCCATTTGCCTAGCTTATGAAGGTCCAGGTTCATTTTTGTACTTGAATACAAGCTGAGTAGATGAGAAACAGGTCAAGAAAGTCACTTTTTTCTCCATGAAAATTGAGTTCTACACCCCATGGTCTGAACCAGGAAAAACCTCTTAGCAATCCTTAGGTAATGATACCAGTGAAGCAGCAAAACCCTGGATAAGTACCAGCTGGCAGGAAGGAGTATTATCCTTGTGTCTCCTTGTTGCCCTCCAAATGTCTAGTAGTCCTTCAGAGGCTGCATTAGCTCCCCATTTCTGTTCTAAACTTTCTGTGACTCAGATATGATGAAACCAGCCCTAATCCTACGGGATATATGCAATTTTAGATTTCCTGTCAGTTTGTAAATTTATATACCACTTCCTTTACAATGGTATCCTGAAGCAGTTAACAATTGTAATGCAGTAATAAAAAGAGTAAACAAAAACAATATAAAATATTCATTAAAAAGGGAGCATGGAAGAAAACCAAAGCGAACTCTTCATACAACATCCATATAGAGAAGATACAGATGAAGAGAGAGGTCTTTGGGAGACCTCTAAACGTTTTGCAGTACACAATTTCAGACAATTTCAGACAGGTGATCTTTCCAAAATTCAGGCACTGCCACGATGAAGGGACTACAAGATGGCACTCTGTATATAACTGTAGCAGAACTCCCCCTGATTATTCTAGTGATCTGTTAGGTCTGTATGCACTTTAGTTTTCTCTCTTTTCCTAGTCCTAAATTTTGTAGGGTTTTAAAAGTCTTCAGCAAAACCTTCAACTTAGCTTAGTAGCTAAATAGCAGCTAGTGCTGTCCCTTCAACAAAGATATCACACTAGCTTTGCCAAGAACTATGCTCAGCAGTTCTGGCTACTGTATCCTGCACCAGTAGCAGTTTCTGGAACAGTTGGAAGCATAGCTGTACAATAAACAATCTCAACATAAGGTTAGTAGTGCATCAATAGCAAGTAGTTAAGTGGAATCTGCCTAGGAAAGGTATAGTTGGTTTATCAGCTAAAACTGGTAATCAGAATTCCTGGGCACAGAAGTTCACTTCTTGGGCTTCCACTGATTTTAGAAGCATCTTCAAACAATGTTCCCATGTTTTTGGAATGAGTGCAAAGTCCTCTGTTCCAAAATCCACTCATTCTCCCATCGAAAAGGGGTCAAATGTGCCAGGACTTCATCTTAATTTATTGTTTCTTAGCAATCTGACAAGTTATTAAGTTTGGTTTTGGTTTTTAGAATTTTAGAAATGACCCAAATGATGTTTTAAGCACACTCATAGTAATACATAAATACTGCTCTTTTGGGGATATGTGGAGGGGTGTTTTCAAGTCAGAGTTGTGACTGCCTGGATATTGTGCCTAAAGCAGAACTAGAACTCACAGTTTCCTGGTTTCTAGCCTTGGGCTTTAATTACTACACCAAACTTGCTCTCACTTTTCCTTCCCTATTTATTAATTGCAAATTCTTTCTTTTTATAAAGATCCTACTATAGTTAATATGGCGCCAACTGTATCTAAGGGGAAGGTATCACTAAGGGACAAATTTAGCAGAAGAAATAAAAACCCTTGATGGAACAATCTGAGTTGAACTGTTGCATCCAGTGGGAGCTACTCGAGATTTTTTTATATACTGTGTGCCAGATCCTGGGTGAAAAGTTCTCATAATGGTAGAATATAGCCTTTGCTTATTGGGAGTTCTGGAAGTTGTAGACTTGTGTATTTGGAGGACAACAGAGAAAGGAAGATAGTAATATAGGAATGCTGCTTGTTTATCAACCACTCTGTCCCACACTTTGTGGTCATGTTCATTAATTGGATATCCACAATAGAGCATTGCCATCAAGGGTCCATCTGGTTCCTGGCATTAGATCCAGAGAAGGGGCTCTCCACTTATTTTTCTGCTGGGAATATAACTGCAATCTGCTAATCTTTGACAAGAATGTGGCTGTTAAGAACAGAAGCAGAGAGAGGAAACAAATTGGAATTTGATGGGGATGATCAAAGTGCTGGCAGTGTGCCAGGCACTGCACAAAGCCAAAGAATTTAAGGCAGGCGTTTGTCCAAACAGAAGGGGTGCTTAACTAGCTAGCACAGCGTCTCCCCCCAACACACACGCTCACATGCGCACACGCGCGTGCGCACGCGCGCACACACACACACACACACACACACAGGGAACTTCCAGATTCATACATCTATAATTCTCATAATTCTCATCCATGAGAGTAAAACAAAAAATATTGTGGATCACATTTTTTGTATTTCCCAATTATATCCAGTATTTGAGAGTTTATCAAAAATTACAACCTGAATGCTCAGTAATGCTTTTTTTTTTCATAATGGAGAAAAGACCTGAAGAGTTTTACTGTGTAAGAGGCATATTTTTCTGATATACTAGTATCCATAGCTCTGCATATGCCTATCCCAGTGATGGCGAATCTTTTAGAGACTAAGTGCCCAAACTGCAACCCAAAACCCACTTATGTATTGTCGGGTGCCGGGTAGGCGTGGCCCATTGGGTGGGTGTGGCTGCGATAGTAATGGCAGACTGGGTGGGACTAAAAAGTTCAATCAATCAATTCCAACTGCGAGATCTTTTTTTTTCCTGCAAGAAGTTGAAATTGATTGATTGGACCTTTTTTTTTGGCACACCGTGGTGGAGGCCTAAAGTGAAAAGGTTTTATAAAATCCAGCTGAAGGCCTAGGACTGGGGTGACGGTGCGTGTGCCCAGAGAGAGGGCTCTGCGTGCCACATGTGGCATGCGTGCCACAGGTTCGCCACTACGGGCCTATCCTATCACTTAAATATTAACATCTAAAATAGGTCGGAATATTAGGGGTGCGATGCAATGTTATGTTTCCTTTAATTCTTGAATTTGTGTTATTTTTAAGACTGAATTTGGGAATGTTAGACTACTTGCTTTGTCTCTAGCTATTTACAACTTTTGCATTGTGAAAGATATAAACATTCTGGTTTATTTAACAAAACTGGATAATGGGTGGAAAGAAAACTTGGGTTATTCAATGAGAATGAAACAGACTAGCCTGGGGAGTGCTAGCTGGGAGTGATGGAAGTTATAATCCAACCCATGTAAAAAGAATCAGATTAGTAGACACTGATTAGGATTTCTCATCTAGTCAGTTCCTGTTTATATTGGTACTTTAATCCCACTGTTTAAAGTGAAAGCAGTTCAGAGCTTAGTTAACCAAGCACACTGGAAATGAAAATATAGCCAAGAGTATTTCTTTTTAATGATGCCCCTGTGTATGAAAATGATGCCATTGCTTTAAAAGTTACTCTTGGGCCAGATCAGAGGCTGGATCTGCATTATGCAATATATGTTTATTTTCAGTTTGGGTTTCATTTCTGGAAAATGGCACCACAAGAGGTTCAACCAAAAGTTTTAATAAAGTTTGAAAGAAGAATACAAGAATATTTTCCTAGAAAGTAAATTTATCTTAGCAGGTAACAGAACTTGTCTTACCTTCTCTGCATTGGTAAGGTAAGGAGAATCAAGCCTGGCTAAAATTTGGATGGGAGACTTTTAGGCAATATTGGGGGTGTAAGCTGGACTGAGAAGTTGAAAAAAAAATCTTGAAGGTAATGTCAAATTGCTTATGTATTATGATAGGAAAACTACACAGGCGTGTCCATGAAATCAGTAGGAGTTGAGCATGACTCAGTTTTCTTAAGGATTTCCATACTGAAATTTATCTGCTATTGATCTTGACTGAAATGGCTTGTAAACCAGGTCACTCTAAACCTGGGATGCATTATCTTGGCCGGGAGAGTGACATCAAGTGGCTTGAATGCAAATGATAGAGAAGGAACGCAACCTTCTCATGCACCCCTGTGGAGGCCTGGCGTTTGTGGTCCGTGCCTCTGTAGACTTTACAGCTCGCATGTCTGCAGCTCTTCAGTAAGAAGGAGAGCCAGGGAAATTGAAAGTGATTGCCCCAATCTGTATTAATTAGAGTCTATTAACTCATCAGAGCGCACACAGGCAGCTGCATGGGCCACTTCATCCATGAAGAGAACTGCCAGCATCATCTCTTGGAAAAAAAGAGGAGCTGGGCCAGGTAGACGGCTTGTGGTTTTTGATCAAAGCAGGACCTTACTCTTAAGAATACGGAGCCTGGACATCATCTGCCTATAATAGGGTAAAAGGAAATGAAGAAACTGGATACAGGTAGTCCTCGGCTTACAACCGTTCATTTAGTGACAGTTCAAAGTTTCAACGGCACTGAAAAAAGTGACTTATGACCGATTTTCCACAGTGATGACCGTTGCAGCATCCCCATGGTCACATGATTGAAATTCAGACACTTGGCAACTGACTTGTATTTATGACGGTTGTGGTTTCCTGGAGTCACCTGATCATGTTGTGTGACCTTCTGACAAGCAAAGTCAATGGGGAAGCCAGTTTCACTTAACCACCATGTTACTAACTTAAGAACTGCAGTGATTCACTTTACAACTGTGGCAAGAAAGGTCATAAAATGGGGCAAAGTTCACTGAAGAAATATTTTGCCTAGCAACAAAAATTTTGGGCTCAATTGTGGTTGTAAATCAAGGAGTACCTGTACTGAGTAGTCCTCACTTAGCAACCAGTTGCTTAGCGACCATTCGAAGTTACAATTGATCCCCAGCACCACCACCACTAAAAGCTACTTAGGATCTGGTCTCGGAGTCATATGACTGTATTTCTGGTGCTTGGCAACTGGCTCACCTTTGCAGCACTCTGCAGTCACATTACACAATTTATGACATTTTTCGCCAGTTTTCAGTCTTTCAGCCCATAGAAATACTTGGATTCATTTAATAACCACAGCTTAATAACTGCTGCAGAAAGGGTCTGGTCACGTGGGTGCTTTGATTTACGAGCATCATAACTTATGATAGAAATTCGGGACTCCATTACAATTGTAAATTGAGAACTATCTGTAAACATAGGTTTATTATTTTCTAACCTCTGTTTTTTGAATGAAGAAAACATGCAAAGACCACACCAGGCTGCATGTATGAAGAGTATAGAAAGAAATGTCACATCTTGGAAAATAGGACACAAGGGAATGAGCTCCCAGTGTGTACAGGTCCTTCAAATGTGTTTTGTCCAAAGTCATATCGGAAGACTATTTCCATTATCCCTGATGGCTCTGCCTGTTAGAAGCTGGAGTCCTACAAGATTTGGGCCAGCACAAGGTTAAACCATTGGATTAAAGTGGGATTAGAAGAGCAAAATCTGGGGTAGGAATGTTTCACATTGAATCAAAAGTGAGCTCCAGTATTTTGTGCAGGTGGGCACTGCAGAACTGCCCTTTTATTTACAGCAGCGCAACACTTAGCTGCCTGGGGTCCAACAGAGGACTTCAGAATTTTCAGATCTTTCCATTTTTTATATATATATATATTTTTTGCTACAGCTTTACAGCGTTCCTTCCAAGGATAAAACCAGATGTTAAGTGGTTACGAAGTGCTCCAACTTGGCCTGAATATTGGGATGAAGGTCTTCGGTTTGGATTTAATGGTTGCCAGGGCAACGATAAAGTGAAACTAGACAGTGGCAGGCTAAAAGGAGATGCCATTTTTTTTGCCTGGGCATGTTTCTTTAAGTCCACCATTGTTGGATAAGAGAGGTTCATACTAAGCCACAATATGGCATTCAGTGAGGTTGGATGAGATGCCTGGCTTGTTTTGTGATTTCCTAGTTTTTTTTCCTAATTCTTATGATCAGTCAACTTGCAAAGTACAAAAGTACAAAGATTAAAAAAAAATGAGCCAAAAATGAAAAATGGAATAAATATTGGTATGTGTGTCATCTGCTGGTGACTCTGGTTTCCTTCTAGCATGCGCAACACACCAGAATTAAAACTAACTACAGGCTGGGCATTTCCCACCTATGAACATCCCCCAGCAACCTCTTTGGTGTGCTATGTCCCCGGAATGTTGCTTCCATCTCACCCTTTAATCATTCTCAGCCGCTTTTGTATTACACAGAATTTTCTCCTTTATCTTGATACCATCCGACAAAGGGAAGCTTTGAGAAGTGTAAAACCTATTAGGTTTTATCACCCGTTACCTGTGTAGGCACTCAGGTGGCTGCAGTGACTTGAAATAAAAGCAATAGGGGCAGGAAGGGGTTTGACAGTGCAAACAGCAATTGCCCTGCTTGCTATGAATTCCTAACGATTTGAAAAGGGGTGAAAAACATTTGAACTGAGCCAAGGAGAAAGGCTCAGATGTCACTTAGTAGGACATACGAATGCCGCCCAGGCAGAGGTAGCATCTCCAGCTCTTAGTGCCGCTACTCTCCAAGATGAAAAGGATAAGTGAAACTTCAAAAGAAGTGAACTTTTCATATGAACATCTCAGTGCAAAAGCCCAGCTTTCTTGTTAAGTTCTTGGTATCACCATTCTGGCATCCTGAGCCAAAAAAATGAAGCTCTGTTCCCTCAAATCCAGGATGCTAAAAGAGTTGCGATCATTTGCAAGTGTTCCAAACTGAAACATTTGCAAATAAGGTTAATAATTACTTGAGTTTCTCCCCCCTCCCAATACTTATTTAAGCACTAAAGAAAGCCACAGATTTATTAGGTGTAGGCAAGTCTCTCTTCCCAACGCCCCTCCCTCCCATCTTCCCTCTGTGGGGGCGTTTGGCCAGCTTTACTCTTAGCTGGGTGTATTTTTCCTGGCATCAAATTGGCAGCACCAGAAGCCAGCTCTGGAGACTATCCTGAATGGGGGAAAAGACAGAATAATAACAGAGGGAAGAACAGATGGAAATTTTGTGTGCTGGCCGTTTCAGCGAAGGAGATGTACACTAGAAGTGGTTTGCCCTAAGATAGCCCTGCTCTGTAATTTGTGTGCATGGAGGTAGAGGGTGGAAGTGAGGGAATGTGTGTATTAAGAGTCTGATGTCTGCATGCAAAGTTTGCACTTTGGTATGTGTGTGCAAAGCTTTGATAAGTGTATCTACAGGCAAAGGCCGCTTCTGTTTGTCCTTTTATGTCTGCATTTGATGTGCATTCACCAGGCAATCTAACCCATTGCTGCATTCCCTGCTGCCCCCTAGTGAAGAAAGCAAGCAATGAGACTCGGCTCCTTCCTTGCAGCTGTTGGCTTTCGATGCAGCTTGGCTTATTACACAGCACCGCAGGGTTCCCCTGGATGAGGCAGCTCATTGTTTGTCTTCTACCAGCATCCAGGTTTCTGGACTCAGTTTCTAGAGCCACCTGTAGGGTTTTTACAGGAGCTGATCCGCTGAACTGCTTCCTCCCCCTTTTTCTTCAGTTCAGTCACCTTTGATGATGTTTTTCCAAAGCTTTGCTCAGTGGGGACCAAGCCACAAGGCCAGCTGCCTCCCTGTGCACCTTCTGTGCTCAAAGACTGTAATGGGATTTCATCTTCAGGTTCCTTGGCATCTTCTAAAGCAGGGTCTTTGACTAAACGCTTTAAGGATGGGATGCAAGGATCGGGGAGAGAGCCAAGCCAGGAAATGTACATGCTTAGCAACATAAACTTTGTTATAAGTCACAGGAAGCAGTAAACACCTCTCTCTACCCAAACAGAAAGCCAGCAGCAGCTATAGCCATTGGAACAATGCAAGGCCTACCCAACAGGGCCTAAATACAATACCCACCCCCGAAACAAAACTTCTGTGAGTTTCCATAGCTAAGAATGAAGGGACAAAGCAGCTTCATTGGGAAGGGAGTGCCACAGCCTTGGTGCCGGTGCTACCAAGGTGTCCCTTGCAGGGTTGATATGGCAAGGCTGAAGCACTGAGCTGTTACTGGCCATGGAAACTGAAGAACAGAAAGTAGATCCAGCCTGCATGGGCTGGGCTCTCCCTTTGGCTTCTAAGGTCACCTGGTCCTGGTCCTGGCCCTGCTAACTACCACCACTTGTCCCTTCCCCCTGCCCCCCCTATGTGAGATCACAGTCATCACCATGGCAACCTGCAGTGAGCTCATGTGCAAGAGCTGTGACTTCAGCAGGAACAGATGGAGCTAAGAGTAGCAAAGCATCCTGTTTTTATGCAAATGAGTAATATTTTTTTAAAAAAAAAAAGTGGAGGGAAGGGTGTACCAGGAGAGTTGTTTTTCTCTACATGGATGATATGTGTACAAGAGCAAAAAATTTTTTTTAAAAAGTTGCTCCATATGTAGGGGAGGGAAACAGAAACTACTTTTTTTTTTTTTTAAAGGTGATTGCTAGACAATTAAGCTGCAATCAGGATGGTGCAAACAAATCTTCCCATGAAGAAAATTGACAGAATTGTGGCATATCTGTCAGATTAGCCTGAAGCCAGAAGGCCTTCCTTTTATTGGTTTTTGGGGAAAATATGACATTCGTCCTCGTGGGTGCTTGAGGTTCAACATACAAAATACCCATGGTTTTTAACACTTGGAAGAAGCTTTATTCATTTTTTTTAACCTGAAGGGTACTGTGATCAGATAATTTCAGGAAAGTTTAATAATCTCTCCTGGTTATTAAAATCAAATATGAGATCTATTGCTCCTGACCCAGTGTCACAGAGGCTGTTCAATTCTCTCAAGAAGGCACCGCTAACAACATTCATCTAATTGCTCTCTCCCTAGCTAATTTTAAGTGGAGTATTCCCATTTTGTTCAATCAGGATATGTTGGGGTACACGTGCCTGCCGTCTCTCAGGAATTGGTGGCAATCTGAGCCTATCTGTTAATCAATGCTGCAAGTCTCCGCTTTGCCAGGGGAAAAGGCACAAGAAGCTGGTTCCTACTTGAGCAAAGGCCAAGTGAGTCTTGATTGGAACTGTCTTTGGTTCTGAGAAGAGACCTCTCAAGATACTCTTCGGGGTCATTGCTATTGTGCTGCCCCTCCTGAGCTACACAATAGCATTTCATATAAGTGTAAAGGGCAGAGCACTGTGCAAAAGCAGACACACAAATTTTGAATGTGAATTTAAAAAAAAAAAGGTAGGACTTCCGGGTTCTGAATTTGTTAACTCTGAATGAGAATGTGGCACACCAAGTGTTGTGTCCTGAGCCTGCTGAAGCATTCAGCAGGCTCAGAAATGTTGCAAATGGTCCTGGGCAGACCAAAAGCTGCCCGGGACCAGACTGGCTGTCACCAGCCTTGTGTGCATGCACAAGGCGCAAAAACAGCCAGCTTCTTATTGGCTGACACTGTCTGGGTTCAGGACTCTATAAAAGGCCTGCGTGCCTTTTGGTTCTTGCTTGGTTGTAAGGAGAAGATCAATAAAGAGATTACTTGTTCATCATGTGTCTTCGTCAATTGCCTAAGAACCGAATACATAAAACCAAGCATATCACATACACAAAAGAACTTTTTTAATCAGAAAGGTCAGATAAATACAATGAAGCTGACTTTTTTGGGAATACTTAGTATTTTAAAAGCAAAGAAAAAGAACTTTTTTTTTCCAGCTCAGCCAAGCACGCTTACACATGCCCACCTACAAACATAAGCAAATAATTTTGGCTATGGTTTAACATTAACAGTAACATTATTGGTAATATTTGTGGTTTAATTTTGAATTGAGAGTGCCAATTTGGTGTATTGGTTAAGGCATGAGGCTAGAAACCAGGAGACTCGTCCCCAAAATGGCAAAGACTAGATTAGGCAGTCCCCCAGAGTGAACACTAATGCATGTACGTACATGCACACAAACGTGTGTCTGCACGTGCACACACACATACACACACACAAGCTGACAGTAATTGTTACAATGACAACCTGGGGTGATACAAAGCAACAGTATCCCTACCATAAAAAAGCTTTTCAGTTTTGTTTTCTGCTGCCTCTGAACTCAAAGAGAACAAGAATTCTCTTCCTTTGCAGACCTGGACCAGCCTCTCCAGGATCCAGCAGCCAGTCTTCGTACATTTTTCTTCCTACATTTCTCTGCCTTATGCCAAAACTTAATTGGATTGTAGGTCCCTCCCCAATACACAAAGGTTCAGCTCAGGATGTAGAGATAAGACAGGAGTCCTTCTGTCTTCTGCAACCCTCACCCTTATAAAATCCTCAGCTTAATAAGTCCATTAGGTTTTTTGCCCTTCAGTGTTTTAAAATAGGAAGGACCTCATCTGAAATAAATAGCCTGGGTGAAGGGAGAGCCAGATGACAGTGTTTTGTTTTGTTTTTCAACTTCAAGGAAGAAACAACAAAGAATATTTGACCCTAAACCAAGGCAAGAAATCAAAGCAGCTCTCTGCTGGGCAGACAATTATATCATAAAAGGCTGACTCCATCTTTTCCCCTCTGATAAGTATTATATCTTTAGACTAATGAAATCAGGGCAAGAGCTTTTTCCCAGTTACTGAGATAATTCATATCTGGGTTCATACAATTTTCTGAAACTTAAATTGTCCTAAATAATTAGGCACACACAACATGGAAGCCACAAAACAATAAATAAGGTTAAAACCAACTAACGTTAGATGTTGCACAAGAGCATCCATACTTGCTGCTCTTTCCTGACTTCGTTACGTGCGCCCTGCAAACAGAGTTCATTTCCATTTAGTTTGTTGCAGTTGATCCATTCCCTCCTTTCTTTATTCACCTAGGCCAGCCTATCTGGCCTGTCAATAAACCTTGCTATTAAAATCTGGATTCTACTTTCTCCCCCAGGTTGGCATAGGTATTTCCTTGCAATGATCCTCTGAGGTTTTCAGGCTGAGAAATAATGAGTAGCCTGAGTTTGATTCATGAACTACATGGCTCAGTAGGAATGAGGCATAGTGAACAACACCTCTGCCTTTTTGGTTTACTCTGAAAGAGGGCAGAGAATGGAGCGGTAAATGAACTATTGAACTGAAGATATCTCACTAATTTTGGAGGGTCTCATGGTGAAATTAATCATTTTCTAATTATTCCTTAGCTCTTTAGATAAGAAGCACTTTATCTTTTGCCAAGCACCACTGTAGTTTCTGAAGAAATGAACGACAGCCATAATAACCAAGTATGTGCAAAAGTAGTTATTCACAAAGAACAATTTAGAAAACATTTGTGTGTGTGTGTGTGTGTGTTTTTGTAGATTTTCACGGGTATAGGTTTGCAGGTCTTGGTGTATTCGGGTCTTTTCCCATGTAAGATTGAGAGTATCTTGGCGACATTTTGACGAGGTCCCACTCGTCATCTTCAGGCTGGAGTCTTCGACTTCGTGCTTGTGTGAGCAAAGTGTGATCAGAGCTGCCGTCTCTCTATATATATTGGTGGGGGTGTGTGGAGTGCTGGCTTAGTTGCTGTAGGTGGATTGGTTGGCTGTGTAGGAGTTATTGTTTGTGATTGTTTGGCTGTTTCATAACATCCTGAGTAGTTGAGGTGCTGGCTGTGTGTCCATTAGTCTTTTGTGTTGTAACGACCTGGGTAATGGGCTGTGTGGTGACATCTTGAGATCTAGTGTAGTGATATCCTGAGTTCTGTGTTGCACCATCCTGGGTGGTTGGCTGTGTTGTAACATCCTGAGCTTTGGCGTTGTAGCCTCCTGTGATGTGATGTCCAGGGCTGAAGGCTGTGAAGTAACATACCGGGCTTTGGTTTGGCTCCGAGTTTGCGGTCTAGCTGTGTTCATGGCGTGTGTCCGTTTGCTTTGTGTGGGGGTCAGAGGGAGGTGCAGCAGCTGGTGATGTCGTCATGGTTTGGCTTCTGGATGGTGGTTGCATTTCGTCTGAGGGATGGGTTTGGGCTTGGGTTTGGGTCTGGTGAGGGTGAATGGTGATGGCGTACTATGTTGTTCTGGGTCCGGTGTCAGTTTTCGTGGCTAGGACTCATTTATTGATTAGGGCTAGTTTCCAGATGTCTGGTAGGCGGGAGGTATCGTCACATTTATTCATGTGGTGGGGATGTTTTTCTATTTCGATGGCTTCCATAATTATTCTCTTGTTGTGGTGTTCAGTTTTGGAGATTAGTTTGGTTCCTTCAAAATCAATTTCATGTCCTGTAGCTTTAAGGTACTGGAAGAGGGAGGAAGTTTTTTCTTCTTTTCTGACTGCGTTCTTGTGTTCTGCGATGCGTGCATTTATTCTCTTATTAGTTTGTCCAATGTATGTGGCTGGGCAGATTTTGCATGGTATTTCATAGACTCCTCGCTTTTCTAGCTGGATTGTGTCTTTGGGGTTTCTTAAGATGTTGGCTATTTTTTGGTCAGTGCTGAAGGCTGTCTTGATATTGTGTTTGTGGAGAATTTTGCTGATTTTATCTGTGGTGCCTTTGATGTAGGGGAGGAGGGCGATGTTGTTGTACTGGTCTATGTCTCGGTCCTTGGGGGGTGTTTCCCTTTGGATTAGGTTGGTAATAGTATTTCTTTGGAATCCATTGGAGATTAATACGTTTGTGAGAGTGTGTAATTCAGTTTTCAGATGTCTTTGTCGGCTAGGCATTTGGTTCTGGAGATGAGGGTCTTGGCTTCGGAGTTGATCTGTGCAGGTTGGTGGTGGGATTGTGCATTTAAGTAGCGGTTGGTGTGTGTTTTTTTCCGGTAGATGGTGTGTCCTAGGGAGCCATTGGGTTTTTTGTAGATTAGGACGTCCAGAAAGGGGAGTTGGTTGTTAGCTTCTATTTCCATCATGAATTGTATTTTGGGGTGTAGGCTGTTGAGATGTGTGAGGAAGATGTCCAGTTTTTCTTTCCCATGTGGCCAAAATACAAAAGTGTCATCTACATATCTGAGCCAGAGTTTGGGTTTGTGTTCAGATTTGTCTAAGGCGTTGGTTTCGAAGTGTTCCAGGTATAGGTTTGCGATGACAGGGGAGAGGGGTGATCCCATAGGTGCTCCTTCTATCTATTTGTATCTTTGTCCATTGTGGATGAAGTATGTGTTGGTTAGGCAGTGGTTGGTCAGATCTAGGATGTGCTTAGGGGGGGGGGTTGTATTTGTTTTGGATAGCTGTCAAGGCTTCTTTGATAGGCACTTGGGTGAAGAGGGATGTGACATCGAAGCTCACGAGTAGGTCGCTGGGTTGTAGGTTTTGTTTCTTTATTGTTTCTATGAAGTGGAGTGAGTGTTGTACGTGTGAGGAGATGGATTCTGTGTAGGGCTGAAGTTGTTTGGCGAGAAATTTGGCAAAATTCTGTAGAGGTGAGCCTATGGAGCTGACTATGAGTCTGAGTGGTGTTCCTTCTTTGTGAATCTTGGGTAGGCCATAGAGCTTGGGGCATCTGGATGATTTCTCTCTGGGTATGATTCTTTGCTGGATCTCTTCACTGATGGGAGAGGCTTTTATTTTGGATTTGGTGGTTTTTTCCAGGTAGGTGGTGGGGTCTGTGTTTAGAGGTTTGTAAGCGGGATCTTGGAGTAGGTTGGATAGTTTGCCTTGGTAGTCTGATGTGTTCATCACTACCATGGCATTGCTTTTGTCTGCTGGGAGAATGATTATGTTGAGAGAGACGGCAGTTCCGATCACACTTTGCTCACACAAGCAAGAAGCTGAAGACCCCAGCCTGAAGATGACGAGTGGGACCTCGTTGAAATGTCGCCAAAATACTCTCAATCTTACACGGGAAAAGACCTAAATACGCCAAGACCTGCATACATACATATATATATATATATATATATATATATATATATATATATATATATATATCTGGGGATAAATATAATCCTAATGTGTAAAGGCGTAAAACCCCTTTATCAAGGACTATTTTCCTTGCCCTTTTCTGTATCTTTTCTGACTAACCTATTTATTTATTTATTTTTCTTTGTAGCAACTAGAATAATTTGCAGCATTACAAGTACAGTCGTGCCTTACATTTGTATCAAGGCAATGGCCTTTTTATTTTGATCCATTTCATGATTCTTAACCTGCCCCTAGTTTTTTTAAGATGATACTTACTAAAATGACATTTTCACAAAGCAATCCACTATGACAACAACAACAACAACAACAACAATAATAATAATAATAATAATAAAGTTGGAAGGGACTTTGGAGGTCATCTAGTCCAACCCCCTGCTCAGGCAGGAAACCCTATACCATTTCGGACAAATGGCTTCCAGTCTCTTCTTAAAAACCTCCAGTGTTGGAGCATTCACCACTTCTGGAGGCAGGTTGTTCCACTGGTTAATTGTTCTAACTGTCAGGAAGTTTCTCCTTAGTTCTAGGCTGCTTCTCTCCTTGATTAGTTTCCACCCATTGCTTCTTGTCCTGCCTTCAGGCACTTTGGACAATAGCTTGACTCCCTCTTCTTTGTGGCAGCCCCTGAGATATTGGAAGACTGCTATCATGTCCCCCCTCGTCCTTCTCTTCATTAAACTAGACATACCAAATTCCAGCAGCTGTTCCTTATATGCTTTAGCCTACAGGCCCCTAATCATCTTTGTTGCTCTTCTCTGTACTCTTTCTAGAGTCTCAACATCTTTTTTACATTGCAGTGACCAAAACTGGATGCAGTATTCCAAGTGTGGCCTTACCAAAGCATTGTAAAGTGGTATTAACACTTCATGTGATCTTGATTCTATCCCTTTGTTAATGCAGCCTAGCACTGTGTTGGTCTTTTTGGCAGCTGCAGCACACTGCTGGCTCATATATAGGTGATTGTCCACTAGGACTCCGAGGTCCCTCTCACAATTACTACTGTTGAGCAAGGTACCCCCTATACTATACCTGTGCGTTTGGTTTTTCTTGCCTAAATGTAGAACCTTGCTTTTTTCACCATTGAATTTCATTTTGTTAGATAGTGCCCAGTGTTCAAGTCTGTTCAGATCCTATATCTTAAGCCTGTCTTATTTATTTATTTATTTATTTATTTATTTATTTATTTATTTATTTATTTATGAGACTTATATACCGCTTTAAGTGCAAGCACTCTCTAAGCGGTGTACACCAGTAAGCAATGTATATATATATTTACATTGCCCCCAACAATCTGGGTCCTCATTTTACCTACCCCAGAAGGATGGAAGGCTGAGTCAACCTTGAGCCGGTGAGATTTGAACTGCTGACTTGCTGAACACAGTCTTCTGGAGTGTTGGCTATTCCTGCCAGCTTGGTGCCGTCTGCAAATTTGATGAGTTCCCCATCTATCCCCTCATCCTTTCCTTGATCAAGCAGAGTCAATTTAGAATTCCAAAGATGGCAGTTTTCATTGCTGTAATGAAATTTAATCATTGATGATGATGATGTCTACCATGAATGGAGTTCAGTTCCTGAAGACCACATGAACATTTCCATAATGTTTTGTTACTTTGTTATTGTCTTCTTCCATTATGTTTTGTTTTTACTGTCTAATCCACATTAGTCTAATCTACAATGCTGAGTTTCCATAGTTATCTTCCAGGTAGTATCTTATCTAACCCTACATAGCATTTTGACATCAGCTGAACTCAGGCACAAATAGTCTCTGGTTGTGGTTTAATTTTAGAGACTGGTGTAATTTCCATACAAGCAGTCATATTTGTTGTAGCAGAAGGAATAGGACATCTTGGTGTGATTAAAGGATTAGATCAATGCTGTCATTCCATCTAATAAACCTGCTATTAAAATCTGGATTCAAGTTGTATTACAGACACAGACCTACAGTGTGAACATTGGGATATCATTCGGACTGGAGAAGTGTGACTGACAGTAATCAAGACAGAGAAGATAGTTAAGACTGATGGGAGGAACTACCAGTGGACCACATAGCATACATATAGACAGTTACAATTACCTTGGTATCCCATAATCACATGGAAATTACAATGAGGAGGCAAAGAAGACAACAATATCCAAATATCACCAAAGAATAAGACAGGTCCTGGAGAGCCAGCTCAATGAGAAGAACAAGATCCATGCCATCGACATGTATGCATTGCCAACCATCAGATATGCTGCCAGTATAGTGAACTGGCCAGAACAGTACATGGAGACTGCAGATGTGACACCCCGAAGCTCGTTATAATGTACAGAGGTTTTCACCCAAAATCCAGTACTCAGAGACTATATATCAGCTAGAAAGAGTGTGTGATCAGCCAGAAAGAGTCTAAGCCAATGTCCTGGATGAAACCCAGACCATCCAGGGGTACATCAGTAAAATGTCACCCAAAAATAAGTGGCTGAGAGAATGAGACAAGGCATGGGAGGAAGATCAAACAGAAGAAGTGCCATGACAGACAAGACTGTGCATGGGATATACCTTCTATATTAAGGTGAAGTGACTGATATTGAGAAATACTATCAATGTCTGAAATTAAAAGCCAGCATTGAGGTACTAATCATCACAGCACAAGAACAGGCAATAAGCACCAGATTCAAAGAAGCAGGAGTCTGCTACACTTGACAGGACCTGAGGTTCAAATTAGGAGGAGAGGCCTCAGAGATAGTCCAACATATAGTAGCAGGCTGTAAGAGGCAGGCAGGAACAGGATACACTGAACGGCACAACCAAGTAGCTGGCATTGTGTATGGAAACATCTACAGAGCATATGAGCTAGACCAGTGGTTCTCAACCTGTGGGTCGGGACCCCATTTGGGGTCGAATGACCATTTCACAGGGGTCGCCAAACAATGCAGTCCGCCATTTTTTCCCCCTTTTCCTTAGCTGTGCTACTCCCTTTTATTCTATTGGCTTTTGAAAGCCAATAGAATAGACTCCCTTGAATAGAGTCTAATTCTATTGGCTTTCAAAAGCCAATAGGAAGTGTCCAGGCTGTCTCTGCCCTGCTGAGCCCGCCAAAAGTCCCATTCTGCAAACGGTGCTGCACCAGTTGAGTAGTCCTCGACTTACGACCGGTTGAGTAGTCCTCAACTTACGACCGGTTGGGGGTCGCGGCATTAAAAAGGTTGAGAACCACTGAGCTAGACCTTCTCAAGTCCAAATCAGAAATTCCATAGAAGATGATGGAGAATAATAGGGCTCAAATTCTGTGGAGCTTCCAGATCTAGATGGACCAGCAGCTATTGGGCAATCAACCAGACCTTGTGGCAGGAGACAAGGACTAGAAGACAGTGGTGGTGATTGATGTAGTGGTGCCAGATGACAGCAACAAGAATTAAGAGAAGCTGAAGAAATAACAGGACCTAAAGGAGAAACTACAGAAGATGTGGAAAGTAAAGGCCAAAGTGGTCTTCTGTGGTGGCAGGAGCACTTGGGGCTGTAACTGTTAAGCTGGGAGAGTGGCTCCAGCAGATCCCAGGAACAACATCAGAGCTCTGTGTCCAGAATAGTGCAGTGCTAGGAATAGCTAAGATTACTGTGCAGAAGTCTCAAGCTCCCAGACCTCTGATACAGGACCCAAGATTGAGGAAGACACAGATTACCCATATGGGTTGAGAAGAGTTTTTTGATATGAGTAGTGCTAGAAGCCATCTATCTGGAATACTTTTCACATGTAGAATATTTATTGCAGCAACTTGACAGCAATAAGAACTCTTCCCTCTCTGCAAGTACACATGATAGTATGATTCCATGGAACAAATGCAGCAAAAAAGTTGTATTTTGATTTGGCTAAAGGGCTAATAGAAGCAGCAACAATAGCAAACCCAACAATTGGCGGTGGGGGTGTGTGCATTTCATCCCTCTTTGTATCCATTCCAAAAGATAACTGACATCACAGAGTTAAAGTCTAGCTGAGTGGGGAATACCCTTGGGAATTTCTGGTGTTTTGGACAAAGAACAAGGAAATCCCACAGGATGTCTTAGAAGGGCTGATCAAGAGCTCTTAACTCTATGCATATGTTAGTCTCCTTCCGTCAAGCTGTCAGTTCCTTGGTAGCAGCGTGAGACAGTGCCCAAGAGAATTGCAGAAAAATTAAGAATCTAGAGCTTAAATTAGAAAATGCTAGGTGTTTTATTTCTGTACAGCTACCACCCATCTTTCAATTTACTTTGTATCTTCCTTAATAACTTTACCGATGCTGTACTATAAATTCTGGTTGAGCTGCTGCATAGCAGACAAAAGAACTTTAGGTACAAGAATCTGAAAGTCAAGCAACAAAATTGGTTGTAATGATAATGATCCCAAAGGATTTGGGGGAAAAAGAAACAAGGATGGGATAGAAATCCGCTTCAAATCCAGATTGCTGGTGTAAAATACCTGGACTTCGAAGAAAAGTCCTCTTTTGGGGTAGCAAGCCCAGTTGGTATTTATCAAACCATGACCTAGCGTGACTAACCTTGTTGGATAGCAGTTTTAAGCCAGCAGAAACATTAACAACATGCAAGATCTTTTGGTTTCCCATAATCTTTTAGAGCCAATCACAGACTAAAGCTTTGGTTTTAAAACATGTATTCTTGTCTGCATGGTTTTTCCACTTCAACTGGATACCCCTGTGTTTTTAGGATTTGTAGAAAAGCTCAGTGGGAAAGCATATACTTTGCATGCCAACAATTCCAGGTTCAATTCCTGACACCATGGCTAGATAGAGCTAGAAAAGAGTTCTGCCTAGATTCTCTAGAACAGTGTTTCTCAACCTTGACCATTTTAAGGCATGTGGACTTCAACTCCCAGAGTTCCACAGCCAGCAATGCTGGCTGTGGAATTCTGGGAGTTGAAGTCCACATGCCTTAAAATGGTCAAGGTTGAGAAACACTGCTCTAGAGACATTGCCAGTTTATCCTGGTCTCACATGCAGCAGCTTCCTCTTACCAAAATCTAGCCACCCGAGGGATTTATGGGAACTGAAGTCCAACACAGTTGGAAGAAAGCTGCCTTAGGGTGCAAATTCATTTTGTGAGGAGCTATTGGGCCTGGCAATGGTCCTGTGTAAATTCAGCATGGACTCACCCAGTCTCTGCTGTCAAAATTCTCCAGAAGCTTTGCGTTACAGAAGAAAACGCTATAGAGGTGATATTTCAGAGAAACTTAAACAACATAACTGATGTCATCCGGAACCTTTTGATAAAACCCAGGATTTCCTGAAAATCAATCCATCACTTGATAAATGCACAAACAACTGACTTATGCTAGTCCTTCCATTGAAACTCACAATCTTGTTATGCTCTGTTTCCTCCTCTCCAAAGGAACAGGTCTTCAGTAGTTGCTTATCTTTTTACCAGCCCAATTGTTGTCCTGCTTCTATAGTCTTAAATGTTTTGCCAGGGCCAAGCAAGGGAAAATAGTGGAAAGGTTAAGGAAATAGGGTCAGGACAGACAAGGCATGATTGAGGAGACACCGGGTCTTAGAGTGATGGGATGCGATTTCTCTCTTGCACATGCCTCTAGCCACTGCAGAGCTAATTTCTTTTGCATCTCCAGGGAATGAACCATTAACGAGATGCTCAAAGGCCTTTAAGAACTGAAGTGGGTGAGAAAAGTCTGGCCCTGCTGCTGTCTTCCTGCCTTCTCTAAAAACATGTGTTCTGGTTTGCTCAATCTTACAGAGCTTGACACCTTTTTCTTGAGGAAATTGGGGCTGGTTTGGCACTCCAGGTCTGAACCAATATTGATATTCCCTCAAATCACCCTTAAGAAGCTCCTTCCTCTCCCATATCTTCTGCAACTGAGTTCCTTTCGCAAGTTTAATGCTGGAGTTCACTTTTAAAGGAAAATATAATCGGATGTATGATTAAAGCAGGGAAAGGAAGGGCAAAAGAAAACCTTATTTGGATCAGAACCTCCCTGGACAGAGGGAGGCTTTAACCTTTTGCTTCCAATATGCTCCAGATTCAAATTATTTGTTTTGACAAGAATCCTCCAAACTGGCACCAGCAGTAGCCATCCGTGTAATATGAGAGAGAGGTCAGTCCTAATTTCATCTAGCCATTACTATTATTCAAGCTGGAGGAAGGGACTATTTTAGACATAGCCCTCTGCATGCAGGTGAAAATCCACGCGTGAGGCATAACCAAAGCTTTATTTGGAAATCCACGATGCCTCTTGTTGGCTGCTATGAAATTAAAATAGGCAAGCAGAGATTTGCCATTCAGTGGTGCAAAGTCCCCCCCGCTGGGATGTCATCTGTTTTGTTGGTGTAAACTTTGTGTCGCCAAGCAAGACCTCACACAACACAAATGAGGAGCCAGTGATTTTCGGGTCTCCGTAGGTACAGTGAACCTGAGATCAGCTGCCAATTGGGCCATTGCTATTCTCTAGTGCAGGCAATTGTATAACTAATGTAAATAGGTCCCAGCCTGAAAGCGGCACAAATATTACTAAGAAAGACCTCACATGTGACCCAAGCATCTGTGCATTAGACCTATTTATGAGTTTCATGAAAATAGAAGAACTTAACTACTCTCTGCTGCCAAGCTGTTTTGTCCCTCCCTCATCAATCATCAGAAGACTCCAGAACAGCAGGGACTCTGCTGGGACTCCAGCCTGCTGCTTAAGCCATGGGGGAATGGGAGATAGTGTTCAAGATTGGGGTGGAAGGAGAGAGAGTTTTGGGCAGTGATTGGCTCAAGAAACATTTCTGGAGATGGGGGGGGGGAGACGGAAAAAGGGAGTAGTTCCATCTTTGTATTAAGGGTCACAGGCATATATAATAGCCTTCCCCAACTTGGTGTATTGAATATCTGTAATTCCCAAGCAGCATAGCATAGCCATTGAGGATTAATATCTGATACATCTGAACTTTTATTGACTTCCGTGACTTGAAGCAGCACAGGGAATGCCAAATTCTGTGATCATATTTTTTGCAGATAAAGGTCCTGACGAAGGGCAATTCTGAGAAATGCTGCCTTCAGAGCAGGCATTTCGTTTGCTGCGTGACATTTGGTCTTAGTCCCATCGTAGGTATTATGCAATATTTGGAATTTTTTTTAGAAAGGAACAGGGAGGGGAAAAAAAGCAAGAAAGTAGGGGTGTCTGGAGTTGAAAACCGGGGGGGGGGGTGAGAGAGAATTGGGAAAAGATACACAGAGTTTCCACTTCATATCCACCAGCGAGACCCCTGGTCAAGTTTCTTTTTGGTTACTGAAATCTCAGGGAAGCCCACTCCGTCCAAAATGATCCCAGAGCCATGAGGACAAAAAAAAAAAAAAAAAAAAAAAAAAAGCCTTGCTCTAAATCCACCTCTCAAAGATTCTCTTAAAAAAATAAATTCCATGCCAGATTCCCAATGTGCATTTATTGACTACAAAGGTGAAACTACTGCAGTCAGCAATGGCTGAGCCTAAACTCAGCAGCCTGACTTTGAAGCACTGATGAATTCTGATACGTGGCTTTCCTCTTAAGCGACAAGATACATTTCCTCCAAGAATGGCATTAATGGCCATTATGCCCACCTGACTGTTGCCCAGAACAATGAATGCCAACCTGCTCCTTCTTTTGCATGATAATGTGTATGTATATGCAAGCTTTTGTGCATCCCTGGAGGATGCTTCTGACATTGTCAGAACTGGGAAGTGGAAAGGCACTTATCAGTCCTTCTGGAGAGCACTGACTGCCACTTTTCATAGGTGTCAGGAGCGCAGCTGAATCTTTGCAACACGCTCCCAAGCAAAGATCAGTTGTGCATCCCCACTTCCGTGATGCAGTTCAGCACAGCACCTGTAAATACCTTTCCCTTCTGAAAAGCATTCAGAGGCTGAGGAACACCTGCTGACAAGCAGCCAAATCTTCCCCTCCCCCTTCCCCCATGCTCAGGTCAATGTCTGCTTGAAAGGGGGTTTCTATGGAAACCCCAAGGCTGGGCACTGATGTCACTGCTGAGACTTTGTCTCGCACAACCCCAGCCGCGGCCATCAGTGTCCCCCTAAGTGCGCCCACCCTTTTTTCTGTGACACTTGCCTGGCTGCTTGTTCTCTTTCTGACAGCCAGGTCTGGAGAGTCACAAGTTTCTGATGGGGATGCTGTCCTCAGAAGGAAAGTTGGGGCACTAAGTGCCCAGCCCAGCAAGTCAAAAGTTCCTAAAATAAGCACAGTGCCGGAGAAATCAGCAGGAAGAAGGCAGAGGCAGATTTATGTAAGCTCTAAAGCAGACAATTCCATTCAAAAACCTTGATGCATTTGCTGCCCCAGGGGAATTGTGTCTGCTAAGTAAGTGTTTTAAAAGGGGGGGGGCTGCCTCTCCATCCACAATATCCTGGACTGGCAGTTTCTGAACTTCAAATAAATCCATTTTTATACCTCCCTGCAAATAGGTCTTCAGAATCCCCCACAACTTCAGAACTTCGAAGGGAGCTTGCCTCCACCTCAACTCTTGACTTATCTAGCTTTGGGGCCTTGGAGGGAGTGGACGGCAGCATTATGGGTGGCTGCAGCTGCCCAGCGTGGTGTTGCTGGCAGCAGGAGGGCTCCATGTGCCTGCAAAGGAGTGGCAAAAGTTCTGTGATGGGAGGCTCTTAAGCAGCTGCCTTGGGGGCATTTTGCTGTCCTAGATTCAAGCCATTGTTTTTTTTCCCCAAAGAGTCCTTGAGGGGGATTGGCCCTCCTTCCAGTTCAACACCATGTACACATATGGCACTCAGCCAAACCCGCGCCAGTAAGAGATCTTAAAAGATGGGTTAAGAGAGTGTATGAGGGAAGGGTCTCGTTTCCCCCACCCCCTGGCCCTACATGTGTGGAGCCTGCTTTGCTGACTTGAGATCTAAGCCCCCACATAAACTGTACTGTGTGGACACATTGCCTATAACTCTGTGTTACATTTTCAGGGTCTCTTTCCCTTTGGATTGGTCTTTTTCTCCGTTCCTCGATGCCTGCTAGATCCATTGACTACTCCTCTCATAACCCCTAGCTGACACATCACTGGGGTGCCTGGTGATGGAAGTGCTACACTAGCAAATCTGCCAGAGACTAGGTAAGGGAAAGCCGGACTATATAATTGCCCATTATTCTTCGTGCTGCTTTGTCTCTTATACCTTCCCTTCCTTCCCTATTTTTCCACTGTCTCTGGGCTTGCTTCGCTTTCCTGGGTGGGTGCGTGCAGGTGATGTATGTGCATGCATGTTTGCATTCCTGAATGTTGCTCGGTGTGCCTTTTTTGTGCGAGTCAATGTACCTATTGTTCGCCTAGGTGTCTCAGCCTGCCTGTATTGTTCTCTGCCTATTTTGTCCCATCTTTTGTGTCTCTTCCTGCTGGCTGCGGGTCTGCGCGCTGGAACAGATGCAGGTGTCTTTTTGCATCGGGTCAGCCTCCTGGCCTGAATCCTGTCCTCACTCGGGCACTGGCAGGGTCATTCATGCCCTCCCTCTGCAGCAGAAGGGGCCCAGGGACAGCGCAGGGATTCCAGGCAGCTCCTCGGGGGACATTTGTCCAGAACAGAAATGCCGGTGATTGGCAGCCCCTGGCCTGCACCAGAGAAGCGCAGGCCTGGACTCGGAAACAGACGGGACTTCGGAATCCCTTGGGAGTTCTGGCTCTTCTGCCAAGGTTTTGAGAGTGGAGGAAGAGGAGCGAGCCTTCCCTGCAGAGGGCAAGGCTGACTCTCCCAAATCAGCGGGGTCCCTCCCCCCCTCCTTCCTCGCTCTCTTTCCTCCTGCAACGTACGAACGAGTTCCTTCGCGAGTGAAAAGAAGAGGCGATGCCTCCTAAACAAGCAGCGGCAGCCAAAGGACGGGCGGGGAGGGGGGCGTGTCGCTGTGGGTTCATTGACCTTGGCCCCCTTGCCGGGTGGAAGGTGGAGGGCGCGACCGGCTGGGCAACTCTTGGCTCTCTCTGGGAAGGCCGCTCGGAGACCAGAGGCTCCCGGAGGCTCCCCTCGGTGCGCCGACGGGGCTGAATTAGCCAGGGCCGTGAAGGAGGGAGGGCGGTGGAGGTAGCTGACGGGGTTTGGAGCAACGGACCTGTTGGACGGACGGGCTGCTTTGACAAGGGCCGGAGGAGGAGAAAGTACGCTTGCAATGGGGGAGGGTGTTTCCCCACACAGCCCCCTATTTGCCTACGGGCTGGTGTCCAGCTTTCCCTTCCCTCGCGGGGAAAAAAAAAAAGGCAGGTGCGGGCACCAGCGCGCCCGCCCCCTTTCCCCGAGTCTCCGCGGGCAGGTTTTCCCAACCCGCTTTCGCCTGGAGGCAGGCACGAGAGGCAAGTGCGCGCGGCTCCGCCTGGCGGCTGCAGCTCCCACACCCTCCCAGCGGAGAGCTTGTTTGCGTCTCCGGAGCTTGTCAGTCTGGAACCAGCTGTTGCTCCGTCCCTTCCCGTGGCGGATTCCAGTCCGGGTTTTGCAGCCCCTCGCTGGCTCTTTCTTCTTTCTCTTCTGCATTGCCGCGGACAAGGTGCTCGCCGCCAGCCCAGCGCTGCCTGGCAGGGAAGGACCCGGAGCAGAGCGGGCGAGAGCGAGAGAGCGAGAGAGACACGCACACGCACAGTCGCGCCGCGGCGCTCGGCCGGCGAGGGGGGTCTATGCGGCTGGCCGGCGCGGCTGTCCAACGCTGGCTGCCGGAGCGAGCCCCCTGCTCCGCCCGACGCCCTCGCTTCCCCGCAGCTCGCCCTCCGAGCCCCGGCGGCGGGTCCGTCGGGCCATGAGCCGCCGATGGGGCAGGCGAGGAGCCCGCGGCGGGCTTTGGTGCTGAGCGGCCCTGAAGTGCCTTGAGTTCTTGCGGGGAGCAGCGCCGGGCGGACTCCAGCTGGGACAGGCGGCTCCCGCCCGCTCCCCTCCCTGCCTCCCCGGGACCGGGTCTCGTCCCGTCCTCCTGCCGTCCCCGCGCCTCCTGCCGAGGAATGGCTCGATGGCTGCAGCTGGGCGCCGGTGCCCGCGTGGGCACAGGGCTGTGGCAGGTTCTGCTGGCCGGCACCATCCTCACCAGCCACATCCATCCCAACGGTGAGTCAGAGCGGCTTTCACGCGCGGCGGCGGCGGCGGCGGCGGCGGCGGCTTCCGTGGACAGCGACTGCCGGAGAGCCTCGTGGGAGGGAGGGACGTCGGGCGGGAGGGCGAGGAGGCTCGACGGAGAGGACGGTGCCCGGTGGAGGCACGGAGACTGACCGGGATCTCCTTGCGAGGGACGGGTTGAGGGTGGAAAAGGAAACGGGACCTGAGTTGGTAAAGGATGCGGCGGCGGCAGCGGTTTTAGGATGCGCCGGGGGCGTCGCGTTGTTAGGCGAGACGCTTGGGGAGAGGAAAGCCAGCTCTTTCGGAAACCCTGGACTCGACCGGAGAGCACTTGGTAGCACAAAGTGCAGCAACAAACTTTCAGCCTGATTTTATCCTTGCTCTGCAGAAAGGAGCCATTGGGCTCAATGGCATATGGATGCTGCTATCCGTTGCCCTGGGAGTGCCAAAGACTCTGCTTTTGTTGCTGCTGCTGCAGCGCTGTGTGTGCCAAGGCCTTGCTTGGTGTTTCTGCCCATTGCTTCTCTCCTTCTACTGAGTCCTGAGGGAAGCCCACCCCCCATCCTTCTCCATCCCGTGCCTATCTGATGGTTCCCCCCCCCCCAGCTTCTTTGCCTTCAGTAGAATAACCTGCCTCTGGGGCCTGTGTCTCACAGAACTCAGACAACTCTTTTCTGCAAGGTGACTGAAGGATTTTGTGGAAAGAGGTAAACCAAAGTTTGCATGGCACATTGATCTCAGAACCTCTGGAGATGCAAAATATGGAAGGAGAACTTCAACAGGGCAGTTGTGTCCAGGGGCATGTAAGAAAAGGCAAAGAGCTGGAAAGGTACAACTGCTTAGCCTGAATGACTGATTCTGTGATGGGTTCCCCAGAATGGTGACATTCCCTATCCTGGGTTCTAGAGAGACAAATACAGCTGTGAGAAGGGGTGCAGCCAAGGGGGGTGGGTGGGGGTAAGTATTATGAGGGCAACAGAATTTCATTCAAAGCTTTGCTAAGAAGTTCTCCACATTTTCCAATAGCAGTGACCCCCCATGGTGCCAGCCATGGTATGACCAGACTCTGATGCTGTTTCTAGTTCTAGCATCAGCGCAGCCTGTAACAGAAACAAAGCAGCTGCACAATCCATGGGAAGCTTTCATTCTGAGAAGGGAGATGGTAGACTGAGGATCCCGAATTGTAGAGACCTTGCAAGGTCAGCCAGCAGGTCAGGTGCAACGCATGGGGCTGAAGCAAGATGGCTTTTCCAGCTCTTTTTTCCCCAAGCAGGGTCCCAAAGAATTAGCAGGAGACACATGTGTACTCTCTGGCATTGCTGGGAAAACCTCAACAGCTGAAAGATTTCCAAATGACAATTCCATCATAATGCAGCAAGGTCATATTGTAGCTCACATACATTCTTTGAACACGCTTTCTAACAGATCAGCCAGGGGATCTCCAGCTATCTTGGACTGCACGTCCCATAATACCCACTGGCCACATTGAACAAGAATTCTGGGATTTGTTTATTGCAGCACAATCAGAGACTACCAATCAGGTGGAAAGATTGTTTCATAAGCTTTTGGGATGGTTAAATGGATGTTTCAAAAATTAAGGGACTATACACCCATCCATCCATACATACAAACATGCATGCATACAGAGACTGAGATAGCATACAGCAAGACCTCATATCCCACCCATGGTATCGGCACGCACAGATCTTCACATAGGCAGAATGTAATGTATACATATGACTATTGCATGATAATGAAATGTTTATTCATACATGTGCATAAGATTGCACACAGATACCTGCACACATACACACACACACACACAAACACAGAGAACACACACAAATATTCCCAGAAATATTTGCAAATATTCCCAGAAATAATTAACACTTTTAGACAACATGCCTCCAGTCCCATATGGCCCACAGACTAGCATGCCACAGAAACATTCAACTCTGTACATAGGCAGAACATCTGGTAGTAAAAACAGGCACTCTCTACAGAGCACCAACTGCAAAAACAGCTCCCTCCCCATTACAGTTTACAGCCATATAGTGGTTCTTTTCAAACTCTTCACATGCCACAGGCTGCTTTGAAGGATGAGGACAGGATCTGGCAGCAGAGAGGAGCATAAGTGGATACTGTTTGTCTTTTCATTCTTTTCCACTGATCGCAATGCCAGCCTGCAGGGAGCCAGCCAACTCTCCAGCAAAGTGGGAGGTGGGGAAGGGGTAGAAGCCTGCCAGCACAGAGACATAATCACCCAAGGAAAGCCATAGAAGGGGTTGGTTCCCTGCTGAAGGCAGCCAGTGTCTAACCTGCCAGGAGACTGTGGATTGGACTCGGCTGGCAGGATGTGAGGCCTGGAGAAGGGCAATTTAACCCATTTACACAGTGGGGTGGGCAGCGGCAGAATATAGCTACCGAGTTGTGCTTTATTCCAAATTCACAGGAATCTAGGCCAATCAAAATGCCTCCATACCGTCCCCTTCTCCCCCCACCAAAGTTATTGTGCTATTCTGAGAGCCTCAATGCCAGCCATAGCCAGGCACAGTGTAGGAGCTGAAGTAAGCTCTGTTTGGCTAATTCCTTTTCATTCCACCTCTCTGTAGCCTCAAGTACCCCTTTCCTTGGATGCTCATAACTGCCCTTTGGTCTCATATACACTTTGTCCTTGTCTCAGGTTTTGCCCACAAACAAACAGACAAACAGTCCTTTATTGAAATCAATGACTCTTCACTCTCTTAATTCCAGTTTCCTTCCCAATTCTGTCCCCAAGGCTTGTTCATGGAACTGAGGAGCCCAATCACTAATATAATACAATGCTTTATCTTTTTAATCCAGAATATTTGGCACTCAGCACACAGTTATTACAATGAATTAAACTCCTGTTTATCATACAAGCATGCCTCAAACCCTGCCCTCCCCCAACCCTCCTTGTTTCTCTTAAGCTGCCCTGACTGATAGATAGATTAAAGGATATTCAAGAGTGATTGATTTGCCAGGGTATTGATCTTGGGTGTAGTGGCCTTAAAGTAAAGGTGCATCAGACAAAGGTAGCTTTGATTGGCAACGGTCCGTTTAGATGGAAAGTGTCCTGAGGCAACAGCTAGAGAAAAAGAAGGATGCCCGAGTTGTTCCTGAGGTAACTTCTAGGAAGTCAGCCCAGTGTGGCATGTATGGGGAAGCCAGAATCCTGTCATATTCCTGAATATTCTTGAAATATTCCTGAAATGTTTCTTGATTCAGCTTGAGTTGCCATCTCCATCAACAGCTGCCTTGGCATGCCTCTACCTCCTCCCCTAGCACCCTAAGCTAGCTGTAAGTTAAACAATATTGAACCTCACTTTTCATGCAAAGTAAGGAAAGCAACAGAGTTGCTCCGCTGCTGGCCTGTCAGTGCAGTGTTACGCAAAATTCTGGGAAGGAGCCATACTATGAACTGAACTTGATGTCTTCCAAAGGAGGATACCCTCCTAAGTAGAAACTGAATACATTTTTAAAAAATATGTGACATCTGGTAACACACAGCCTTGCCTTCATTTCCTTGTTCTAAATCCCAAGGAAGATGTCCCACATAAATTTCTCACAACCCATTCAGGCACAGAGTGAGCATACTTTCTCAGTCACCCATGGAGAATTGTTGTGGTCAGGAGAAAATCTGAATCTAACCTTTTTCTGGCCAAAGAACAATGGGGGAAAAGTTTGAGGGGAAATTTATCCTCTGGGTGGGAAAGGAGAAAGCCAAGACTTGGGGAGGAAAGCTCTGAGGCATATTCTCCATCTCTGATTTGTGATCACATTATCCGTATTGTGGAATTATTGCTAAGGATCCTGCTACGTGAGCAAGCGCACATGGACATGTGCACATACACACACGTTCCAAATAGAGTCAAATATTAATAGAATATTTGTAGCTCAGGATTGATTGGTTCTTGAGCACTGATATTGTTACTTAGTTTGGATAATGAAACATCTGCAAGAAAACAACCAAGCTCAGAGAGCACCAAGGACCCCTCAGAGTCAAATACTACACTCTGAAAGCATTCACAATCCTATAGCTAGACAAGGAAAGTGCCAGGCAGGTTTTTCTCCACCTCCACCCACCTCCACAATGGTCCCATTTAATAATAATAATAATGACAATGATAATGATGATGATGATGATGATAAAGATGGAAGGGATCTTGGAGGTCATCCACTCCAACCCTCTGCTTAGGCAGGAAACCCTATACCATTTCAGACAAAGAATTTCAGCTTCCCTTTCATGGTTCTTCATGTGCCAGCATCCCAGAAATAAAAAGGCATGCCAAAAGTAGTTTCCCCCCATCTAGTGCTGTCTTGAAGTGTTAATCTACAATTCCCATAATCCATAACTAGCAAGGCCTACACATTTGGAAAGAACATTGCAGGATATCTAGAAGGTTAGAGAAGGCTATCCTAATGGAAAGTTCGTATCTGTGAACAGGGGGCCTAACACCCTTTGTTCAATGTGCCATAAGAACATGAGGAATATTCAAAAGTGCAAGTTACAGTATTTCCTTAAAGAGCTTCAGCACTAACAGCATCATAGAAAGGTTGGGATGAGGTATAGTTTGAGATTTGGCTCATTAGTACAAATTTCTCTGAAGTAATCCACCCAAAGGATGGGTATTAAGAGGGTTATCTGCCAAATGTGTCTTGAATTAGCCATCTCATCTTGGGGGATGACCAGCATATACCCTTTCAGTCTCTTCTGAAACTGATATAAAACCTGCCAGCCTGTAAAAACGGAAAGTTGAATATGATGATTCCCATTCTTTAAAAATACATAAAGAAAGGGAAGGCAAGCATCTGAGCTTGTCTGAGAGTTCTCTAAGGGTCAGTTGTGAAAAATATAGATAAAATTTAGGAGTTATTCTGTTCGCAAAACAGCCTATTTTAATTGTTAATGCAAATCCTCCGCAAGGAATAGAATCACCTTCTACTATGTTACTCACTCTTTGTTTCCATAATTACCTGGGCTAAACACAGTTTGATGGATCATTCCTCATTCACTTTCCAATGTTCCAGGCAATGTTTTTCTAATTCTAATCTAATCTGCATCTTTGATGGTGGACTAATTAACCTAGAATGTTCCTTAGAGACATCAACAGGTATTGCAATCACCATTTGATTCTTGGAATAGTCTTTGTTAAAGAAACAAGAATTCTGGTAATAGAGCTGTTAAATGTATTTAAATTTTGTAAAGAAATAGTCCTGTATTATCTCTAAAACAATCCTTTAAATAAACAAGGATTTGTGCATCAGGAATAGCTAAGTGAAGTTTTTAAACTACTTGTTTCCCACCTTTATTATTTTTCCTAATAAAATGATCCAGCACACTTTCCTCCTCCTATTTTTCCCCATCAATAATCCCGAGAGGTGAATTGGCCAAGGTCACCCCAGCTAGCTTTGAACTCACAATCTCTTGCTTTCTAGCCAGGTGCCTTAACCACTAGACCAAACTGGCTGTCATTAAAAGCCATTGCTAAAAACTGCATCCAGAGGATGTGCTTATATATAGTACTGCAGGGGACAGGGATGGGGAGGGAGGGAGGGAGGGAGGGAGGAGTGTATTGGTAAGAAAAAAAAGTGTTGATAAGTCAGAGATGTAAGGACTCTGTAAGAATGACTTGAGGGCTGGGAATGTTACCAAAGCCACGTAATCTGTTTGATCTCTCTAGGAAAAGGGTAAAGGGTGACTTGATCACAATCTCTAAATATCTACATGGCACAGAAAGAGAATTCTGATGTGAGTTGACACTTTAGTGCAGCAAACAAAAGCAGAAGGACAGCCCTATGGCTGAAAAAATGATGGCCAACAAAATTAAGCCAAGAAATTAGCTGCCAATATGCTGTACCCTCTTAGTACAAATAGAGAGAAAAATAACCACCGAAGTATCCTCACTACAGAATTGTTAGGCTCATTGTTGCTTTATACAATAAAGCCTTCTTTCATAACAGAAACTCCTGTCAGAACAAAGGATCTGTAAGATCTTTCATTAGTCCTACTTTCCAACATATGTGAAAACCAAAGACCGTCTGGTGACTTTGGGATAGATAACTAGATAACTAGTTCTGAGCCAATTTGTGGTTCTTATTGGTTCATGCTGGGTCCAGCCGCACCTCCCCTCAAAAGCATGCAGAAGTAAGGAAATAAAAAGGCCAGATGTGTCTTTACTTCTAGGAGACAGATCAATGCTGTGAAGCAGAGCTGAAAAGCAAGCAGACACTTCCAGTAGTTGTATGCTAAGATTTCCACAAGCATATGTGGAAACTTAAAATGGATACTCCTATTATAGGCTTTTCATACACCATTCCCAGGATTTCAGTTGATGCTTAGTGACCACAGATACATTTTCTTCATGATGATCTGTCCCCAAACTTCTTTTTCAGCTCTCCCTGTAGCGCACTCATTGCAATTATAACTCAGTCCATCTAGCTTGCTGTTGGTCATCCTTCTTTTCCCAGCATAGAGCCGTCTTCAGAATGATAGATCTTCACATAATGTGAACAAATTTAGGATAATTTGAGCCTGGTCATTTGTGTCTCAAATGAGAACTCTGGGCAGATTTGTTCAGTGATCCATTTGTTTCTTTTATTGGCTGTCCATGATATTCTTGGGTGTCTTCTCCCACCACCGAAGTTCAAAAGTTCAGTACTCTTTCTGTCATGCTTCTTCAGAGTTGAACTTTGCTACCATAAAATGCCACAGAAAATACTATTTATTGCACTATTCTGATGCTTGAACATATAGACATATTATAACATCTGAATATCTTTTCTAAGATGTTCGTAGCTATTCTACCAAATGCTAGTCTGTGTCATATTTCTTGATTACCTGTTTCGTTATTGTTGATGATGGATCCTAAAAGGCACTTCAGTACCTTAACTTGTCAGTTCTAAGGCTCGTTGTTGTACCTATTGTCATTAGCTTTGTCTTATTTATATTTAATTTTATTCCCTTTTTTATTGCACTTCTTGACTTTTATTACTAGAGCTTGCAGATCTTTGCATTTTCAGCTATCAGAGTAGTGTCATCAGCATAATGCAGATTGTTTATGTTTCTTCCTCAGTTTTAAAACCATGCTAATTTTCCAGTTCAGCTTCCCTTAATATATATTCAGCTTATAGGTTGAATAAATCAGGTGAAAGTGCGCAGCCTTACCTCATTCCTTTAGCCAACCAGGAGCCACTTTGTTTCACCATGTTCTGTCTGTACTGTGACTTTTGGACCTGTATATAGTCAGAGTAAAGATGGTATAGCAGCAGCAAATGCTACTTTGGGGTTCAGAATCAAATTTGCAGCTCTTCCCTTACCATTCTCACATAGCCATCCCAACAAGTGGAGTTTCCAAAATCAGAAACTTTAGTGAAGCTAAAGACTTCCTTTCACTTCCTCTCCATAACCCACACAATTATTTTTATGGACAATGGACAAATTTGTCTTCCTCAGTTCTGCTACTATGACTGAGCCTCACTCATACATGTCAGGACGTCATAAATATCAGGAGGAAGCTGTGAATATCTTCCAACCTTACATTCCTTTGGTCAGAGACAGCTTTAGGATAACACTTCATTATCTTTGTTCATTGATTCTTGTATTTTTTAGCAAATGAATCATAAGCAAAAAAGAGATGTTGGGGTGAGGGAGAGTGTAAACATAAGAAGCTGAGTTTTCCCCCCTCTGGTTTACAGAAGATAGCAATGTGTAGAGTTCCCTGCAAAGATTGTGATCTATAAGTGACCTAAGACAGTAGGAACACTAGAACGTAGGAAGAAGCCATATGTTAAGTCTAGCTGTTCAGTATGGTCTAAATATTCTGCAAGCAGCTCCTCAAGTTTTCAGTCAGGAGTTTTTTTCCACCATTTCATGAAAATACTGAGGCAGGAGTTCTATTTCACACAAACTTCCTTGTAAAGAAAAATGGGATAACACTGAGAGAATAATATCTGCAGCAAATGCATCTGTCCTATTTCACCGAAAGCAGACTTAAATGTGCTAAATTTCATTTGGCCGATAGCCTTAGTTTCTAGCTAAAATATGCTGATATTGTATGGCCAGGATTCTCCATTCTAATCTTACTAACATCCCCCAATCCTAATCTGCACTCATAACTGTTGTTTTTCTACAATCTTTTAAGAATGTACCAATAGTACATTGTGTTTTCACCTGCCATCCTAGATCTGAATCATTGCAAATATCAACATAAAAATATAAGAATTATTGTCCCAATCAAAAAATCCAACCTTTTTAAACCTGAAATGCTGTAGCTGTAAGATGCTTGCAAACAAGCTACGATAGAGATTTGTTTTTCCAGGCACATGGCAGTTGGAAATAAATTGCCTGTCATTATGGATTTCTTTTCTTATAGCTAATATTTATTGATAGACTTATCCTCTGTCAATTTATCTAATTGTGTTTTAAAGTCATTGGCTATCATCACCTACAGGAACAGTAAATTTTGTATGCTAATAATAACATACATAGATAAAATATCTTAACTAATGAGTCTACTTGCCAATAGTTTAATCTGGGTGAATAAAAAATTCACTATTTTGAAAGGGGGAGGGATAGATTAGTTCTATATACTTTTCCAATACAGTACTATTCTTAATTTAAAAACCTCTTTCATGTACTTCTTTAGTCAATTTTAGTAATCTAAAAAACTTTTCTTCATTATTATTTTCTTTAAGATATCAAAATTCCCTGATTCTCTTTGCTAATTATGCTAATGAAGCAGCTTGCTAAAGCCTCTAGCCCTCCTTACATTATGCCTACATCTAGATCAAGCAGCCAACAAAGAACTATTTAACAATCAGTCAATATTAAGGACTAATTTCATTCATGACCTCAACTATACATACATATGTTTACACACACATACACATATCACATTCAGTTTGGGGAAAGATTTTACCTAATGAATGCTAATCCAGGCCCATCATTCAATTTATTTATATGTCTACATGGTGATTTGGCTTATATAGTTTTATTAGCATAGGATAAAATGGAGTTATGTTTAGGGTGTTTTGGGAATGCAGTCATTGCCTTAGCATGTTGTATGAACTACTAGCCCATTATATTAAGCAATACTTAGGCAAATTATATGAATATAACTGTGATTTTTCAACTCCAGTTTGGGGTCTAGGCTGTTTGTCAACTCAACCATGTAGAGATATGTACCACAGATCAAACTAATCAGTAATATGTACAGTAATATTATGTCTCAATGCTCCCAGAAAACAAATCTCTTTGCATATGGAAGACTGGAACAGAAGAGTATACATAAAAATAGTGATAATGACTCAGACAACAGTATTCAAATAACAGCCAGTTCTTTTAAGCAGACTGTGAAGGCAGCAACTTTTCATTATCTATATACTACCTTTAACTGGGTAAAATGGTGCATCATAAGGTAACCGTTTTTGAACCAAGGACTTTAAATGGACTAACTTACAGAATATATCCAAAATCCAGGATCCATGAGTACACAGGAAATTAAATTTGGGAAATTATAGCTACATCAATGCTTCTGTTGCTGTGGACACATGACCTTCATTTCCTACCAGGTAGGAAGGGAGGTTTCTAATACCCTCTGCCAAATTTCCACAAGGAAACTCAGTGGGGAAGCCAGCAGGAAGTCGGGATTCATCTCTGCTTCCATGCTTTTTTGCCTCCCCTTAGTCATTTTGTTTTTCTGTTTAGGCAAGGAAATATCTCTAAAACGATGACCCAGTGGGACTCAGGTTGTCTAGTTTATTTCAAAATTCTTTGCTTTCAGGGCTAGGAAAATAGCAGAAACCCTTATGACATGCTGCTTTTAAACTATGTGTGTAACTATGTGAATTGGAGAGTATTCACTTATATGATCTCCCACAAGCAATCTGACATGATGCATTCCCAGAACAGAAGCATCACGTGATATTTCCAAACATGTATAACTCTGTTTTGAACTTTCCCGTCTTCTTTGCTTGTATCGATCTGACTGCCTGAGGGCCTTTCAAGTGCTAATCCTGTTTGAATCTTGGATTTTCTTTCATTTGTCCCTGCATTACAGAACTATTCCCAAAGGGTAAATGGTTTGCATTATGGACAGAACAGGGGGGGGAAATGTAAGATAGCCAAAGGTATCCAAAACTTCCTTGGGATGATCTGACAGTAGATCTGCTACTTACTCATAGAAATGATATGGCACATCCAGATGCAGACTAAAGAGGGCTCGGAAAGGGGAAAAAAATCTCCAGTCACCCTGGCTGCCCACTGGCATTTTCAGTATAAATGTCAGTGTGAGAATCTAAAGCTGAGCCAAAATGCTCTGGGCTAAAAAAGACCATTTGTAGAGTTTGGGCATTTGCCAACACCAGAACAAAAGGGATCAATTCTGTATTAATAAAGATGGAAAGGACAGTCTAAAGCAGACTATGTATGGGCTAGATTTGTGATCAGCACATAATGCTGAAAAAATCCACCCAAAATGAAATCACGAGTGGCAGATTCAAATTGAGAAGTGGTCACAGGTTCCAGGAGACATAACACTTCATAGTTTACTTGCATTATCATAGAAACGTAGACACTTTATGTTCTGCCATCTTCATTAAGACTATCAGGTGTGGGCTGCAAAACGTTGGACAACCACAACATGTGAAGAGAGACACAGTAATCTGACTCTTCGCTGCTATCTGCTCTTTATCTGGAATTTTGCAGCCCAGATCTGGGAGCCCTAAACTGCAGAATAAGCCTAGGGCAGCCTTTCTCTACAGGTTACACTCCCAATACATCTAGAATGTCGGCAAGGCTGATCTAATGAGTATTTATAAGCTTTTGGTTGTATCATATTTGTTTTGATTGAGCTGTATGGAGGAGGTTGGGTGAAGGCAAGATTTGTGAGTGTAAAGAAGTAGATGTACGGAAAGGGGAATAATAAATATCACCTATGGTCATTCCCTGTGACTATGATTAGTTTTCTTGGCCTATCAGGCCAGTAAGATAGCCAATGCAAGGAAGAGAGCAATGGTTCTTAAGTAACCAGTCATGAGGTTCTCATTAGGGTTAGAAATATCTGGACAACCTCATGATGGCAGCAGAGAGATACAGAAAAGTCTAACCCCAGTCTAGTCTTTCTCTGTTCTATTCTTCGGATCAAGGAGTTTTCTCTAAAATCATATTAAAAATCATTAGTATGCTATTGGTGTGATTTTTGTTTACGTAGATGGAAAGCGAACAAGAATCATTAAAATAGAGCCCTGTGGCAGATTTGGCCTTGTCCAGAGCTTCATTAGAATAGGAACTGTCCATAGTCATTGTTGTTTTGAATATGCATTCATTGTGAAGATCACAGCTATGGTTTAAGGATTATGAGGGGTATGAAGAAAACAACCAAAGAACATCTTAATTATGCATTAACCCTACTGTCAATAGCTCCTGACTTCACACATATCTTCACTGCATAACTGTCATCAGTTTGCCTGAATGTCCTTTATTAGGGAAGAGGGTGACAAAAGAAAGGGGATATGCAAATAGTTAACAAGTTAGCAGCCTGTGCCCTCTGGACTGTTAAATCTAGGGGAAATAGGCCTGTGGGAATACAACTTCCAGATCTACTATATTACTCCAAGTCCCTTTAATATAACTCTGAGGTTACATCACACTACAGGGACACTATTAGAGTGCGATGGACAGTATTAGAAAAAGCAGTCCCTTTTCCTCCTTGTGCTAGTCCACATATGGGGCAAAACAACACCCCCCATCTCTTCACTTTCCTTTCCTTCCCTTTCCTAGCTGCAGCTGGAGAGCCCAAGACTCAGGGTGACCTTGAGACTCCAGACTACCGAATCCCAGCGTTTGATCCTCAGCCGCAATTAAAGGAAAGGCGGAGAATGTGCTCGGCCTCCTGGAGCTACTCCTGCTGCAGTGCTACTTCACAGGGGGGCTGGGGGGGGGGGAGGCGGAGAGACGGCTGCATTTTGGGACATTGCGAGGCGTAGCCCGTCTACCCGTCACCCCTTGACTTGTTCATACCCCTAGTGCCCAAACAGGCTGGCAAGCTCCTAAACTCGTTCTCTCCCCACTCGCCCGTCCTCTTGGCCAGCAGCGGGTTCGGCTTCTCCTTTCTCTGACTGCAAGTCCCGCAGCCACCCCTCATTCTCCACCTAATCTGCCGCGGCCCTAAATCTGGGACAGGTGGAAGTGGCTGTAGCTAATGGCTGCTGAGGTGAGTGGTTGCTACGGCAGCGCGGCTGATGCCTGACGACCGGGAAGCATCTGCCATTAATCAGGGCAATAAGTGGGTCTCTCAAGACTGGATTCAGGATGCAGATCAGCAATTAGCGAGGGCGGCCTGTCTGTAATGAGCAATTGTCCTAACAAGAGCAAAGCGCGCGCGCGAGCGAACGAGGCAAGAGGACGAAATACCCAACAGACCACGCGCGCGCGCCTGCCGGCGCCCAATTCCGCGGTGTGTGTGTGTGTGTGTGTGTGTGTGTGTGTGTGTGTGTGTGTGTGTGTGTGTGTGTGTGTGTGTGTGTGTGTGTGTGTGTGTGTGTGTGTGTTGGGAAGTTGTTAACGGCTTCTGTGCTGAACTCACTGGAATCCAGCTGCCGATTCTCCAATTAGCCCAATGCCCTTTCTCCTCTGTGTTGATGTTACCAAAGTGAGTTACCGCCTGGTCTTTTAAGAAGCAGCTTTTCCCCCGACAACTGGGGAGTTGTGTTAAGTTCCTACCGGCTGAGCGGTAAGGCCGGCTCTGCGTCTCTGTTGAACCAGGGCCCTTGTGCCAAATGAGGGAGCTGAGCTGGCGATGGGAGGTGGGCCTTTGTAGCTTCCTTGCCACTATCCCCTCCCCCCAAAAAAGCTTGCATTCTGATGCCCATCTGGCGCAGCCAGTGGGGAACTTTAATCCGTTATCACCGTGAGGTGTGGGATCTTGGCTTTCATGCTTCATAGTGCTGTTCTTACTCTGCTTCTTTTGCTATGTACTCTCTCCAGGATTCACACATGCTACTCATACATACTGAAATAGCGTACTCGCTTCCATATTGCCATCTATCATCATTTTGCAGAGAAATGGCATCTTAGCTGAGGCTTGCTTTTTATCTTACGTAGAGGTTGCGGTCTCTTTAGAAATTATCTTTGTTCACTGAAAATTAGTTTGTGCAGGATAGTCATGTTAGAATATTGGAACAAAATGGGGGGGGGAATCTTTAATTATCTTATATTATGGCACAGTGGTTTGTGGACTAGATCAGAGGCATGGAGTATCATCCTGAGATTAGACCTAAAAAGAAAATGTAGATGGAGTAATCAGAGGGAAATGAAATGTAAGAAGTCCAGGCAGGAATAATTATAGTTAGTGGCCATACACCTACAACAGGTATAGCAGATTGTTTGCCTTGACAGTTTTTCCGTGCACAGGATGTATTTTTGTAAGAAAAAGGTAATCATGTAAATCTGTCCACTGAAGTTTGTCATCATGCAGTCCAGATTACGTTTAATAACAAATTGGCTTAAAGAAGGTTGGTAAAAAACAGCAACAGAAACTGGAGTATGGCTCCCTTTGGGGCAAAAATATTTTGGAGCTCTCAGGTGGCAAAATATCTTGTCTATTATGCTTATACCATTTCAGATTAAGAATTCTTAAAAGATGTACTCCATTATTCCCTCCCAAATAAACACATTTTGGATTATTGTGTTGGGCCAGAACGTGATTCTCTTTCGAGATCAGCCTAACAAATGTTCTGAGACTGCCTTTTAAATTTTATATTCCTTTTATTATTTATGCGATCAGTTTATAACTATCATTGCATTTCTAAAATCCCTCAAAGTAACAATAATCATTGTTGCCAAATGACTGGAAACAGGATTGTTCCCCAGGACATTGTACAAAGAAAAGGCCACAAGCCATCATGTGTTGTCTCTCCCAAGGGCATGTGCATCCCATTTTTAATGTTTTGTGGCATGATGTTGCTACACTTTTTAGCCATTTGAAATAATTATTACTTTTTAAAAAATATAAAATACATATGTCTTGAAAAGCAATCTTCATGTTTACAACTCTTCCGAGTTGGAATGTTGTATGGAATTTTTTTTCCTTATCAGTGCATAAACAGAATGGAATAGATCTGAAAATGAATGCAGGTTAAAATGACAAGTAGAATTTCTTACTTCAAACCACAGGTGAGATATTTCATAATTGCATTCTCTTCATAAACAGGCTCCATATATAAAATAGAAACATATCAAGGAGATAGAATATATATATAGCTCAGAGCTGAACTGTGGGCTTCTTGTTGCTCTCTGAGCTTGGTTGTTTGCTTGCAGACATTTCATTACCCAACTAGGTAACATCATCAGTGCACTGATATTACTTTGTTGGGTAATGAAATGTCTGCAAGCAAACAACCAAGCTCAGAGAGCAAGAGCAACAAGAACTCTATATCAAGGTATTTGGCCAAAGTGAATCCATTGCTTCTCCAACTTAAGTAGCACAGACTCTACATTTAACAACTCTTCCCTGGCCTAGGTTTGGGAACAGCTTAACTTGCTTGCATGTACCATAGACTCTTAAACTGTTCTTCAAGTCAGAAGATCAGCCAACTTTCCTCATTGGAACAATGTTCCCTCCTATGTGTCCAGTGGTACATTTCTTCATAAGGATAGATGTCCTTCCCCTGGAAATGGGGTGTTTTGGATTAGGTTGAGACACCAAACTCAACACAGCTCCAGGTTGGGATCTTGGGTGGTCTTCTATAGCCCCACTCCATCTCTGGGAATCTACATTTGGCAGAAAGGGTTAGTAAAACAGATCTTTCCAGCCTCTAGTGCTTTGTTAATTGCATGTAATGGCAGACGTGTTATCAGCTGAAATACTTAATTAGCTAAATTCCATTGTGATGCAAAACTGCCACTGACAAATTCATTTATAACAATCGCAGACTTAATCAGCACTTGGCCCTATCATTTACTGAGAGTACAGCATGAGGCTGGAAACTGGGAGCCCACTTCAGCCTCCTGAGGACAACTGTGCTTGGCTTCCTCAGCCTACTCTTTGGCAGCAGGGAATGGGTGAATGTATGTGAGTATGAGGAGTAAAGACAAATGGATAAAATTTATACAATTTAGATTTGGTTTAGAAAATTATCACATAGCTTTTTTATAAGTTTTATTTATATATATATATATAGATATTTTTTATATATATATATATATATAAATTTTTTAATTTAATTTTTTATTTTTATTTCTTAATTTTTAATTAAGCCTATATTCTGCTCTGGGAAGCTCAGGGGGGGGAAGGGAGGGTTTTTGTGAGGGGTGGGGGATGGGTTTTTTTTTTTTTTTTTAATATATGTAATGTTTAGTTTCTTTTTTGTATATGTTGTCTTTTGTTTTGTATTGTTTTTGTCTTTTTGTAAAATTTATAAAACTTTCAATAAAAAAAAAAAAAAAGAGTGAGAGAAGAGAGCAAGCAGTTTATTTATTACTGTTGAACCAGAGCGCTCCAAGGCATTACTGCTGGTGTGAAGCAGTGGAGCATTGCGAAAAGGTGCCTTCTTTGACAAAGTTGCTAATATCCCAAGTAATGAAAGTTATGTATGTTTATATGCATGCGTATACAGCATGTGTGTGTGTAAGTTTATATGTGCATGGATCCCCACACACATACAGTAAAAGTCTTGTTCTGCACTGAGTTGTATGTATAGTAAATAAAAATACTATTCAATAATAAATATATGTCAGTGGAGAAATGGTCAGAAATGAATCAGAAAAGTGTTCTATATTTCTGCCAAGGCTCAACCCCCAGGAAGATGGTAAATCCGGAAAATTAATAATGAACATCTCACTGCAGATATCCTAATTTATCCTACACTCTCAGTAAAGGGGCTTCAGCCCTGACATATCTCATTATGAAACCGAAGCCCCCGTTTTTATCCTCAGTAGATTGTACACCTTCTTGATAGGTTCTCCTGGGGAAGATAACATAGAAATTGTACCGTTTCTCCTCTCAGCTCATCCAGCTTTTGAATCACTTGACAAGAATTTTATATCTAGTTTGATATATATATGGCCTTCTTGCATGAACATTGCTGTTCACTTGTTCCCATCAACCGCGGGTCTCACCAAATCGCAAGGGGATTTCACACGTAGTTGTTCACATTTTCCAATGTTGATGATGTTGGTGTAAGACTTTGTTCTTTGTAAAAACAGTTTTAACACATTACAGATGTCAGTGAGAAGGAAGCAGCCTTATGATAGAAACCATAACACAGCAGCATGTAAATCAGTGTTCCCCAACCTGGTGACTCACACATTTCTTGGACTTTAATTCCTGTAACTGAATGTTGCAGTCCAGTACACCAGGAGGGCACCAAGTAGAAGAAAGTTAATGTGAATTGTGCTTCCTAGTGAAGGGGAAAAAAATAATATTCCTTAGGTATTTCATAAGCTGTTTGGTGCAGAATTCCAGAAGATTGCTTCAAGCCGCAAAATGATTAATGTGTGTAAAAATGAGCAGCTTCACATAAAACTCTTCATGGCTGATTTATCGTCCCACCCCTTTGCTGCTTTTGGCTTCAGTCAGACTAGTGGGCTCATCTCCAGCGCTGCCAGCCAGGATCTCCTGCCAGATCAGTTTAGTCCAGGTATGATAGGTGGGTGAGCATGTGGCTGGATCATACATAGTGCACAGAAACTCTAGAGCAAAATTTGCCTTGTAAAAGGACTAGGGAGAACCTACATGGGTAGGAAGATGTTGATAAAAATTTGAAGTAACAGTTTAGGGTTGTTGTTTTTTTAAAAAAAGAAATCTTTTTTATTTTTACACAAAGGCATTTACACAAAAGTATAGTGATGGAAAGGGCCCTTTATTCAAATATTGCTCTTGCCAGGAATCCAAGTTAAAGCATCCAAGCAGAGGGCTGCCCAGCCTCACTACCTTTCTTGGAGATTAAATCCCTTGTTGAAGGGCCCTTACTGTCCTGTTCCCAGTTATCTACATCAGGTCGACTGGTCTATGGCTCCCTGGTTCCTCCTTTTGTTAAACAGTGATGGCTTGATAAGGTTGGCATTGCTTGTTCTCCAGGATTATGTAAAGGTTTGGCAAGACTCTGAGCAAGTTTTTTCAGTATCCTAGGATGCAATTTACCTGCTGCCAGAGATTTAAATTAATTCCAAGTCAATAGTTATCCCTTGATCATATTTCTTCAATCCCTCCTCTTTAGCTTAATCATCTGGCAGTTATATCCTGTGTACACTGAGAAGACTGAGCCAAAATAGTAGGTTCCTTTGTTACCCATTAGCATTTTGCCATCTTGCCACAGTAACCAATGCATTGCTTGTTTTCTTTTGAATGTATCTAAAGAGGCTCTTTTTGTTGTTGGTTAGCATTATTTGCCAATTCCAGCTCATTCTTAGCCTTTTAGCATCAATTTTGCAGTGGTGGGATAACACTGAATAGCCTTCCTTGGGAAGCTACACTTCTGTCCAGTGTTTGTACTTCTGTGGGTCTTTCTCTCTTTTCAGATTCAGGCATATAAGCATCCAGTCCTAAACTCTACACCGTATCTGAAGGTGCTGGCAAACACCCTTTCAGCCCAAAGACACCTTTCTTCCCAACAATGAGCTTTAAAAATATCTCAAGGTGTTTTCCTCTATTTCTTTGGACACCACCCAAATAGAAGATGATTGAGAGCTGTCCAGACTATGGTATAAGATGGGCAGCTACATAAATGAGATAGCTAGCTAGTTAGCTAGCTAGATAGATAGATAGATAGATAGATAAAGATAGATAGATAGATAGATAGATAGATAGATAGATAGATAGATAGATAGATAGATAGATAGATATAAAACAGATAACCAAATGGTGAATCCAACCACCTTAATACAGGGCTGACAGCAGCCAGGTCTTTAAAGCCTTTTGGAAAAGCATTGAGGTGTGTGTGTGTGTGTGTGCGCGCGCGTGTTACCCAGATTCCCGAATTCCTAATTCATTCAGACAATATGTTTACTCTTAACTCCTATATGGATGTAAATTCCCTGTCCATTTCCCTCTGTATTCCCTTGTCTAGTGCCACCAAAATGTGGCAGAAGCAATCACTGGCCATGTGATAAGAAAGCAATTATTATATCTGTCCTTTCTTTCTAGTGCTCCAACTCTTGATTTGGCAGTATAGTTCAAAGTAAAACAAGGTCATAGTAGTTTACTACCTGGCAATTAAGGCAAGTTCATCCCGCTGCATTTCAACGAGTCTGGAATATTGAGGATTCCTTTGGTTCAGTGCTCCCCTTTTAACACCCCAGCCTCATCTAGTGCAAATTTCTAACATCACTGCATAATGAAGGAAGGACTTCAAACTGGCATTGGCTATATAGTTAGGCATTTCATGAGAGTGGTCCACTAAACCAGAGCTAAGTCAGGACCTTTCCTGGGGTTTCTCTCACTTCTAAAAATGTTTTTTTTTTTCTGCAGAGTTCAGTAGTTTGTTTTTTATTTGCTATGTGTACCAAACACCTTTTTTAAAAAAAAAATTTGCATAAATACAAAATTTTTCCAGAGGTTAGTGCAATGGGGACTAGGTGTTAGAACACCTGGCTTCTTTTCCTGGGTAGAGACTGATTAAAATTAGCAGACGGAGAGAAGATTTCAATCTTCTTTTTCCCTTCCTTTATCTCCTGTGAGTTTGTCTTATTTGTTCATGCTGTGTATGCTGGCAGAAACATTCTGAACTCTATTGCCTGCCTCACTCTAGTTTAAGATGGAAAATGTAGCATAGTCCTACCCAATTTGGTTCCTCCCAATGAAGTAGATTATAACTCCCACCATCTCAGCTAGCATTGCCAACATGGATAATGGGAAATGCATTCTAATTTTGTGGAAGGCTGTAATCAGTCCTTGCTCTACCTCTTGGCTGAGTCAGCCTGTCTCTCCCACAGAAATGCTAGGGTTTTTATAGAAAACTTCTTCAGCATTTTTATCTTCCACCTAATATTTAAGCCATAGGAGGGCTTTTATTAAGATACTTCAAAGATCTTGAATGGAGAAAACCCCACTTCTGTGCTGTAACTGTTCAAATGCCACTTTCTATGGGGCCCCATTAAAAACACCAGCCTTTCACAGAGGTGATCTATCTGTGCCCGGACTATACCGATTCAGGCATGGGTTATACGTCAGTGCTATTCCATGACTGAATCTCTTTGCAAAGAAGAATGTGAGAGGAAGAAGACTAATCTAGAATCTTCTCCTTCATATATTTTTAAGTGAAGGATAGAGCATTCAATCAAGCATCCCTCAATAGTCTGAACAGCCTAGAGAGAGGTTGAGTACTTAAGTAATAAAGTGAGTGTGAGACTGTACATTTCTATGGCTGTTGGTAGCCTTGCAACCAAATTGTGAATAATAATTCCACTTCCTCACTACCATTTCTAGGAATAACCGAATAATAGAGTTGGAAGGGACCTTGGTGGTCTTCTAGTCCAACTCTCTACTCAGGCAGGAAACCATATACCATTTCAGATAAATAGTTGTCCAAACTCTTCTTGAAAACTTCCAGTGTTGGAGCATCCACAACTTCTAGAGCAGTGTTTCTCAACCTTGACAATTTTAAGGCATGTGGACTTCAACTCCCAGAATTCCACAGCCAGCAATGCTGGCTGTGGAATTCTGGGAGTTGAAGTCCACATGCCTTAAAATTGTCAAGGTTGAGAAACACTGTTCTACAGGCAAGTTGTTGCACTGATTAATTGTTCTAACTGTCAAGAAATTTCTCCTTAGTTCTAGGTTGCTTCTCTTCTTAATTAGTTTCCCTTCATTGTTTCTTGTCTTGCCTTCTGGTGCTTTAGAAAATAGGTTGACTCCCTCTTCTTTATGGTAACCCCTTAGATATTGGAACACTGCTACCATGTCACCCCTGGTCCTTCTTTTCATTAAACTAGACATACTGTACTCAATTCCAGCAATTGTTCTTTATATTTTAGCCTCCGGTCCCTTAAACAAATTTGTTGATCTTCTCTGTATTTGTTCTAGAGTCTTAACATCTTTTTTACATCATGGCGACCAAAACTGGATGCAGTAATCCAAGTGTGGTCTTACCAAGGCATTATAAAGTGGTATCAACACTTCACATGATCTTGATTCTATTTCTCTGTTAAGGCAGCCTAGAACTGCATTGGCTAGGAAAGTTTGTTAGTTTTCCTTCAGTCCTCTGCCTTGTGTAACTATTTGGTCTGTTTTTACCAGGGAGCATTACTAAAATAGTTTCTTCAACCCTGTTCACGATTAGGAGTTCATCCCTTACATTTTCCACCAACACTTTGTCATCCTAATGCAGCTAAGAAGGTACTAGGTTGGGGAGTATTCGGCTAACATCCTGTGAAAAGTTAACCAATTCATCCAGGCTTAGCTAATCTCAGTTCCCAGTGGCTGAGAGACACCAGTCACATCTTGCCAGGCCCAGTCGGTCTTTGGCTGCTAAGTCACTGGAGCTCTGCCCAGGTAGAATTGGTGCTTGACAATTCCAGCTGGCATATCCCAGGGTTCTAGTATTTGCCCAGCTGGATGCCCATCAATACTGCATTCCAGTGTCATTAACAATAATGAGTAAGACTTATTTACTGTCACTATGATATATCAAGTATATATTTCTTGACTGTCATGTAGGGTTCATTCAGATACTTGACAGAGACTCTGCCCTGGGCCTGTATTATTATGGGTGCAATATGGAATGTGACTATATGAATATTAAAAGCATCTATTATATTGAGTAATTACGGTGATATTGTTAACTGCTTAAGGTGGAAAATTCAGATTGAAATTTATTTATTTACATTGTATCATCATCATCATCATCATCATATATAACTTAACGCAGTGAACACACTCAATACTCCTTCCTCCTCCTATTTTCCTCACAACAAACCTGTGAGATAAGTTGGGTTGAGAGAGAGTGACTGACTCAGCTGGCTTTCATACCTAAGGTGGGACTAGAACTCACGGACTCCTAGTTTCTAGCCTCATGTCTTAATCACTAGACCAAAAAAATGGGCTCATCAGATGCCTACATATGTATTCTCTTAGGCTCCTCATAAAAGATTTCTTGCTTCTTCCAAACTTAAAAGTTTGGGTTCACTATACATTATGCAAAGCAATATCAAATCTGTAAATAAATTTAAGTAGCCAGGCATTCTCTCTCAACCCAATCTATCTCAAAGCTAGCTGTTATGGGAATAAAACAAGGATTGATCTCCTTGTATGTTGCCTTTAGTACTCTGAGAAAAGATGACATAAAAATGAGATAGTAACATTGCTTTCTCCCTGTCTTGTGCAATTTGAAAGAATTTTTACACACTTGCTAGAGGGATGAAACACTCACCATTTTTAACAGCAGTAGTCTGAAGCAGTAATTTAGTTTTCTCAAATGGCTGATTTTCTCAAACCTAGCTGATAATCTCAGAACACCCCCCCCCCAATCCTTTATGAATGAAAGCAAATTCCTATTACAAGTGCTGGTGTTCCCCTTTTTGTGCTATTCTTTTGTGCGATTATGTGGCTCAGTTCTTGGAAGTTACAGAAGCAAATGTGGAGGATCCTCTCTTAAAGGTAGTGTTTTTACTTCCTCCAACTCTTGACTCCATTAGGCAAACCAATGATATGTCCATAAGTAACTTTAATTAACATAACACAACATATATGGATATATTTTATTTATTCAAATGTTTGAAGATGGGGAGACTGTTCAAGTATTTTCAACAGAGATTGCTGGGCTGAAGAAAACCAAAGTGTGCAAGAAGTAGCTCAGGTACAGCTAGCTGTTTGCCTGCCTTGTTTAAAAGAAGAGGGAGTCAAGCTATTCTCCAAGGCGCCTGGATGGAAACTGACCAAAGAGAGAAGCAACCTAGAACTAAGGAGAAACTTCCTGACAGTTAGAACAATTAACCAGTGGAACAACCTGCCTCCAGAAGTGGTGAATGCTCCAACACTGGAAGTTTTTAAGAAGATACTGGATAGCCATTTGTCCGAAATGGTATAGGTTTCCTGCCTGAGCAGAGGGTTGGACTAGATGACCTCCAAGGTCCCTTCCAACTTTATTATTATTGAGTGACAAAAGTTTCTCTGTCCTTTGAGGACTAATGTCAGATGTTGAACCAATAGCAAAATCTGAATATAGCTGAACTCTCAGATGTCCAGAAGTTCATTAAGGAATTTGGTTATTGGAAGATAACGCATGGGAAAGGACACAAATACACATTGTACTAGATGCCTGGGGAAGTAATGGAACCTTTAGACAGTGTATAAAAAGTCACAGAATTGTCTTAATCTATAACGTTTAGAACTGGGGTAAATAAATGCCAATCAAATACAATAGACTGGGTTAAGATTGAGTATATCTAGCTAGTAAAACAACAAACACCGTGGGCCAAAAGATCACAGCAATTTTGCATTTGATAAAGTGGACTATAATTGTCAAAAGCTTATCTATAACAAACATATTAAATATGCCAGAAGATTTCATGGTTACCGTGAAGTATATTATTCTCCTACACCTGAAGCATCAAAGCAAAAAGTGGGTTGATCCTTGAAGTTCCTTTCAGATAATTGATTCTGTTAAGCTGTTCGGAAGAAGATTTGGGATGGGGGGGGGAATTCCCTGGATCTGCCCTGCCTGAGCTATGAGCAATTTTAGAGCAAGAGAAGGAGAAAGTGTTATTTATTTATTACGTCAGGAGATCTGCAATTTAACAGACATTATGCCATACTTTTTCTCCTCAGTTTGCATCAAAGGGAGGCCACTGGAAGTTAATGTATGTATGCGAGCAACTGCTGAATATTCGTTTGTTTGTCTGTCTGTCTTTCTGTCTATCTAATTTATATAACTGCTCATCTCACCAAAAGCACAACTCAGAAAAGCTGATGTATGTTGGAGTTAAGCAGGGCCTGGGCACTTGCTGCCCTTATCCTAATTTCAAAAGCTTTCTGGAAATAATAAGTTTGCATTCTGGTTAGACTAATCTCTCTCTCTAGGCAGCCAACCCAGAGAAGGATGGATATAGGAAAACTATTATAAAAGGTTTGCCAGGTAGGGCTTTAATTCTGCATGTAGCTTTGGACAATTTCTCCAGAGGGAAAGTGGTCCTAGACTGAAAATTTGGTTCCTACCCCTGGACTAGACCAAGTTTTGTCTCAGTAGAAAGCAGATTACTCTAATCATAACTTTCCTTAAATCCAGAAAACAATGTGAACAAAACAAACACAGACTACTCTAAATATTTGTATACTGATGGGTATGATTTATACTCATCTTCAATAATAGTTGATTAAACATCTACATTTTCTCATCATCACTTTGAGGCTAATTCACTGCTGGGTTCATGCATTGAGCTAAGCCAAAATGTCATTTCCATCCTGGTTTTGATGTAGGATGCTTATAAACATAGTCTACTGTGGTACACATTTTTTTTTAAGTTTTAAAGAGAAAGAGGACCTATGCTCTGGCCTAAATTACAGGATAACTGATGACAGCATCTTGCCAACTTTGGATATTGCCAAAAAAGTTAAGTATGGCATGTATGGTTAGTATTAGGGTACAAAAATCCTAGGTGATCCCAGCTCTGGGGACTAGATTAGGATATTGAAAGAAGATCCCAGGAGAAGGCAATGGTGTGGACCAAGGCTTTTCCACCTTTTTACCGATTGTACCACTTTTAAGATATGGCAATATTTGAGTACCACCTAGCAAGGTGTCAAAAACTTGATGACCAAAAAAAAAAAACCTGTTCAAAGTTGCAATTGCACTGAAATGACTTATGACCATTTTTCACACTTATGACCATTGCAGCATGCCCAGGGTCATGTGATTTATATTTGGATGCTTGGCAACTGATTCATATTTATAATGGTCACAGTGTTCCAGGATCATGTGATCTCTTCTGCAACCTTTTGACAAGCAAAGTCAATGGCAGAGCTGTTGGTGGCCAAGTGCTAAGGCGGGACTTCCTTTCCTCCCTCCCTTCCCTGCCTCCCTTTTTCTCATTCCCATCTCCTTCTGAAGGAAGAATTTGAAACCCCCCCCCCATATTTTCCCTCTTCTATATATTGATCAAACAAGAAAAGGCCTCCAGAGACAGAAAAGACAAGCTGCTGAGTGAACTAACTTAAAAAGGCACATTCCCCTTTAAGAATTAGCTACTGGCTAGAAAGGAAAGTAAGGAGCACAGCCGGCACTTAAGGAAGAAAAAAAATGTAAGTACTGGCTGCTCCCCAAATGGCTCCATTCATAAGTAAAAGAATGCTACAAGCAAAATCCATTCAGAAGAAAAATATTTCAAAATCCCTTGCAGCAAAACTTACAGCTAACCACAGCAGAGCAATAGAAGCTAATACGAGACATCAGCCAAATAGAAATTGCCAAACACTCCTTAAGAACACAAAGCCCACATTGCACAAATCCCAGAACTTCAAAATCACAAAAGCACATAAGAATCCTTCCACTCTCCATCTCCCTTCCTTGTGCCTCATCTCCAGCCATTGCTGCCTTTTTTTCATTCCTCTTGGAGGGTGACCCCTCCCCCCTACATTTCTTGCCTGTCTGCTGCTGCCAGCACAGGTGGCTGCCACAACAGTTGTACATCTGCTCATGGCCAGCCTGCTTGATTCCTCCTCCTCCTCCTCCTCCTTACAGCTGACTCCACCTCCTCCCAAGGCTGCTGCTTTCTCTCTCTCTCTCTCCCTCTCCTGCCCAAACTGCCTCCTTTTATAGCCGCTCCTGTCTCCACCCGCTTCCTCCTTTCTCATGGGGGAGGGTGAGCCAGAAGTGAGCCTGGGGCCTTTGCAGCTCCAGAAGACTCTCTTACTGTCAGTCCTTGCCTGTGCTGGCTCTTTCCCTCCCCCACTACACTTGGCTAGGCAGGGCTGCGTACCACCTGCCACTCATTAATGTACCACAAGTGGTAGCATACCACCGGTTGAAAAGCCCTGCTCTAGGTTAGTTATTGCTGGATAAGGATTATAGGATTGTAGTCCAGGATATCTGGAAGACACAGGGAAGACTAGAATTGCCTTTACTGGGGAGTCTGATTATTCTCACTGCTGTCAGTTCATCTTCCCAGTAGCCCAATGCTTAGGTGCGAATCTTCATGCTCCCAATTCTTCGCTCCTTCCATTGCCAGACATGTACGAGCCACCACTAGTATGACCTTTGCCAGGTCGCAGAGTTTGTGATTTCATGCTGTGCTATGTTCTAAACCGCAAGCGAACTTTGCAGCAAGTGTTAAATTAATGTTTAAGATGCCCCTGCACACTGAATTTACCTGCTATTTATTTTGATGAACCTTAAACTGATACACATGCATATTCTTTAATTCACTGTTTAGCTTGGTACAAGAATTCTCTGCCAGCCTGAATGGTTTTCCCATGGTTACAGAATGCTGGACTTGTTTCCAGTTCAAATTTTTAATACTCTCTAGTCTAGGGCTAACCCCTTGAGCTCTAGGAAATAGCCAGTTGTTTCTGTTTAATCAGCCATCCAGCAAAATGTGTAAAATTTATTCAACTTCCTCTTTTCTAGAGATTTGGGAAGGTGTGTTCATGAGGCCAACTCAGTCTTGATTGGTCTGTGGCAGTTTCGAGAGGAAGTGATTCTATCTTAGAAGGTATTAATCATCCAGTGTGTTCATCAGCCAACCAGCCTCTTCAAAATATTCCCCATCCACCATCCATCAAGATAATATATTTCATTAGCTGGCCAAGAAAACAAGTTGCTTTATGATAAAACAGCAACGGCTGAATGATGTTAACAGTTGCTAACAGAAAAGGTTCACCAAACCCACGTGCTGAAAATATCTGGGATTTGTATTTGTTCAATTTCATGATTCAAGGCTTTGAAGGAGGAATGTTTCAGGAAAAAAAAAAAAACCATATGGCTGAACCCAACTTAAAACAGATAAAAAACACAGAGTGGAATCCTGCTGCCCTGTTGCTATTGTCTTGGGGTTGCCAAGTGAGCAGAAAAAGGGCTGCTCTTGTGCCTTTTGGTCTACAAATCAGCACAAGAACTTTCTTATGACAGACAGATAAGCCCCCAGCTTTTCTGATATCTGTAAACGAAGCTATGTCATAGGCAATAGGGTTGGGGGGAAGGGGAGGGGAAGGGGGGAAATTGGTAACCTATTATCTCACCATTCCCCGTGCCAGCTCCATCTGTCAGATCTTAGGCAAAACTGTTTTTCCACACTGACATTTTTAAATGCTCCCTGCAGTAAACAAATCTGCGCATGAATTGTTCAGATGTATTGTTTCAGTATAGCATTTTAATCACACTTTTAACTGGATAATTGGGATTTGACCAAGACCGTAAAATCCAGGGCTGCATTACTGCAGGAAATAACCCATTACCTGTATAAATAATGTATGCAACTTCAGTCCGGCACACTTAAGAGAGTCCATGATGGGGGTTGCAACACCCCAAAGCCCTTGCACTCAAGATTGCCTTGAGATTTGTACTTTAGCAATTAAGCTACAGGGCAGAGAACCCCTAGAAGCATCTTTTAGTTTAGGCTTCAGGGCCAACGCATGGCTGCAGGTCCCTGGGTGACCTTGGGCTAGTCCAGGGGTTGGCAACCTTGGCTTTTTTTAACTTGTGGACTTCAACTCCCAGAATTCCTGAGTCAGCATGGTTGGTTCAGAAGTTCTGGGTATTGAAGTCCAGAAGTCATAAAAGAGCCAAGGTTTGCTACCTCTGGGCTAGTCACTCTCTCTCTCTCTGTGTCATGGCTATCCCACAAAACTGTTGTGAGAGTGAGAAGGGAGGAATCGTGTCCCCCACCAGAACCCTTTGATGGAAAAGTAGAATTAAAAGGATCTTCTTTCTAAAACCAAATTACTCAAGCCAACAGCCTCACATACGTCATTCCGCTTTAGAAATCTGAGGAATCCGTGACATACATTTCATACGTTCCTTTTAAGCACGGTCCTTTCCCGCTACGAGGACGGCTGGAAAGCGAGTCTTATCTTTTCCTATAGCTTCCTGGGATGCGCGCGGATCGTGGTCTCTCACGCATGCAATTCACTGACCGGGCGCCGACAGCGACCTTCAGACAAAACTGCTCAAACGCGGAAACATAGAGCAACAGACGATGGCGCTACTGCAGCCGCGGTCGGTTGAAACTGTTGGTCTGGACCAGGGGGTCCTCAAATTTGGCCACTTTAAGACGTGTGGACTTCAACTCCCAGAATTCCCCAGCCAGCCATGCTGGCTGGGGAATTCTGGGAGTTGAAGTCCACACGTCTTAAAGTGGCCAAGTTTGAGGAACCCTGATCTGAATTGTCTTTCAATCACTTTCTGCTCCCGGCAGGGGTCCCGGGAGGCTGGGCAGGATTAGACGCCCCTGTTCCTAAATCCCCCCCCCTGCCGCCACCACCACAATAGCCCCCACCGTCGTCTCCTCTGATTTTCCTCTCGGCGGTGTTCACGCCAAAGTTTCCTCGTTTAGGAAGCGCCATCAGAGGCGATTATTGCTTTAATTACCTGCTGTCGGCGGGGACCAGGAAGGTTGTAAAGTGCGCTGAAATCTTTCACTGTAATATGGAGTGCTGGTCCCGCGGCGCGGACTCGATTTATAAGGCTCCAGATGGCATCTTTAAACTCCATCGTGAAATTCCTCAGTTCCTAAAAGGGCCCCCGGGAGAAAGCAGATCAGTTCTGAAGAAGAAGGAGTGGAGAGGCCGGGTGAATAGTTGGCTTGGCTTAACGGGAAGTGAAGGGGTCTCGAGGTGGGGGTGGGGGTGGAGGCCGCCCCACCGAAACGATTAGAGAAGGTCAGGGAAGCAGCACCTTTCCATTCTCAAACGGGCCTGTATAAAAACCCATTTTGCTTCATCTTTAAGAAGGGTAGGTTTTTTTAACGTTTTACCTCTTGGATTGAGTCCTTGCAATCCGGCTCTAGTCAATATGAGTCTTCCCTATGAAGCAGAACTGCCTCAAGGCATTCTGCTCCCAGAAAAACCTCACCATAGCAAGAGAATAAAGCAACAAATTAAAGTAATGCATTGCCCTTTCCTGCTGCTCAAACTGGGTCAGGATAGTTGCTGTGCCAGGTTCTACCTGGAATCAGAAAAGGGTAGACTGTGTAGACCTTGGGAGATGTAGGAAGAAGGACAGGATCAAATTCTGTGGCAATAAATCTAAAGGATTAATCCCCATCAGATAGGTAGCTAGGTAGATATAGACCACTGTTCTTCGCCAGAAGTAAGACATGGTTCTGACAACCAAACTAAGATTGTTTGTCAGAACCAATATCCCAAGTTGTAGGTATTCTTCTTTTCAACCTCTAAAAGCCAAGCTAGACTCAGGGGAAGTTGCATGAGAATGACAGTATTTTGTTATTTATGTGGGTTGTGCTCACTTTATATTAACAATGCAAGAGAAATAGGGCTAAATTTAGAAAGTTTTGCAAAGCTGAAAATCAGAACTGACAAAATACTTTGTCAAAGCAATGCATTGCAATTTGAGACATCCCTGTACTTGGTCAATACATATATGCTATCTGGAGATATAAACATGCAACACAATGATATATTTTTGTAGACATCTATTAGTGTAAAGGAGTACAGACTAGTTCTTCCTCAGACAGATTTTCCCTCCCCCCCAGTCTATTTTGATTCTATACTTACAGGCATAGCCTCACAGTGAAATAATTTATAGTACACTAGTCCATTTATTAAAAGTTCTGTGCAGCTCAAAAACCTGCATATTGTCATAGCAAGAGAAAGTGGCTATGAACAATGAACTGCTCTGACTATTTTGCAACCAGTTATTGGGGTCAATGAATAAAGAAGCAATAATACCATCTGTGATGCTGTGTGTCTTTAGACTTCTAGCTGCATTGGTATTTTTGGAGACTGGCTCTGTGTTCGTTTTCTATGTATCTCCGTTCTTAAAGTTTTGAATACTTAAATTCTTATATTAATGCATTAATTGTAAATCGCTAGTTTTAAAAAAACAGTGGCACCTTCTGTATATCATTTAACTTTATAAACAAGGACAGTACATTTTAGAATTAAGCTACAGTTGCTGAGAATTCACAGTAGTATTTAAAGTTTTAGTTTTGCTATTTTTCACACCTTCAGTTTTCAAATAATAACAAATAAAGGTTTCTCAGCTCAGTATTGTCTTTATGGAAACAGAAACAGAAAAGGAGAGAGAAAATGGTTAAGGACAATTTATCATCTCTTCTGAAGCTACTAGATAAGGGCTGTAAACTTCTGGGTGGCCACAAGATGGCAGCAACAATATTCAGAAAACTTTTTACTAGCATCTAGTGGCAGTCCTGATTTTCAAAGCCCAGAAGGTAGCTTTAGCATCTCCCTAAATATCAAATGGCTAAAATATTTATCTGAAATCTGAAGATGGAGGCCAGAATTGAGGACCTACCTTACAATGCTGTTGTCAAGATAAGTAAAATAAAGATATTATGTGCTTATGTAAATTATGATTGCTAAATGGAAGGGTAAAATAGTTCATTTGCTTCAAATAGAGATTATAATTAAATCAACAAATTAATCTCCAAAAAACCCACCATCATCTTTAATTATTAGAATTGAAGTCTTTCCTTAAAGCTATTAGATCTAATAAGTTGACACAATGGAATTACAATTACAGATATAGTTTAATCATTTTAAAACAACTGACAAGCATCTGGCTATGAAACTTCCAGGTTCTCTGTTTTTACTTTGGCAAACACATATGGGCACATAAAACACACTTTTTGAGTCCATGCCAATAAGCTGTTGTTTATTTAAATTTTACATTGATATTTACCATATGGACTTTTTCCAGAATTAGATGTAATAATAGGTCAAGCATGGATGTTAAATTTTGCTGCGACTTGTCCTTGGAATGCCTTTTCATCCAAAGATCAGAAATTATGTGAAGCAGATTGTCTCTGTGCAAGTGTTCCAGCCTTTTGTTAATGCTCAGGATTCCTAAGGATCTGAAGTCCAGAAAAAGCTTGGGGTGGGATGGGGGGACAGCTCAGTTTAGAGACTAGGTCCCCACCCCAAATTTTCTTCTAGTTTCTTAAATATAGGATAGCACACATGGCCCATCTTTCAAAATCAAAAGCACAGCCTCAGTTCAGAAGCAGCAAGACAGGTCAGTCAAACCCGCCTCTTCACCTGGAGATAGAGGTCCTTCCTAAATCACATAAAATCCTTTCCTTCCTTCCTTCCTTCCTTCCTTCCTTCCTTCCTTCCTTCCTTCCTTCCTTGTTCCTTCTTTCCTCCCTTTCCTTCCTTCCCTTCCCTTTCCCGCTTTCTTTCTAGCCCATCACTCTTCCTCCCTCCCTCCCTTGTTCCTTCCTTCCTCCCTTTCCTTCCTTCCTTCCTTCCTTCTTTCCTTCCTCCCTTTCCTTCCTTCCTTCCTTCCTCAGTTCCTTTCCTTTCCTGCTTTCTTTCCAGCCCATCACTCTTCCTTCCTCCCTCCCTCCCTTCCTCCCTCCCTTCTTCCTTTCCTCTCCTCTCCTTTCCTTTCCTCTCCTCTCCTTTCCCTTCCTTTCCTTTCCTTTCCTTCCCTGCTTTCTTTCCAGCCCATCACTTTTCTGCCACCTGACACTTTAGATCACTAATAGATTCTCCCATGCTTGTTAGGGGGCAATTAATTAAAGCGTTTCTCTAGCAGGGAAGGAAGAACGCGAAGAGTGAGGAGGCAAATGTCCTGAGGGAGCTGCGTCCAGGGAAGGAGAGGAGAAATAGCCTTGGGTCTCGCTGGGAGGTTGTGTGGCTGGGCGAGAAGGGTCGTGTTAGTTCCGCAAGGGAAAGGAGCTGTTCGGATGCCCTTACTCTCTTCCTCCCTCCTCGCAGGTGGCATCCGAATTTTGCTGAGTCTCATGTTACCAGCAACCTGCTAGACCCTCCGGTTGATTTTAAACATTTTTGGAAATCGACCTGGCAAAGAGGGGAGTGGCAATTGGGCAAAAATGTGCAGGAGGCGCGTGGGAAGAGGGAGGAGTGGGGCAGCCCGGGAAAGGAAAAGGAGAAAGTGAAGCGAAGTCAATTTTGGAAGCTGAGACCCACTGCTCCATTTATAGGGTCGTCATTTTCCATCCTGATTTCACGGGCCGCGGGGGGGGGGAGAAGCAAAAGGGTATTTATTAGGACGGCCCTAGTTCAGGCAACCGCGTGCACTTGCAAGGGGAGAAGAGAAGGTTAGGGGATAAACGGCAGGACTGTGAGCCTCTGTTTCCGATTTCGGTTGCCACCCCTCCCCCTCCCCAGGTTCTCTCTGTGTGTGATCCACGCCACTTAAAGACTGGAAGCAGCAGGAGGCCTAAATGCCGTATAAGCTGCTCGCTCTCCTCCCTTTGTGCGCTTTCAAGCAGAAAGCCACGTGCCAACAGGGCACAGGGCAGCCACGTGCCCGTCTAGACTGAGAGCCGTTTGTTCTCAGGGGATGGAGGGGGTGGGGGAGAGAGAGAAGAGAAAGGGAGCTGGGTGTGTGCGATGCTGGTGGAAGTCATAATCCCTGCTCATCTTCCAGTTGCACCAAGGACTCCCTTTTATGAAAGAGAGTTGGCATGACCGAAGGAGCACACCAAGAAGTGGGGCCAGAGCAGATGGACTTAGGGCCTGTTCAAGCCTTGGCTTCTTGTTGTGAAGGGGGTCATCAAAAGAGAGCAGATTGTTGGCTATTTAAATCATCGCATTATACTGCCAGGCTGGAGGAGAAATGAATGTTCTGCCACGAGTGCCAAAATAACTTGATTGGCCTGTCTTTCAACTTGGGAAAGTATCCATATTCAGCAATGTATCCAGGCCGCCCTCTCTAAGGCCAAAAGTTCAGCATCTTCCTAAATATTAGGGCTGCGTACACTTCCCATGGGGCTAGGGAACACTAGGAGATGTGTATAAGAGTCCATCCAGAAAAGGCTTGATGTATTCCTTCCCATCTACATTTACCCACTCTCACACACATGTAGACATACCCTATTGCAAAGAGAGAGTTCTGCAATATATAAGGCAAGCTGCTAATAGCAAGAGAAGATCGGAGTTTACTGGGGGCAGATGTAAAAAAAAAAAAAATCAGGAAATCTGGTAGAATCTTTTCTAAGTAACAGAATTCATCGAAAGGCATAAGCTGCAGCTCATTTCATTAGATGTATGTAGAGTTAGTAGGAAAAAGTGCTACCAGATTCCTGATTTTTTTGCCACCATAGGTTTAACATGGCTGTTCTTCTAAAATATGAGGGGGGGAGTTCACTATCTTCCTAAGGACAGGAGAGTGGGGGGGGGGTTTCTAGAAAAGAACAACTGTAAAAGCAGACTTATAAAAGTGGAAGACCATGAAATCTCAGTGATAGAGAAAGAGAGGTAGCCCAAAGCCAGCACTTCCCTGAGTTGGACCTGAGAAGAGATTTCAGCCCAGCAATAAAATATTTATGGCTGGCATCAATCTCAGATCTTACATGCCTACCGAATATTCTGTGGGACCACATTCCTGCTTCTTAGAGATGTTTTAAATCCTTATGACAATATAGTCTCCCATTTTCAGTTCTCTTTGTCTGTTCCCTATATTCCTGCTCCCTCGCCATTTGGGGGAGTGTAGTAATCTTTCATGCAATGCTACTTTCTTTTTTTCCCCCTCATCCTTATAGATTCCCTTTTCCTGTATATGTATGATTGCAGGAGTGGGAGGGTGGTCTAATTGAGATCTCTTCATTATATTGATCAATCTTTTCATTTGTTTCCTGCGTCATTACAGAAATGAAACCTTTTAAACTTTGAGTCATTAGTTGTTCATTTCTTTTGAATAGGCAGTTTGTGTCATCACACTTTTATCCCCTCCTCCCAATTTTTCTTGAATTTTAGATGCTATATGTTCAGGAGCTTGCTTCTGTCTCACCCACTTTCTGCTTTGGCAGTTCGTGTGCAATCCATGTGGGGATTTCCCCCCCCCCCCCAGGAAGATGAATACCCAATTATGGGCCCTATTGTAGAGAGTTTTCTTTTGTTTACTTCTTAGCATTCTCACTTGTGCTTTAACATTCAGATGCTAACAGCTTGAATCAAGCCCATAGAGAGATGACTTGGATGCTTTACCTGTTGTTCAGCCAGCAGGCCAAAGTTATAACCTAGTGGGACATTCCTTCTGTGTGTTCTTGGCTAGGCTTACTACATGTTCAGTTGGATGCTTCTGTTGTCACTGGAGTTGAGTTGTGTGCTGGGGATCTAGAGACTTTAGCCAGCCGCTTAGTGGACAATGGTCCAATCACAAGAATACAGTGTGCAGCTATATGCTGCTAGACCCAATGAGTCTGTTGGGGGCAATTGCCCTCCAGTTAATATTCCTGCCATATAGGTCTTCTTTTAGAGCAAATGTGTTTTATCTTCTTTTGTCAATAAATTCAGAGTATAACTGAAAGGGATGGAGTCTGAAGAAAGGATGCATCAAAAGGAATACATACTGTAGAAGCAGATCCTTTGCCAAGTTAACTTCAGTTACATCAGTGATTCTCAACCTTTTTAATGCTGCGACCCCCAACCAGTCGTGCAGTACCATTTGCAGAATGGGACTTTTGGCGGGCTCAGCAGGGCAGAGACAGCCTGGACAATTCCTATTGGCTTTTGAAAGCCAATAGAATTAGACTCTATTCAAGAGAGTCTATTCTATTGGCTTTCAAAAGCCAATAGAATAAAAGGGAGTAGCACAGCTAAGGAACAGGGGGAAAAAATGGCAGACTGCGTTGTTTGGCGACCCCCGTGAAATGGTTATTCGACCCCAAATGGGGTCCCGACCCACAGGTTGAGAACCACTGAGTTACATGGACAGAGGTTTTCTGAGAGCCACAGACAAGTTGTAAGTGGACAGAGCAGGGTTACATCAGCACCATGGACAGATCACTGTATACGCTAAGGATGCAAAGAAACAAATAAGAATTTGGACTTGCCCTATCCCAGGGGTAGGCAACCTTGGCTCTTTTATGACTCAGGGACTTCAACTCCCCAAATTCAGCTTCTAAAATTTTTCAATCTACATATGAGAATGTTGGGAATTTCCAAAGCATTCATGATGGAGAAGGCTGCTATGTCTTTAACTTATTTCACAGTTTCTTGGACAGCCTTTTCCAATTTAATGTCTCCAGTTGTACTGGTTTATAACTTCTGTTACCATCAGCAGTCTCACGTTGGCTGGGAAAGATAGAGCTAATTGTTCCACACATCTGGAGGGTATAAGAATTGGGTAGCCAGCTGTAGAACAATGTTCAGGGTAGATAGTGCTAGGTATACTACATAACAAAATGCTACTGGTTTTTTAAATTATTTTAAATTCATTGGAAATCAGAAAGCAAGAAAAAAAAGCACCCAAGAAGTCTTACCGAGTGCTTCAGAAGAAACTATACTCTGCAAACACTTTCACACTCTGTTGCCCATGGCAGGAGAGTACCAAGGTCCCTTTTCCCTGACTGAGGAAATCATCATCTTAAGCAGTCAAGGGTGATTTTTTTAAGAGAGAGAACCAAGTGTTACATCGTGTAAGAATTACACTGAGAAAAAGATGTTTCAAGAAAGAATTCTAGTAACAAAGAATTTTAGAAAAGCAGCTGCATGCCTACAGTTATTTGAATTCTGCATGTGTGTGGTCCTACTCTGGTAGGGCAGAAATTGAGGCTGAGCATAGAAAATAGCATCCTGGGAGCCACAGTTTTCCTTTGTAAAAGGAAAAAGTCAACAGGCTGCATATAAACTAGGGGGGGGGGGAAAGCAAATTTCTAATCCGTTAAATTATGGGAAAACACTGGAATCAGAAGATGGTTTATAGGATTTCAATGTCCTTCTATAACAACTCAAGACAAATAGAGGAAAAATGAATTACCGGTATGCAGAGTAACAATGGAAATTTACCTAGTTTGCCTAACCTAGTTTGCCTAATACCTGCTGCCAAATTCAGCTGTTTGTGACAGAGTTAGAATTTATGTGGCATGGAATGTTTGTGTCCTCCCATACATTTTTCCTCTCTATAAAGGCTGTATGCGTAGGCTTATGCTTTAACTTTAGAGTAGACTGATTAACTTGTTTTTTGTCTTTATGCAGTTTAGAGTATGCCTTACTGCCCAGAAAGTCTCTCTTGGGAAATTAAGAATAACTGCTACTTTGCTTAGATGGCCTTGCAACCTGGGTGATACTTTCTAGACTTGAGTAATAGCATGTGTCATCGGGAGTATGTTTAGGAACCAAAACTCCTCTTTGGCCCTTCCATTCAGTTCCTTCTTTAAGCTGGATCATGAGAAATGGATGATCCTAACATCTCCTTCCATCCTGTATATCAAAGGTAGTGAAGAAGGAATTGCCTTCTGTTCATAAATGGGACATTCCCACAGTGCTTAATTAGGCTCAGCAGTGGAAGACAGCAGTGTGTTCCAGACCTGATCTTTTGTTAGAAGTCTGAAAGGACAATAACTGGAGTGACTGATGGCCATGCGCCATGGTCTGAAAAATCTAGAGGTAGTCCTACTGCCGTTTATATTATGGGCAGGCTTTGGGGACGTGAGAGGGATATTTTTGCTTTCAAACAAATAATAGCACCAGAGTTTTCTGATTCCCGTCTTAGACAAAGATGGAGATGTTTAGACAGATGGACAGTCTTTAGCAAACCAGGAAAATCTGCACTTTGATATTTGGAATGAGTGATCAGTCGTATGATGTCTTAATCAAAACAATGACACATTTCCATAAAACAATACAATTTGCTCAGGTTTCAGGGCAAATACTCTTTGTTGTACACATGTGCCAATATCACCATAGCAGAACAGAACATTGGCAGGAGAAACAACATCTCTGCTCTCTTGGCCAGCTCAGAGTTCCATGCAAAACATTATCACTGGATGTTGCTTCTAGCAGAAAACGTCTGATAAATGGCCTGTGTCAGACTCACTTAGCTGTGTGTGCCAATGTTGTCACTAAAGTAGACATGCTACCCTGGGATCCTGATCTCACCATTCAGTGCAACGTCCAACATGATGCCACGATCTGTCTTCTCTCAGAAGCCTCACAATCTTCCTCTGTTGAAGAAACCTGAGTCTTGTTAGAGTTTGCTTAGAAAAAGCCCCAGAAGTCTTTTTCCTGGTGACCTCAAGCTACACATACAAACAGCTCTTTCTATATACAGCACCAAGAGGATTGGAACCACTTAATTGAAATTTGTTTATGTTTCTTTTTTAAAAATGGGAAGAGTTTCTGCCTACCTGAGCAGGACTTGGAATCCATGCTCAAGGAATATATATTGTTTGTTATAACAATTTCTCCTGATACTTTGGACAATTCATTCCTGCTCCTTTCTTTCCATTCCCCTTAGATCAGGGGTAGGCAACCTTGGCTCTTTTATGACTCGTGGACCAACTTCCAGAATTCCTGAGCCAGCCAAGCTTGGATGGCTCAGGAATTCTGGGTGTTGAAGTCCATGAGTCATAAAGGAGCCCAGGTTGCCTACCCCTGCCATAGATGAAGAGATGCGTTGGGGAGCCCTTCTGCTCTTATCAAATCAATGAGAGAGTTCCTATATTGACTTTTCATGGACACTGAATTCTCTAGATAGAAAGAAAGACTTAGCTCTGGCAGAGTTTCCATTTTGAGCTATTGTGAAGGTGAGAGCTTTTGGACAAATTAATAATTCTGTACAAAGATTGAATAACATATTTTCTGCCCAGGTTTTAAGTGGATAATTAAGAGGTCACTTTAGGATGGAAAAGAAAAGAAAGATGGCCATTCTCGAGCACCAGTGTCTTTGGAGAAACATTATATGTGCAGCATGCTTGCCCTTGTTGCTAAAGTTAGCGCAGTTTTAGAGCTATTTATATACAAGTTCTATACCTGGGATCACTATCTTTGTAGTAAACTGAGACAAAGAGACTCTGTAGTACTGCTGATTGAAAAATCTTTTTCCATGCCCCCAAAGGGTTTGGACTACAATTCTCAGAACATTGTCACAGTTAACTATCTAATAAGCGACCGCTGCATCACAAATAGATATATGAAGAGCAGCATATTCTCTTAGGCTGTAGTGACGAGAGTGCTGAAACCAAGGACCAAAGGCCTATGGATCTTGATTTCCATTGTTCAGGACTGTCAATATTATTATGTTGCATTTGTAAAATCCTATCGGCATAGTTTGGTGGAATTTAGTCAGGGAGAGGAACAAAATGATGCAGAGACTGGGTCGCAGACATTCAAATCTATCATCCCTACTTTTTCCCAGCAGAAGCTTTTTTAAAAACCCTAACATTGGAGCAGAGGGGGGATTGTCTGAGGAACAGTAGCGGTGCTGTAGGCCTTGGGCCTCTGAACTATTATTACAGTAAATGCCCGCCACCATTCCATTTAATCCCTTACTGCAGGGGTGTCAAACTCAATTTCATTGAGGTCTGCATCAGTATTGTGGTTGCCCTCAGGGGGCCAGGTGGGTGTGACCAAAGTGGGTGTGGCCTACTGGGTGGGTGTGGATGGAGTGGGTGTGGATGGAGTGGATGTGGCCTACTGGGTGGGCGTGGCCAGCTCTACATCATTCACGTCAAGGGTGCCTGTGGGGTCCTGGGCAGGAGTGCGATAGATCTGAGGGTCTTTGGCAGAAGGGGGTGGGACCAGGGCAAGTGCCAAGGCATGGTTCACTGGAGAAGCCTCACTCTTCCTCTCAGGCCATGCGGGGGGGGGGCTTATGGAGCTAAGACTGAATGCGTTTCAGCATAGATGGCCACCATAAAATTGTACATTGGCTCCCGGCCGGCCTGGGCCAGGGCCAAGGCAGTGGGGGCCGTTCCCTCACTGTTTCCAGGATGGCTTCGCGGGCCACATGAAACCACTTCATGGGCTGCATCCAGCCCCCGCGCCTTGTGTTTGACATGTCTGCCTTACCGTGATTTTCAGCAAATGCTAGTCTTCTGTCATTCACCTGCCCCCCTGCAGGGGGCGACATGCACAGGTCTCAGAGCAGCAGCCCTTATGTGGAGAAGAGATGCTATTTCTAGTAGGGCCCAAATCCCTGCCTAACCATGACAACCACAATTCCTTTCTTTTTCCATTTCTGTCAGAGGGATTGTGTGAGAATGTGCGTGCCTGGCAGTGCCCCCCTACAGTGTGTAACCGCACATAATATTTATGCCTCTCACAATGCATCCATTTCCCTAAATGAGCTCACACTCTGTTTGGCAGTTCTCTCCCCTTGTCAGGTCGTTAATAATAACTAACCAGTCTGAGAAGAGGTGAGTTTTTGGATCTTCTCGGAATCTGCCTTGCAGATATACTTACATTACCATTGCCCAAAATAGCATGCAAAGTAGTGCCCGAATGGCAGGAGAGCTAGCAGTCCCTGAGGGTTTTGTGCCTGGGCAATCCTGAGGGCAAAAATAGGTAGGTCACGCTTACTTGTCATCTTCTTGGACACCCCATCCCAATTCCCGGAGCAGAGCTCCAGTGCATTCAGTATAATAGCTAGAAAAACCTTACCCTGTTTATTTTCCCTTCCCCCCCCCCACCGCCTCCCATCTGTGTATATTGGAATGGGACCTACTTAACAACCGTGTTGTTAGACTGTCAAGCTAAACCTGAGTTGTTTTAGAGTCCTGTAGGCAGAGCTGAACTGCTTCTGGCAGGAGGGCCAACATGGTTCCCCCCTCCTCCTCAGTGCAGCCAACCACCTTCCGAAGCCACCCAGATAGCCCAGCACAAAAGTTTTGCCTTTGCTGCCCTACTTCATAGTAAGGTGTGGGGGGGGGGGGAAAGAGATGATGCAAAAATACCCTATTAGATGGCAGGTCCCTGATAGCTTGCCATTATGGTGGGCAGAGGAAACTGCAGGCCTGCTTAGATCTTCTGCCATCAATCTTGACTCTGTGCTGGACCTACCAATCAGCTGTCTGTCTCAAGAACAGCAGGCCTGATTGTCACCGCAGTTCATATTCCTCCTATGCTGCATATGAGGAAGGGGTAAGCATGCGGGGGTGAATAGATTACAAGGAAAAAGTGCTGTTGGCTTCTCCAAATAATATGAAGTCATGATCTCGATACAAAACTAGCCTATCATCTATTTAACTGCCAAGGATTTGGGGGAGTTACAATCCCAATAACTTTGAGGACTATCTTATTAGGGAAAACGAGTGTATTTGGACTAAGAGTAATGGGGGGCTGTGTCATGTGACTCTCTAAGCCAGACAACTAAGGCAAGAAGGAGTTGACTGAAACAGACCTGGGCCTTTTGGGGAATGAATGAGCTCTTAGCCCACATTGTGCAATCAGCTGTAACTGTAGAAGGCATTTGTCAGTCCCAGACCTTATTGCATCTGATCATAGCTGAATGGGATGTCACCTGGACCCCAGCACTCTAACCATGGTCCTCCTTGTGAGATATACTGGTGAATTGAAGGGACTCAGGCAGATTATAAAGTAAAGAAAGAATAATATATTAGGGCAATAGAAACAGAAAAAGCCAGATTTAGTGTACAAGCTTGAATCCAACATCACCTCTGTAAATTACATGCACATATTAATGCATGCTCTATGATCAGTTGGCTTCTTTGGGTTGCCCATCCTCTGGGAGGTATATTCAGGCAGAATTTTGTCCCAAATGGTGAGGGGCCAGAAAACCTCTTTTTTGTTTGAGTGATGCCAGGAGCTGACATCCTTCAAATAACCTCAAAGAATCCTAGTGACTCAGTGTAGTTGCCAGCCAAGACAGCTGTGAGACTTCCAGACATGAGAAATCCACCCACTTGACTAGGTTTATAACCATAGAATTATCAGCAACATTCACACAAGACTCACATAGACAGGTTCATTCAGGCTGATCTAAATTAAGGATGAACCCTTATTTCAGCACTGGATAGGGAGCATTCTAGACCTGTTTTTCATGGCACACTTAACTGGATCAAGGGATGGGGGACTATCATGCGAATCCCAGACAACTAAGTCAAGAAGGAGTTGACTGAAACAGTCCTGGCCCTTTTGGGGGATAAATGACCTCTCTGTCTATATTATGCAATCAGCTGTGTCTGTCAATGCACTGCACAGTTAATTTCTTCTTTCCAAGAGACAGAATCATCTTATGAAAATGTGGTTCTCTAGGAGCTTTTATTTTTGTCTCCTTTTAGTTTGTGGGCAGAAAAAGGGAAAAATCACAAAGCCACATTCTTCCAGCCTCTTCCAAGGTGACTGAAAGTACCCAGAAAATGGCTGTTACACAATTGATCAGATCATTGGTGATTATTTCCTGCTGGCTCATAGAAATGAATTAATTATTCCAAGGACCAGATGACTTGGTGAGTTGTGTTCTTGAAAAAGAGCCTTGCATTCCTGTGGATTCAGGCAGAGGGGATTTTGCAAATAAATCTTTATTTTAGAGGAGAGAAAAGACACGGAATCTGGTCCAAAGACTGGACCGTCCACCATCTATTTAGATGGGTCAAATCGCATCACAGAGCAAGATGCTTCCTCCCCAAATTGTCTGTCCAACTTCCTAGTAGATTTTCCCTTTAGAAGAGATGGAGCAAGACATAATTTCTTTCCTCTCATTGTGTGGAAAGTCAGCCTTCCTCAGAACAGTGCCATGCTGTCTGAGATAGCAATGAAAGAAAACAAATATGTATAGGACGAGGCAAAATGTTATCTTGAACCACACCTAGGCAGAACTGAAGGCCTCTACTTATTCAATATTTCATATAAAACAGATATCTGAAAGTATCAAACATGCACAGAAGTTTCTGTGTGTGCATGCATGCACATGCATACATACATGCGCGCACACCTATAAATGATAGCCCCTATTTTTTAAAAAGTCCAAAATCTGATGTGCTCCTTTTTTAGATTTTAATAACTGTGTTTGAAATTGACTCTAGTTACTTCTTTATTCTGCCTGCTGGATGGAAGTCCTTAGTTGTTAGGGCTCATTTGCACTATGTAGTGTTATGACTGCTCTGGGGGTAAATTAAATTTTGATAAACCTCTATAATTACTTCCAGAATGTAAGACTTTTCAAAATGGCTGATTGTGGTAAGTAAAGAACTGTACGACTGACCTATGAGAACCCAATATGAGGTAAAGAAAGAAGCAGCTACATAAAAGAAAGATGAATAGTTGCTGGAAATGGGAATTTTATCCAGCAGATGTGGTTAAATTGCAGTAAAATGTACTGAACCTTGCTGTTTGGAGAATTTGCAAAATATACTTATAGTATTACTATGATGTAGACTGCAGTGGGAATGAGATTAAGTTCCTACCTTGCAGAAGGCCTTTATGAAAATAAGATTGCCTTAATGTGGTTTAGCCTAGATGTTTATATAATTTATCATTATTTTGTTGAAAAAAAATATATTTGTCTGAATTTGTGGTCCAAAGCCATTTTGTCATTTGATAACCAGAAAAAAGTCAAGAGGTGATGAACTTTATACCAAGGAAATGGATTTTAGAAGATGTGCTTACCCCAAATTTGCATATTAATTGAGATTTACTTCAATGGAATCTGTAACAACCAGTGGCATCAATTATTGCAGAAGGCGCTATCAACTGTTCTAAGCCTAATAAGGTATTTTTATACTCAGATGCATTGTCAAAGTAGATCCTTAATGGGAAAGTTAGCCCATCTCCCATTTCCTATCTCATTTGTAACCAACCCCCTCAGATATCCACTTATAAAAAAGAAGTCGAGTTTTAGCAGATGTGCTTACCTGAAATTTGCATATTAATTTGAATTTTCATTCTTGAGATAATTAGTTTCACTACTTCTACCTCACCCAGTGCCAAGGAAGTATTGGAGCAGGGGAGGCTGCCCTATATAGTAAGTCAAGCTGTAAGTCCATCCATCTCACTTCTGTGTGAAACTGACTCCTTTTGGGGAGGTATTGGACCTCAACTCTCATAATCACTATTCAGAAAATGCATCTGGAGGAAAGGCCTAAGATTTCAGACCTATCTAGAAATGCCAGAAATCGAATCTGGAAGAAAACATTGTTCTCCCAGTGAACAAGATGTGTTATGATATATTATCAGTCAAAACCGTGCATAAATTGTCCTGAGAAAAGTTTGCTTTTATACTCTTGAGGTCTGTTTTTCAAAGAATTTTGATCGCCTACTCTGTTTATCTTTTATCTAATATTATTTATGACACTGCCAAGCAAGTCTCCTTGGCTTGCCATAGGAGCAAACATCTAAGTAGAATATTTTTGGACAGTATTTCTGTGTATTGTTTTGCTTTCTCACAAGCCACTCTGCTTGTGTAAGAATTGCTACATATTGCATTCACTGGGAAATCCAACATTCTGTACTTGTTTTCTGATAGAACACACCTAACTGATCATTGATTCCAACAAGAGTAATCTGTAAACAGACAGAAAGCACAAAGTACTTGCTGAAACTCCGAAAGGGGGGGAGGTTAAAGTTCTCATAATGTACCTATTTTTCAGTTGTGCTTTACAAGCTTTTCACCATAGCTGTGTCCCTGTAACATAACCATGGTTTAACCATAGTTTGAATACACCATAAGTCATCAGATGTAGGCAGAATGTAAATAATAAACCAACTAAATCACAAACAAGCTATATCAGGAGTTATCACCTTATAACAAGCCAGTCTAATCTATTTCATAGGAGATATGGCAAAAATAGGCTGTTTGGAAGTTTTATGTTGAACATAGAATCATGAATATATTAATCATAATATCATAGAGCAATTATTAGAATAAAGACTGGGAAATTCAGGACACTATGAAATGAACCATTTGCCCGTGAAGAGGTACTAAGCTAAGACTTAATCACAAATCTCAGGAGCACATTCATAGGTAGGAGGGCACATTGATTTATGTAGCTTGTGCCTGCTAACATATACCTCAAGATGTAGATTTAAGGAACAGTTTCTAGGAAGTAGAAACCAAATACATGTCACCTCAGCGGTGGAGGTGGTAAAAATGCCATGAATATCCAGGTGCCAGTTGGATAGGAAGCTTCAAGCAGACCATTTGATCTTTCAGTAAGTGAAAGCCTACTTGGAAGTTACACCTGAGCGTTCTATCTGTCCATAATACCAACTGTGTGTGTTCTGATTATGGGCACTTGGTGACCAGTGAAAGATGCTCTATCCTTGCTGTCAAGGTGCTTTGACTTCCTCTTCTCCTGTTTCCATATGCCCACTTTACATGTGAGCAGAGCATTGAGCTAAATGACCCCCCCCCCATGTTCTCAGCTTCCCCCAGTCCTTGCAAACTGGATTACTGTAGTTTAGATCCGCCACTCCAGCCACTCCCCAATCTTACATTTGGGCTTTTTCTTTCTTTCATTACTCTTTGGGTTGGGGCAGCCCAAGAAAACCCCTGCTGTGCTTAAATACATCATTTCCTCCATTCTGCACTGCTGGGAGGGATAATTGATATTAAAGCCCTGGTTAATGCACTGGCTTTGCTGGGGGATTTATCGCCGCCGCCGATAGCGTCTCCTGCTCCCAATTACCCATTTAGCTGCCGAGATAACAGGCTGCTCAATCAGCCCCATCCCCATGGTTATATACTGCAGCTCAGTGCTCATAAATATACCATCCAGGCACAGCTGCGGGCAGGCATATCCTTGCTGGGCTCGGGTAGGAGACGTGGACATCCATTCAGAAAAGCCATGCTGGAGCTCCTGCCTGGCTCCTCCCTCCTCCCTTCACTTTGCCCTTCCTCCAAGCCCCTCTGCGTCTTCTTCTCGCCTGGGAAATTGAGCTCAGATGCGTCACCTAGGTGACTTGAAAAACACGAGCCTGTTTCCATGACAATCCTGAAGCAGGTAAATGGGGCAGCAAAGGCAAGAGGGCAGCTGCATGGCAATCTGGGCTTCCTCCTTTATGGTCCTTCACGGGCAGGACTTGCGTTGTGAAAAACTGTCCAGCCCAAGCTTGGCTTAGAGGTAAGGAATAATCAAAATGGCCCCAAAGATGCCCAGTCATCATTAACAGGCCCAGACAGACACAACACACACCCGCATATGCAGCTTCCCTCTCCTTGGGATGAGAGGTTTTATGTTTAGCACATAATAAGTATATAATAACATGTCAATGTTTACTCCTGAACCAACACACCTGTGTTTTCCCCTACTCTTGGTTTAGGTCAGTAGTTCTCAACCTTTTTAATGCCGTGACCCCCAACCAGTCGTAAGTCGAGGACTACTCAACCGGTCGTAAGTCGAGGACTACTCAACTGGTGCAGCACTGTTTGCAGAATGGGACTTTTGGCAGGCTGAGCAGGGCAGAGACAGCCTGGACAATTCCTATTGGCTTTTGAAAGCCAATAGAATTAGACTCTATTCAAGACAGTCTATTCTATTGGCTTTCAAAAGCCAATAGAATAAAAGGGAGTAGCACAGCTAAGGAAAAGGGGGAAAAAATGGCGGACTGCATTGTTTGGCGACCCCTGTGAAATGGTCATTCGACCCCAAATGGGGTCCCGACCCACAGGTTGAGAACCACTGGTTTAGGTGATGCATTTTCTGGCTCTTTGGCAGCCGCTTTCAAGTCCCTGCTCCTTTCAAGAACGGGGTTCCTTCAGGGACAGATACACGCTCATACTGGGAAGCTGGAGGCTTGTTCTGTATTAGCTCCAGTTGACTTATCGGGGCACGCAGGCTCATATTTTCTTTATACTGTAGAGGAGTTTTCCTCAACTTGGAACTTTTCATATCTATCATTTTAATAATATCATACTGAGAGGGAAAGTGAGAGCGCCAGTTTGGCATAGTGGTGAAAGCATCAGGCTAGAAACCAGGAGAATGGGGGATCTATTCCTGCCTTAGGCAGCAGGGAAGCCAGCTGGGGTGACCTTGGCCAGTCATTCTCTCTCAGCCCACGACATCAAGCTCGGGTGATTAGCTGGTCAGTCAATTCCTGTCACAACCAATGGATCAACATTTGGTTGATCCGAAGGGGGAGGGAGTGGAAAATGTGGGACAATGCTAGGAAGAAAAATAAATGTTGAGAGGGAAAGTGAGATATAAATCAAGTCCATAAAAAGTAAAATAAATTGTTCAAATGTCCAGGCTTTATTGTCTTCATCATTCCCTCTCTTCCTGTCTGCCTGTAATAGAGGATAATGATATCGGACCATCTTATTTAAGCTGGTTGTCAAGATGCTGGGGTAATATGCCAAAGGATTATATTAGGCATGACATACATTGAAAAGTAGAGAAATCTTTCCTAAATTTCTCATTGCTGCCAAGAATTTCTTGATTTTAAATTAGAAGTGCATTTTTTGTTTAAACCTCCAAATAATGCATTTTTAGAATCTGAATTTTTCACTACTGCCAAGATCCTACTTCATATGGATGACTGCTTTCCATCACCTCAGAATACTTGCCTATATAGTTTAAGAAGCTATTCTCTCTGGCTTCTGGTGATACTTCAGGATCTTAAGTTTTTTGCCATCATTCGCTCCTGTGTTGTTTTCAAATGGAGCTCTGTCCCATCTTCCTTTGGGTCTCTGCTTGAGTCTCTGTTCTCATTCCTGACTGGAAGGAGGTAAGCCTTGAACAAAGAAAAATGCCTAAGCATCAGCCTCTTTTAAGGAAGGGCTATGCTGCATCTACCCAGCTAGAGTGACTGAATGACCCAGACTCAAAGCTAAAATGCTTATTCCTCAGTAGACACTGACTGAAAAGAGATATAATCGGAACAGCAAATCATACCAGAGATACAGAAGGTCACCTCTTTGTGAAAAATCTAAATAAGTTATCTGTTTCCCATGAAACACTTTGAATTAAGTGCAAGATAAGGCATATGTTAGATCTGCCTGCTTCTCAAGATCATGCTATCTGTTGTTCCTCTGTCCATGTGTTTTTCCCATACAGTCCATCTTTCCTCTTAACTCAGCAGCTGCTTATCTATCACAGGTGGTTCTGATGCAGATGGCTGGCTGCAATGGTCTGTATGAATAACCTGGGAGATGGAAGAGCAGCTGTCTAGACAAATGAAATCTGAATCCAAAAGAGGGATGGAGGTGAAGAAAGCATTCCAGAAGGGATTCTTCTTAGTTCTCAAGAAAGAAAGGGGAGGGAGAAGGAAGAAAAGGGAAGAGGAAGTGCTTCCAGCTTGGCAAGATTCTGTTGAGGAGATAGAAGGAGAGCTCCACAAATTTGCAGACAATACCAAGCTGGCAGGAATAACCAACACTCCAAATGATAGGCTCAAGATACAGAAAGATCTTGACAGACTTGAACACTGGGCCCTATCTAACAAAATGAAATTAAATGATGAGCAAAGTAAGGTTCCACATTTAGGCAAGAAAAACCAAATGTACAGGTATAGAATAGGTGGTACCTGGCTCAATAGTAGAGAGATCTTGGAGTCCTAGTGGACAATCACTTAAATATGAGCCAGCAGTCTGCTGCAGCTGCCAAAAAAAGTCAACACTAGGCTGCATTAACAGAGGGATAGAATCAAGATCATCTGAAGTTTTAATACCACTTTATAATGCCTTGGTAGGATCACACTTCGAATATTGCATCCAGTTTTGGTCACCACAATATAGAAAGATGTTGAGACTCTAGGAAGAGTGCAGAGAAGAGCAAAAAAGATGATTAGGGAACTGGAGGCTAAAACACATGAAGAACGGTTTCAGAAATTGTGTACGTCTAGTTTAATGAAGAGAAAGATAAAATGATAGTATTCCAATATCTGAGGGGCTGCCACAAAGATGAGGGTTCAACCTATTCTCCAAAGCATCAGATGGTAGAACAAGAAACAATGGATAGAAACTAATCAAGGAGAGAACCAATCTAGAACTAAGGAGAAATTTCCTGACAGAGTAATTAATCAGTGGAACAGCTTGCCTCCAGAAGTAGTAGGTGAACCATCATCAGAGATTTCTAAGAAGATGCTGGACAACCATTTGTCTGAAGTGGTATAGGATCTCCGGCTTGAGCAGAGAGTTGGACTAGAAGACCTCCAAGCTCCCTTCCAACTCTGTTATTCTGTTATTATAATCTTACAATAACAGTACTACTTATTTGGTTTTCTGTCTGGACTACCTTGAAGGACTGACATTGGCTTAGATTATTCATCTGTATCCACTGTGAGTTCAACCCCCAGGCCACTCCTGAGAGACAGAAAAGAAACTCCCGCCTCTTGCACCTGCCGTGTTTCCCCAAAAATAAACTCCACCCCGAAAAAAAGACCTATCCTGATTTGTAGGGGTGGGCCTAATATAAGCCCTACTCCAAAAATAAGCCATAATTAGGACCTCGCCCCCTCTGTCCCATCTGGCTGTCACAATGGGCCAGGAGGCCATGTGGCACATTGTGCCACTGCCGCCACAACGAGGCAAAGCAGGTGGGGAGGGGTGGAGCTTCCCTATGCACCCTGCACCTTCTCCTTCAGCCCACCCCCAGCCAAGCCATTCCTTGTTCCTTTTCACTCCCCTCCCGAGCCAGACTGCCATGCTACTGTACGGAGTTTGGGTGGGGTAGATCTGATCCCCCTCTGCCATTTCAGAGCCAGGGGGGAGTGATGGTGAAAGGCTGCGCTGCCACTGTGCGTCGCTGGAGGGGCTTTCTTCATGCTCTGTCCCACAGATCTCCTGCCTGGTGGCAGCTGCTTCCTTCTTCTCCACCAACTCTCCCATGGCTTGCGCCATGATTGCCACCTCCCTCCGCTAGTCCTCTGTCGCTGCCACTGGAGAGAATGGAGAACTCCATTCACAAAATGGCAGCCTTATTTCTTGCCGCTTCTCCTCCTGGTGCTGCTAAAGAGCTTGGCGCACTATCACCCAGCTCCTTCCTTTTCCTGAAAGCAAAAAAAAATTTCTTCACTAACCTGCTTTCCAGCTCTGGCACATTTCTCTCCTGCTGCAGGGAAACGGAGTTCGTGAGACTAAAAAAAGTTAAGTCAGACCTTCCAACTTTGCGAGATCTTTTTCTTTTGCGAAAAGTTGGAAGGTCTGACTTAACTGGAAGGGAGTGAAAGGGAGCAAGGAATGGCCTGGCTGTGGGGGCCCTGAAGGAAGCAGGTACGGGGTACGTGGGGCAGCTCCACCCCCTCCCACACCTGCCTCGCCTCATTGTGGCAGCAGCAATGTGATGTACCATGAGTGACTGCAGCAGAAGTGGGCCGGCAGCTACATGGGCTGCTGGACAGGGCTGTTGGTGCCGCCGCTGCGAGGTGAGGCAGGTATCACGGAAAATGTAAAACACCATCCAAAAGTAAGACCTAATGCCTCTTTTGGAGGCAAAAATAATATAAGGCTGGGTCTTACTTTCGGGGAAACCCAGTATTAACCTAAGAAAACACAACAAAAACAGCATCCTAACCAGGTTGCTGTAAACTCCTAAAACAGAGATATTTGCTTTCCTGCCAGCCCTTCCCTCTCTCCCTCCAGTACACACACACACACACACACACACACACACACACACACACACACACACCTCCCAGCCACATCCCCAACTATTAAAGGGGCTGGAAAGATAATGAGCTGACAAGGAAACACAAAAATCAAGGCAGCCCCCAAGCTCCTGTTGTGCTCATAGAGAGAAACAAGAGTGTAATTACCAGGACAGCGGGCAATTAAATGGGTTGAGGGCTAATTAGTTCCAACAGGTGGGGGCTGTCACAAGGGATTTCTCCCACCAGCTCTACTGGGAATGATAAAACAGGGAAATTTGGGGCCTGCCACAAAGGGGGCTTTAGATCTGGCTCTGTATCCCTCTGAGCCATTTAACCCCAGGGAAGCTGCCTAGTTTTTTTCCCAGAATGAAATCAGCTATCCTATTCTCTAGTCCTGATGTGTGGGTAAGATTGGATAAAAATCCCCTAGTTTCAATCAAGTTGGGGACCATTCATTTATTTCTGTGGGGCAGGAGGAGGGGAGGTTGCTAAGGAAATTAAATGCCTTCTGAAGAATGATAAGCAATGTATTTATTACCTCTTAAATTCCACACTCTTTTCAAATTACTCATCCTAGCTGGCAAGCGTCTCAACATAGATGCACAATGTTCCTGTTTAGCTCTTTGGCTAGAACAGCATTTGAATCTGGTTCCTTCAGATCCTAATCTGGCTCCCTGATGCAAGGCACCTTTCAAACATTGGGACATTGGGGTGGGGGGTGGGGGGTGGGGGTGACAGTGGGTGAGGAAATAATGCAAAATGGATAGGAAATTATGTACTCATCTGTTTTATAGAGAAAAATCTTCTGTTTATAAAAACTGTTTTTATAGTTTGAGGACTTTGGTTTTTATGCTTTTCTTTTTTTTAAAAAAAAAAGTCTGTTTTAATCCTCATAGTCAGCATTTGCATGTTTTCTTCCAGCTTCAAAATGAAAAGAACAATGGTACTGATTCAGCAATAATAGTCAGTGGGAGTTATGGGGTCCATTGTGGTTTGTGGCCCTCTGATTTCCATACCCTAAATTCTCCATCACTTTGGCTTCCAATGATTTGAAATCATGTCTCCATATAGTTGTTCTGATATACTAATGACTAGATCAGTGTTTCTCAACCTTGACAATTTTAAGGCATGTGGACTTCAACTCCCAGAATTCCGCAGCCAGCATTGCTGGCTGTGGAATTCTGGGAGTTGAAGTCCACATGCCTTAAAATTGTCAAGGTTGAGAAACACTGGACTAGATTGTGCATGAACTTCCAAAAGGATGGTGTTGGCTTGATATTTTCAGGCACTTGCCCCAAATCTTAGGTACTCAGAAGAGTTTTGCTAACCCATCCTCAGAGTCGGCCTACTTACCTCGGCCAACTTGCCATAGCCAACTCACTGTGGCCAACTCCACTAATATCAAAGAAATAGTGGGATAGAATCATTAAAGAAAGGACACCCAAGCAGGGACAAAATGAAACGTGAATGAAAAAAATTAAAATATTTTTTAAAAATTATTTTAAATAATTAAATTGAATTGTTGAATTGTCCCGCAGAGTTGTCCTGTGGTGAGCTGGCCACAGCAAATTGGCTGTGATGAGCTGACCATGGCAAGTTGGTTGTGGCATGTTTCCTGTTCCGGTTGCCAGTCACTCACTGTACCATTCCTTCTCCCAGACATTTCTATTGGACCATGATATTTAGTGTGAGAGTCAAAATAATGCTCCACTCCATCCTATAGTGAACAAATAATATTGACATTCTGAGGACATAATTCCCAAGACCAATAATAGTGCCTGCTGGATCACACAGGGGTCAGATGGTGGCCAAAGTGTCAATAGCAACAAATGGGGGCCCAATCTGGCACAATACATAATTCCAAGGTCATAGAGAGGGTTTGGTCTCAGCCCCATTTGTCCCACACAGAACCAATTCTAACTGCTATGAATTTAGCATTCATAGAACAAGGAACAGACCAAGATATTGCACTGCCATTGACTAAGGGAGACCTTGAAGAAGGGGTTGGAGTGCTGCAAATTCCTGGAATTCGGTTCACCCATAATTTGGGGGACACATCACTGGCAGTATCTGATGCACATATTCCAGTGCAGCTTTATCCAATCCAATCCAATACGTTAAAGAATAACGTCCACCCCCAGCCAGCACTACATATTTGGCTGCCATCAGATTAGGGAGGTCTCTTGTAGTGGGTAAAAGTCAGCCCTGTAAAAGGACGGGTAGTTACCAGCCCATTTGTTACAGTGCTTGGAGAGTGGGAGGCCTTTGCCATTGATTAAAAACCTACATTCTGTAATAGAAATACTTATATAAATCTTGATAATACCATGCATATATAATTTAATTGCTTTCAGGAATTTGCATATGTGTATTCTATCTATTTAGATATATTCTATTTTAGATCTCATATATAGATCAAAACCCCAATCTTTTTCAATCTTATTCTAGCTTGTTTCCTCTGCCAGGTCATTTTTCGTATTTTTGCCTTTAAGTCTCAAAAAAATCTCCTTGTATTGTTGTGGCTATTGTTTGATGTTGATAAGAACGTCCAGTTGATGTTTTCTTTTTTTTTTTTAATTGAAAATTTTTAAAAACTTTTATAGAAACAGAAAACAACAACAACAACACAAAAACAAAACAAAACAATACAACCCTCCCCCAACCCCTCCCACCTCACCCCCTCCCTCCCCCCCCCGAGCTTCCCAGAGCAGAATATAGGCTTAATTAAAAGAAATTAACAAAATTATAAGATAATTAAGAACAATATATATATGAATACAGAATTATAAACCTTAAAAAGAAGTATTTAAAAAAGAAAAACAAAGAAAAGAAAAAGAAAAAGTAGAATTTTTATAGAAATTATAAAAAAGCTAAATGATATTTTTTCATATCCAATTTAAATTGTATAAAATTTATCCATTTTTCCATACAGCAAAAAATTTCTCTTGCGTTTGCTCTTTTAAGAAAGCCGAAATCTTTGCCATTTCCGCCAAGTAAGATACTTTAAAAAACCACTCTTGCAAAGTAGGCAAAGATTCCTTCTTCCAGTATTGACCTACTAACAGCCTTGCGGCTGTAATCAAATTCAACATCAATATAACCTCCTTAGCATCACAATCAGTAACAATACCAAGCAAAAACAGTTGTGGAGTAAATTTTACCCTCTTTCTAAAAATTCTCTGAATGTTCCACCATATCTTAATCCAAAAAGCTTTTATATTTTTACACAACCACCAAATATGATAATAAGTGGCATCCAGGTGGGTTTTCTTAGAGAAGATGAAAATCTTATTAAGCAACTGAAGGATCAAAGACAAACCCACATTAAGAGAATTTATGGGGTTTTAGTTGAATTGGACTCAGAAACGGAACTAATTAAAGATTGTATGATTAGATGGGCGCAGAACTTTGGTGAGCCAGTTTCATTGGACACCTGGGAAACTATTTGGGTGAGAAATGTCAAATTTACTCAAGCACAGAATCTAAGGGAGAATTTTTATAAAATGTTTTATAGATGGCACCTTGATCCACAAAAAATGTCTTACATGTACCCTGACGTGCAACCTAAATGTTGGAGATGTGGTTATAAGGAGGCTTCCTATTATCATATTTGGTGGTCATGTAGAGAGATAAAAGCATTTTGGATCAAAATATGGTGGAATATCCAGAGAATTTTTAGAAGGAGGGTAAAATTTACTCCGCAATTATTTTTGTTAGGTATTGTTACAGATTGTGATACAAAGGAGGTTGTATTGATGTTAAATTTGATCACAGCCGCGAGGCTGTTAGTTGGACAATATTGGAAGAAGGAATCTTTGCCTACATTGCAGGAATGGTTTTTTAAAGTAGCTTATCTGGCGGAAATGGCAAAGATTTCGGCTTTCTTAAAGCAACAAACGCAAGAGAAGTTTTTTGCTATCTGGGACAAATGGATAAAATTTATACAATTTAGATTGGGTATACAAAAATATTATATAGCTTTTTCATAAGTTTTATTTTTATATATATTATAGATATCTTTTTTATATATATAAATATAAAGTTTTTAATTTAATTTTTATTTTTTTTTTATTTTTTTTATTATTATTATTTCTTAAGCCTATATTCTGCTCTGGGAAGCTCAGGGGGGGGGAAGGGAGGGTTTTTGGGAGGGGTGTGGGGTGGGGGGTTTTTTTTTTATATGTATTGTTTAATTTTTTTTTTCTTTCTTTTTTGTATATGTTGTTTTTTGTTCTGTATTGTTCTTGTTTTTCTTGTAAAATTTATAAAACTTTTAATAAAAAAAAAAAAAAAAAAAATAAGTGGCATCCAAACAGCCACATCTCCAACATTTAGGCTGTAAGTCAGGATACATGAGAGACATCTTTTGTGGATCAAGGTGCCATCTGTAAAACAGTTGATGTTTTCTTAAGAGGACTTGATTTAGCCAGTAGTCTCTTTATTTTTCCAGTTCGATGCAATTGTCCCGAAGTATTTATCTTCTCTTTCATCTGTTTGTCTTGTTTATCTTCAAATTCCTTCTGGTTTATAAGAAACGCCCTTTCGTTGTTCTCTATTATCAATTTCTTTTTTGTGTTTTCTATTGTCTGTATTTGTTGAGTATCTAAGTCTTCTGTCATAGCATTTGGTTGTTTCACTTTCTCTATAGAATTCTGCATAGATAATTCTTTGATTGAAATCATAGTTTGAGTTTGTATATCCAAAGTTTGCATACGTAGAGTTTGGATCATCACTTTTAACATACAAAGAATTTGTTCCTATACTTCCTTTATAGAAGAAATCCTTTCCTGTTCTCCTTCCATTGTAATATATTAAACTCAAGAGAAAGAAACTGACAGTCAGAAAGTCCACCAAATAGGGAGTTGAGCTGAATTTTGCAGATGGTGTTTCAAGGTTATTTTTTTATCTTGTCTATTTTCAAAGCTGCCAACAAGTCTTTTAGAGAATAGCAGGTTACGTCTTAGAGTTAGTTGGATCTTTTTAGGTTTTTTTTCCCCACTCTATTTTAAGGGAAAAAACCCCCAAATCTTCAATAGTAATTAGAATAAAAGTCAAGGAAGAAATATATATAGAGAGAGAGCAGAAAGTTGCAAATCTTATAATCCACCAATTTTAGGAAATAGGATTCCAATTAAGATCTCAGTATTTTTCCAATGTTTTAAACTCCCAAGTGGTTGATAGCTGCTGTTTCTGGAGGGAGGGCTAGAATCCCCCTTACCTCACCACAGGGGGGAATGTATTTTAGCAGCTTATGCAGGTAATTAAGTAGTTAGGATGCAAGAGAGGTAAACCTCACCCAGTCCTGTCCACGCTGCTTTGAAGTTGCCAGATGGTAGTGTGACTTCGGCTTTTTGCAGCCTAGGGACGAGCCATATTTCTATGGCTGGTCCTTTCGTCCGCCAGTTTGGAGGGATCACCTGGTCTGACGGAAGAGTTGCTGCTCTCCCGGGATCCAGCGAAAGCCTCTCTTTGCTGGTCGCCTCTTTGCGGCGACTTTTGGCCCTTTCAGGGCCCCCAGCGATGCAAAACTGAATGGAGGAGACAGAGCAAATCTCCCAACCGTCCATGGCAGCTGTGTAACAAACCAGAAGTCTGGAATTTGCATATATGTAGCTTACAGAGCTATTCTAAAAAAAGAAAACAACTAGAGATGGACTGCCAGATGTTCTGCTGTCACCACTATGCAGTAGAATTATGCTACTGAATCTATTGATCTGGGCATGGATTTCGGCAGAAAATTTGCAGGCCGTGTTCCGTCTGCATCCTTTGCACTGCCAGATCCTTTTATTAAACATTAGACTAGTTCCGACGCTTTCACACATGCAACCTATACAAATGTGAAATAAATCCATGAAAAAACTAGATTATGTATGCAATACTTGTTAGTTATGCAGCTGATGATGCAGTATGACTATGGAAAAAGCACATGTGCAAAATCTACATAGTGTTTCATACATTAATAGGGATACAAGTTCAGTTTTTGCCTACCTTTGACAGATGTGATGCTAGTTATTTTTATCTGTAACCCTCCATATTGTATCTGAACCTCTTAGCTGTTGTAACCAAAAATCTGTGGGAATAATTGGCAGCCATTGATTATTACTTCAAGTGACTAATGAGTTTGGAAACATTTTGCTGTTTTGTTTCTGAAAAATTCAGACGGTGGATTTCCCACCCCCTCAAAAATCCCTCTTGTTAATGAAAAGAACTGGTGGGTAGTGGGGAGGAATACTTCTATCACAATTGAAGAAATGCAGACCCTTTGGACAACATCATCAAAACCAGTAATGCAATATTTGCATTTGTCCTTTTCTAGCACTGGCATAATTCATCCCCACATAATCAAGGAGGACAAAACCCTTGCTGCAATTTGCTACTTGTTTTTCTTTGACTGGCTGAGTGAGCACAGTAGGGGAGCTTACAGGCAACAAGGAAGCTAAGGGAAAAATATACCTTCACAAAAATGTTCCTGAAATGACAGTACAGTAAAAAGGGGAGGGCAAGGTACATGTGCGCAACCACACACATAAGTGACTAGATGTGCACACTAGTGCTTCAAGAGCACACTAGGGAAATGCAGCTGTTAAAGATGGTTTTCTAAAAAAAAAAAAGGGACAGTTAATACACAGCAAAATTATTCCTACAAATAGGAAGAATGGCAGAGGGCTTGTTACTCAGCAGGAGTAGTGCAATCAGGTGCTCTGTGCATGGTGGCACATTTATAAGTAGCCATTGGGCCAGTCACCTGTGTGGCAAGGGCCAAAACAGAGGTGAAAATCATTGCACAATTAGTAATTTTGTGATTAGTTATTCCTAAAATAAATGGCAGCTCTAGAGAGAGGGAAACATCGGGATCATTTTTTTTTCCTGCTTGCAGCAAATGTTCTCTCTCCTTTAACTGTTCCATACATTAAAATAAACTAATGATGACATTTCTGATTGTCATATTTGTTAGGATATGTTAAGAGTAACAACGTATTGAAGAAGCTGTTATAGATGGGTTTTTGCCTTCTTTATTGTAGGTTATTAAATGTTCAAAGGTGACTAGCAAATAAATATGGATTCAGCCCCTGCTTTCTTCTTCCCACTTTTGGGCGCTTGCACTCCTTTAGGGATTTATGCTAAATCCCGATATTATGGTAACTGTCAAACCTCCATCTTTCTTTCTGGCAAGTAGTCAAGGTGGCTAACAACATTTAGAATCCACACCTAAGGCCTTTATGCCACTGAGTTTCCGGGCCTGGATTCCTCAATCTTCAAATCAGCCTTCCATGGCTATTTGCAGACAGTGACTAGCTTACATTCTCAGTTTTCCTGTCTTCTATGCTTATGTAGAAGTAGTAGAGAATACCCCGTGAAGAGTACAGCTTGGTAGTTAACTCATATCTCTGTTGCAGCACCCATTGTCTGCTTTAGAGATTCTAACTCTTGTTTGCACAGAACACTGAACCATGAACTAGTCAACCAGGTTTTGGCCTAATAATGTTTTGCAAACCTAGTCTGTCTAGTCAATTTGTGGTTCAGGGTATTGGGCAAATTCAGAAAACTGGATGAATTAAAGAAGCTCTGAACAAGTATGTTGGGTATATAGAGCTGGAGACTGGTTGTAGGTTTCACCTTCCTTGACATTGAATGCTATGAAATTTCTTTGGACCACCATTTCTTATTAGCCCTTTTCTCCCTTTTTTTCCTTCCTCTTCTTACTCTCTAGTTACCCTCCATTTGTATTTCTTCTTTTCAGCTAACTGCCTGTCTTGACTCTTAGTTTTGCTTATCTTTGCTTAGAGACTTTCCATGCCTTCATTTTCGTACATCTTCGTCCCCAGCCTGCCCGACGTGAAGTTTTATTCCCAACTAAATGGACATCTTTATTTTTCCACCTAACTCACTAGATAGAGCAAGCCACTTCTCCTGTCCAACCAACAAATGTCACACACTTCTGCAGGAGTTCAATAATCTATTAGCTGAAGGGAAAATACATTTTTTTTCTCCTGCTAAAATATATATTCTGCTGCTTCGCCCCAGCAGTGCAGTTTCCTGTAGCACCATCATGGCTAACTTGTGCAGCAATTTGTTATTTGAGCTAGGCCCTCCCTGCTATTCTGTGTCTTGGCCAGTGATGGTCAGTCCTGACCTTTTTGGCATGTTTCCATGCCCCCTGCTCCAGGTTCCCATTTGCATGTCTCTTAGATTCAAGGGTATTCGGAACATGCAATGCTGCCAATATGCTTCCTGCCTGCCTACAACTGCTTTTTAGCTGTTCAAGTGTGAATTCCCCTCATGCTTTCTCACCCTCCTCCTCCTCCTCCTCCTCCTCCTCCTCCTACTGTTTGACATCTCCCCATCTACCTCTGTAGCCTCAGTGCCTTTACGCTCCTCTTTAGAGGTCTTTCTCAACAGGGATGATTACTTGTGCCAGCCTGGTAGATTGTGTGCATTAGCTTTTGTGACAAAGCTGAATGCCCCATTTTAAAGGCTGCTAAATTCATTTCACATGTAAGGATTAAAAGCATGGGCTTCTGCAAAGGCAGCCTTGCATTGCCAAGCGCGGTTTCTGTGCTCCAAATGCAAGAAGCCTTTTGCTGGAGGAAAAGGACATATTGTACATTATTGCCATAATGTAGTATCAGGGGAGGGAGTAGAAAGGTAAATGGAACAAATAAAGTGGTTTCCTATAAGATGATGTTTTTGCCTTGAGGTAAATTGCCTAGCACTACATGGATCAAGAAGATGTACAGAGCGTGTTTATGTAGGGAGATTGTGTAATTTCAGGGGTATCTGATACATAGCGAAGGGGCTATATGTTTATTTTAAAGCGTACTTTAAGATTTGACATATTACTTTGCCAAATAATTGAATGGCATATCATAATCTTTCCAATATTAGGTATACTCTATTTGAAGAAGCACAGATTCTCAGTGGGAGTTTTTTATTTGCATATTTGAGTTGTTAGAAGTGAACATGTGTATTGAAAGAGCACTATATGTACCTGCACATGTTGTGTTGGGGTTTATCTCTATGGTATTGTGTATACATAAAACAGCATGCTTGCCACACATTTTTTCTGAAAGGCTGGGAAGCACAACGCTCTGTGTATCAGTGAGTTAGGCACGAGAGCTTCAGGAACCCCGAACCCCTCCCCCCCCACACACATCTGAACTGCAGACAGCAGGACCAGGCAGTGGGCTGGGGGTGGAAAGTTGTTAAATCAGTGAGTTATGAAATGTCTTTATATCCAGGACAGGGGTTTTAATTAAATTAATTGCCAGCAACACTGTAAAAGTGCTGAGGGGTAATAACCGGAGTGTTATGGCGCCGTTTATCTTTCCCACGTAAATTAGCTGCAGCACCTTACTACACGAAGCAACCAGACATGAGCAGGGTGCAGTGCCTGGCAGGTTGGCTCCCAATCAAATGTCTCTCTGGCTCTTCTCACCCAGCAGAGTTCAGGGCCCAGGTAGGAAGGCAGACACAGCAGGGGGACAACTCGCTGCAGCCAACTTGCCATGGCCAATTCGCTGTGGGACAATTTGCTGCAGAACAAGTGTTACACTTAATATCAAAGAAATGGTGGAATATAATCACTAAAGAAATGATGCTAAAGGAGGGACAAAATGAAATGTGAATGACAAAAATTAAAATATTTTTTGATTCTTTTAAATAATTAAATTCAATTGTTGAATTGTTCCACAGTGAATTGCTCCCCTGTGAGTTGACCATAGTGAGATGTCCTGTGGCAAATTGGCGAGTTGTCCTGTTCTGCAGCAGGGAGCAGAGCAGGTAATCCATTGCCCTCTTCTGGGTTTGATGGGAAGCTGCAGGGCAGGATCTTTCTCCAGGTCCTCACCTCCAGCCTGAATACTGAAGGTAGCAAAAGACAGGTGGTTTCCCCAAAGCCCATCAAAAGACTCTGGAGTGACCATTCCTAGGCTGCTGTCCTTCAGAGGCATTCAATTTTTCAGCACAGCTGGCTGGGAATACTGGGAGCTGGAATCTAAAACATGTGGAAGCCATGAGGTTGGAAACAGCTGCTATGATGCCTCCAAGGCTGGACTTTAGGACAGCTAATTGGACAAAAAAGGGAGGGGAAGGGGGTACCTTCATTTCCCCCCAAGTTCTATAGTTGTACTTCTTACAGAACTTTTAGCAATTAACTTTAAAATATATTTAATATTGCCCCCAAACATGCAATTTGGTAGCATTGCAAAACTGGTGGCAGGGAGAACTCTGAGGGCTTTTCCCAGTGGTGGGATTCAAATATGTGAACAACCGGTTCTCTGTGTGGATGCCACTTCCGGAAGTCTATTCTGGGCCTGGGCAACAAAAAATTAGCTATTAGGTTCTGCCAAAGCGGTGCGGACCGGTTGAATCTCACCACTGGCCTTTCCCTCCCAGGATACTTTTGTTCCAAGGTTCAGTCAGCTCTGAGAATTAATTGCACTTGATGATACCAGAAGCAGGGAAAAAAAGGAGACCTGGTGTTATCGGGTCACAAGCAGCAGAAGACAGGTAAAGCTAAGTTTCCCAAAGGGAATTAATCTGAAACTGTGTGAATAAGGTTTTAAATAGTTTGAAGTTGGTCTTCCAAATGGGCAGGACACAGAGGGAACAATCCAATTCTTTCCTCTTAAAAATAATGCTGATGAAACCTCTCAGTTTGGGAAGATGGTGATGGAAAGCTTCAGGACAAAAATTTCAGTAGAGGAAGTATTCCCACCAGTCCTCTGAGTTATTGCCAAGCTCCAACATTACAGGCAAGATCACTAGGAAGCAGGAAGAAGTGTTCCTCCAGATGTGTTTGGTGATGGTGGGCTGACTTCCTGGTCTTTCCTCCCATGGAGGTGAGTCTGGCAATTCTGAAAATATCTGAATTAAAACAAGAAAAGTTACGGCAAGTTAAAAGGAAGAAGTCCAAATTCTGTGCTCTAGTACAGGGCTTTTCAACCAGTGGTATAGGTACCACCTACGGTACATTGGCACCTGGCAGGTGGTACGCAACCATCCTAGAAAAAGTAGTGGGGGAGGGGAATGAGCTGAACCGATGGCAGCACCGCACAAGCCTGAGCAAGAGATGGCTAGAGCTGCAGGGCTGTCAGGGCTCAGTGGAAGTGCCAGGCTCCAGCTGGAGCTCGGCGCTGATCCTGACACTTCTGCTGAGCCCAGAAGAAGCGCCGATCAGCTGGAATGTTGCAGCATCTCCAAGGTCTTATGATTTACATTCAGATGCTTGGCAACTGATTCATATTTATGATGGTCACAGTGTTTCAGGGTCATGTGAAGTGACCAAAACCTGCTGCAACCACCCAACAGACAGGGGGAATAAAAACCAAACACCCCCACCCCACCCCCACTGCCAATCCTCAACACAAATGCTCACAACAATGAAAACCTCGGACAGGAGGAAGAGCGCCGCCAGGTGGGCAGGCAGGTGTCTTGCTCGGCTATGGCCTTTTTTCAGTGCCATTGTAACTTCGAACAGTCACTAAGCGAACTGTTGTAAGTCGAGGACTACCTGTACTTTATCATTATTTTCCTTTTTTAGGGGGGTCATCAAGTTTTTGACACCTTGCTAGGCGACTGGTGGTACTTGGATGTTGCCATATCCTAAAAGTGGTACAATGGGTGAAAAGGTTGAAAAGCCCTGCTCTAGTACAGTGGTGGCGAACCTATGGCACGCATGCCAGAGGTGGCACTCGGAGCCCTCTCTATGGGGACGCATGTTGCCGCTGCCAGCAGCTTGTGCAGGTCCATTAGGCTGCCGATGCCACCCGGGGCGGCAGCCACACCCAGCACAAAGGAGGCGAAGCGGCCAGCTAGCAAGCTCAAGTAGAGGTGGTAGAGCATGCCCAGACCTAGCAAGCCAAAGGCCATCCCGAGCAGGGAAAGCTGGATACCCATCAGCACCATGGCCCCCCAGTCCCAGCTAGGATTGCATGCCTCCCCCCATCTATGCTGGGCCTCCTGCCCACTGCCCCACCCACCAGAGATCCTCTGGATCTCCCCCAACCCTGCTCGGCCCCCACAGGCGTCCCCTCCATGAGCAACATCGAGGTGGCCATGCCCACCCAGTGGCCACGCCCATCCAGTGGGCCACATCCCCATGCCCCCCTGAGGGCACCATAAAGCCCTGGCACGTTGAGATAAATAAGTGGGTTTTGGATTGTGGTTTGGGCATTTGGTCTCTAAAAGGTTTGCCATCACTGCTCTAGTACCTCCCTTCCAGTACTTTTTACAAAGAAGGTCAGAAAGTCACATTCAGCGATAGCATATCTAAACTAGGGAGTTTTGCAAGGCTGCTGGTGACTGTAGAGCTGATCTGCTGAGGGCATTTGGTTTTTGGAAGGATTGCTTGGCTGATTCTGCAGGTATGTGGTTATCTGGAGGTGGGGAGGTATTTGCTTGTTTGCTGAGCACATGGTGAATATGGGATCAAGGGGAAGTGGTTTACAGCTTCAGGTGACCATTTGATAAACAGAATCACATTTTTCAGGCAGGTTTCAAGTCCATTCCTCCTTTAGAAAGAGGACTAACGGTTGGGAGTAGCTGGTTTGCAAGCAGTAACTGGTGAGTAAGCCATAAGAGGGCAATATTGGCAGAAGGATGGACGGTGAGGGAGCCGTACTGGTGATCTGCCAGATGCAGAGTAGGAGGCCCAATAAATTTCTGATCTCTCCTGCTGACAATTTAATTTTTCAGAAGGTAGAAGATGAAATGAGAGGAGGAGGGAGCTGTCTATGTCCTAATCCTGGCCATGAGAGGACTTTGTCAGTGGACTGGAAGTATCAAGTCCTTTCAGAGAAAGTGACTATGTCATGTGGAGTTTAAGATAAAGAAGCATCATGTGGAGTCTCCCATAGTTCTGTATTCAGCCCTGCATGATTTAACATCATTCTACGGGGTCTAGAAAATGGAATACGGTAGATGCTGTTTATAGTAGATGTTTATTAAAACTTCAGATGACATCAGATTAAGGGATTAGCTAAAATCTTACAGGATATAATCATGATTTAAAAAGACATCAATATACTTAAACATTAGGCCAAATGCAAAAGAAAGTTGTTCTGCGTTGAGAAATGTTGTTCCTTTGAAAAAGCAAATGAGTAAATATAGGATTGAAATGATCTGGCTTGACAGTAGCATGTGAGAAGAAGCTGGAGTCCTGGTGAAACACCAGCTGAACGTGAAAAAGCCGGGTGATGTATTAGCTAAAAAGACAAATGCAACCTTGAGCTACATTAACCTTGCATTAACAGAAGTACTCCAACTAGCTCACAGGAGGAAATAATTCCACTGTATTCTGCACTGATTGGACCATGACACTGAGTGTGTTTAAGGATTTGAGGAATCTGATTGAAGAGGCATTGGAGCCACATAGCTTTCCAGCATTATTTTTCCTGATTTTATTCATTAACAGAGACAGTTCTATGAGTTCAGCCAAGCTTTATTAGAACAGTTCCACTTCTCCAGCTAATTGTTTTGTATTGTTTTGCAAATCTTTCCACCAGCTGTCCTACCTAATAAACCCTGATGCAAAAATAGACTATTTTCTCTGTTCTTTAACTTGGAAAAAAATCAAAGCAAGTTATGATATACTGTAGACGTAGGACATGCACCTTCCAGGGTTTCTAAATACTAGCATTATTTCTATTCAGAGTTATGAAAGGGGTTGAGCTTGTATTGGCTGACATTTCTTTATCAACCACACTGGCGATGCTTTGATCTTCCTATGTGTCTTCCACACCTTATATTTTCTATTATCTTCATTTCCACTTTCTGTATTGTATAAAAATGTGCCAAGATATTTTCATCTTCAGGAAATACACACACAATTGGCAATCTTCCCCACTGTCCAGAAACAAATTTAATTTAGGTTAAACAATCCATATTGGGTTTACTAAAACTAACTACTCAGCTCCAACCATTTAAGCCTTTTAGCTACTGCCATCAGCTCCATATCTAATCTCCTCTCAACATGTCTCCCTCCCCAAATCCTCTCTGAGGGTTTAAATTCCACCTCTAATGCCATATTTGTATGGACACATAAATATTTGAAGACCCAATGAGGTGCTCCTTGCTGCAGCCTTCTGAAAAGCATATCACCTGAGATTGGTCTAGCCCATATTAGGACTTTACTCAAAGCAGCTCTCAAATTTTTGTTTTTCTCCTAGGCCTTACATTAACCTGAATAGTAGGGTCCACAAGAATACTCTTGTTATTGCAAAGATGTGCCAATTCTGCTGAATCATTTCATATTTTTGATAATAGTTTTTTGTTTGGAATGTTGTGCGCCACCCAGTTGTTTTCAACTGGGCAACCTTACACATTAAATTAAAATTATTATTTTCTCCCAGGTTGCTGTAAAATATGAGGAAAATAATTTCTAATAGGATCTTGAATGTCCTATGTTTGCAGCCATAATTATAATGGGGCCCATGATGTTAACATCCTTCAAGTGATAACCATCTTGTAACATTTGGATGCAAGCTCTGCCCCTTCTCTGTTTGCCTGCATTATTGTGATACAAATACACAAAAAAGACAGCTTGTATCATGATGCCACAGTGCATGATTTATCCTTTTGAGATCATCACATTTGGAAACAGTCTCCTTTAGACTAGTACACATGATTTTCTAGGCAATCCTCTTGTGATTCAAAGGAAACTTGGTTCAACAAAGCTTGGGGGAATTGTTTTTTTTGTTCCAAGAAGCCATTGTTTGTTTTCTAGTGTGATAAACAAGCAAGCAAAGCTCTATCACTGAAATGGGGAGGGACTTTTAAATGAAACAAATGCAGGATGGCATATGGCAGAACCAAATATGAATGAGAATTTCAGAGACAATGTAATAATGCCCAAGAATTTCACTTATGAGATTTCAGCTGTTAAATGTTCTACAGAGATTAAAAATATTATCCCGACTGTAGTCCATCACTGGAGGTTTTCAAGAAGAAACTGGATAGCCATTTCTCCTGCCAAAGTCCCTTCCAATCCTATTGTTCTATGTTCTATGATGGACAACAGGCTCATCACATCCCCCTTGGACCTCTGTGGCTATTTCTTGGTATTGGCTTTTAAAGGGACATGGAGAAGCTCAAGCAAATCCAGGGGAGCATTACCAGAATGATAAAGATTGTAGAATACAAGTCCTGCATGGAATGCTTGAAGGAGCTTTTTTAGGTTACAAAAACACTGAGAGGCAATTATGAGGCCAACATTTGAAACAGTGATCAGAACTTCTTTCTGCTTAGGCTAAGAACAGGATAGGCACCAACAGGTTGATTTAAAAAAAAAAAAGAGTCAGATGAATTTTAAAAGGATTTTTCTGATTATAATAGCTTTTAAACAGAGGAGCAGTTTGCCTAGAGTAGAGGTAGATACCCCAATGATATTCCAATACTCTGGAGGTTTCAAATCTGATCTTGATGGCCACTTACTAGGAATAATCTGATGTTGTGGCTCCCAAGTTGCGTGCTGTGGTGCTCTGCGTGAACTCTGATTCTCTTGTCTCTGCTGCGCTGATGTTCCAGAATATTTTACTACTTAATATACTGAATTGTTAGTGAACTTGCTGCAGTGAGCTTGCTGGTGCGCACAGTGCATAGTTTGGGATAGCTGTATAAAAAATATTGAGATACCAAGGGCGCTGTGAATTGGGAATGTTTGAGAACCTGTTGTTTAGTGGATTTTTGCACAGAGTTGTGAAGGTCAGGCTAAATCATCAATAATGTCCTTTTTAATGCCATACATTTATGATTTTTTATTTCATTTGAATACATTCTACATGCCAACCTTTATTTTAAAAAAACTCCAGGATAATTTATAATAGTGTAAAAGAGCCAGTATTAACATCCTATAATAAATATCAGAAACTCCACTATAGTCAGCAAAGAAACAAACTCTCAATAGTAAATTCAACCACGTTCATGACAGTGGATATTAGCACTCATTCATAATGGTTCAGATAAATCAAAAACTCCTAGTCCTAACCCAGGACCAAAACCTTTACACTGATTACATCTAGCCTACTTCTGGAAAGTGGGGACAACATCACGAAGAAGGTCCCTAATTCTTAACGAACAGGCTGGCATGGAAAGAGATTTGTTCAACCAGCCACATAGGGGGTACATTTGATCCTTTAAGTTTCAGGTGGTCCTCGGAATGTTCAAAACTTAATTTAAAAATTATTTTATACATGATTGGATGGTAAGCATACCAACTGTATTAATTTTAATTTTAAATGTCAGTAAACTAAAAGAGCCCTACCTACAATCCCACTCTTTTTTTGGACTGCAGCTATAATATGGTATTAGCACAGACACACACCAAAGTTTGTACATCCCTATTGTGGGATAGCCCTCAACACCTTGAATCTGGCTAAAAAACAGATAGGCAACTAATGGCACATTCTCAGGGTTGGCATACAGCTATTGTGAGCAGCATCCTATTAGCTGTATTTTACAACAGTTGTAACGTCTGTGTTGTTTTCAAGGACACCCCAAAACAGAGGACATTGCATTCATCCTGATAAGTGGTTATCAGAGAATGGGTCACCGTGGCTAAGCTGTCTGAGCTAAGCTAGAAATGTTATTCTCTCTGGAACAGAAGATCTAATGAAGCATTAAGAACAGGAGAGCTACAGTAGGGATTGAACTGCAGGGCTACTCTTCATGACGAGAACAAAATGAATGTGTGGTTTTGCCCTTTGTTATATTATTCCAGCAATTCAAAAATAATTTCCACTTACTCACAGATGATTCTATATTTAATCTGTCTCTTTCTTTCCCTTTCCAATGCTCATTTCTGCATCTCCATAATTTCCTACCGTCTGCTTTCAGTGGCAAATAGACTTCCTTGCCTTCACCGGGCTGATTTTTGCTGCTGTCAAAAGGTTTAATAAACAACTCCCAACCTTTTTTTGGCTTACATCACTCAAATAACCTCGGATTTTGTAATTTCAGTGGGAAGTTTGGATGATATTTTCAAGTGTTAGTGTCCTGCAGAAATTCAGACCCCAATGCTGAAAACTTAGCCCTTCTCATTGCATTCCTTTCTAATTAATCCCCTCACTTGGAGGAGATGCAGGATGCTCATTTCCTGTTAATTGTGGAAATCAAAGAAATAAAAAAACATTTTTTTTTTGCAAAGCTGGTGCAAGACTGAATGCCTGTGAAGTGGCTGCTCAGTTGGATCTGTGGGGCTCAGCTGTGTAGTGTAACATCATTCTGACAATGGACTCAGCTAACTCTCAGAGAGTTTATGATTGCCAGCAACCCCTTTTTCACCCCTTCTGCTTCCAAATTCTGGCCCAAGGAAGCACTACTAAAACAAATGTTAGCATATTTATACATATTGGCTCATTCAGGTGTTGTTTCTGCCACCAGGTGCCAGAAACCAGTTGTGTTCTGCTTGGAACAGAATGGGGTGAGACAAAGAGAGATGATTGGAAATCAGTTTGCTGAAGAGAAGAAGGCTAGTGAATCATTGCATTCTGTTCCCGTGAACCGTGTTTTTGTGTGATGAGAAATGGCTATTTGCTTCAGTTTTTTGTTCAGCTTTAAGTACCTTGGCTGACCCTGAAAAAATATAGTGGGTGGGACCTGCTTACTGCTCAGGGGTGTCGCTTAGACTGGGAAATGGGGGGAGGAGGGAACATTCTAGAAGAAGGCAACCTTTTTATGATGCCAAGAAAGCATCATGGACATGTCCATAAAGTCACCAGGAGCTGAGTGCAGCTCAGCAGAGAGGTGCTCAACCAGAGACCCCATGGACAGGTATGGCCTCTCCTCAGACCATGGCTGAAATCCTTAGAAATCTCCAGAGGCTGTAACAGAATCATGATTTCTAATCTGATAGAAAGAAAAGAAATAGTTAAATATATGATTGGAGAGTAATCATGTTAGCTATTGTTAATTTGTATTTAAAACAACTAATTTATGTGCAAATAAATGTCCTCAAATGGTATCATATTCATTTTTTTAACTGCCCCACATCTCTTCAGCATCCCCTCCAAGGGAGCTACTAACCTTGGGCTGAAAATAATTGTTCATTCACCTTTAAAAGAAACAGATTTTATGAAATCTGTCCTCGGCTTTTCACTGCTAAAAGAAAACCACAGGGCTAGATGAATGCAAACTGTATGGGATTTGTATCGGATTAGGAACTTAAGGACAATATGCATGTTCATATTTTTGTGATGATTACTTCTGATTTAAAAAAAAGATAATTCAGTCATTGTATTATATTTACAGTAACTTGTCATTCTAGGAATGCTCTGTCTTTATACACACACACATACACTTTCCGCCAAGGAGCATAAAGGAGTCTATCGAGTTTCCCCTGTTTTACAGTACAGTATTTATTATTTGTACAACAATCTATGAAGTAGATTATGATGAGGGTTAGGGATCGGACCCTTAGGGATTTATGAAAGTTAATATACTTCTAGCTGATGCTATACAAGGTCCAAATAATCTTCTGTTTGATTCCTGGCGTTTCAGATGTGTATCAAACGCAGTACTATAATTGGAAACATGCCTGATTCTGATGGAAGTACGGGTCTGGTTAACGTCAGACTGGCTGCCTTACCCATTTAATTCCAGAAGACAAATTTAAATCCACCCGGAAGAGAACTTTGAAGAAGAAGTCCAAATCGATTGCATATGAACTCCAGAATTTATTAAAGTGCTGGTTTGAAAAGGCCATGAGAACAATCAGATAAAGTACCTGGGATTCAGTGTGCAAAGGGATAGGAATTAGTAGCAAGGTTGGCTAAGAACAGCTTTGGCTTTACGGTCTACCCTTTTTATATCACAATGCTGAAATGTCACGGTTTTTATGCTAGCTTGATTTAGTGCTCTTTCTTGAGTGATAATTATGGGAAACATTAAAAATAGTATTTAAGCATAGTTGTAGAACTCATGAAATGGAAAAAGTGATCAATATTCTTCTATTGTCCACATTTTATAAACACATTAATGATATACTGGTTTTGTCCCTCTTAAGATATTTCCTAGGTAGAGTATGAATCTTATGTTTCCTATCTTTCACCAGACTGAAGGCTGACTACCTCCAGCAATTTGGCACTGCTTCATGCTTCATTTGCAGAAGAGCAAAATTTAAGTCATCTAAGATCTGTAAAAGATCTCTATCCTATTTTTAAACTTTTTTTAAGTTCTAGGGCTATAAGGTTGTAATGTGTTGCTCTCTTGCTCTTATATGCTGATTTTGGGCTCATAATAATAAATTTGTTGTTGTTGTTAGTTGCAAAGTCGTGTCAGACCCATCACAACCCCATGGGCAACGTTCCTCCAGGCCTTCCTGTCCTCTACTATCTTTGGGAGTCCATTTAAGCTCACACCTACTGCTTCAGTGACTCCATCCAGCCACCTCATTCTCTGTCGTCCTCTTCTTCTATTGCCCTCAATCTTTCCCAGCATTAAGCTCTTCCCCAGTGAGTCCTTCCTTCTCATTAGGTGGCCAAAGTACTTGAGTTTCAACTTCAGCATCTGGCCTTCTAAAGAGCAGTCAGGGTTGATCTCCTCTAAGACTGACCGGTTTGATCGCCTTGTAGTCCAGGGAACTCACAGGAGTCTTCTCCAGCATCATAGTTCAAAGGCCTCAATTCTTGGCACTCAGTCTTTCTTATGGTCCAACTTTCACAGCTATACATTGCAACTGGGAAAACCATGGCCTTGACTATACTTGACTGTACTTTTGTTAGCAGGGTGATGTCTCTGCTTTTTAATATGCTATCTAGATTTGCCATAGCTTTTCTCCCCAGGAGCAAGCGTCTTTTAATTTCTTGACTACAGTCCCCATCTGTGGTTATCTTGGAGCCCAGGAAGATATAATCTGTCACTACCTCCATTTCTTCCCCATCTATTTGCCAGAAATTGAGAGGGCTGGATGCCATGATCTTAGTTTTCTTAATGTTGAGTTTCAAGCCAACTTTTGCACTCTCCTTCTTCACTCGCATCAAGAGGCTCTTTAGTTCCTCTTCACTTTCTGCCATTAGAGTGGTATCATCTGCATATCTTAGGTTGTTGATATTTCTCCCGGCAATCTTAATTCCAACTTTTGATTCATCTAGCCCTGCCTTTCTCATGATGTGCTCTGCATATAAGTTAAATAGGCAGGGCGACAGTATACAGCCTTGCCGGACTCCTTTTCCAATTTTGAACCAATCAGTGGTTCCGTGTCCAGTTCCCACTGTTGCTTCTTGACCCGCATATAGGTTTCTCAAGAGACAAATAAGATGGTCTGGTATTCCCATCTCTTTAAGAACTTGCCACAATTTGTTGTGATCCACACAATCAAAGGCTTTAGCATAGTCAATGAAGCAGAAGTATATGTTTTTCTGGAACTCCCTAGCTTTCTCCATGATCCAGTGTATGTTGGCAATTTGATCTCTAGTTCCTCTGCCTCTTCTAAATCCTGCCTGTACTTCTGGTAGTTCTCGATCCACATACTGCTGGAGTCTAGCTTGTAGGATTTTAAGCATAATTTTACTTGCATGTGAAATGACTGCAATGGTGTGATAGTTTGAACATTCTTTGGCATTGCCTTTCTTTGGAATTGGAATGTAAACTGACTTTTTCCAATCCTGTGGCCACTGTTGAGTTTTCCAAATTTGCTGGCAAATTGAGTGTAGCACTTTTATTGCATCATCTTTTAAGATTTTGAATAGCTCAGCTGGAATACTGTTACCTCCACAAGTTTTGTTGTTGCTCAGCTTTCCTAAGGTCCATTTCACCCCACATTCTAGGATATCTGGCTCAAGGTCAGTGACCACCCCACCGTGGTTATCAGGGATGCTAAGCTCATTCTTGTATAGTTCTGCATAATTTTGCTACCTCTTCTTAATCTCTTCTGTCTCTGTTAGGTCCCTGCCATTTTGGCCCTTTATCATGCCCATCTTTGCATGAAACGTTCCGTTCATATCTCCAATTTTCTTGAAGAATCTGTGGTTTTCCTTATTCTATTGTTTTCTTCTATTTCTTTGCACTGTTCATTTAAGAGGGCATTCTTATCTCTTCTAGCTATTCTCTGGAATTCTGCATTCAATTGGTGTATCTTTCTCTTTCTCCCTTGCCTTTCGCTTCCCTTATTTCCTCAGCTATTTGCAAAGCTTCCTCAGACAGCCATTTTGCTTTCTTGCATTTCTTTTTCTTTGGGATGGTTTTAGTTGCTACCTCTTGTACAATATTGTGAACCTCCATCCATAATTCTTCAGGCACTCTGTCTATCAGATCTAATTGCTTAAATCTATTTGTCACCTCTACTATATATTCATCAGGGATATGATTTAGTTCATACCTGAGGCACCTAGTGTTTTTCCCTTTGTTCAATTTAAGCCTAAATTTTGCAACGAGAAGCTCATGATCTGAGCCACAGTCAGCCCCTGCTCTTGTTTTTACTGACTGTATAGAACTTCTCCATCTTTGGCTGCAGAGCACATAGTCAATCTGATTTCTGTGTTGACCGTCTGGTGTCGTCCATGTGTAGAGCCGTCTCTTGGGTTGTTGGAAAAGAGTGTTTGCTATGACCATCGTATTCTCTTGACAAAATCTATCAGCCTGGGCCCTGCTTCATTTTGTACTCCAAAGCCAAACTTGCCTGTTATTCCGGTTTATCTTTTGGCTTCCTACTTTAGCATTCCAATCCCCCATGATGATAAGGACATCATTTTTTGGTATTGATTCTATAAGGTGCTGTAGGGCTTCATAGAACCGGTCAATTTCATCCTCTTCAGCACCAGTGGTTGGGGCATAGACTTGGACTACTGTGATATTGAATGGTTTGCCTTGGATTTGCACTGAGATCATTCTGTCATTTGGGGGATTGTATTCCAGTATTGCTTTTCCTACTCTTTTATTGACTGTGAAGGCTACTCCATTTTTTCTGAGGGATTCTTGCCTGCAGTAGTACACCTGATGGTCCTCTGAATTAAATTCACCCATTCCTGTCCATTTTAGTTCGCTGATTCCTAAGATGTCAATGTTCAATCTGGTTATCTCTTGTTTGACCACGTCCAGCTTGCCTTGATTCATGGATCTTACATTCCAGGTTCCTATGGAGAAAAGATCTTTACAACATCGGGCTTTCCTTTCACCACCAGATGCATCCACAGCTGAGTGTCTTTTTGGCTTTGGCCCAGTCACTTCACTCTTTCTGGCACTACTAGTACTAGACCTCTGCTCTTCCCCAGTAGCATATTGGACACTTTCTGACCTGAGGGGCTCATCTTCCAGCGTCATATCTTTTTGCCTTTTGGTACTGTCCATGGGGTTTTCATGGCAAAGATACTGGAGTGGGTTTTCATTTCCTTCTCTAGTGGATCACATTTTGTCAGAACTCTCTGCTATGACCTGTCTGTCTTGGATGGCCCTGCACAGCATACCTCATAGCTTCACTGAGTTACGCAAGCACCTTCACCACGACAAGGCAGTAATCCATGAAGGAGGATAATAAATTAGATTAACTCAATGATATCAAAATGTTAGTATATAAAATATACACATGATCACATTTGGTAATTCCTATTTGTGTTTCACATTCTGGCATTGATTCAACAAAATTGTACTTTTTTTTTCACTGGAGAATTGTTATGAGCGTATCTCTCTTTTCTGTGCCTGGATAAGTGTAAGTAGTGGTGCTTAAATAATCTTTGCAGAACATCCAAAATTTTCTTATTATTACTTCATTCTTATTGAAAATAATAAAAATGACCATAGCTTGCAGGTGCTTAGAATGATTCAGCCTCCAGCACAATAATCAATCAGAAAATGGTGTGTTAAGACACATAATGTGATGCATGGCCTGGAAAAGGAGTATCTTGCTCTAATTAACATATTTTTGAGTGTATTTTGGTGGTGCTCATACATGTAAATTCACCGTTGCATCCAAACCTGGTAATACAAGATAGCTCTTCCCTGACTTCATCACTGCTAACTCTGTGCTTGTCTGCAGATTAGATTCCACACTCTAATGTAGAGCAGTGGTTCTCAACCTTTTCTTCACCACAGACCCCCTTTAAATACTGTTTTTGGCCATGGACCTTGGCCACAGACCCCCCCCCCAAGACTTAATTCGAGATTTAAATAATAACATTTCTTCAAGCCTATGTGGACCCCCTGTAACGGTATCGTGAGCCCACCCAGAGGTCCGCAGACCACAGGTTGAGAATCACTGATGTACAGCACCATAAAGTTTGCCTTGGGAAAGTTTGCAGAGACTACTAGCAAAATATGAATAAATCCTAGAAAGGGAAGATTGAATTAGCAAGAAATTTAAGTGACTCCACCTTGACATTCTTTGATATAAGAGGGAAAGTAGGGAAATATGATCAGGCTTTCATAACTAATGTTAGCTCTTCAAGGTTGGCCAAGTCAGTGTTTCCACAGACTCCATAAGAACTTTACCATTGATAGGAGCTTTAGCAGCAGAATCATGAGACCCTGACAGAATCGTATTATGCCAAAGAAAATCAAGGCAGTCACTTTATTTATTTATTTAATTTATTTATATGCTGCCCAATCCCAAAGGACTCAGGGCGGCGTACAAAATTAAAACAATCATCGAGAATAAGACAATAAAATAATTCAATCATACTGCAAGTCCGATCATGTCCCGCCCCCCCCCGGGGACATCAGCCCCAGGCCTGCCGGAACAGGAGAGTTTTAACGGCTTTCTTAAAGGCCGGCAGGGTGGGAGTTGTTCGAACCTTGGGGGGAAGTTGATTCCACCAGGTCGGAGCCACCACAGAAAAGCCCCTTCCCCGAGGGCCCGCCAGCCACCATTGTCTGGCCGACGGGACCTGAAGGAGGGCCAATCTATGGGACCTCACCGGTCTCTGGGAACTGTACAGCAGTATGCGGTCCTGTAAGTAACCTGGCCCTATGCCATGAAGGGCTTTAAAGGTGATAACCAACACCTTGAATTGCATCCGGAGACCCACAGGAAACCAGTGCAGCTCGCGGAGGATAGGTGACACGTGGGCGTACCTTGGCGCGCCCACAATCGCTCTCGCGGCTGCATTCTGAACCAACTGCAGCCTCCAAACACTCTTCAAGGGTAGCCCCATGTAGAGCGCGTTACAGTAATCCAGTCTTGAGGTGACGAGGGCATGAGTGACTGTGAGTAAAGATTCTCGGTCCAGATAAGGCCGCAACTGGTGCACCAGGCGAACCTGAGCAAAGGTCCCCCTGCCACAGCCGATAGATGTTGTTCCAAATTTAACTGTGAGTCCAGGAGGACACCCAAGTTGCGTGCCTGCACTGAGGGAGGTATATTTGCCCCCCCCAGGACTAATGATGGACCATCCAGTTGACCTTTGGGAGGCAAGACCCAGAGCCACTCGGTCTTGTCAGGATTGAGTCTAAGCCTGTTCACCCCCATCCAGACCCTCACATCTTCCAGGCACAGGCACATCACATTGACTGCTTCACTGAAAGGACACGGAGTGGAGATATATAAATAGTACTTTCTTCCCTTCCTCAGCTTAATTCAAGTTTTGCTATGAGTTCTCATATACTTCCCCAAGATCATCTCTTTGGTTCTCTACATGTAATAGAATTAGTTTGCCCATCACTAATTTGAATCCAAGACTTTCCAGTCTGATCCTACACTATGATTAGGTATAGTTAAATGATTATTAAGAATATGTGTAAAATATGAGCCAGAGATTTGTGTAGAGATCAGACAAAAACTTGTATCTTCTATACAGTATGCTGAGTCAAAGTTATGGGAAGGTGCAGAAAGATTGCGAGATCAGAATGCCTAAGAAATGCAGGCATTCTTAAAAGTTGGACTTGGAAAGAATGCCAGTTCTTGTTTCTTTTCTTTTCTTTTTTTGCCTACCACTGGTGTTGAAATCTGACATCCAAAAAAGTTTTTGCTTGTCACAGACATAATCGATAGGTGTGAAATCCTTGTTGTGATTACAGCAGGGGTATATAAATTTGCAGAGGTAACTGCCAACCGTTGATCAATAATCCTCAAACCAAGTCATTTGGCAGGGAAAAAAGTGTGAGACAGACAAAAGCTCACTGGTGAACAAACCTTTTTTTGCCAACCAAAAAAGGAACAAGAACCAGAATATCTTCACCTGAGGGGGCTTAAAGATGATTATACATAAAGAGGCTTCTGGAACATATGGGCAGACTGGTGGAAGAAAAGCATGGTGAAACAGACTGGTGAATCAGGGATATTTGCCTTGGGCATGTGAGAAGTCTGGCATGTGAAACCTGGAAGTAGCATGTGGGTGGCTAGAAAAAAAACCCGGAAGCTTGACAACGTGAGGAAATCACTCTGCTGCTAGCTTTCCAATAACTTCTGGAGCATGTAAGAATTCTGGCACAAGGAATGAATGTGGGAAGGCTGTACGTGAGGGGCAGTATGTGTGAGGAGCTGTCAGGAGGCATGCTGGTGGGTGTGGAGTATGTGGGGAACAGAATACATGGGGAGCAGGTGGAGAGTGTGCAGGTGGGCGGGGAGCAGGCAGGGAGCATGCTCAGCATTAATTCCCCTGCATTCCATTCTGTTTAATTGCTTATTAAATTCTAAGCAGACAATTATCAGCAGCAATTACAGCTCCGTGCAGTGACACAATTGCCGCTTTAGCATTTGTTAATCAAATGCTTATTTAGTACTCTGCTTTATTAGCTGTTTCTGGAGGGAGAGCCCAATCCCTCAGACTGGGGGGGGGGAGAGAGACTTCAGCCTTCTATCTTGCCCTAGGCTGTTATCTCCTTTGGGACTTTCAATCTCTGTCACCCCAGGAGAATTCCCTTAGGAAGATTAATCATTCCACACCTATGAAAAACTAAGCAACAGCATCCATCAGCTCTCGGGTTGTAATGGCATCCCTTCAGGGCTTTGTGGGAGATGAAGTCTTCACCCATCACTTGGGCCTGTGGCAACCTGCTCTGCAGACAGACCCTTCAGGCTTCCATCTCCAGAGAATAGAGTTTGCAGGTGAAGTGGGCTACTTTAGGCAACAGCCCTGGGGATAGCGGAGAAAGAAATAAATCAGAGAGGGAGAGGGAGAGAGATGAGGAAGCTGGAATTGCTACATGAGAATAAGCACTACAAGACTTTTTCAAATATTGGCTTTTGTGGAGAGAAGAGGAGCTCTGTGTCCAGGAGCCAACTATCTTGGATCAGTCCTGTGAAGGACAATGATAGGGACCAGTCCTTGCACCACTGCAGACAAAATTAGCAGGAGGGAACTATGTTGGCAGACAATCTGATTTGATATCAATCTGGTTCTCCGCAGGGTTGCTTTGTAAAGGAGGTTTAAGTATGGGGGCCTCTGAGTTTTCAGTGGAGAGCGCAGCTCTTGCTCCCAACCAAGCATTGCCTTGTGACTGCCCTCTTCAATCAAACTTCAATAACCAAAGCCGATGAAGGACCGGAAAGAGATAATAATGGAACTACGGTATCAGCAGGAAATTGATCCTTCCACTTCTCTTTTATGATAATGTATGCAGTGGCTTTACATGTTTTTTGTGCATCTCGACATGGAAACTCATCAGAGAACTGCGGAGACCGCACATGAGAGGAAAGTAGAAATGGGATGTTCCAGTGGAAGAGTGCACTTGTATTATTTATTTTATTTTCATAATTGGCTTGGTCATAGCTTCCCCATTCCAAATTAAATAATGTCTTTGGCTGATTTACCACCTGTATGCAACATTAAAATAGTGTATAAAACTACAAAAACAACTCTAAGTAGCATTTACACATTTTTTTTTACCAAAAGTGTGATATGCTTGCCCTAGGATTGCTCTGACAACATCCAGTTTTTTTTGGGGGGGGGGGGCAACATGTCTGTGAGTTAGAAGCAGAGTGATTAAATAGTCTTGAGCGGGATTGAAGCATCTCTTTGGAGCCTTTGGGGATAATGAAAAAATTGTGTTCCTTCTTTTAAAAGCGTAGCTGCTTACATTTTAATAAACAAACCGACCGCCATTCATCACTAGAAGAAAAAGCCGTCTTTAATGTTTCTTTCTCTTCAGTCTGACAGCCCAGCAAATAGTACTCTGTATGACAGCAACACGCTAGAGCAAAAATATGGCTTCAGAAATGAATAAGTTCAAATCCAATCAGTGCCAAAGATACAAATCTAAAAGATACATTGGCTCTGATATTCGCTTCGTGCTACTGCTACTATGGACTCACTACTGCTAAAGAGAAAGTCGGGGCCAGAAAGGTTTCACCGTGAATGCAGCTCTTACACTCACTTTGTTTACTAGGCAGAATGAGGAAAAGAAAGCTAATCTTCCAAGTTCTTTTTCATTATGTAGGCCACAGAGATGATGATGATTGTAGTACATTTGATGCAGGTTAGATTGTACATCCTCAGTTTATGAACACAGTTGGGACCAGAATTTCCATTGCTAAGCAATGCTTTTGTTAAGTGAGTCACACCCTATTTTACAACCTTTTTTTGCCACAGCTGTTAAGTGAACCACACAGCCATTAATGAACCTGGCCTCCCCCCCCCCCATTGATTTTGCTTATTGGAAGTCACTGGGAAAGTTGCAAATGGTGATCGAATGGCCCAGGGCATTGCAATCTTCATAAACACACGCCAGTTGGTAAGCACCCAAATTTTAATCACACAATTGTGGGAATACTGCGACAATCATAAGTGCAAGGACAGATTGTAAATAACTTTTTTCAGTACCATTGTAACTTCAAACAGGTGCTAAACAAATGGTTGCAAGCAGTGCTTTTTTTCTAAAAAAAAAAAAAAGTGCTGGAACTCACACACGTCATACAACCCGCCTTGCCTACCCTACAAGGTTCCATCCCAAAAAAGTGCTGGAACTCCGTTCTGGGTGTTCTATGAGAAAAAAAGCCCTGGTTGCAAGTACAGGACTATTAAATGCTGACTAATCTTTAAATCTTTATGACCTCAAAAGGTGGAATGACCTCTGAACCTTCATCCTTGCTACTTAATTCCTCCTGCATTTCCTATTCTCCTGGGCTAGAAATTTTGCTTTCTTAACTGCAGACCAATCAGCCAGCAACATTAGTGAAGTTTTAACCAACAATTATAAATACTGAATGAGCTATTGTTTGCTTACATTTAAGCTTGCAGATCTAGAACAATATCAGAGAGGCCCAAAGAAGCTTTAGGATCCCTTTCCACTGTGGATTGTCTGCATGTGGATTGTCTGCATGTTCTTAAAGAAGTCTTTGTTTCTAAACCTCATCTTCTAATTTGCACACTTGAGATAAAAAAAGAATAACTTCATGAGGCATTTACAAATAGGGATGACATAAGCATTAGTGCTTGTTTTGCCTATTAAATTTTTATTTCAGCCTTCTTCCCAAAATTCATGGTGACTGACCAGTTCATTTTAATCTTTAATTAGTATAATTCTGTAAGATAAGATAGACTGATGGAGAGGCCCTGGCCCAGGGTCATACAATATGCTTAGAATCTGAATGTGAATGTAGTCCTGGTTTTTCCAAAGTAGATATGATGGTAGGACATTTGTAATCATTTCTGAGCATTTTTATAGGCCAAATCTTGCTATGAGATATCTGATTGGGACTAAGGCTATAGCAGTGCAAGAAAAAATTAGCTGCTTTCTATTTCTTTCCCCTTATATAAAAGTGCTGATCACCACCAAGGGAGAAAAATGTACATGTCATATGAGCATCAGGAAGAAAGATCTTCACTATCACTCTTGTAAATATGGTTAGAGAAATATTCTATAGCAGTGTGGGAAATTGCTGCAGTTCCATTGAAGGGGAGCAACTGAGAATTTCTGGATAGAAGGTTCTAAATATTACCCTATTAAGACCCCATTTATGGCCATGAATGTATAGGGCTGATAAAGCTGTAGCTGGGTTAAGGCATTCTTTATGTCAGTGCCGGAATTATGAACCACCCTCCATCCCAGTTTAGTTTTGAGGATATGCTTGTTCATCCAAGCAATTTCAGGACAAGACTGCCTTTTAAAAATAAATTATGTTTTAATTGTTGCATTTTGAATATTTCTAAATTGTTGTCTTTGCTGCTAAATTGTGTTATTGTTGATTGGTATATGAATCGCTTTTATTCTTTTTTTTAAAAAACTCTACTTTGGGCTTCTCTGAAAGACAGCTAAACAAAGAATTCTGATTGCTCTGCTTTAATTTATTCTGGAATAAAATCTGAATTAGCCACAGCCACACCTAGAAGTTAAGGGATTCACTCTTGAGCAATGGAACAAGAGGCAAGGAAGGCTGGGCTTCTGAGAGGCCTTTAAGTATTGGTGCAGTTTTGCTCTGCATCGTCCATGCTACAGCAGTATATCATAACCACTGAAGAAGTTTTATTTATTTATTTATTTAAATTTACTGGATGACACAGGAGTCTTGGGCTCTTCTAGGTCAAGTTTTCCGACTGCTGCGGACGGAAGAAGCAATGCCGGCAAAGGGGTGGTGGTGTAGTTATTTAAATATAAAGCAGATAGAAGCTCTCGTAGCAACCGCTGCTGAAGTCGGCAAGAAGCACCAGCTGCAGGCTTTTGACAGGAGAACGGATATTGTGGTTCGAGAAGCCGCAGGGCCGTTGGCACTCGGCCCCCTGCAGGGGTGGGGATTGCGTCTTGCTTTAGCCGTCAAAATCCTCTCCTCCCCTTCTCTAGGCGTCGAAGCAATCTCTTCCCGAGGGTCTTCGGCGATTTTTCCAAGAGTTGTTGTGCTTTCTCTCGCCTTCGGACCGCCCCCACCGTCCCAGGCAATCCGGACGGGACAGAGCTTAGCCCACCAGATACCGCCTTGCAGCGGAAACCTGCAGAGACGCCGGGCCTAGCGGGAGGCGGGAAAGCGGGGGCAGAGAGCGAGCGGGATCAGTGCAGCGTGGCATGACGAGACGAGGCCCCCCGGAGAAGTGAGCTATGTCCCTTATTGGTCACACTACATTTCTTTTTCATTAGCAGTTAAATGCAGACATGAGGGATCGGCGCAGGTTCACTGGGCGCGCGCCGTGCAGCATTTCCTGCTGTGATGGATTAGCCCCAGCGGAGGCCCGACGGCGGGCGAGGGCGCTTGTCATCCGGTGCAGGCCATGCAAGCCTGGTAGAGGGGGCGCCGGAAGGTAACCGCCCCGCTAAAGTAGCGGGGAAGAGAAAGAGCGGCGAGAAACCGCCCTCTGGATTGAGTGGACTGTAAAATTCCGGACGGCCAGGAGATGGCAGCAACGAGAACCGGGGAAATTAACTTTAGCCCGACATTTTGGAGCTCTGGTTAAATTGAAGGATGGGGCCACAGTTGTAATTGATGGAGGGGGGGAGGGAGGGAGACGACTGTTTTATCACACACATTGGATCTTTGGAATAGCGTCATTGTTATCCATTTTCTTCTCTGCTAGTTGCTGCCACAGTTTTGAAATATAAGTGGCAGGTTATCATTTTGGCGCTTTCATTAATTCAGGGTTGACTCTAAAAACATTGTCAGTAGATCTGCACTTTTTTTAAAAAAAAAAATCTGAAATTATATTCTCTAGGCCCCCGGGATAGAACTACAAACCTCCCAGTACTACTGAACCACAGTTTCTGGCTTCCCTCTGCTGGTTGGGGCTGCAGGGAAAGGGGAGCCATTGGTGGTTTTGTTTCACTCCCTAATTAGTATTCTGAATGTCAGAAACATGGGGAGGAAAATGTAGAACTGTGACCCAAGAATTTAATAGTTTAACCTCATATGTCTACTAAACAGTAGCTCCTAGTAGAATTCACTGGGTAGATAAATGACTATTGCAATTTGCTTGACACAGGGCTGTTCAAATGGCCAGGGCTTGTTTGTTGGTCTGTACTGCATTACCCTATTTAGACAACTAAATCCTGTTCTTTAAGATCTGCCCTGGTTGCTGGTAGGCTTCTGGATCCAATTAAAGGTGTCAGTGATTACTTACTTATAATGCTCTTTCCCACTATGGCCTTTTGCAGGGGTCTTCAAACTCGGCACTTTTATGACTTGTGGACTTCAACTCCCGGAATTCCTCAGCCAGGAGGGCTAAGTTTGAAGACCCCTCCCTTTTTGCCATTCTGAGTGGATTTTCTTCTTCACGTCTTCCTGACTTGATCCAATAGGAAGAGGAAGTTCAAGTTCAGCCTGAAAGAAATGGGAATGAAGAGGGGTAGGAGGCTAGGTCACAGGGATTGACTCTGTAGTATAGTCCCTTGTCTCTGGAACAGCTCCCCCCAACCCCCACCCCTCCAAGATTAGAGGTTACCTACTTCGATGATGTTTGGAAGATGATGAAAAGACTTTTATAGAGCATTCAGACTCATTTTGGTTTGTTTATAATTATTAGTACTTTTCATTATTGGACATATGAATGGATTTTATTATTTTACTGATGTTTAATTTCCTGTGCTGTAAACCAGGTAGAATTGGAAGAATTAGTGGCTATAAATTTTGGTAAATAAACTAAGTAAATATAGGAACATAAACTAAATTAATATTTTATTTTAAGTGGCAATCAACAAGTCTGAATCATAGCAGCTAACTCTATTAGTGATAAGAAGATTAACCACCAAAACTGAGTGAACTTGCTTATTAGCTGTGCATGAGAAGTTTTGCATTAGTTTTTGTAGTTTTTATAAATCAAATTTATAGGCTGCTCAACTCACAGCGACTCTTGTGTGATTTGAAGAGCCCAGCAGTGACTACAAAATGCAGTTTATTTTGATAGGTTTCCAGCATTCCAGACCAAGAAAAGCGTATGGCAAGTACAGAATCAGCATAACTATTTTTATCTAATAAATATTTATATCATTTGGAAGGAATGTGATCATCTTTAGTGAGATGGCTGAATCTCATAACTAGAGCAGTGGTTGTAACTCATCATGCCCAAATCGGTGTGAATGACATTATGGCTTGGTTTCAGCCTATTATCAAGGGAAACTTTAAATTCTCTACAAGAGTTGAATCTAAGGCAAAATCCCCCCCCCACATCACAACAATATTGACACCGTGAAGAAAATCCTAATAATTGCATAAGAACATCAGGGTAGCTATGAGATGGGATGGATAAAAGGTGACTCATATTCAGGAGCCTTCTGTTCTAAGCCTTGTATCCATAATCTATTTTTACAGAACTGAATCAGCAGCATACCATCAGTATCTTTCCTGCTAGGAAAGTATTGCTGTCAAGTATCCATATCAGTAGTTATAATCACTGAAATCTACCAGACAGCATATCCCATCATTTCTATGCCAAGAGAGTAAATAGAACCATAAATATAAACAAATTATTATAGCCATCTCTAGTATGCATAATAAGCAGGTAACGTTCAGTGATCATATGTGGTTTACATTGTTAATGTATCTCAAAATGCTTTGTACCTCTTTTCAGTTTAGGTTGTTTTTTTTTTACTTTTTCCATTAAGAATTACTGGTAAATATCAATGAACGAGAAGCGTTGATATGTGATGAAAGGAATAAGGTATCTGTAACACCATCAAACATCAACATCTGCCTAGATCCTTGGGAAGGCCACAATAGGTGGACAAAAATGCCAAACCCATTCTGAACCCATTCTGGCTGACTGTGTGATGAAAAATGATACTGTCTTTCTACTGATCCTTGCTCTCTCGAGTTGGATGCATATATGATGGAGGGGGATGTTTTAAAAGTGTGATCACTTGTATTAGCAGCAACGGGATGACTACATGCGATTGCTGCAGTGGCTTTTATTTTTCTTACAGAGCGGTTCAACAGGCAGTTGATCAAAGATCACGAAAGAGCTGCTGTCATTTTGATGATATTGAAAAAAGTGAAACCTTGTTTCACAGAGCTTTCATTTTCAATGCTGGTGGGTCTGGTAGAAGAAGGGTACTATGCAAACTAAACTTAAGTATTGAAATAAATTTTGGAAACTCACACTACTAAATATCAGCATCACCCTATACCTGTCCTTTTTGCACCTTCATAGAGGGATGAAGCAATGCTATAGCACACACGGAGCTCTATGTTTGATCCCCTTTTTTGTATTCAAAGCCTTCTCTAGTGTCCTGTACTGAGGAATACCAAGCAATATTCTAGCCCAGGGGTAGGCAACCTTGGCTCTATTATGACTCATGGACTTCAACTCCCAAAATACCTAAGCCAGCATGACTCCACGAGTCATAAAAGTCCACGAGTCATAAAAGAGCCAAGGGTGCCTACACCTGGTCTAGCTCATCAGTGCTTCTGAATGAATTCCACAAAGACCACAAACTCCTTCCGTGCAGGATGTAACTCTGATTCTTCAGCACCTGCTGTAATGTCATTGCTACTAAACCAGTTTCTAATTATTTTGTTTCTGTCACCCAACACAGATGCTCAACAAAGTGCCACGGTGCCCATTCCTGTGCCTGGCTCTGGCTCTGACCTGCTCCCCCACTTCCTGCTAGAACCTGAGGATGTTTATATTGTCAAAAACAAACCTGTGACATTGACATGCAAGGCCCTGCCTGCCACCCAGATTTACTTCAAATGCAACGGTGAATGGGTGCACCAAGGTGACCACATCATACAGCGCAGCAAGGATAAGAGCACTGGTGAGTGCTGAAAGGGACAGCATTGAGACAGTCTATCAAGGAGAAGGAGTTAGGTGGGACATAAACGCTGAGCTGAGTAACATAAGGAAATCTGTTGGGTATCAGCATATGTTAAATTTAGCAGCTTCTCTTGTTTTCTGCACATGTATTGCACTTCCGCAGAGTTGTGATATGTCTCTAACTCTTGTTTGGAGCCCCTGAACCCATTACAGTTTTCTTCCTAATTCCTTTGCTGCTTGATATTTTGGCAGGCCTGCCCCTCATGGAGGTACGGATAGATATCTCAAGGCAGCAGGTGGAGAAGATCTTTGGCTTGGAAGAGTACTGGTGTCAGTGTGTGGCCTGGAGTTCTTCCGGCACCACCAAAAGCCAGAAGGCCTTTGTGCGCATTGCGTGTGAGTGATTTCCCTACCCGCAATCTTTCGCCTCGGTTCTCCTGGTGCTTTCCATCCATTTGCTAGTGGGCTCTTTGGCTCCAGTGGGGCATAGTCATGGCACAAGTGCTGTGTGTGCACTAAGGATCAGGGGTGTAACAGTGGCATTGTCAGGGAGCAGACGAGTCTGTGCCACTTAAAGAAGCAGCCTGGCATGATGGGGAGTCTGTATTATTGTCATTACACCACTCTGAGTTCCTTTTCTTTCTAGACTTGAGGAAGAATTTTGAGCAGGAGCCAGTGGCCAAAGAAGTCTCCATTGAGCAGGGAATTGTGCTGCCTTGCCGCCCTCCAGAGGGGATTCCACCTGCTGAAGTGAGTGCTTGCACATACATTCTTATTTTTGGCCAATGGGAGGAAATTATTGAAAATCCAGCTGATGCAATAAATCCCAAGCAGCTGGATGGGACCACCAGACAGGATGCCATATCTTTCCTTTTGCCCTTGGCATCTGCAGCTCCTGCCAGTGATCTAGGCTGGGCTCTTGGTGTTCATCCTACTTGCATATTCCCTACCCGCTGCTTGATATATTGCAGCTTCTCTCTCTCTTTAAGCTTTCTTGCATTCACTCTGACCTTCCCTTGGTCAATGTTTGTAAATGTTTTCTTTTGGAACACCATATTTTAAGGCTTCTGACCCAGATCAAATCAGAACCACATGTGACTCTTGGGTTTTCTCAAGGTGGAGTGGCTGCGCAATGAAGAACTTGTGGACCCAACACTGGACCCCAATTACTACATTACACTGGAACATAGCTTGGTGGTGAAACAAGCTCGTTTAGCTGACACAGGCAACTATACCTGCGTGGCCAAGAACATAGTGGCTCGCCGTCGTAGCTCACCTGCCGCTGTGATTGTCTATGGTAGGACCTCTTCAGGGAATAGGGAGGGTGACCCTGAGAAAGAGGGGCACGTGCTGTTTATATAATCCCTCCTGTGCATGAATCCCACCCTGCTCCAAATTTTGTTCAGTTTGCAGATGAAGGGGGAAGATGGATGATAATAGGATGGAATGCTTTCAGATATATATTTTTCTGTTGGTTGAGGGTAATGGTGCCCAAAATATTGAGACCTTGCTTCTCCCTGGGTTACACTGTACCCAATTGTTTTGGGAATGTGAAGACGAGCTTTGGAAGTGAGGAGCGTCATAGATTGTACCTTCTCAGACAAGGTGAAGGAAGGTTGAATTGTAAATACGACTAAGGAGCAAGTTACGCTGTTGCAGAAGACGACAGAGGAAAGCAATATGACCCTTTCCCTGTTCCTCTTAAGTGTTTGCCCCTCTGCTTGTGACGCCTCCTTGCATATCCCCATGTTTTCCTGTGTATTCTCCCCAAACTGTTCATACACACAAATACACCAAGGAATCCTAAATTCTGGAGCCAGCAATCTTGTCCCCAAGACAATGAAAAGGCTTGGCTACCCCTCTAGGCCTGAAAAGCACTCTGCTCCCCATGGGGGTGGCAGCTCACTCTCCCTACCAGCTCTCCTAGGGCAGTCGTTGCAAGCTCTAGCTGATGCTGTCCCTTCCCCCCAGTGAATGGAGGCTGGTCGACGTGGATGGACTGGTCAGCCTGCAGCACCAGCTGTGGACGGGGCTGGCAGAAGCGGAGCCGGAGCTGCACCAACCCAGCGCCACTCAACGGGGGGGCCTTCTGTGAGGGCCAGAATGTGCAGAAAAGTTCCTGCGCCACCCTGTGCCCAGGTACTGCCCCTGCCACACCATGGGCCTGCTCCCATGGTTCAGTTTGCTGTGCTCCTTAGATTCCAAAGACCTCACCCAAACCCCTGCCCAGAACAGTGGAGAAGTGCTTAAGAAGCCAACATATGTGAAGCCTGTAATCATTTGAGCTGATCCACTCACTTCTGCTAATCTTACTCACTCACAGTTCTAGATTTCTTCTCTGTTTCACCACCATCCCCTGTCGTGGGGTGTTCCCTGTTCACACAGTTCTGCCTATGCTACGCTATTTCAACCATACTTTCTCTCTCCCATTGCCCTATTTCAAAATCCAGTTGTTTTGATTGTGAATATGGAATGATGTTGCGTGTGCCTGCATTCAACTCTTTGAAGCAACAGCTCAGAAGCACTTGGTTCTTGCCTTGCTTTGCTTTCCCTTCCCTCCCATTTGCTCTACTTGTCTCCTTTAACCCATCCATGTGTCTGTGTTTGTCCTCTCCTATCTCGTAATTCTTCTGAGGCATGTCACAATTTTTTTCCCCCCTAGTAAGGTAGCTTCTGTGGCTGCCCCAAGATTTACAATCCTGGCCCTTTCTCTGCCAAGGAGATATAGCTCGAGAGCATTCTCATGGATTATGAGATTGTTAAAGTGATGCCTGCTGGGATGTGGTGGGATAGGGTGGAACAAGGGGAAGATGTAGAGTTTACTGGGGGGGGGCGGGGTAAGAAAATCATTGAGTTAGAATTTGGTTAGTTAATATTTATACTGCTTCCTTCTAACTGGCAGTACCTGGTGGTTGGTCAGCCTGGAGTTTGTGGTCGGTATGTGGTGCTGACTGTACACATTGGCGCAGCCGTGAATGCTCTGATCCGGTGCCCCGTAATGGTGGGGATGAGTGCCAGGGGCCTGAACTGGAAACCCGCAACTGCACCAGTGAACTGTGTACGCATGGTGAGTACTTGCCTCTTTCTTCATCTTTGGGAATGACAAGACTGCTGTCATTAGAGATGTAAAGGATGTGGTGAGCAGGGTAACAGTTTGCATATTGCCAAGAAAGAGAAATGCATAATCAGAGAGGGGACGTAGGACCATATAACACTTGCATATGCTAATTTTTATGTATGCTTACATATTTAGTAATTATTACAGTTTAAACTCATACCTGGGAAGACTGTGATCAGATGATTTGTATGCCAACTTTCCAAATGCTTATTACTAATGGGAAATTAATAGATCATCAGATTGTTCATGGGGAATTGAACAGCCCCAATTTCCTCTTCTCTAAAAACAAGCAGCACAACCTCACAGTCAGACTAGTGGATGCCTTCAAACAGAACACTGCCCTCTTGGATAGAGGCAGGGAGCGTTCTGTATTTTGAAAAATCCCTCCAGGAGGCAGAAGGGTGACCGTGGCCTCCCACTGAGGTTTGTTCTAAGTGGCTGGACATTAAGATTGAGATATCAGGGCAGCCAAGCCTGTCAACTCTAGTCCGCCTACCCACTCACGCAGGAAGAAACAGCTCATTGCTTTGTGCAGACCGATTCTCTCCTGCCTAGTTGAGCGTGATCTTGTGGCCGTGGGCAATAAAGTAAGAATCCACCTTAATTGTACCCACCCCTGCCACACCAGCATATCTCCCTCTTCCCTCACTCTCTTCCCTCATTCCCAAGAGGACAGTGCAGAACTGCCTCCCAAAAGATGAGCTCCTTACCTGAAGCCTGATGTGTCACCCCAGAGAACAGCCAGTGGGACTGCAGGAGGGAGAGCTCTGTGCACGCACAAGAGAGAGGAAGAGTGAGTGACAGATCCCATCCTGGCTCATTAACTAACTAGCTTGCTAGGTCTCCTAGGGCTTTTCTCTTCCTTTTATATCAAATTAATGTTTTCACAGCTGAAGTGAAAGCAGTGTTCATCTTCCCTCCTGGGGCAGCTCATCCTGAATGTTTGACCTAGCTGGTGGTAGGGGTGGGGGCGGAATCAGAAGGACAGCAGGGCAAAAATCTAAATCACATAAATTTCTTTCCTCCCCTTCCCTCCCCTCCCTCCCTCCCTTCCCACATATTGTTTCTTAAACTACTATAAACTGATATTTGCATATCTGCTTGTTTTTGTAAAACAAAAATGTTGCCCTTATACAATATATCCTCCTGCTCTCCACTCCTGAATAGTTCCTATTTTCTAGTCTTTTGTTTGTCTACCTCTTGGTGGAGGCTTCAAAGGACAGTCTGTACTCATATTTTCTTGTGCAGCTAACATTTGGTTCATCTTCATGGCCAAACAAAGGGGGCGTGGGGAAGGGCAAGGAGCAAATAATCCATTCTCCCAAATAAAGACTTACTGCTTTTACTCAGAAATTACTCTACATAGAAATGGATGTGGTGTCTCTAAATCCAATTTCACTTGCCTATCCTTAATGGCATTCTTTGCTATGATGCCTGTTATAAGAAATAATCCCCAGCTTAAGATATGGTGTGGCATATCTCCAACGACAACTGAAGATAATTGGCTTGCCTGGATGATGTTTGATAATCAGTGTGACTAGCTATACTTGGTGATTTCAAGTAATAGTATTTTTAGCATCGTAATTATTACTAATTAATAGACAGATTAAATTGCATTTTGTGGCAACCTAGCACTATATGATTCTGTGAAGATGATAGCTGAAATGACTGGGGCTTTTCTTTCAGGTATTGGCAGACACAGTTTTTGATGATTAGCATATGACTAGATATGGATCACTGGTAATATGATGAGAATTGCCAGGTTTATGGTTACAGGAGAAGGGAGATTGAGAACTTGCTGCTCATTCCCACTTTGAACCTGTGACCTCCTAGCTGGACCTCAAGGATAGGATTGCTGGTTAAGATTGATGGTAAACATCAAGTCTACTTGCAATAAGATCTTGTTTATCCACAACAGACCTGGTTCAATGAAGTGAGAATTATGACCCTCGTGGATAAACTTTCCCACCGTTCAGGGGTACCACCAATCTAGACTCCAAGCCAGTGCTGATCCTTAAAAATATCTTGTTCATGACCAAGGATTCTACTTTAGAGATGGCCATGTGTGAATATTTATAAATTGGGACAAGGGGACAAGTCACCAATCTTGCTTATGTAAAGGTCGCCCTGCTGCCTAATAGAATCCCTGCCTGAGCTGCTCAACCTTCTCATGGGACTAGTGTTGGAGTCTCTCTAATTTTTATGTGATTTTAATTTCCAGACTCTTGGGTCTGTGTCAGGTGAAGCTTAAGTGTACATGAAGACCTTGTGTTTGTCCAAGGAAATCTCAAGCTTGACGTGTGTAAACAGCCACATGCTGAATCTTGCTTTTGCCTTGAAGCAGTGATGTAGTGATCTGAATACAGAGCTTGCCTCTCTGAGCCTTTTGCCATGTCAGATGCCGTCATCTGGGTCCATGCTGGGTGAATAGACTGATTAGCCCAATGTGTCTTAGATCTGGAATAGTTCCAGACAGGAGTTTTCCCTGTGACCTTACAGGCAGTTCCATGAGTTTGCAGTTAGCCTCCAGAATCATGAGGAAAACTTGTTGTGATTGCTTCTGAGCAGGCTTTCTTTGTTTGCTGGCCCTGAATAGCAGGGAGCTCTGGAAGACAAAGTGCCAGATGTACACATGAAGCACCCAGTGGAGGAAGATGAAAAATGATTTTTACTGAGCACTGGTAGATGCTCAAGTTACAGCCTTACTATGGCAAAAAGAGAGGTGAATTGTTATAATTTCTCCTGCTTTATTTCATTGATAGGATATTAATCAATGGCTTCATTTAGGGCAAACATGTCGAACTCAAGGCCCGCAGGCCAAATCTGGCCCATCACGTGTTTAGATCTGGCCTGCAAGCAGACTACTAGTAGTAGGTGATTGCATATGTAGCGGGCGGTGTGTGTGTGTGAACCGGCAGCAGCGTCAGAGAGGTCTTGGGGAGAGTCAGCTGGAGATGTGATGTTGTTGGAGCTCTGCTGAGGCCCTGGGATCGGTGCACACTGCTCCAACTGATCGGGGCTTCCAGTGGCCTTGGGGGTGGCCGGCAGCCACATGCAGTCTTTGGGGGAAGAGTCAGCTGGAGCTGCGGGGCTATCGTGGCTTGGTGGGGACCTCAGAATCGGGGCACATAGCTCCAGCTGATGAGCGCTGCGTGAAAAGGCCAGCAGGGCAGTGAGTGAACGCATGGGGGAGAGGATAAAGAAGGAGGAGTTTTGGTGGGAAGGAGGAGGAGAGGGCGGAGGAGAGAAGGCGATGGGGAGGAGAGGAGAGATGTTGGTGGGACAAGCCTAAGGAAAAGAAGGGGATGGAATAAGAGAGGCTTCTGTGGGAAAAGCCTGAGGGGAAAAAGGGGGCAGCAACTGGCCCTTTGCAGGCAACCATAATGCTGATGCGGCCCTCAATGAAATTGAGTTTAACACCCCTGATCTAGGGTGAACAACCTCTTTTTAGAGGGTATGGTACTGGCCATTGTGATCAGTTTACATAGCACAGCACTTCTTCAATAAAGTCCTTCAGATTTGCTGAAGTCTTGACTTTTCATGGGCAAAATCTAATGGACTCGTTGAGACAATAGCTTACCATATTTAATTAAGTCTCAGGTGACTTCAGCTTATCTGTGGTCTCCTATGGCATGTGGGAGAGCATATCATGTTAGCTTCAAAATGTGCTTCCTTTTGGGTGAGGATGATGCCAACAGACCTGAAAAAGACCGTGGTGTGCCCTTTCCTTAAGAGGTTCTCTCTGGGTCCATCTGTACTTGACAACTATCTTCCTGTTTTTAATTTCTGTGTACAATACAGAGCATTTTAGAGGAAATGATTACCTGTATCCTTTTTAGTCAGGTTTCAACTCTGGGCAGGAATGGAGATGGCATTAATTGCTTATGTGGATGATCTTGTAATGATCTGTCAAAGTAACTTTGAGAAACTAAACGAAGAGTCACAGACTAGACAGTGATCTGATAAACTAAGTCTGAGTCCCAAAGGGGATGGAAAAAAAGCATCTTTGAAGAGATCTTCTCTAGTTCTATGGAAAGTTAAGGCAGGGAGGGGGGAAGTGTTTTCAGATTTGCAAGATTCTCTTATTGTAACCTTACAATAAAGGTAGTATTATATTTATGATTTTGGTTTCCTGTCTAGACCAGAGGTCCCCAAACTTTTGGGGACCAGGGACCGGTTCCGTGGAGCAAGTTTTTTCCATGGACCGGAGGGAGTGTGGTTTTGTGTGTTGCCTGCATCCCATGGATGGGGCTTTGCTTGTTTATACAGACTGGTTGCTGGCATGCCGCAGTCCGGTGCCGGTCCACGGACCCGGGGTTAGGGACCCCTGGTCTAGACTACCTTGAAAAGCTGTCAGATCTTTAGCAGGATCTAAATGGAGGTTATGCATCCCTCCTATCCCATTGGAACTTTCAGTAACCCATATTGATATCCTACACAACCTAAGGAGGCTAGTAGAAGGTATTGGTGTGTAATGGTTCTGTTCTTTCCTTAATATATAATTTGTTTCTATGAGAATAAGAACCTGCATATACATTATTTTAAAAATACCGCAAAAGCTTTTCATCAGGAACAGTGTGGGGAGAGCAGGGAAGCAGGAGCCTTCCCTCCTTCACATCCCAATCCAGCATTCTGTTTGAGAGACACACAGATTCCTAGCTAACATTGGTTACTATTGTAAAAGGAGCCGGGGTGGCGCAGCAGTTAGAGTGCAGTACTGCAGGCCACTTTAGCTGACTGTGTTCAGCAGGTCAGCGGTTCAAATCTCACCGGCTCAAGGTTGACTCAGCCTTCCATCCTTCCGGGGTAGGTAAAATGAGGACCCAGATTGTTGGGGGCAATGTAAATATATATATATATATATATATATATATATATATATATATATATATATATATATATATATATACATATATATATACACATTGCTTACTGGTGTACACCGCTTAGAGAGTGCTTGCACTTAAAGCGGTATATAAGTCTCATAAATAAATAAATCAGCCACTAGTGCCCTTCAGATATGGTAGGTTTCACTGTCAACATTTTCCCAAACAAGCTAAGTTTGAAATGCAGCACATCTGAAAAGAATCATGTTAGGGAAGGCTACATAATTAAATAGGGTTATGTGTTAAATATGTTGATAATACATTTCTTAGGGGAATCTCTTCTCCCATCTTCTGTGTTGATAGCATTATTTTAGTTACTATGAAAGCTGACCATTATAAACATTCCTAAACCGTACTGCTGGTTTTGCAGCTTCCATCTGAATTTCTCTAAGAGCCTTCTTGAAAATTTTGTCCTACATTTCTAAGTTGAAAACTGAAATTAAGTTTCTGGGTCCTGGAGTTCTCTTATTCTTTTACCTTTTTCTCTCCAAAATGCTCTCTGTATGAGAATAGACCTATGGCTGCAAGGAAGTGGTCAACCAGAAATTTCTTCTGAAAAACAGAGTACAAGCACAAAATCCTTGATGGGCCATATATGATCAGCCTAATGAGAAGCAATGCACCCTAATCCAGATCTCTTCCCTAAAAATTCTATTCCCTCACAGACTACATGGATAACAGATCTTGCACATTATGTCAATGAGTCTTAGGTCCATTCTTCTAGAGCAATGATTCTCAACCTGTGGGTCGGGACCCCATTTGGGGTCGAACGACCATTTCACGGGGGTCTCCAAGCAACGCAGTCCACCATTTTTTCCCCTTTTCCTTAGCTGTGCTACTCCCTTTTATTCTATTGGCTTTTGAAAGCCAATAGAATAGACTCTCTTTACTAGAGTCTAATTCTATTGGCTTTCAAAAGCCAATAGGAATTGTCCAGGCTGTCTCTGCCCTGCTGAGCCCGCCAAAAGTCCCATTCTGCAAACGGTGCTTCACCAGTTGAGTAGTCCTCGACTTACGACCGGTTGGGGGTCGCGGCATTAAAAAAGGTTGAGAACCACTGTTCTAGAGCAAATAAGATTACTTCCTACTGCATACTGGAGCTTGGCATTGGATTCAGTGTGCATCCCTTCTCTGTTCCCCTTTCTAGAAACTGGTGGCTCTGAGGATGTGGCTCTGTATGTTGGCTTGATTGCTGTAGCCGTCTGCTTGGTATTGCTGCTTCTAGTGGTAACCCTTGTCTACTGCCGGAAGAAGGAAGGATTGGATTCAGATGTAGCTGACTCTTCTATTCTCACTGCTGGCTTCCAGCCAGTTGGCATCAAGCCCACCAAAGCAGGTGAGTATCTCTCTGCTCTTGGCACATTCTTTAAGTATTATATGGTAGATAGTAATCCTTTGGGGCTCAGGAATGTGGATAAGTGGTACCACGTGAGCAAGCAGTCATTTTGGAACCACATTCAAATCTTCTGTAAATTTGCCAGGTTTTATTAGAGAGGTGGTTTTTCTTTCATTCATCTTTCCATAGGAGTAAGGAAGGATGTAACAACAATGCCTCTGAACATGCCTCTGAAAATTTTAAACTTTTATTCTATCAGTAGAAGAGGAACATGAGCAGTGGAAACATGCAGGATAAATACAGCAACAGCTGCTTTGCGGATGAGATATAAATTGTAGAAGGTAAAGAATTGCTGGCCTACAAGTGGACTTTGCTCACCTGACCTTTCTCTTCATCATAACTATAGCAATTAGATTTGAAAAAAGTCTTCCAATAGCTTAAGTGAAAAGCTTTACATGTTAAATTTCAGCATGGTGCACCGCATCATTCAAAATTCATGTGTATCCTGTTGCAGTCAACTAAAACAAAAGCTAAGCCTAAAACAGCATGGTTTAAGGCTGGGAAGCAGATTCTCAGCTTTGAAACCTTTTCATTTATTTGTTTATTAAACCTGCACACCACCAATCTCACTGAAGTGAGTTTAGGCAGCTTATGAACATTCATGATGCAAATAGTTTTTAATAAATCCAAACTGCATTCCAAACATGTGAGAGGGAAAGGAGAAAGGGAAAGGGGGTGAGTTTGATTTGGCCTACCCATTTTAACTTTTTTTTTCCCACCAAATTTTTCAACTTTTTTGGCATGGCTCCTTATATAACCCACATGGAAGTGCGGCTTTCAGGTGAAAACCCCCCCCCCCATTTTATTCTACTCTTGAATGTTTGTTATCCTAATTCTTGCCAGCTGGAAGCCAGAACTACCAAGGAGAGACACTACCAAGACTTCAGAAATTGACCTGTCAGGAGCCTTTAACATGGATGGGCAGCCATGCCTTGTCTACAGTCTTCCAAAGTCTTAGGTGTAGCTTTTGCAGATGCCATTATCTTGCTGCTAAGGGGTGCTAGTCTGGGGAAGACAAATGTGGTTGTTTCCTGTTGTCTCTAAGAGTTTCTCTAAAGAGAGCACTGTGCAAAACTACAAGAACATATTTCTGGTTGTTCAACACCCAAAACTCATGCTAGGTGATACTTTAGTCTTTCAGAACAAGTTTAGGAAAGCAGATTTTCCATTAGGTAAGAAACGTTTCCTTCTGGTGTGAAGTACTTGCAGAAATGATATCTGTAAGACTCTTTCTGGTATGTCTCAGTTATGCTGATTAGTCAAATACCCTCCTTTGTGAATGCCAGACTAAACCATAGGGAAGGAATCTAATGAATATAATCAAATGTTTATTTGTGATACTATTTCGCTCTTGGGATTTATTCAAAGAGTCCTCTATACAAAATGCCACACACACACATATCCAACAAGACAAATATTTGACCTTAATAATAATAATAATAATGTTGGAAGTGATCTTGGAGGTCATCGAGTCCAACCCCCTGCTCAGGCAGGCAGGTAACCCTATACCATTTTGGACAGATGGCTGTCCAGTCTCTTAAAAACTTCCAGTGTTGGAGCATTCACCGCTTCTGGAGGCAGGTTGTTCCACTGGTTAATTGTTCTAATTGTCAGGAGGTAAACCAAGCCATAGAACGCAGATACATTCACACATATAGACTGTTTAGTTGCAGGTCAAGAAAGCATCCTTTTATTACACCATCATCCCATACTGTGAGACTCACGATCTTAGAAACATTCCTTTTTACAGTCTGATAAGTGACAAGATATTAGAATGACACGTGTACTCTGTCAATCTACATTTGGACTGCACAGATGGTTTCTGTAAGCTCTATTAACCCAAAACTCTGAGTCTAAAAAAGGAGATTACATTGCATCTTTAAAAAGCTGTCTTTGGGAAATAACCTTATTAATGCAGAAAATGATGGTCTGAACAGAGATCTTTGTTTCTCGGGTCATTGCAACAGTCTGTTACCCCTGCTGGTTAATGTATTTTATGCAATACTGTCTGATGAGATAATGTTTTGTGATTAGGCTGCTACATACCTGAGGTGACTCAAAATATCTGCATTTGCATCTATAAAGTAATCTAGCTTTCTGCAATATTAAGAACGAGCTAAGTTTTCCTTGCTGCCGAGGAAGATTTTTTAAAAATATTTTGAAAGAAGACATCTGTCTTTACCACCCCAGCTGATCCCATTATCATCTCCATTTTTCTCTCACACAGATAATTCCCACCTATTGACAATCCAGCCTGATCTGAGCACCACTACCATGACCTACCAAGGCTCACTGTGTCCACGCCAGGACGGGCCTGGCAAGTTCCAGATTGGCAATGGACACCTGCTTAGCCCCCTGGGCAGTGGACGCCACACTCTTCACCACAGCTCTCCCAGTGCTGATCCAGTAGACTTTGTCTCACGATTCTCTACCCAGAGTTTCTTCCGCTCTTTACCCAGGGGTGCTGCCAACATGGCATATGGAACATTCAACTTCTTGGGTGGACGTTTAATGATACCCAACACAGGTGAGGTTGACAAGTAGGGAAAATAATAGGGGTGACAATACGGAGGGTGGCTACAGTGGCGCAACAAAGCTTTCTGATGCTCTGATTCTCTTCTTGATCATTATTTCAGCACATGCCTCCAAGGGAAAGGGTTTTTCTTTCTAGGCTGGATTCCTGCATGGGAAAAGAAATATTTCCATAGATAAACTCAACAGAAGAAGATACATTGTTTCCCCCTGGGATTTCTTATAAAGAGGGGTTTGCTCATTTCCTCTTCTCTGCCTCTTTTAGCTAAGCAGCCTTTGACCAAAACCCATTCTTCAGTCTCAGCTTGCCTGTGAAATTGGAAGGCAGCTTGCCTGCAAGCAGTGGGCTGTACCCCTTGAGCCATCTGGTCTCTTGTCTTTTAGGTGTCAGCTTGCTCATCCCACCCGATGCCATCCCACGGGGGAAAATCTATGAAATCTACCTAACTCTGCACAAGCAAGAGGATGTGAGGTACATATCTCATTTCCTGAAAAAAAAAAAAAACTAGGAATCCTGGGACACTAACTTAGCTATACTTACCTGTAATTTATCATACCCACAATGTGTTCCTATGTCTCCATTTTCATAAAACTTCATTGGGAACGCTGACAAGCCTATGCACTTTATGTTCTCTAATTTGAAACAAGGTACATACCCCTATGACATTCAAAGGCTATTGTGGGTACCTGTGTGCCAATTGATATATGCCATAGTCTTGCTAATCTGTAGCCCTGCAGATGGACAGGATTTGTCAGCTGATGTAGTGGGTACCGCGGTATACTGTATATAGACAACACTGTCTCCTTTAATAGTAATCTCAACCCTTTGTATTGTTGGTGTTCTCAAGCTTACCGTGATATGGCGCGAAATAAACACTGATGTAAAATAAACAGTAAATTCACTTACGAGTTCATAGGGCCAGACGCAGTCTTGAAGATAGCATGAAAATAGTTTTCTTTGAAAGGAGTGGAAACGTTTCCCCGATCAAGCTCATAGGGGAAGATAATATGATAAAGATGATGCAACCTTTATTAGGATCCCCGAGCCATTTGTAGAGGTATTTATGTTGCAGTGTCCATGATAGTTTAAAAATAGTCTTCTCTTTAATGTTTGTCTCCTGGCTTTTTGCAACTCATTCTTCCTTGTTCCCATTGTTCAGGGCTGCGTCAAGCATAGGCAGCCAGCTGCCATGCGGGCATGTTTACTTCCCAGAATCCCCTTGGTGCTGTCTAAGGGCAGAGACAATAGATTTGATGGGGATGTCTCAATTGGGCCTGCCCTCAAGCATTCAGGATAATCGCCTTGTTAAAAAAAAGTAGTGGAGCTGCCAGCAGAAAGCACCCTGCAGGCTGCCCAAAGTCGAATAACTGGCTACCAGAGCTTAACTACTAGTCATGTCCCTTTTTTCTTTGAAGTTTCTGCTAGAAGAAAGATGCTCAACAGTGCCATTTGTTGCTGTATTGCCAAAACTCTTGTGGGGTTTCTTCTTGGCAGAAATTCTCCAGTGATAATCCCTTGCCATAACTGGGACAGTTCTGCTGTTTTCAGGATTATTGTATTAATGCTTATCTTTGATGCACTTCTTGATAACTCCTAATCTCTAAAACCAAAGAATCAATCTCTGGGTATGTTATTGTCATAATACTTGCTGATATTAACCCCATTCTGTTTCTTCCTGCTGTATATCCCCTCCTGAATTAATGGGGTGGCAGATCCTGTTTCTTTTCTGTTTCAACTGGGATTATGGTCAAGAGAAAGTAACTGATGGTGCTGACTGGAGCATGGAAGCGGGGGCGTTCTCAAGCCCCTTCTCTATATTACTGATGCTTCTCTCTCTTGCCAAGGCTTCCGCTGGCAGGCTGCCAGACTTTACTGAGCCCCATTGTTAGCTGTGGCCCTCCGGGGGTGCTGCTCACCAGACCTGTTATCCTAGCCATAGATCACTGTGTGGAGCCAAACCCTGAGACCTGGAACCTGCGCCTCAAGAAGCAGTCCTGTGAGGGCACATGGGAGGTGAGGCCTAGCCTGGAGTGCATGTTGAGCAACTCATGGGTTGTTGCAATACTAGGACTATTTTATGCAAAACAGATGACTGTCGTGACAAATATACTATATTTAGCAACCTATAAAATATGTTAAAATCAAGTAGCCCGTCTTGTTTTGTTTTGCAAAACATATAGTGTTTCTACTTAGTTCCTAGCACCTGGAGCCTAAGATTATCTAATATTAAGATCCAAGGGTCCTCTTACTCTGGAACGCAGCCCCAACAGTAAGGCCTTCTTGATAATGGCCGTTCAGAATTCTCCCTGGAAAAGCTGCTTGGTGTCTATGTTAATATATTTTCGCACCAGGTGAAGTCCTTTTTTTCTTCTAGGTTTCTTAATTTAATGTCAAAATATCCTCAAATGGATATTAATTATTTAATCATTGCTTTTATATAATTGGCCTGTTTTGCTACAAGAGGGTTTTTTGTATTTTTGTCTTAATGGATTTCTCTTTAGTGCTATGTTATTATTTATGCATTGATTTCTCGTTTTGCATTGCATGTATGATTATTCTTCTCCCAGATAACACCAGTGATGAGATACTCAGAACTAATCCAAATAAATTCAGTAAACAACCAAGAATAGCACTGACATCCCCCCCCCCAAATACCACAAATCAATCATTTATCTGGTTTCCTTGGATATCATTTTAAGACTATTTTTGCATTCCTAAAGCTAGGTCTTTGCTTAGTTGTTTTTTTAAAAAAAGACGAAACCTAAATTTTGCCTCATGTGCTCCACTGTTTGGTATTGCTTCTTTGCAGAGTATACCTAGCCCTGTTGTACTTCCGACTGAATTTAATGGGTTGTGTGATCCCAAGAGAGACTCTCACAGGCTTCTGAGAGGAGGCAGTTCTAGTATGTGTCCTGCAGTGAGGGTTTGGATGCAACCTGGGTCTTAGAGCAACTGAATGTAATGCAAACAGTGTGGATGCTGCTAAAAAAACTGTTCCACTCAGGTTTAAATTACAGTTCTTACTAGATAGACCAGTGAAGCACTGTTGTGACCCTCACCTGTGCCAAGTCAAATGTCAACCTGCCATTCTTTGTCACATTTTATTAGGCACTCTCTTCTACTATTTCTGGATTTGCTCTAATCTCTCTCTCTGTCTCTCTCTCTCTCTCTCCTTTTCTCTGATATCCATGTGAATGTTCTGCTGTTTTGGCATTTCTCTTGATGTGGCGATTTTCTTCCTTTTCCACCTTTTTAGGACGTACTGCAGTTGGGAGACCCAGGATCTTCTGAACTGTACCATTGCCAGTTGGAACCCCAAGCTTGCTACATCTTCACAGAGCAATTGGGCCGCTTTGCATTGGTGGGAGAATCACTCAGCATGGCTGCTTCAAAGCGCCTGAAACTGGTTCTCTTTGCACCTACAACTTGTACTGGGCTGGAATATGATGTCCGTGTATATTGCCTCAGTGACACCCGTGATGCACTTAAGGTACTCCATCAGGAAACTCTTCCATGTTAGTCTCTTGAAGCCTTCTTCCATAAATCTCACATAAGTTGGAGTACAATTTTTTTACCGTTTTCAAGGACTCATTATTTGTTCACTTGCACTTGAGTAGTTTCACTACTTTTGATCACATAGCCAGAGCACAACCTTAATAAGACAATCCCTAGCTTAACTGCATGATTAAGGCTCTGCAGATCTTGAGTGGAGTACTCCATTTCATCAGTTGGGCAGAGAGCCCCTTTGCAACAATGCAGCAAAGCATAATGGTGCCACACTTTTTAAGTAGTTGAATGACTGTGTCTTTTGCTTCCCTTAGTAGTGGTTGTTTTAGTGTACATGTAGCACACACACCAAAGCTTTTTTCAGTGAGAAGACTGGCTAATCCAGGCAACTGGCTGACCTTGATGGTAGAGGCAGAATATGTAGTGAAGCCTCTTACAAAGGGGAATTGTTCATTATCCACACTTTTCTACACAGGAAGCCTAATTTCTCCCTATGCAACTGTTCAGCCTTCCCATAATAACCCTAATATCATCTTCTAGTATGCTAATATTTTCAATTCAGGAATTTTGTTTCCACAATGCAGAATCCCTATGGTTTAGATTCAAGCTACTGAACTCCACAACATAACAGAGCTGGAAGTGACCTTCTAGCTCATTCAGTCCAACCCTATGATCAGTGCAAGAATCCAGACTAAAACATCCCTAATGGATGGATGGCTAGCCACCACGTCAATATCCAGTGAAAAGAGAGCAGACTCCAGAAAGGAGATAGGGTTAGGAAAGCATGTAATTTGTTTTAAATTTATATTTAATGAAAATTGATTGTATTAATAAAGTTGCTCCCCATATTTAGTAATTTCCACTTACTGTCCCATTAAGAATATACTTTTTAATAAATCTAGAAAAAAATTGCAAAAACAACTTGGCTATTTAACCGAGACCCTAAGGCAGTGGTTCTCAACCTGTGGGTCGGGACCCCATTTGGGGTCGAACAACCATTTCACAGGGGTCGCCAAACAATGCAGTCCGCCATTTTTTCCCCCTTTTCCTTAGCTGTGCTACTCCCTTTTATTATATTGACTTTTGAAAGCCAATAGAATAGACCCTCTTGAATAGAGTCTAATTCTGTTGGCTTTCAAAAGCCAATAGGAATTGTCCAGGCTGTCTCTGCCCTGCTGAGCCTGCCAAAAGTCCCATTCTGCAAACGGTGCTGCACCAGTTGAGTAGTCCTCGACTTACAACTGGTTGAGTAGTCCTCAACTTACGACTGGTTGGGGGTCACGGCATTAAAAAGGTTGAGAACCACTGCCCTAAGGCAAAACAAAGGTTTTTCTTGGGTTATGTAATGTTTCTGAGACTAATTTGACTCTCTTAGTGTTTTGTGGGTAATTTTTTAATTATACGTCACTTAAGTCATTGGTCAGTCTATAAATTTTATGCATAAATAAACTCCAAATGCAAAGATTCTAGGGTCATGATACATCTTTGAAGAGTCAGGTTTAGCATCTCTTCAGTCAGTGGGCAAAACTTTCAGCTTTGAGAGTCACACATAATATCTACAACTAGTTTAATTCCTGTTCATTTAGACATGCATGGAATGCCATCACACACGCACAAACCCACATGTGTACACACATTTTTCACTACCACCACCACTATTTTTATTTGTGACCTGAACTTAATAACCCTAGGATAGTATTTGCTTCTTTAATCCCCCTCACTTAAGCAGGTCCCGTGTGTTCATACCATTACAGGAAGTGGTGCAAATAGAGAAGCAAATGGGTGGACAGCTGATCGGTGCACCGCGAATCTTGCACTTCAAGGACAGTTATCACAATCTGCGTCTCTCCATCCATGATGTGCCCAGCTCACTGTGGAAGAGCAAGCTTCTAGTCAGCTACCAGGCAAGGTTTCTACTGCTCGTGGGGTTATTTTTATCCAAGGCAAGACAATACGGATTCTTTGTCTCAAATTGCTAGAGTTACTCTTGCCCTTCGATGTCCATATTCTTTACAAAATGTGAACAGAGTTGTAACTACCAACCTATGTATAGCACAGGAATACCACCTTCTCAAGCCAAGAAAATCTGACTGTTCTCTTTTTCAGTGGTTTAAAAAGCAATTTGGAATATATGGGCAACACACATCACATTTGTTACTGCCTCTTTAAGTCAACCCTGTTGCTTCCTGGATTCGATACAGCTTCTCCAAACCATTGTTTAGAAATGCAATGTGGATGCATACATATGTTCCAAATCACCTTTCCCCTTTGAATCCACGTTGTTGAAAAATCCAGTTATTAGTCAATTTGGGAACTGACAGGAGTTATGCATCTGCTATTTGGTACCAACCTGTACTTGGTTTCGTCTGAAGCTGTTGGCACTTGCTTGTAACTTCAGCCAAGGAGCCTTTTCAAAATCCTTTAGAGTTAGACAAACATCATCTTGTAATTTGCATCTGGCCTTTTCCCTTGCAGGAAATTCCCTTCTACCATCTTTGGAGTGGGCTGCAGCCCTACCTACACTGTACCTTCACACTGGAGCGACTCAGCACCAACACATGCCAATTGGCATGCAAAATTTGGATCTGGCAGGTGGAGGGTGACGGGCAAAGCTTCAACATTGACTTCAACATTGCCAAGGTAAGGGCAAGAATACAAGGGAGACTGTGAGAACTTCTGTTAACTTCTTGGCGGGGTCTCCTATGCTGGCAGAGGAGGGATTAGACTGGATGAGCCCTGTTAACCACACAGTGGAGCTCAGCAGGTATTTTACCAAGTACCTATTACCTATCTTTTGAATGTCCCAAAGGTGCTTTTTCATGAGGCAATTGGATCTTTTTCTCTTCGAAGATGTTTTGTTTCTCATCAAGAAGCTTCTTCAGCTTCTTCAACTAATCAAGGAGAGAAGCAACCTAGAACTAAGGAGAAATTTCCTGACAGTTAGAACAATTAACCAGTGGAACAACCTGCCCCCAGAAGTGGTGAATGCTCCAACACTGGAAGTTTTTAAGAAGAGACTGGACAGCCATTTGTTTGAAATGGTGTAGGGTTTCCTGCCTGAGCAGGGGGTTGGACTAGATGACCTCCAAGGTCCCGTCCAACATCATCATCATCATCATCATTATTATTATTATTATTATTATTATCTTTTCAATAGTTTTCAATAACTTTGAATAGCTTTCACGTTCCTTATGTGGCTTTGTAGCTAGAATATTGGCTATGATCTCATAGAGGTCCTACTGAACATACTTAACAGTAGAGATCAGAGCAGATTTGTGCCACAGTATTTTGTCTTGTATAAAATCCTTCCACCTGCTATTTTTTTTTTTTTATTGTAAAAGCCAGTGCCAGGGTTGTAAGTTGGCTGCAGTCATCTGTGTGCTCAGAAAGTAACAAATTGCAGATCTCTTTCTGGCAAATATTCCTGACTTCCTAAGTTACAGTTCATGAGCCAGGGTGACTGGCTTGCATTCTCAACTATATTATGTCCCTTTTCTCCTCATTTGTCATGCCCACTTTGTTGGAACATAGGGAGTGAAATGAAATCTCCAGAAGCAGGTTACCCTGCACCATATCGGGCTTTGTAGGCAATAACCAGCATCTTGAATTGCATCTAGAAGCCTACTGGAAACTAGCAGCGGCTCCCACATGGTCTTCAAGGGCAGCCCCACGTTGAGTTCAGCCAAGAGGTGATTAAGGCATGAGTGACCACATGCAATACCTTTTGATTTCGGAACAGGTGCATTAGATACTCAAAGGACCTGACCATGGCTGCCACTTTTTCTTTAAGCAGGAGCTATGAGTTTAACAGGACTCCAGATTGCATACTGGGCCTGAGTGGGAAAGTGCTATCCCATCTAAAACCAAAGATGGAAAATTTTCAGTTCAGGGTAAAGGTTCGTTCTCTGAGCTTGTGAGTTGATTTCCAAGTGTTTCATTACCAGGCTAGGTAACATCTTCTGTTTAGAAGGGCTTCGTGTGGTCAGTAGGTCTTATGATGGCTCAGGTGTAGGTGTGTCAAGTGAGGGTCTTGTGATGGGTCAGAGGTGGGTGTGTCAAGCGAGGGTCTTGTGATGGGTCAATCACACAGCCAACCAGAGACAGCACCAACCCTCAACCAACCCATGCAACACCCTCCAATCAGCACTTCACCTCCCGATGACCCTCATCTGATGTAACTTCCCCATCACAAGACCCACAAGATTCACATGGATGACTCACACCTGACCCATCACCTGACCCATTACAAGACCCTTGTTTGACATACCCGCACCTGACCCATCACAAGACCTATTGACTACACGAAACCCTTATAAACAGAACACCGACACTGACATCCCCTAAATTCCCTGAAAATGTTACTTAGTCTGGTAATGAAACGTTCAGAAACCAACCCATAAGCTCGGAGAATGAACCTTTACCCTCATCCTACCCCCAAGCTACATATATTCACCACTATTGCAAATGTTCAGTTCCTGGATAAGAGGAGCCCAAAACCCATAACCACTGTTGTATTGTCAGAAACGAGGAACATCAATTTAGTGTTGATTTATAATGCAGAATTTTAGCCATATTCTGATTTTTGTCTTAATAGCCCGTGTTGTCAATTAACCACAAATCAGTAAGTCCCGTGCCAGATACAATTTGGTCAGATCAGATCTCTGCACTAGTAGCCAACAAACAAGTAGAAATGCAAGGAAGAGCCATATAGCTTTTTTGCTCCTTCCTAGATTCATAAACTCTTTCCTATAAAGCTGGGGAACTTATATCTTTCATATAAAGAGGTTTCTAATAACCTAGAGCAGGGGCAGGCAACCTCGGCTCTTTTATGACTCATGGACTTCAGCTCTTCTGGGAGTTGAAGTCCATGAGTCATAAAAGAGCCGAGGTTGCCTACCCCTGACCTAGAGTATATGGAGAAATGTTTGAAAGCATGTGATTAGTGCTTGGTGAAATTTCAATGGCTACAGGAGTGGTCGAATAATTAGACTCCATTTTTTGTTTGAGAAAGAAAATTGAGTTGCCAAATTAGAAGATATTTGGAAAGAAACAACATTATAGTTAGGCGCCTTCATTCTCTTTAAAACCTGCATCTGACCAAATAAATAGCCTTGTTATTATATACTTTTTGCTTTTTTTTCTCAGCCCAGAATTCTCACCACAAAGCGAGTAAATGTAGGACCGAATAACTGTCTCTTTTTCTCAGGATGCACGGTTTTCGGACTGGCTACCCCCAGACAATGAGGCTGGCTCTCCTGCCCTGGTGGGCCCCAGTGCCTTCAAGATTCCTTTTCTTATCCGCCAGAAAATCATAAGTAGTCTGGATGCCCCGGTGGCCCGTGGGGCTGACTGGAGAGCATTAGCCCAAAAGCTGCACCTTGACAGGTATAAGGATTCTTTCTCTAAAAGTGTGCTAGTATAGAAGATGGAACTGGCTGGTACAGAAATATGTAATCCGGGTGGTAATGTGGGCCATGCAGTTCTGATAGAGCGCTGGGGAGGTTTGCAATCACAGAAATGCTGGCGGTTTTTATTTGTATTCTTTCCCTCTTTCCACAGCCATCTCAGCTACTTTGCTTCAAAACCAAGTCCAACAGCCATGATCTTGAACTTATGGGAGGCACGTCACTTCCCCAATGGAAACCTCAACCAGCTGGCTGCTGCTGTGGCTGAAGTCGGCAAGCAGGACAGCTCCCTTTTCATGGTTTCAGAAGCTGAGTGCTAAAACCCTAGACAGGGACAAAGCAGGCCTCAGCCTGGAGATGATATGGGGCACCTCCATTTCAAGGGTCACAGCATCTGTACTTGTCCTGCTTTGAATATGCCTGTGTGCCCTATCTGATCCTTGTGCCAAATTCAGCCAGAAGGCAAACACACTGGGCTGAGTCTCCAGAAGCCATGGAAAAGGCTACCAAATCCCTACTCTGCTGCTACCAAAGCAGTTCTGGAACTGGTTGGGGCAGGTCTATTTTTCTACCAAGTAGGCTGGCAAGCAAGTCTGATACACTGACATCGGGCTTGGATAATTATTCTAGAGCTTTCTTTTACTCTAGCATGGAAAGCACAGAAGTCATTGTGAGTGACCAGGATAAAAGGTAAGCTTTGCTGTGAAGCAGAGTCATCTGTGTCCCATCCACTGCATCCCCCAGGAAGCCCTTTGCCATAATAAAGTTGAAAAAAGAGGGTAGCTCAGGATAGTTCCAGAGCCATTTTTGTAAATGTTTGCTCCAGCCCACGAGGTATCTGACACTCAGTCAGAGAAGGCAGCCGAAGAGTTGGTGGCTTGCAGACACCTGGAGACCCATGGGACAAGGAAAAAACAGAAGGTCAACCAAAGGATGAGGACCTTGCTCTCCTGGTGACTGTATCTGTGCCTCCTTAGTCCTTGCCCAGTGTATATGCAAGGGATTTGTGCGTGTGCGTGGAAGTCTGATCTGTGCAGTGAACGTGTGCTGGACCAAGCAGGTCTATGCCGTATTGTGTAAAGATCGTTTTTTATTCTGTATTCAAGTGCATTCAAGTATTTACACTTGGCCTTATGTACATATCAGCGTCTCGCACAGGGTTTTGGCGGGCATGAATGTAAATAAATTATATATATATATATTGCTACATGAGGCTTCTTGTATCTATGCTCATACTTCATCGATAGAAGCATGAATTCTAAAACAGCCAGCCAGAGTTTGTAGCTTGAAGTATTCAGTTGCTCTCCTAAGCACCTTAAGGATATGGAAATGATGAGGTTATGAAATTACTTTCATATTAGCTTCCTCTACCATAGCTAACTGGATGAAGCTCTTTGGAAAGAATGCTAGTCTGAGAATTCAAGAGGCAATGGAGTTTGGTTTATTTCTCTCCTTGCTTTGAGCATGAATCAGGAATGTTAAACAAAACGGCAAAGATGGAGTACCACAGCTACCCAAATCTGGCTTTCTGCACATTTGTCACAGCTGCCTTAAAGAAGAATAAAGTCCATGCTGCAGATCAAGGCCTGTCTCAAGTGGAGAACAATCCAGCCTCCTGCTTATTAAGAGATCTTTGTACGGCAGGCCACAGCAGCAATCAGCGCAGCTCCCTTTCCTGAGCCATCCTCTGACAATAAGAATTTGACATTGCAGTTTGGAGCCAGTAGAGCTACTGTATCCTGAAGTTTTTTTGCAAAGCTGTAGATAGAAAGAAATACGATCATGGGAAAAGGAACCAACCTTCAGCCCAGAATCAAGCAAACCCCATACCAAACCCATAGCACCTGAGTAAACACCTTGCCTGGAAATGTCAGCTCTTGTTTTTTACTCTTTTTTTTTTCTTTTCCACAAAATAAAACTAACATTGCAAACTCCAAATATCCCAAAGATTATATTTATAATCCCCCCCCCCATGTGATGCAGAAAAATCAACTCACTAAGGGTTCATCTTATACACTGTCCCATCCACGCCAACTGTGACCTCCACCTTTGTCATGCGCTTATTTTCTCGAATCTTTTCTACTACAGCTGCCACTCCAGCTGCACACATCATAGCAGCTCGTGAAGTCACGGTATGACACACTTCCTTCACCACTTTGGCGTCCTCAGGAGAAACAGGCAGCCCCAGCTCTTCCAGGATGTGATAAACATGTTGGCGACTTTCGCTGTCACTTAATAATATTAGAAATAGAGATAGAAATTTGTTCTTTATTGGCCTTACAATAAATGGAAATATGGAGATTCTGGCAATCTCAACGGGGCCCCTTTTTAGGCATATTCATTCTGAAGATATTGTATGATCAACTGTGATCAGTAATATTTGGCACGTTCTAAACAAGCATGCACAGTTCCAAATAATGTACAATGCATCCACGATCACTCTATAGTCATATATCAACTTGCCTATTTTCTAAATCTTGCTTTGATTGACTTTTTACAGAATTTAGACTCTAGGGCAGATGTATACTTGATTAAAAGGAACGTTCAAGGTAGACAAGAGAAGGCCAAGTAAGTTCACTCCAGATGGAAAGATGAATAGATAGAACAGTAAAACTTAAAGCTGACAACTTTAGGAACTTGATTTGCATTGGAACTTAAATTCTACATCTGTCAAGATTCCTGGTATCAAGCAGAATAATTATAGACAATAGAATGGATAAGTACTTACTTCTCAATGTCAGATAACAATTTAGTAGGAAAGATGCCTTTGTTTTGAAGTCCTTTTAACTCATGATCCCTAAAGAGGATCTTGCGAGATGCTAACTCCAACAGAACATAACGCACTATCTCACCCAAATACATGCCACTAATCATCTTCTCAAATCTGTGGGAAATGGAAATCAGTATCATACTAGGAGATGAGCTTTCAGGCAGCCATCACCACAGACCCCCACCAGTCAGTCCCCAACAAAAGCTACTCAGACTCACCTTTGTTGGTTAGGATTGAGAGATTCTTTATCCACTATATCATCATAAGGTGTTATGTAGTGGTCAAGACAGCCATCATCTCCAAATGCCCCCCATTCCATATTGATACACATTCTGCCATCATTACTCTCCATAGACCCCACATTCCTCATTTCTTCCATGTAGCAAGCATTGCATCCAGTTCCTTGAGATAAGAGAAAATGAATCATTGCTCAGAATTGACTAGCTAACATTCCTCCATTCTAACCAAGAAAATACTGTGGGCCAAGGATATTTTTTTTAAAAAAAAAAAGTCTGCCCAATTATTTTTGCGTTTTAAATATCTTATATATTAAGGATTAATGACCTGAACAACAGGACATGTAGCCAACAATGCCAAAAGACGCAGATAGAGGAAGGAAGAATCTTAGGAACTTTGAAAGATATCCTCCGGAACTTAAAAGATGAACTCATTTACACATTCTTATTATTTATAAAGAGGGGCATCTCAGTGGCTCAGCGATTAAGATGCTAGGCTTGTCAGCTGGAAAGCTGGCAGTCCGGGTTCAAGACCCAAGGGCCACGTGACAGGATGAGCTCCTGTCTTTATCCTGGCTTCTGTCAACCTAGCAATTCGAAAGCGTGCAAATGCAAGTAGATAAATAGGTTTGGTGGGAAAGTAAGAGTGCTCTGTGATGTCATGCTGGCCACATGACTGCAGAAATGTCTTGGGACAGAACTGGCTCAATAGCCTTGAAACAAAGACGAGCATCACCCCCTATAGTCGGCAACGACTAGTGGAGTAAAATCCACAGACTCCTTTACCTTACTTTTTTCTATCTATAAAGATTCATCCTACTGATCTCTCATGCTATTCGCCTAGTTTACTGAAAGAATATAAATTTTGAAATCATAACTAAATGATGCTATTTCTGAAACTTACCAACAATAAGACCAACTTCACAATTATGATCTAGGTAGGCACATGACATCATTGTTCCCACTGTGTCATTCACTAGGGCAACCACATCTACATCAATAGTCTGGGAAAAGAAAGGGTAGGAGGGAGAGAGAAAACAGCAAGAAGTGTTACCAGGCAACATGATTTCCTGTCACCAAGTAACCAGCACAGATCCATTGGGTTTGTCACACTGAAAATTGGTCCTCTTTTCCTTTCCTTTTAATATTGGAAGTGCTGCCCTCTCAGCCTAAATGGAGCTCTTCAGCTGTGTCACTACTAGCTAGTTGGTTTGGTGAAGGGATATCAATGTTGTTGTTTATGAAACAAGATAAATAGCAGAAATCAATTGCAGAATAGATACACTCTGTGAATGCCGTAGCCCGGTTAGTAATGGATGAGGAGAGGGTTAGTTTTAATGCAAAATGGCCCAGGATTTAGAGAGAAGTTAAGCCACCTTTCTTCAATAAACCCATTTTGTTCAACCATAACCTAGTAAAGGGTGTGGCAGTTCTAAAATCCTACCTAGTTAGCTAGTTCTCCAAGAAAAGAACTGGATATAAACTGTAGCTGTAAACTTGTCTCACCTTTATAAATTCATTAGCAGTCTTTTTCATCCATCTTAGAGCAGAGTAGTGGTTGTCAGCATCCAAGCCAAATCCACCTCTGCCTGATCAATGCAGTTAGTGATACAATGAAGTTTTCTCACTTTTTCCCCCTCTAATATAAGAATTTACCAGAGAAAGTACTTCGTAAAGAATATGTAATGTTTTTGTTCACCAAATAGTAACCAGTATTTGAACCAGTAATTGTGTGATTATGTAACTGCCTAATTATGTGCTGGTACCAGTAAGAACTGATCAGATTAGTGGTCAATTGTTTTAAGCACATTCTAAGAACAGAGCCAGTAACCTTTCCCATCTGATTATGGGAAATATACTTCAATTATGGCGCATTATATATACTAACTGTATTTGCACAACATACTTTAACTGGTTACTGAATTGATCTATTTTTGAGTTGCTACAATGCAATGAACTAAAAACCAACCAGATGGTTTGGGTTAATACAATATAATAAGTCACCCCCCAAAAAAAATCTAATCAAGATTTTTAATCAACATTCTAAGCATAACATTCTGTATGAACAGCAGCATCTGTGAATTAGTGGTGGTGTCAGAACAGACAAGATATTACAGTGGCTGTAACAACACAATCCAAATTTTGTCCCTTTTTATGTGTGTTACATCACATACATATACAAAAGATTGGGGCTTTATCTCAATGCTATATCTATGGACCCTTCTGTGGATACCACTGTAAGAGGAATGCATCTACCAGTTCTTGAACTGACCTTGTAAGCTGAGTGTATAACAGCAATCACTAAGTCAGTTCTAACTTCGCACTTAGGTATTTATTTATATCTAACTTTTCTGCTCTGGCAAGTGTACATGGTAACTGACAGAATCTAAAAATAAAAATAGTATATAAACAGCTACAAATACAAATTAAAATAAATATTAAAACATCTAACAATGAAAACTTTAGCAAAAAAAAGTGGCATCCTACATAAGGAATGGAGTGGGAGATACCAGCTGCTACCCACCCCCCCAAAAAAGTGTATTCCACAGAACAACTGGGAAAGCAGTGTCTTCTGTATGCCAGAAAGATTATCCTTTAATAGCCAGAGTTTCTTCAAGCAGGTTTTTCCTCCCAAAGTTAAAATCAGACAAGTTCATAAAGATTCAGGTAGGGTCTCAAGAGTTTGCAGTTTTAAAGGTCAATACCTTCAGTGGTACCCACAGATGATTGCCAAGTTGGATCTTGCAATATAGGGATCATATGATCCAAAAATCTTGTACCAGTTACCACTTGAAATACAGCTTCGAGAAATGTTTAAAAAATAGTCCTGTGATAAATGTTGCGGTAGTCAAGATAGGTATAACTAAGGCATTGATAGCCACTGCCAAAATAACTGATTTAGAGAGGAACCCAGCTAACTAAACATACAAAACAATGCAACAGCCATTCTTGCCACAACAATTTACCAAGAATTCAAAGGGTCTGAAATCAAAGAACATTCCCAGACTGCAAATCTCTTCCTTCAGAGGATTGCATTCCTGTGCAGAACAGGATGCCCTTGAATCGCCAAATCAAGTTTCCAGATTACTAAAAGCACCTCTGTCTTGCTGTTGGATTTAAATTTAGATTGTTTTTTCTGATCTACTCCATTATCAAAGTTCATTAAGTTGAGAAAAATCCTCTGTGTGGAACCACATGTATACATAAGCAATGAATAGGAAAAGACTACTTTTTATAGGGTAAAATAACTGGGACAAAGAATTTGGAGTGGAAAACCCAAATCTGAAGAGACATACTTTTAACCAGTTATTTGCCTGCTCCTTCTCCTTTGCATTTGGATTTGCTAAAAAAATTGTTTAGCTTCTGGACCATTTCACATGACATAAGCCCCTACTTCATGGAAAAGAAAACTAGGTTCAGATTTATAGAAGAGGGTTGGCAAAGAATAATTGTTAATAAGAAATTTATCTATACAGCTATACCTCTTTAAGTTGCACTTTTTTTTTTTAGAAAATCAGTGAGTAAATATATAGTTTGCATAGGAATATGGCGTATACTCCTGCCATCTACTCTATAGCACCATTTTGGTCAGTAAGCTTGAACAACCCATGTCAAATACATTAGCTTTATTTAGACATTGCTTTTGCGTGTCATATATACCTTCTGACGCTGTACTGCATCCCGCAACAAATTCACAACATCTTCTCCTACACAGTCAGTGGCACTGAAGCCCTTAGTCCATCTCAGCAAGATGCCCTGTCAATGCCCAGAAAAAAAAGGGAAATTGCCCACTTGGAATGGTTCAGTATAGAGCTGCTATCTCCAAGCTGTTTGTACATAACATACTCTTCAATGAAACCTTAAACTGGGGTAGGCAATATAGTGTCCATTGTTAAAAAAATGTATTTTTTGTATGTATATTAAAAGTATGATGCCTATCAGAATGCCTTCCTTGAGCTCGAAGGGAGTGTAAGGATCATTAAGGGTTTTTTTTTTAAAAAAGGATGATATTTTACCATACAGACTACACTGGCATTCTAGAAAAATAGTGGGTGGCAATTACTCAGGGTTTTATTGGAAGTATGTAGATCTAACCAGAAAAAAAGGACAAAAGTAAATTGGGTAGAGCACACTATGCTGAATGAGAAAAGGGTACCTAACCAGGTAACTTCTGATAAATTGACATCCTGTGACTGCCCATGGCATCTTGGCAGCCATTTTGTAAAAAGAACGCCCATGAAATCTTAAAATTTCAAATATGCCCTAAAAGATTGTCTATAACAGCATTAGGCTATTCCCTAACTATTTTGTCAGGGAGAAATGGCAGCAAGTAAGTAGCAAACAGCTAGGAAATAAAGCAAGACTGATTTAAGAAATAAACATTCTGAACAGCATTTACCTTCCCATCTTGCAACTGTAAGGACTAGAAACATTCCAACACAAAACTGGATAGCTTTTCTGTGTTTTTACAGAATTAAAGCAAGTCATGACTTATCAGATGAAAAGAATGGAACTATCAGAAAAAATGTTCCCTGCAAGTCATTACTGGTAGCATTCCCAACAGATAGCTGGATTTCCCAGTTTAGAAACCACATCATGATTGTCTTTGGTTTTTTTTTAATTCTTTGCTATCCTTTTAATTGATTGATTTTGATATTGATTGACTCTAGAACATTTCTAGGTGGCTTTCAATTAAATAACAGAAAAAACAATAAGGAGAAAGCACTTCATTTTTTTTACATTTCTTGTTTCTTTCCTTTTCCACCTCTTGTTATATACATACATTCTACTACCCGTATAAAAGAATCACATCCATTCAGTTTCATACCTTATCCAGGGTTATTTGATTGCATGGAAAGGAAAAAGTGAAACCGAGTGGTAGAATATGTTCAGCCATCCCGTGCTTAATATGAAAATCCACCATACAGTTCACAATGTGGTCAAAAAGCTATAGGAATACAAAAGAAGAAAGTGGGATATGTATGATGCAAAAATAAATTTGGAGTTGAAGTTACTTGACAGGCAAAATTGCTAGTCCTAAAACGAGTGTCCATAGCCATATGTCACAAGGATTCAGAAAATCCACAAATCATTCATGCTCAATCAACCAAAGCCATATCATCCCTCTCCTGCGCTTACCTGTACCCCAGTACTTTGGGTTATTTCTGGTGGAATGGTATAAGTCTCATTGATGATGTGCACACCGCCCTCCTCTTGGCTTTTCACCTGTACCATCAACACTCGGAAATTGGTTCCACCGAGATCCAGTGCCAGGAAATCACCTCTCTCTGTAAAAAGAATATGGACAAAAACAGCCTCAGTGAAATAGACAAGATTTTTACAGCACACAACCTTCATCCGGATGCTTCAAGAAAACCCTGCTTTTTTTCTCCTGCGAAGCAAATCTCTTGCCAGCCTTAACAAATGGAGTCAAAGGAAACAAGCTATCTTCCTTTAGCAAATCTTATGTGCTCTCTAGCACGTAAGTTTTTTTATCTGATGGCCTAAGACCTAAGAGTAGTTTGCTGCTGAACAACTGGCAGATTAGAACAGCACAGCTGCCACTGCAACATATGTGCAATAGGAAATGATAACTGGATCTCAAGTATAAGTCTGGGGTAAAAGTGCATCCCTGCATGTGAAATTGTTCCAATCTATTGACTTATATGAATTGGGAAATCTCTGGTCAGTCCATTGTTTTTCAAGACAACTCATCTCACAAGCTTGTTATTTAGGGAAAATAGGAAGAGGAAGGAGTGTTTGCCGCCCTGAGTTATTTATAAAAATAAAGATGGAATAATAAATAAAAACAAGCAAAGTGCCCTTTGCAGCAATATAAACAGCAGTGGTCTCAGGTCAGATAAATGACCAGGCTCAGATAAAGATCCGGTCTCATGGAAAGTTTTCTTCTGACTTCCCTGAGGCAAAGTCCATAAATACAGTTCAAAACACTTCCGTCTCTAGATATAAGGTTCTACCCAGCTTCCTTCTCTCACCAGAGCCATCAGGCAAATAACAGACGAAAGTGGGCAACATGCGTAGACAGCTTTTCTTGCTGGCTGCCTTCGACAGGCCGTTCTCCATCTCTTGTCTGATCCCATTCCGTAATCTTTCAAGATCTACAATTGAAAGCTTTAAAGGAGCCAGAACTTGCGCCAATCCCTCTCGATGGTTTCTAAGCTTCACTTCTACAGCTGTCACTATGGCAGCCCCTAAGGTACTACCATCATCTGATGGGGTGAATGTGAGAGAATACTCGGGAACCAGCTCTTTCAGGGTTTGCTGTAGTATCTCAGTGTACCTGGAGGGAGAAGAAATGTCAAGGCTTTTTGAAGGATAAGGACAAGAAGTAATCTGTTGCATTGGTCCAATTACTTTTTCTTGAACTATGCCTCCTTTTAGGATTATCATTCTCAAAAAGGAGTACATTTGCTTCTTATATGCATATATATATATATATATATATATATATATATATATATATATATATATATATATATATATATATATATATATAGGGCTAAGGAGCCAGTAAACAATGATGACTTAAATGGGTTTTGCCGGCATCTGCAGCCGGCTCATGGACTGCGTCACTGGTCCCGGCCGGTTAATTAGTGTTCCAGATGTTTCTTTATTACTCTCCTTACGCTTCCTTCTATGGTTCTTCCGGATCGTTCCTTCCACTATCTCATTACTGGCATTCATCTCCTCCACCACCCCTTTATCCTTATTTCCTTCCATAATACTGACCCTCCTCCCCTTTTTGTTTTCATTTTCCACCCTGGGGGCATCTGTTTCTCCTCTATCAGTGTTACAAGCTTCCCTGGGCTCACAGACGCTCCCCCCCACACACGCTTTTCTCAATCCCTGCTCCACACCCTTTCTTCTCACTCCTCCACTGTCATGAGTAACTTTCATACGGGTGTTGCATATTTGGGGGTCTATGCCCTCCTCCTCCGTCCTGGCAATCTTAGGGTGGAGGATGATGAGAGGATGGTACCGTTCGACGTTACCTCCCTCTTCACCTCCATCCCCCAGGACTTAGATATTTCAGCCCTGGGAGAGCGCTTGGAAATACAGAAGGGAGCCACCACCAGGACTCCCTTCAGACAGATGACCTCCTGCGATTAGTGGAAATATGTCTCACCACCCATTTCACCTTCCAGGGTACCATCTTCGAACAAGTTAAAGGGATACCTATGGGCTCCCCCATTTCTAGCACTATAGCGGAAATGGTACTCCAACAGCTAGAACACAGGGCTATGGCCTTATACCAACCCAAATTTTGGGTTCGGTACGTGGACGACACGTTTGCGGTTGTTAAAAAACAACATGTAGCTACCTTTATGAGAATACTAAATTCGATCTGCTCCGACATCCAGTTTACAGTGGAGGAAGAAAAACAAGGTCACCTAGCCTTCCTGGACGTGTCAATATACCGCCAGTTGGATGGGACGTTACTCACAGGGGTGTTTCGTAAACCCACCCACACGGACAGAATACTCCACTATAGGAGCAACCACCCCGTATCTCATAAAGCTAGCTGCATTAAAGCATTGTTTAAGCGCGTGGACTCCCACTGCAGCACTGAGGAGTTTAAGAAGAAAGAAAGGCAATACCTTTTCCGGATTTGTCAACGTAATGGGTATCCTTTGAGGTTTATCAGACAGTACGGTCTTACACCCCAGTCCCGGAACAACCAAAAGAGAGAGGAACCATTATTACAAAGAATGCGTGTCTCCTTGCCATATATTAATAACGTCTCGGAAGCAACAGCCAGACTGCTGGCCCCCCATGGAATAGAAGTGGCCCACAGACCCAATCAGACATTACGGTCCAAAGTCATTCGCCCCAAGGACCCACTCCCTGCCATGGATAGATCAGCAGTAATCTACAAAATCAATTGCAAGAACTGCGATGGCAATTATGTGGGTGAAACAGCTAAGCGTTTAAGATCTCACTTGCATGAACATCAGTTAGCTATAAGAAGGGGCGAGCAGCATTCTCAATTGTGGATGCACATGGCACAACATGGCCACCAGTTTGACTTTGTGAATGTTTGCGTTATGTCTGAGGATGCCACTAAGGGAGGCCGGCTATTGAAAGAGGCGTGGTATTCCAACAAAGATGCGGTTAATCGTCACATTGACTTACATCCAGCGCAACAAGCATTGAGGAAATGGGATTTTAAACACCATGCCAATCATTATAAGCGGTCTGAACAATGCTTGTACAGCTGTAAATGTGACGAGATACTTGGCTTCCATCCTGAACAGATAGATGGAACTTTGGCTAACCCTCGACACTCCAGGGGCACCCCCGTGTCGCCCGATCAACACCAATACCGCTCTAATGAACGTCTGAGGAGGCCACCACTGTCAAACACACGTAATCATCCACCGATGGAAAACCTCCCCCTTCCCCAATATCACCACGATAGACCCCCACCCCCGGAACTTAACAACAATTGTGGAGAGTGTGGAAGATCCAGCATGAGGAGTCTGCAGCCTGACGCTGTGGGCAGGGGGGAGAAGAAGAACGAAAGCACGGCTCGATTGCCTAGGCATACGGTGAAAGGGAGAGACACGGTGTCCTGCCTGGACCCTCTGCAGACAAGGAATACCCCCACCAACAATACAGCCCCCCCCCGGGACGAACACTTTGAAGTCCCCCCAAAGACGAGCACAGGAGAGGAGAGTGAGAACACGGGGAATCAGAATGCAGAGATCTGGAGACCTGGTGTCCGCCTGAATACTGTTCCTATCAGCAATGGGGAAGAGCATGCAATAGGGAGGAGGGGGGATGATGAATTGAGAGACGGAGTTAGCACCCGATCACGCAGCAAACAAATGGAACGGTGGAGAACTGTCGACACGAAGATTGCCAGGACGGAGGAGGAGGGCATAGACCCCCAAATATGCAACACCCGTATGAAAGTTACTCATGACAGTGGAGGAGTGAGAAGAAAGGGTGTGGAGCAGGGATTGAGAAACGTGTGTGTGTGGGGGAGCGTCTGTGAGCCCAGGGAAGCTTGTAACACTGATAGAGGAGAAACAGATGTCCCCAGGGTGGAAAATGAAAACAAAAAGGGGAGGAGAGTCAGTATTATGGAAGGAAATAAGGATAAAGGGGTGGTGGAGGAGATGAATGCCAGTAATGAGATAGTGGAAGGAACGATCCGGAAGAACCATAGAAGGAAGTGTAAGGAGAGTAATAAAGAAACATCTGGAACACTAATTAACCGGCCAGGCCCGGTGACGCGGTCCATGAGCCGGCGGCAGATGCCGGCAAAACCCATTTAAGTCATCATTGTTTACTGGCTCCTTAGCCCTGATGATGTTTGGAGTTTCCAAACGAAAGCTTGGCAGCTTTTAGTAAAGTATATTTTTATATTTATACTCTCCTGGTGTTCGTATTTTATTTGTATCATAGACATGCCCAGGAGTCGTATTTTTATGGAAATTTATATATATATATATATATATATATATATATATATATATATATATATATTCCTTACATTATCCAAATTTTAATACAAAATGGTAAAAATTATAGTTTGAGATGGTGTAGACAACTTCTTTTGCTTAGGAGAACCAAATATCCGAAGGAAACAAAGCTTAGAAATATTTAACTGGATAGAGACATCTCTCTGTCTCTCTGTCTTTCTCTCTCTCTCTCTCTCTCTCTCTCTCTCTCTCTCTCTCTCTCTCTCTCTCTCTCTCACACACACAGACACACACACACACACACACACACACACACACACGGCTTACACAAGAAACTGCAGCAAAACAGAGACTTACTTAGCTGATAATGAAAAATAAATAAATATTGGCTGCTAGGCTGAAGAAGAGAGAAATCATCCACAGAAAGACTTTCTAGAACTAATACCCTAATCCAGGAGGGAGGGAGGGAAGGAGGGAGGGATGGACAGACAGACTGACTAGCACTGATTGGATGAAAATAAATGTTCCTATGCCCAATGCAGTTCCTTACACTAAATGACTCTTGTACATGTCCCCATTCATAACTACACAAGTCTTCATCTCTGGGAGCTGCTGATGTTCATGAATATATGTGAGAACGCCAGCCATTCCAGCAGCACAGATTTTGGCAGAACGGGTGTATACAGCTTGGCATATTTCTTGCACATGGAAACAATCTTGATTGCTTGCTACTAGTCCAAGACGACAAAGGAAATTTTTGGTTTTGGCAAGACCCACTTTATCACTGTAATTAAAAATATATATGAATTAAACGAGATGCATGCAGAAGACACAACCAGTTCTAACCTCAGCAAAGGTTATTATTGCCTTTAAATGAATAAATCTAGCTATAATAGTTTGGAAGAGGTGCTCTACTTTTTAAGATGACATATTACCAATGCAAATTCAATTTAACTTTCTTTCCTTAATCATGGTTTAATGTTTAGTCTACATTGCCATTAACTGTGATAAATGCTAACCAGCTAACTTCTTAAATGGCCTTGAAGGAGGAAATGCACATCTTGATAAAAAAAAAAAAACTAGTTAACATTAACAGTGGTCAATTTTAGCATACAAGCTGTCCTAAAGCATCATTAAGGGAAAAGCAGGAGGAATTTCTGCAAAAGATGGAAAAACAAATGGCTGAAGGAGTCTGCTCAGTAATAACACATTTGGAATTGCTAACTCTCATAACATGTGACTTCTTTCTTTCGGTTAGTACACTTGTCTTACATAAAACCACTTTCTAGGTAAGAAAAATGTCATTAAGCTATGTGCCAAAATTCACATGCATTTTTAATACTATATCAAATAAATTTAATATCATTGAAATACAGTATTTCAAATGATACGTGTTTTAAAGAAAATTACCTAATGTATATAATCTTTGTAAAAGCATAATGCTGGCCCCTGTCAATGAAAACAATTTTTTTATTAATTACGATTTATTATCTTCAATGATTTGCAACAGTGATTATGCAGATTTGTTTATCAAGTTTGTCACTCTTCTAAAATACTTTTATATCTTGACATGTGTCATGATGTGTTACTCTAGTTAAGACAACAAATATTTCCTACATAATAAGATATCCCACATAATAATGCTGTGGAGGTTTTTGTGCGTATATGTTTTTTAGACTGTCAGATCCTCAAAAAGTAGTATTCTCAGGTGGATAAGAGAGGGAGAAATTACATATATTATATGATCTCTAAAATCCCATTTCTTTGCTACCTTTTATAAGGATATTTTATTCTAGCAGTTATACTACCTGAGATGCCATAAACAATAAATCTGTGCATTCTGCAGATACTCAAATGAAGAAGTTAACAACATATGAGTCACAAGTTAAATTTAAAAGGCTCGCTCCTCCTGATGGCCATGTGTAGGACTAAGATTAATAATAAATCATCCCAAATTTCATTCTACTACTATTTTTAGTATAAGGAAAAAAAATCTGATATCACAAGATTAGCTTACTCTGTGACCTCCACAATGTCTTGCAGTGCCAGTTTCCCCTTGATTAATAATGTGGGAGTCAGAACACCACTGAATAATTCAGCATTCTCAGACAGATTAGCCAAAATAATTCGGACAGTCTCACGAACATAATAGGAACTGGTCATCTTCTCAAACCTGGCAGCAATAAGAGAGGAAAATCATTGCCCAAAGAAGAAATCTGAATGGCAGCAGTGAAACAGCCATCTTGGGTAGCTAGAAGGTAAACTATACACAATTCACAAAACAGTTTGGCTATGTCTTATTTAATACCCACTGCTGTGAAAGACCAAACAAGTTTCATCCCACACTAGCAAATGCGTGTAATATACGGAATCAGAATTATTGGATTTACTGACAATCCTGGAATCAACTATAGTTCTGTAATTTTAGGATCCTAGTTCCAGGGCAGTTTTCTGTAGATATGTCAGATTGGAAATCCAGTAAAAAATCAAATGGAAGTACAGATAAGATGGGGTTAAGGCTAATATACATAATAATATTTTAACTTAGCGGATACCAGGGCACATTGAAATGATTTGCCCTTGATTCAAGCTTTGAACCACTGAATTCATGGATTACATACCAGCATTTTTTTTCACTTCCCCCCCCTCTTTTTGCAATATTTTACCTGATAAAGAGTTTTTGTGTTTTAATTGATTCTAATAAAAATATTACCCAGCCATGAATTTTTTACTTCTTTGTTTGGTATTGCATGAAATTTAATTGTTATAAATGCAATTTGCAAGGCCTTGGGGGCTTCAAGAATGGAATACAGAAATGACAAAACTCATTAATTCACTGGTTCTACAGGTTAATGCTTCATAATCATTATGTTGCCTTCATTTCTTTTACTAACACCCACCTGCATTTTCCTTGATCCATGGATTCTTTATCTACCAGTGTGTCAAACTCTGTTAGCATCTCATTCAATTCTCCATTATTCCCAAAATTCCCCCATTCTGTACTTATGCACATGTGTCCCCTAGTTTCCTGCATGTTTCCTGGTATGCGCTGTGTATCTTCCATATAACAACAGTTAGTGCCAGCATCTACCAGGAAAAGAAACAACAGGGGAAAAGTACAATGCAAAGGAAATAATCGCAATAAAGCACTAAGCACAAGAAGTGAAAGTTAAATGAAACTATCTACTACCTTTATTGATGTTTGAAATTGCTCAACTATTTAAGATATTGAACTCATCAATGATACTTCTTTATCTTGAACAATGGCTAGTGCTCATTGTTTTGAGGAAATGCAAAACCTTTCTGGTTTTCCTCACTATCTTTATGGACGTAGTCCAGTACTCAGTTAAGAAGCTTAACAGATATATATCTAACACCTGGGCAACCCCCCCCCCAAAGTGTGGCATGTATGATCTTTGTAGTTGATCAGCAATATTATCTTGTGCCCAGCATTTGCTTACCTATCATTACTCCTATTTGACATGGCCTGACATTAGAAGAACAGCTCATCAAATCTCCCACAGTATCATTCACAACAGCAAGGACCTCTATTTGGTAATTCTAGAGTAGTTAAAAGTAAGAGAAAGATCAAAGTGGCTATCTTGCTCTGTCTTACAGAAACCTCTGTTTTTACTGCCGTTGACCCAGTTGCTACTCTAACCTTGCAAACCTCGTTGATAGCTGTTTGGAGCAATTTGGTCACATCTTTCCCCTCCACACCTGGCCATCGGAAATCCTTTGTCCATCTGATCAGTTTACACTAAGGGAAAAAAAAACAGAGAGGGAGATTTTCTTTAACATATGCAGTAGCCACTATGAAGCTAAGATATTACCTACAAGCACTCTTTTTCAGAACAGAATACATAAAATAGTAAACTATAATAAAAGTATTTCACTTAAGGCTGATCTAGGATGATTTGCTTCCTGACCTGATGTAAGAATGAATGCTTTTGAAAAGAGAAGGGCTACATCTTACAAAGATGGGGAAGTCATGTTTGGTGGGTATCGCACTATGTTATCAGAGGGTTTTAATTCTAGAGCAAAAGAGGGAGGGTAACAAAAGCTGAAAATGAAATATACCAGCAAACATTGGGGCCAACAAGACAAAAAAAATAAAGGGAGGAGCAAGAGAGAGAAGGGTAATTTAAAAATAGGCAGGAAAGAACGGTGAAGCCAATGAGACTATCATTTACAATTTCATGTTCCTACACTAAAATACAGAGTATGAAAAGTGAACAGAGAAGCCTAATACAAGCAGACAATATGCAGCCATAGATATCATTACAATTCATTGAGGTGACTTGAGGTACCTTGCTCCATAGTAGTAACTGTGAGAGGGACCTCGGAGTCCTAGTGGAAAATCACTTAAATATGAGCCAGCAGTGTGCTGCAGCTGCCAAAAAGGCCAACACAGTGCTAGGCTGCATTATCAGAGGGATAGAATCAAGATCATGTGAAGTATTAATACCACTTTAAAATGCCTTGGTAAGGCTACGCTTGGAATACTGCATCCAGTTTTGGTCACCACGATGTAAAAAAGATGCTGAGACTCTAGAAACAGTACAGAGAAGAGCAACAAAGATGATTAGGGGACTGGAGGCTAAAGCAAGGAATATAAGGAATGGCTGAAATTGGGTATGTCTAATTTAATGAAGAGAAGGACAAGGGGAGACATGATAGCAGGGTTCCAATATCTCAGGGGCTGCCACAAAGAAGAGGGAGTCAAGCTATTTTCCAAAGCACCTGAAGGCAGGACAAGAAGCAACAGATGGAAACTAGCCAAGGAGAGAAGCAACCTAGAACTAAGGAGAAACTTCCTGACAGTTAGAACAATTAACCAGTGGAACAACCTGCCTCCAGAAGCGGTGAATGCTCCAACACTGGAAGTTTTTAAGAAGAGACTGGACAGCCATTTGTTTGAAATGGTGTAGGGTTTCCTGCCTGAGCAGGGGGTTGGACTCGATGACCTCCAAGGTCCCTTCCAATTTTTTATTATTACTATTACTACTACTACTACTACTACTACTACTACTACTACTACTACTCTCAATTGGAACATAGCCTGAAAAATTACAACTTATTTAGGAGAACAAACACAATGTAAAAAGTGGGTGATTCTGCAAGTAAAAACTCAAAATAATTCTTACATGAAGGAAAAACAGGAAACATTTAAAATTATCATTATAGACACACGCAGAGCTTTTTAAAATGTGGAGAAGAAAAAAAGATTCCTTAATCTTTTTTCTTCTCCACATTTTAGAAAGCTCTGTTCTAAGGGATCTTTTTTTTAAGGAAAAAAAAATTAAGGAATCTTTTTTTAAGGAAATGATATACAACCAAAGATATAAGGCAGTTGCCAGAAATTGTAGATTTTCTATTTCTGTGTAACAAGTAAAACTGATCTGAAGTTTGTAGGAAGTACTCAAAACAGCAAAATATACTTTTCTGGTATATCGGGGGGGGGGGGAGAGAAAAAGCAAAGATGATATAGATCTGTTGCAGAGAGAATTGGTAATGGATGATGGCAAGGAAATAATGTTTTAACTTCTGTGAAAAATATATCTTTTCTCAGAAAAGAAACAAACCTTAACTGGCCATAACCATGCCACTAATAGGAGGAAGATATGCATCATAGGACAGACAAGAAGATTTAAAAACCCAGCTAATTTAAATGAACTAAAGTATCAAATTAAAATCAAGGGTACTGAAAGAACTAGTGGAGGTTATCCCAAAACTACTAGCTAACCTTTGGGAAATGGAGACCTGCTAGGGTCCCCAGAATCCTGAAGGAGAGACCACAGTCTGTCCCTTCTTTTTTTGATAATAGGAAGGAGAAGGATCTGGGAAATTACAGATCTATTAGCTTGACATTTGCACAGGAGGGGATCCTGGAGCAGATTACTAAACAACAGGATTGTGAGCACTCACATACGATTGCAACAATTAAAAGACCTCAGCTTAGGTTTGGCACACTTTTAATTATGACCTTAATAAAGTGTAAAAGGTGACAAGATGATGATCAGACTTGCAGATGGTTCAAAAACTAGGAACAGTGGATAATATTATGGGAGAGAAATGGAAGATTCAAAAGGCTCTTGACAGGCATCAACATAGGCTGAATAAATAAAGTTGAACTCCCTGAAATTTAATAGGGAGAAATGTAAATCTTGCATCTAATGAGGAAAAACACAAAATCTGCAAGCATAGGATAAATAAGGGACAACTAGTTTGTTAATACAGGTGAAAAAGCTCCAGATATTCTAATAGATTATAAGAACATGAATCAAAAATGTAATGAAGCTAGTAAAAAGGTAAATATCATTTTTGGATGCATTAGCAGAGAATCCATATCACAGAAAGTCATTGTCCAAACCTCATCTGCCTTTTCAGTTCTACTTGGAATATTGTTCTAGTTTTGGGCACTAAAGTCCAAATAAAATATTGATAATCCTGAGTGAATTCAGAGAATTGCTACCAATATGGTAACAGGACTGGAAATCAAGCCCACGAGAAGCAGTTAGCAGTTCTGAGATGAGAAGACTAAGGGGAGATATGATAGCAATTTTATTTAAAAATGCAGAGGAGAAGCAGCAAACCCAGCGGATTAAAATTACAGTAAAGTAGATTTGGATTAGATACTAGTAAGAATTTCTGAATGGTAAGAGCTATCAATAAATGCAATAGATTACCTCATGAAGTGCTATGTTCCCTTTCGTTAAAGGCCTTCATTGAAGGCTGAAGTGCTATTTGTCCAAAATATTTTAGCACTAATCCAATTGCACTAAGGAGGCAACTGGATTAAATGGCCTCTGAGGCTCCTATCAATTCTGTTTCTAAAAAAAATTTACTCCAACTGGAATGACATTTGAATCTTATTTCAAACTTGCAATAGGTGTCCCCCACCACTCAAGGATAGCAAGGTACATCAAAGTCCATGGGGAAGTTGGGTAGTTCATAGCTCTATCCCAGAGGTAGGCAACCTTGGCTTTTTTATGACTCGTGGACCTCAACTCCCAGAACTCCTGAGCCAGCATGGCTGCTCTATCCTTAGACACCTATTTTTTTTCTTATTATGTGCTACCTGATGCTGCTTCCTCACTTTGCCTCAAACTAAGCTAGCTCTGTTCCCAGTCCTTTTAAGCAAGGCTTTTTTCACTCCAATGATTTATATCATCTTTTAGAGCATGCAACCATTGCTATGGCGATATATCACTAATGAAGACACATTTTATACCGCCACAACAATGATGGGGTGATGCTACATGACACTATAAAACATTAATGTAGAAATCTCTTTACAGCTATTCCTTGCCAGGCAATGTTGTATGGCAGCAGTTGTGATCAAATCCTATTTCTTCTTCTTTGTCCTGCCCATTCAGAAAATGCCAATCTAAAAAACACACTTTCCAGTCTTCCAGATAGTTTGCTATTGTCAATCAATTATTCACCTGGTTCAGTGCAGTATGATCACAAGGGAAGGGGAAGGAGAAACCCAGTGGGAAATATTTCTTGCTTAAATTAAGTCCACCCAAAAATGTGCTCAGGCATTGAGCCATGAATTCAAAAACCTGAAAGAACAAGGAGAACATTGTAAGTAGATAGACTATGCCCCCATCCTCCAAAATGGTACAATTCAGAATTTAAAGACAAAATAAAAATTTCAGATCAGAACCTCACAGAATTAGGTAACATGACTTTTTTTAAAAAAAAATCCTTGAATCATCATCTTCAATTTATTAGTTCATCATCTATGTAGCAGCTCAAGTCTCTCTTTGAGCTTCATGATTGAATGGGCATTTGAAGCTATCTCCCTATTGAAATTGTATTGCTACAATACCCTTATCTTTGCTCAGTTCTCTGGTTCTAATTTCTCTGAAAAATTAGCATGCTAAAATGTAAGAGAAAATAAATGTACTTCCGAGATGGATAAGATTTTAGAAAATCTGTGAATGAATGAAATGAATCATTTTTTTTAAAAAAAGATATACTACAGGGTATTTAATTCATTCTTAAATCTATGCAACATGTCTGCACATATATGCTTTGCAAGAGGAAAAACCGATGTCTAACTTCGGTAGGAAATTAAATCAAGAAGGAAGGAATTAACCTTTTTACTGTCCAATTTTGTAACCTATGGATAACCTCATTTAATATATAGGAGAAATTGAGCAAATGTAAATAAAATATACAGGAAAAAGGAGGGAACATGTGAAGGGAAAGTCACTAAGAGGACAGAAAAACATGCAAGAGATATTATTTTATTATATTTTTGATTATCTCTGGGAATATAAGGATTATATGTTTATAGTATATATAAAAATTGCAATCAAAATATGCTCAAATGAAGAAGACATTTTTCAAGTGGCTAAAGATCTAGTAGGAGACAGATTATCCCAAAAATCCATATGCAGGGCTGGCCTGACACACTGTTTTCTTCTTAGGTTCCCCTTATGCCACGGGTTCTTGCAGAATTTTTTTCAGCTGAGCTAAATAACTTCAGCTGCTGTGCCAGAAGAAAAGGGGTAGCATATTTTGCAGCATGTCCTCTTGCACTGTGAGAACAGGTGGATCATATTTGTAGGAATTCCCACGATTCACCTTCAATTCCTCTGAGTTCCCTTCTTCTTCCTAAAGTCAAAGTATTCCAAGAGGAGTATAGCAGAAGTTCCAAGAAAGCAAAGAAAAGCGGAGTGAGAGTAGCTAAGAAAAATGGGAAAAAAGTGAAAGAAAAAGATAGAAAATCAATAAAATAACTTTTAAATATGGTACAAAAGGGGAAAAGCTGAAGACTGCAGAGCAGCAATGAGATCATAATAACAAGTAATTATGGATTAGATGAGCTGAACTGGATTTTATGGATTAGACAAACAGACAAATTCAGATGCATAGAACCATACCTGTTGTCCATTGCCACTCAAGATCTTCTCAGGAAATGAGAAAGTCTTTTTTTTCACCACCATTGGCTCATCAACATTATCCGTCAGTTGTAACAGCAAGACTTTCACCTGATCAAAAGTCAACTCTAGTCCCAGAAAATCCCCTCTCTCTGAAAAAGACATGTAAGTATCCAGGTGTTTAGTTATCAAGACTGTGTTTCAGTTGTCCCATGGCAGTGGTGGTGAACCTATGGCAGGGTGCCAGAGGCGGCACTCAGAGCCCTCTCTGTTGGCACGCGTGCCGTCGCCCAAGTCCTAGGCCTTCAGCTGGGTTTTATAAAACCTTTTCGCTTTAGGCCTCTGCCGCCATGTGCAAAAAAAAAAAAAGGTTCAGTCAATTTCAATTTCTCGCGGGAAAAAAAAAGATCTTGCAAAGTTGGAATTGATTGACTGAACTTTTTAGTCCCACCCAGTCTGCTGTTACTACCGCAGCCATGCCCGGCCAATGGGCCATGCCCAGCCAACGGGCCACACCCACCCGGCACTCAACCATGCATAAGTGGGTTTTGGGTTGCAGTTTGGGCACTCAGTCTCTAAAAGGTTCGCCATCACTGTCCTATGGTTGCCATACAACAGCTTTCAATTTCCAGATGAAAGATGATGCTTCTTTATTTGTTTATTTATTTACAGATCAATGCACAATTTTAAACCCAAAGACTGTAAAGAGTAAGCAATGATAGATTATTTCCCACCAGGAAAGGAAACGTTCCTCATTGTCCAGAATGTCTATCACAAATGCCAACCTATCAAAAATAACAGAGGCTCATCACCACTTTATCAACATTTGCCATAAAATTAGAACTGCAGGGTCTTACACAATAGTGAAGACTCACATGCCTGTTCCACTAATTTATCACATAAAAACATGATAAAATTGGATATAGTTAAGAGGAAGCACAGAATCCAGAAATCTGGTAGGACCTTTTGCGATTACCATGTTTTATTAAAAGGCATAAACTTTCATGAGCTGCACTTTGGCTCATGAAAGCTTATGCCCTTTAATAAAGTGTGTTAGTCAAAAAAAAATATGCTACCCCATTTCTAGTTTTTCTTGCCACCATAGGCTTACATGGATTTCCTCTTGCAATGAAGGTATATAAATGTGTTTATAACCAACCTTTTACCTTCTATGATGGTTAAAAAGTGTTTGGAAACAGATTATGCCATCCCTGTCTCTGCTAATGCAGAGGCATAAGCCAGCACTGCATACACACTAAAATTTTAGATTATGTTGCTAGATGCAATTGAAGTGTATGGAGCATCTAAGAGTGGATGTACACAGACATTATGTCTTATACTGACAGGGTCATTTTCGATGCTACTTCTGCCTTGAAATTTCCCCCATATTATTTCATGGTAATTTTTTCAACAAAGTTTCAATGTGCTGTCAAGTAGAATGTGGTACAAAGTTGTGTGATACATATTTTTCTTGTGAAATGTTAACAAAAATGGATGATGGTTATAAAAAAGGGAAAGTCAGGCCTGTAATTTTCTTGCAAGCAATGTAAATGTAAAGAGAGTAAAATAAAACAATGTTTTCTGATAATACCTACTTCTAAGATTGATTAGAGAAGGGACAAATTGTAAAAAGAACAGCAGACAAGGGTATCCTAATCTTTGCTTCCCACAGAAATCTGGAGGATAGCTAAGGATTTATTTTTTTCTTCTTTCTAAAAAAAAATTATGATAAACGGACAGAAGCAAAGAAATAATTATTCAGATCTGTGCATGTTCAGCAGATAGAAAATTGTTTATCATGTGGTTCCTGAAAAGCAAAGAGAGGTCAAAGAAGAAGGAGAGAAAAGAAGGGAAGATAAAGATAATTACAGGCTGAGGGAAATCTGGTGTGAAACCGGATGCAAGATTGCAAATTTGAGGCCAATCATCTCTTTTGGCTCATTTTCTGATAACTATGGGGTTGATTAATGCCACAACCTCTGTAGGGAGATGGGAGCTATTTGAATGCTCTGCCCCAGACACCTGATAGGTCCAGCTTGTTTCTAAATAGCATTTAGGGAGTTTCCCAATAGCCTAGAATGTGGTTATGTGGAGAGTCTATGGAGAGTCATATTCCATGACCTTTGGAATATGGAGATAACAAAACCTCTCAACAAGATTTATCTCAAGTGACTTCTTCCTATATACCAGTCCGGATGAGCTCTTTAATTTTTAGAAGTACTCCTAAATAAAGCATCAGAAGAGATACTTAGAGTATCACTAGTGGGTGAAAACAAATCTGATTGAGCATGAATGGAAACTCAGATTTGAGCCTATGCTATGGTAAGAAGGTCAGCAAAACAGAACTATTTCTCTGTCATTCAACAGCCTCCAGCACCACCACCCCCAAGATTCCAGCAGCTCTTTTACGGTAACCTATAGCCTTTTAGGGACAGATGATTTGGAAGTAAAATCACTGAACCACTGAGAATTACTAACAAAGCAGATTGCCTTCATTCAGTCAGGTACACAGAATTTGAAGAGATGTCAATGATTAAGTCTAGCAGAAACATCTAGAAACAATATGACCTGTACATCATGAGGTAATCCAGAGTCCTTTAGGGGGTTTCTTGAACCCAGTCTGACCTGATTTGGTTGTGCCAAGGAGAAGATGAAAACTGGGTTTGAATGCCTTGTGGGAAGATGAAACATCAGTGTTCCTGAAGAGGGCATTGGGTAGCCTAATCTAAGAAGCTAACCTGAATCAAGCTATATTAGATAACTGTTGTTCAGTCTTAATCTGCCTTTTTACGGAAGGTATGTGACTGATCATTGTAGAGAGAAGAGGGAATGGCCTTGAGATATAGGAAGAACTGCTTTACTAAGAAAACAATCAGATAAAAGAATCCTGACTCCTATCCAGGAATGTAACATGAATAAATGTTTCAGACAAGCCCTCCCTGAGTCTCATGAAGATAAGTAGAAGTCCATTCAGACTTGCAGGATTCTGTTACTATAGCTTTGCAGTAAAAACAGTACCGACCTACATGATATTAGATGCATAAACTGATCTATTTTGAAAGACTAACATTAATCTTGCTAGTCTCCCATTTTCTAAAGAGGTAGAAGATCTCACTTTGACTACTAGAGATAACAGGATATACTGCTATCTGCCAAACATCTCAAAACCAGCAGCAATCTACAAGTAAACAATTTACCAAATACCATGATGCAGCTAACATAATAGTTGGGACAGAATTTGCCTCAATCCACAGCCATACAGCAGCCTGCAGCACAAAAAGTTGGGGCTTCTAAGGAAAATTTGGGACATCAAGATCAATTCCTGACTTTTACACCACAATGGGAACTGTTTATGGAGGGCAGAGTTTCCCACTGATCATACCAGAGTGAATTTTGTGAAGTTTACTAAAACAAGGAGCAGCTAAATGACCATATCTATCACTGACGGCAATCCAGTTATCAGATTGTCAATACTATTGATTTTCTTTTTTTATTTTATTTTCTGTCATCTCATATTGAAATAGCTCTGGGTGGCTTACAGCAAACAATTACCAAGAATTCATGGAAGATTCAAAATGATTGTGTCCAATGATTTTTGTTCTGATTGCAAGTTGGAAGATATGAAAATTCAGGCAAAAGCAGAGGTGAGATTATATATATTAGACTTGAAATTATTTGCCAACCACCTGTCCTAACTGACCAGTTCAGAGAAGGGTTTGCTGAAGAACTGAGAGATGAGATAATGAGGTAAAACATCCCAATTCATTTTGAAGAACTATTCTAATGTTATGTGATAATAAATGGGAGCTGGAAGACTTGAAGCAGAAAAAGAAATGGCAAGGGAAAAGGTTTAACAATATCTTCTCCCATCATGCCCCTCCTGATGGCACTCTTGGAAGCCTGCACAGGAGAATCCATGCAAACTGGAGCAGGCAGGAGATCCCTGTCACTAGGAGAGAAATAAAGAAGGTATGTGGGTCTGTGCTTTCCGTGCAGAGTCTCAAACATTTAGCCAGATCATGCACAATAAAATTTCAAGTCTCTGACACAGCATCAAGACATAGAATTTGTAAATACATGGAGCAATTCTTAATGCAATGATATTAGGAAACTTCCCAGGATCCTCTTCCAGGAGCAGGCAAGCATACTATATTGTTTCTGTTACTTTTGTTTAGATTCAGGCCAGAGACTTGAACTTTCTGCTCTTGTGGATTCAGGGCAATCATTAATTTTATGGATGTGGCCATAGTATAGAGATTACAATTCTCAAACCAGACTCTTGAATGGTCAATGGGGGTAGAGACAATAGACACTTACTGACAACAGGACTGTGCACAGACTCATTGCAGATCACAATCCAAAATAACACAGACCTCAAACCACCCTTCTTCCTTGCAAGTGCTTGCCAATGACTGTTGTTACCTGATCCAGATGTATTTTGACACAAGGGATGCTTACATTCCCATTCCCTTAAAAGTCAGCAACACTTGATTGTAAGCACTGAATGTTTCCCAGCCCAGCCCAATATAGCAGATGGAGACAATCACCTTGCAAGACAAATACTCAGACATTGCAGATGTATTTGGAGATGAAGCAACTGTGTTCCCTCCCCCTGACTTGTGTGATTGCGCCATCAATTTGAAGCCAGGAGCCCAAATTCAAGCAAGGAGACAAGTCTGCTTATCAATTATCTATCCTGAAAGAATATTTGAATGTCAATGTAAAAAAACATGCCCATTTCCCCAGGATATGCACCAATATATTTTATCCATAAAGGTGGGGGGGGGACACAGGAACTCAGAAAGGAACTGAAGGGAAGCTTGAGGAGTGTGTATTACTACAAACATCTGAACAAGATGATTTTTAAAGACCACTATCTTCTATTCCTTATTTGGGATCCCCTGGACCGCCACCAAAGTACACACATTTTTACGCAGTTGGATTTAAAAAGTATTTACAGCTTAATTGGAATGAAGGAAGGAAATGAATACTTGACCACATTTGATACAAGATACAACAAGTTTAAATATACAGGCATGTTGTTTGGCTTGATTAATTGTAGGACTGTCCTCTCTAGATTCAGGAATGAAATATTTTTGGACATTTTAGATAAGTACAGCATGGTGTATTTAGATGACAAGTTGGTTACTCTGAGAATCCTTCCTTGCATGAAATGCACGTCAGAAATTAAAAACCGCTGTGGAAATAAATGTTTTTCTAAATTGGAGTAGAGTCCCTTTGACCTTCCTTAATTAGAAGATTTGGGGTACAGGATCTCTATTGAAGGCATACAAATGGATCCTGTAAATGTACAATCTTTCTTTATCACTGGCACACTTGCACACCTTGCTCCACTAAAGTGAAAGATGTGTAACATTTTCTGAGCTTTGCTATTTTTCTACTATTTTTGCTGAACATATAAAACCACTGTCTTCCCCCCCCCCCAAAGTTAATTGATTCTTATGGTCTACACCAGAATAAAAGGCACTTCAAAAGTTAAAAGAATTCTTTGATTCTCAGCCACTATTCAGACACCCAAACTCCACCCATTTTAATAGAGACCAAAGTTTCAAATTTGCCAGTAAGAACAATTTTCCTCCAGATAAAGAAAGAAGAAAAAGACAAATCGACTGCCAGGTGCCTTTCAAGGTTGCTTCTCCCAGTAGAAAGCAACTATGACATTTCCATTTGGAGTTATTTGTAATGAAAACTGCTTTCCAATAATGAAGGCATTTCCTGGAAGAGGCTGCCAATATCATTGTACAAACCATAAGAATTTAGGTCTGTGGGAGATACAATCCCTCATTACTTAACAAATCAGGTAGGGACACTTTATCTTCTGTTTTGATTTTTGTACTTCCAACAGAACAAGGTTCCAGATCCCATTTCATGTAAGCCTGAGTACAATCTACCCTATATACCCAACTCCAAATAACATACTGCAACCAAGCAATTTGGAGTCCCACCCAAAGACAGATCTTATGAAAAACTGGGGAGCCAGGAGACAGGCTGATTATTTCAAAACAGATTAAAGCACAGCAGCAGCATGAAGTTTATATCAGGGTTCAAATGGATTACATTCAGGGACCCCAACAAGGCAATTTTTCACCTTTCACAATAGAGGAGAGGACAGCTGTTGTATAATGGTTGTTTATACATTCCCCTTCTTTAAGAGAAGAACTATAACTCTGCCATGACAATAGAATGGCAGGGTGCGGGGGTGGGGGTGTGAGGGGAACATTAGGGACTTCTGGTGATCAAGGGTAAGGGATTACATTTCATCTTGTCACATCTATTATAAAACAAAATCTATTCCTGGAAAGCCACCTGGCTTGCTGTAATTTCTAGAGACCCCTTTATGGCCCTAGAACTCAATATTACTGGATTTTATTATGATCTACCCCCAATGCAGGGATACCAGCATCTATCTGGTAGTACTGGATTTATTCACAAAACTGGCCCATTTAATCCCTTGCAAGAGCCTCCCAATAGCCCAAGAAACAGCACAGCTCTTGTTTTTGGATCTAAAATGTTTTTAGATACACAGTATTAGCCAATCATGATGTTTTGGACCACGGTACACATTTACATCCATATTTTGGAAGATGTTTTCACACTTTTTAAATATTAAAATTAATTTGTCATTCTCTCATCATCCAGGTTTTAACTGTGACTTTAAGAAAGTTAGCCAATTATTGTAGCAATATTTAAAAAGCTAATTCTCCTAACAACAAGACAATTGGCTGAAATGATGCCTCTTGCAGAATTTGCCAACAGCAGTTCAATATATCCCCCCATCAAAATGTTTCTTTTTCAGGCAACTTTCAGCTGCTACATTCATGTGTTTCCCTTCATACCTAAGGAATCATTAGTTCCCTGTGCTCAGATTTCTTACAAGAGAGGCAAGTGGCCCAGTGCCCTTAAAGGGGTAGTTAGAGCTGGTAAACACATCATACAAATAGGCTGTACATAAGCAGGAAGGGGTCAGAATTGCTGAAGGGGATTTGATGTGGCTTTCTACAAAACTTTTGCCATCTGCCTGATTTTCAAAGAGACTTGACTTAAAAGTTCATTGGTCCCATCCCAGTGATTAAACAAATAAACCTAGCCTTCCATTTGCAATTGCCAACGTCAATGAAGGTTCATCCTGCATTCTATAGATATAGGTATCTGCTTCAAGGACAGGTCCACCTTCCCTTATGCTGGTAGATGGGGTAAAAGAATATGAACTGGACACTATACTGGATTCTAGACATAAAGGAAAATGTTTAGAATACCTGGTCCAGCAGAAAGGCTATCCAGATTCAGAGAGATCATAAGACAGCCTCAGACGTGCATGCTCTACAATTGGTGCAAAATTCATTGGTTGACATACAAGAAAAACCCCACCCACAAGAACTACTACTGTTACAAGAGACTGGGGCAACCCAAAATGAGCAAGAGTTTGACTTCTATGGGTTGGAAGGGGTCACAGAGCTGTCAAGTACACAACTAGAGAGCAGGGAAGAAGTTCCAGCTCCATATACATCAGGGATACAGCACTGAGCTAAAGGCAGAGGCAGCTTCTTCCAGAACAGGAAGATAAAGAGTAGGCAGCCCAGCAGAAAGGAACTCTCAGAGTACAAATGAATTATAAGTTTTGTTGAGGGATCTTGGGAAAGTGCCAGCAGAGGAGGGGAGCAGCACATCTGTATTTTGTACTCATAGCCAGATTAGATTTCTCTAAGAATAAGTGTGTGTGTGTGTGTGTGTGTGTGTGTGTGTGTGTGTGTGTGTGTCTGAGCCAATGGGGGAGGGCATGGCCTTGATGGAAGAGCCACTACCAAAACAACAGTCAGATGAAAGAGGCCTGAGCCCTGGGCAGGCATGTAAACTGAATAAATTGTCTGAGACAATCCCCTCCCTAATTCTCATAAAGGGAGGGAGGAGGAAGCACATTCAGACTTGCAAGATTGTGTTACTATAGCTTTGCATGACCTACATCAGGGGTCCCCAACCTATGGGCCGCAGCCTACTACCAGGCCGTGGCCTACTGGCCACCAGGCCACACACATGTATCCGTGCACTCACCCCCACTTGCACAGTCAATGTTAGTAACCCAGTTGTTAAATGAATCTGGCTTCTCCATAGACTTTGCTTGTGAGAAGGTCACAAAAGGTGATCACATGACCTTGGGACACAGCAATGGTCATAAATATAAACCAGTTGCCAAGCATCTGAATTTTGATCACACGATCATGGGGATGCTGCAAAGGTTGTAACTCTGAAAAATGGTCATAAGTCACTTTTTTCAGTGCCACTGTAACTTTGAATGGTCACTAAATGAACTGTAGTAAGTCGAGAACTACCATATACCAATTGCAAGTGTTCCTGAAGTAGAAGGTATTGGCTATAGTCTCCCACCTCGTCACCTTGTGGGTAGACTACTGTAGTATGTTCTACATGGACCATCTTTAACGACCATAAATTGCAACTTATGAAAATACAATTCACATCTAGCTAAGACAACCCGGTATTATTATATAATGCCAATATTGCAGGAATTTCATTGCTTGCCCATTTGTTTCTGGGTACAATTTAGACAAATGACATATAAATAAATAAAGCCTTGGAATCTAATTTTACCACAGCACTTCACACACTGAAGAGGTTTGAGTGCAGATTCTGCTTATGTAATGATCTTATGCATGTTCAGTGTGAAGTCATTAAGAAACTGCTTCTCTACAGTATTGGAGAGCTATCCTCACCAAGAATAATGTGGAGGTGGCAGAAATGTTCTAGACTATATTCTACATAACTATACTACATTAATGAATCCTCTGCCTGTTATGGACAAGCCCAAGAACTCAGAGCACAGATCGACCTTTATCCTTACCCTAGGAATTGTTGCCTCAACCCAGCTGCCCATGAGTAAACATCACTAACTGCAGTTAAAGTGCAGGTTAGCAGATCTGGGCATTCCGGGACCATCATTCTTGATCTTTTTATTTTTATGTGAATTTAGAGTGGGAGCATTATTTTATACGTTGACTTTGTAATCTGCCTACAGCCTTTAGAGAATAAGGGGTATGCAGACTCAATAAACAAACACTAGATTAAAAAAAATAATCTTGTGGACATAATTTATATTCTCTCCACAACTCCAAGCTGGGAAAAATACTGTTTGGGGAAAGGCATTATGTGCATGCTCCCACTTACATACATACTACTTTAGATGTTATAATTCCAGCAAGAACATGGAACCAAACATTATTTCTAACCTATACATCAGGCTTATTTATTCATTAGACTGGTATCTCACTCTTTTCGGTGCATCTCAAGGCAATGTGTGCAGTACTCCTCCTCCTATTTCCTTACAATAATCCTGTAAGGTGGATTGATCTGAGAGAAAGGAATTGGTTGTCCCTCTGCTGGCTTCCATGCTTAAGGCACAATAAAAACTCATGGTATCTGACTTTCTTTCCAGGGCTTTAACCATACCTATTCAATAGTTGCCCCCCTAGTAGTGATGAATACTACTTGGTATGATGTAGAGAACAAATTTTGAGAAGGTTACACTACTGCAATTTCTTATACTGGGTTATGTATACGTATCTGTGTAAAATAATAAATAGTAATAGAATATTCAAATTCATTCCTTGTGAGATCTCATGTGAGAACACCTTACATCTATATCATTTTTAATTTTCAAAAACGTATTTTCTTTAAAAAAAATAAGTCTGTCAATGGACTCTGTATTGATGATTTTGGGTTCAGATGGAAATCCATAATCTATGAAATTTCACAGCATGCTTACCACTACCATCGGGCAAAGCACAAACATAAGTTGGCAACATAGGTAAGTAACTGGTTGCTTTGTCCTTCTCCTTGAGGCCCTTTTCCAAGGCTGCCACCATTAAGTTCTTCACAGATTGAAGCTGTTTCAGGGTTACGTAAAAGGGCAGAATACGTTTCTGGATGTGTTCAGGGATAGAGGAAATTTTAGGAGAAGGTCGATGAGGTATTAGCCTATGAGCAGGTCTGGCTTCTGAACCAGTTTGTAAAGTTGCTTTGGTAATGGACACAAAGCTACCTGAACTTCCTCTTTCTTTAGGAAACACTTGCTCAGCTCTGGAGGACTGGGGCAAGCCGGAATGCATTAATGAAAAAGAAAGAAGGGAGGTGGTGGCACTAGAATCCTGACTGGGGAAGGAGAAAGAGTCTCTCTCGGTCTGGTCAATCTCAGAGGCATTGGATCCTGACTTGCTAAAAGCAAAGAATGTGTTAGAGTCTGGGGAGGCATTTAACATCATGGAGAACCTCTCGGAAACTGGCTGTGAATCTGAGGTGTTTTTCAGGAAAAAGGAAACCTTAGAAGAGCCCCTTTCTGACTTAGCTGAGCCACCACTGCCATGCTCAGACCTGGGATTTAAGTCCTGCTCAGCCATGGCCAGAGTCCCCTGGCCAGCTGAGTCACCCAGATGTGCAAGGGGAGCGGAGAGAAGTACAGGCAACCAAAGGAAGCCTGATAGGGCAGGAAGAGAAGCTAAAGGCTGGCAAGCCAAGCTGAGGGTTGGGCGCTGAAGAAGGAATCCAGTGCAAGAGGAGGCAGGGTGGCAAGAGGGGCAGCAGCTATTGGGCGTGAAGTCCGAGAAGAAAGGGGAGAGGGACAAGCAGGAGCTGAGGTAGGGGGGGAAAAGGAGGAGAGAGGGAGGGAGGGAGGAAAGAAGGAAGGAGCCCAGGTCGAGTGCGAAGGAAGCGGGTGGGGGAAGGGCAGGGAGGAAATTCCATGGAAGGCAGTTGGAAACGGGCTGTCGGGAGAGAAGAGCCGGAGGGAGGGGGAGCGAAGATCAGGGACCACAGAGTTACGCGCAGGTTAGAGGGGTCATCGCTCTCTCTGGAACTGACTTGCTTGACCTCAAGGGAGGTCCAGATCGCCCCTCCCTATTTTCAGTTAGGAAGTGTGTCGGTTTGCACTTTTATTTAATCTCATTTCTAGGCCGCCAAATGATTCAGCTTGGCTTCATAAAGTGAAAAGCAGGAGGAAACACCCCTCCCCCATATAATGGATTAAAACACACAGACGCACTTGCTCCATGGGAAGATTTTTTTTTTTTAAAAAAAATCCCTTTCACATTACCCCCATGCTAGAGGAGCCTGCCAGCCAGTTTATCCGAAGGTCCGGGAGGGGGGGAAGAACAACGTTTCAGACTTCCTTGAAGGAGGTTAAGGTGAGTTATTTTTAAAATGGGCATCTGAGACCGAGATAACTGGCCATAGAAATTACCAACTTTCTGTAAGGTAAAATGCACAACCAGAACAAATGTTAATGGAGGATTTACTGTGTGTAAAATTAAAATAGTGTTGTTTGTTGAAAAAAAAAAAAGATTAGCTTTGGTAAGACAAATTCTGAAATGGATGCAGTCCACGAACTCAGTTTGCAAGAAAAAAAGGGAGTTGCTGCTTTGAAAATGTTTCCCAGGAGAACTACAGTGTATTAGTTTATTCAGAATAGTACTGTAGAGCTAGAGAAGGGGATTTACAACCATCCCTGCGATGTAAAATAATGCTCATAATCCCTGCTGCACATTTGGGAGAGGGGAGGGCTAAGGAGTGAAGCTGAAGCAGCATGCAACAACCTTGTGGTGTTGACTAGCACTGTTGCTTAGAAAACACATTGCAGGAATCTCACATTGTAGGTTATTGTTTAATGTTTACTAGGTGTACAGTATGCTGTTTTCTTCCCAGATGAAGAAATTCTCCCTGCTGCTAGTTTTTTTACCACTACTAACAAGCCTGTGAGGAGGTTGGCCTCAGAGCAATGGTCAGAAGTCACTCAGTAAGCTTTTATGATTGAGGGTGGTCTTACCCTGAGCCAGTTCTAAACCATCACCATCACCATTACATCTCACTATCTAAGAGATTGCATGAATTCACCAAAGCACCAGAGGCAGGACAAGAAACAATGGTTGGAAACTGAACAAAGAGAGAAGCAACCTGGAATTAAGGAGAAACTTCCTGGCAGTAAGGACAATTAACCAGTGGAACAGCTTGCCTTCAGAAATCGTGGGCACTCCATCACCGGAGACTTTTAAGAAGAGGCTAGACAGTCACGGGTCTGAGATGGTATAGATTCTCCTGCCTGAGTGGAGGGCTGGACTAGAAGACCTCCAAGGTCCCTTCCAGCTCTCTTCTATTCTAAGGTAAGCTACTTTTAATATTGCATGCCAGAGCTAGAACGGAATTTGCCATGACCAGAATGTCCCATTGAAATCATCCTTCACATTAAAAAAGCAGTAAATCTAATACCTGGCCCAGAACTAGTATCTGCTGCGAATTGGGAATATGTGCTCCATTGATTTGCATTTAGATGGATTGTGAATTTAACACTTCATTTTTTAAAATCCTGTGATTTAAAATGTGAGTTGGAAATAACAAAGCATAGTATAGCATCTACAGAAGGAACACGTGGCTCATCACTTTGGTCAAGATTTGCTTGGTAGTATGCTCATTTGTCCAGAAGTAAGACAAATATAACCTGGAATGACACAGGAATACTACTAGGATGTTGGTGAATAATCTTTCCAGTTACATTTTGATCAATGAGTGATTTGGCTGATGGCAACCATTTTGCACTGATTACTGTATTCAGGAAAACTTTCTTAAGGGTATTCTACTGGGATTTCATTGGGAATGAAACCCGAATTGAATGTCTAGGTATAGTATATGGAAAAAAACAAGAGACTGAATATATGCCTTGCATGACTACCCGGGGTCAATCCTTGGTATTTCTAACCTAGTCTTAACCTCCATTCATTTTTGGTGAATATGGATAAGAGACTGAACTAAAGTTAGTATATGCCATGCGTGACCACCATCATTTAGCAATCCAACTAAACTAATTGTCTGATTTGTTATAAAAGAAACTTCTTATGATTCCTGTTACACCAGTAGTTCTACATACAGGTGACTAGTTTGAGAGGAACTGTCGGTAGGGATTCATGTATTGTTTGCGGGGTGGGGACTAAAATGGAAAATATGTCCATTCATATCTTTCTATTGGGATTTTTGTAAAACTATGAGTGCCATTATAGTGTTTAGTACTGTATTGCTCTTAATAAAATATCTAGGAAGAAGTCCACAAGTCTTTTTTTTTAATTAAGATATTTTTAACATAGTGTTCTATCATAAGGAGAAACCCGTTTTCCAAGAAACAGGCAGGAACCACAAAAAAACAACAACCCCTTTTATTCTCACAGGCGTGAGTCAATGTCCAAAGCAAACAAACACGTTCCCACAACTTCCCTTTTATAATTCAGCCAAGGCGTGGCTTCCTAATGCCTTCTCCTTTGCCTTTGGAGCTGCCCCATTGCATTCCTCTGTCCTACTCGCTTCTCTTTCTTGCGCATTTGTGCATCCGGGATTTGTTCCAACTCTTCTTCATCACTGTTCAACTCAGGCTCCCAGCACAGCTGTGTCTCAGCTGCACGCGAGTAGAGGGAACAGGCTCCTCGTCCGACTGTAAGTCTTGGAACTCCTCAGAGCCTTCCTCTGACTCTAATATCACTCCAGGCTCCTCCTCCTCATCTTGTTCCTCAGACTCAGCTGCTGGATCCACTGGCTGGCGAGGAATCAACACATAATGCATGCTATTAAATATTTCTGTGTAGCTCTGGCAAGTAAGAGAAAATTCTGCCCAAGATTTATTAACTTCTTAAAGATGTATATTTGATTTCCATTCATTGGTTTTCCTATTGATGGTAGTTATTATTCACAGTTTATGCAGTACTGACTGTTTTTGCAATGGCCTATGGCTAAACAACTGCATTTAAGATGCACCAAAATTCATTTTTTATGTTGCTGCAACAAACATGCTTACCTCTTTGAGAATGTATTTTATTTATTTACATATCAAATATGGAGACTGCCCATCTCATTCACAAAGCCACTCTGGGTTATGTACAATTAAACACAATTATTAATTACAATTACCCCAGTTCTTAATATCAATAGTCAATGAGCTGAAACTAGCAATGAAAATATCAATCTTTGGAGGGTCTAAAAAGACAAATGACAGATTAGAAAAGAGAATTTGAGATTATAATGAATTGTTCCATGAAAATGTCAATTCGGTTTACAATGGCTGTGGAAATGACAAATTCCAATAGAAGAGAATATATATAGTTTACGGTTCAACTGTGGAGTTCTTAGTGCTCTCTGAGATTTTTTTGTTTGCTTGTAGACATTTTATTACCTGACAAGATAACATCATCAGTGCACCACTCCAAAGTGAAGTAAGAGTGGGCTTTACTCCATGTTTATATACATTAGTTTGCCTTGCCAATGTTGCTAGAGGTGTGGTTTTCTCCTTGGTAGTTCTTTCATTAGGATAGTGTGTTGTTTTCTTCTTTCCTTGTCGATTTTAATCCTTTGAAGATGTTATGATTGTTTCATGTATCTTCTCTAGTTATTTCTTCTTTATTTTGGTGAAGGGATTGTCTATATATTAGATCAATACTTTCAAGTATTTGTGGGAGTGCTAGATGCTGCATTGTAGTCTCTACTATGAGTTCTGAGAGTGGTGATCTCATGGATGTTCCTCTGATTTGTTGGTATATTTGTCCATCAAACTGAAAATTGGTAGAGGTTGATGAGGTTCATGATTTGGATATTTCGACCTGAGTGTATTTGGCTAGATCAGGGGTGTTGTGTAGTACTGCTACCATGGATTCTTTCATTGGTTCTGGATCAATGGACATAAACTTCTTCCTCCTCAGTCAACCATTCCTTGGGTTGTAAGGTATGCAGCCTGATTTATAATCTCCTCTCCTCCTTTGCTTGCCACCACTCCAAAGCGAAACAGCTGATCTCCTGACTAGGAGAAATGGTGAGTAAGGTGAAGAAAAAGTTCTATGAGAGTATAGCCACCTGTCAACCATTGACAATCACAGCAGTGATGTTAAGAATGGAAAGCAGGGAAGCCTTCTCTATATAGGAAACGAGGACAGTGTCCTTTAGCTGAAGCTAGAACAGGCAGTGTTAGTGAGGATAGAAAAATATGTGCTGGTTTAGTTTTCTGGTGGCACAAAGATGAGATGAGAATATTTCAGCTGAGCTGGAAAAGCTCAGAGCTCCTAGATCAGTTGCTTGGGAATAACTAACTGCATGAACTGAATTAATATCTTGCTTCTTGGATTCTGATAACTGTCTGGTTATATAAGGCCAGGTCCAAAATGAAGACATAAAGAATCAGAACCAATTTTGATACACTAAGTGATATATCTTAGATGCTTAATGATATCCCTGAACTGGCTCAAAAGGGGGGGGGGACATTGTGCCATTTTTTCCCCTTATGCCTATGACTTGCACTTAGCTGGAGTGTAAAGCTTCGCACCTGATTGAAGCACGGATGGTTGCAGATATCCCCTTTCCCACCAACATTCTGCAATTAGCAGCAAATGCAAAACACAGGTAGATGGTGTCACACTGCTATGCACGCCGTAGGATATAGAAGTGTGACATAACCAGTCACAAAATTATCCACTCCTCCTAGGACAAAATGATCTGGGTTATTAAAAGCTGTTTATTCAGGTGGTGTTATTCCATAGCCGGCCAGTTATTAAAGAGGAGCTACAGGTACAAGTTCCATGTCTGTTACTACCACCTGTTATCTTGCTTCTCCTTCAGTATCTTGAAATGATGCCCAGTTTGATTCCTTTTTAATTAACATGTTATATAAAAAGAGAAGGAGACTTAGGACATTATGACATGTTTCATGCATTATATTATACCATAACTCATTTGATTTTGATTGAACATTATGTTTGGCCTCAATTATTTTTTTTCAATAATTTTATTAACCATTACAAATGAAGAGAATAAAAGCCAATAGAAGCTAAAAAAATACAAACAGAAAAATACCAAAAAATGTGGAACAGAGGGAGAAAAAGGAAAAAAGGGAAGGAAAAAGAAAAAAAAGTAATTTCCCTTTTCACCCCAGCAGGTAACACAATTTTAATAGCTTATCATAGAATATAAATAAATCTCTCTTCTCCCTGTAGCTCACCTCTTACATAAGGAAAAGGAGGTCCAAATGCTACTTCAGAACTTTAATAGAACTTTAACAAATCCCAGAGGTCGTTTTCTTGATCATCTGTTTTAAAGCAAAAATCCTTCAGAACTTTAACAGATTTCTTTTATACTGTATCAATAAGTAAAATTTATCCTTTTGTTTGTCACTTCTCAAAGAGTACTTCCAGATATTAACAGAGCTCTTTTATCTGTCCAGAAGAAAAAATGATCCAGACCACTCTTTTGATTTAATACCTGTTCATCTTTGTTAGAGATTGAGCTATCCATTAGATCCATTTCTATTACATATAAATCCCTCTTCAAATTAATTTCATAGACATCCATTATAGCTTGTTCTTGTTTTGCAAATTCATTAGAACCTGGTCTGTCAATTTTATCAAGCGTTTGACTCATTTTGTTCAAAACTTGGCTGAAAGTATTCATACATTTGCATTAATGATTTCTGTTCCTTTTTCTTTATCCTCTTACTCTAGTATCCAGCCTTTAAGGTTTCCTTATCATAAAAAAACCGCAAAAGCAATCTCCATTTTCCCATGAGAAAGTATCTTCTAAATAATTCAAAACTATAATTGTTTAATCCCTCTGGCCCTTTAATCCTTTATTAACTTCCCAAAATCCATATACTAAGTACTCTTATGCTGCATACTCCAAAAATCATATATTTTTATATCTTTTAAAATCAAATTTATACCATTGTCTTTTAAGGAGACAGAAACTCACTCAATGAATACAGTAATACTCTGCCAATATAAAAAGGTCTTAATTTCTCCAATATGCAAACACAAGTTTTTAAATCTAAAAAAGTGATATAATCTTAATGTCAAACTTAATTCCACAAATACTGCTTTGTAAAAAGTGACTTGATGTTGTCCTGATTCTCAGCCAGTCCACTCATTAGCCAACCATAAAAATGGCAGTTTCCAGGGTCTATGGCAGGGGTGTCAAACATGCAACGTCACATGACATGTCGCGACGTAGCGTGACTTTTTTGGCATTGCTGGCAATGGGGTGTGCGCAGTTTCACTATGATGCATCTGGCCCACGGACTGGCAGTTTGACACCTCTGATCTATGGTCTGGAAGGAGCAGCTGTCTGGAGTCATATGGATGGTTTCAATAATTTTTCCTTAGTTCCAGGATAATTACATTGGCTTGGATCTGGTATCCAGTCACAGTTCTCCTTCCAAAAGCTCTCTTCTTAGCTAGTTAAAGCCATAATGTTATCAGCTTGCCATGGCACCTATAGGAAGTGAGCCAGGCTCAGATATTTTGGTTTATTCAAATAAAAATAGTTAATATTAGCCAACAACCAACAAACCGTGGCTTAGAATAATGAATGAATCCAACATATAATAAAGAGGTAGATTTGTTGTTAAACTTATTAGGGATGGTCATAGGTAAAATGTTGTTCCTAATTCAATTTAATAAAGGAAAACTTCACTCAGGGTAGTAATTAACTACTGTAATGTAGAATAAAAAAAATATAATATATGACATAGTGTTTAGAATGCAGTATTGCAGGCTAATTCTGCCAACTGCCAGCAGTTTGATGCTGACAGGCTCAAGGTTGATTCAGCCTTCCATCCTTTCGAGATTGGTAAAATGAGGGCTCAGATTGTTGTGGGAAATATGGTGTCTCTGTAAACCATTTAGAGAGGCTTTAAAACACTATGAAGCAATATATAAGTGCTATTGCTGGTGTTAGATGTAATGGGCTAAACTGGAAAGCGTTAAATAAAGGTAGACTATGTACACCATTCCAATAAATAATTTTTTTTGATTTCTACTGTCTTATTGCTCTTCTGACTTCACTGTTTTTCTCCCCACTGTTTTTGTGTTTGTGTATCTGATGAAGTGAGCCCTGGTCCATAAAGTATATGCCATTATTAATAGTTAATCTTTAAAGTAGCACATCAGACCCTTGGCTGATTAAAAAAGACTCTTTATATTTTGAATAATTCAGGACAAGCTTTATCTTTAAGATTGTTGCCCTTGGCAGCAGAGTTTGGCAATGTAATTGAGGTGTCATGGAAGAAGGGCAAACTGTAAGCAATATATTTTATTATTATTGCACTTTACTGCCAGGCATATTCTATCAGGAAATGTGGAGAAAGGTTTGGGGCTTGGTGTCAACTGCCAGAATACATCTGCTTTAGATATGAAACACTTCGATGGAAGGGAGTGGAGAATATGTTGATTTTGTTCATATAGCAAAGCATCTTAGATCTGTCCTGAAAGCACCCAGAAGCTCAGATGCAAAAATCTAAGAGTATGTTTAGATGAACACTTCCCCACTCAAAGCTGGGGAATAGTTCACACATGATGCTAAAGCTATAGTTCATTAAATGAATTGCAAATTATATGGAACTATGATTTTATTATGAACCACTGTCAGGATTTAGTTGTCAGCAGTATAAAATATTTAATACATTCTTCTTAAAAAAACAAACAGTGCTTTGCAAACCAGAGTTACCAGATTTCTGACATGTCAAGCCCAAACTAAGGAAGCTGCATTGTGGCATAGCCTGAGATCTTAAGTCTGGATACTAGACTTGCTTTTTTATATATAATTTTTATTAGAGATTTTAACATAGGTAAAAGTTAAGCATATGTAGAAAAAATAAGAAATAGAAAAAAAAAAACAAATGCAGGAAACAGTACAGATAGAAAAAAGTGCTATATACCTTCTCTGGAAACACACCTTCTCTGTTACAGTGTTATATCTGGAATGATATTTCCTATAATCAGGACAATTCCCACTCTAGTGGTCTTCAGGAAGGCCTTAAAGATCTGGATGTTCTTCCAGGCCTTGAGGTAGGGTGTATGTAAACCCCACTTTCTTAAAGGTGATTGATTTGTTTGTGTGTGTATTTGTGTGTATATTGCTGTCTGCACTGTCATTGGATTGTTTTTTATTTTTATTTTTAATTTATGTTACTATATCTGCCTTCTGTTTTATATTGTAAGCTACCCAGAGTCATTTTGGAGTCAAGCAGTGCCAAAATTGAATTAAACACTTTTCTTCTTTTTCTTTTTCTTTTCTTTTTTTTTTTGGTATTGTAGTTCTCATTTAGCAACCACCATTGGGACGGGCCCAATGTGACTGTGAATATGACTGTGTTTATGATTTAACCTCAGCTTTTCTTTGCTTTACAACTTCCAAAGACTATGACTCCTAAAAGCCAGGTGAGCCCACTAGCAGGGAAGCTTTTCAGAACTCAAGTCATGAGGAAGCCAAATAAAAGGGCAATTCTTATAGCTCTTTTTCTCCACTTCTTACCTTTTGGAATGCTCATCCTAGCACTGAGATAATTGGCAAGAAAAGAATTGATATTTGTCTTTACAATACCTTGGAGAGGTAATCCTTTCCTTGGAGAGGAAAGGATTACAAGAGAGTAAGTAGACACACTATGAGAAATACACATTGAAATTAAGTGCTAGTGCCAACTGTTTGTCTAGTGTCCTTGCCATCAGGCTTAGAAGGCAAACAAAAACCTTTAGTGTGAAACTGATTAGGGTTTTGTCAATTTCAGGTAGTAGGTGCCAGCTGGTTCTAATGAACTAATTAAGGCCACAGAGCTGAGCTTATCAATTTGTCATTAGCAGTTTTTAGGTATGTGCTGTACTGGAGAGAAAAGTAGCTTAGGAAGAGATAGCATGTTTAACTATCTTTCTGCTCTGCAAAGGGGGGGGGGGTGAGAAAAAGGAATCAAGACAATTATGTGTACTAATTGACTGAAAGGAGAACCAGAGAGAGAAGAGAAGAGAAGAGAAGAGAATATGCAAAGGTCATAAATACAAAGTTATTTGTTGCAAAGTTATTTTTTTGTCACTGTTGTGTTGGAAGAAAAGTCTTCATCATAGTTCAGTCCAAGCCAGGGATAAACAACATGGCGACTGCTTTAGAAAGAAGGTTGCAGTTTATTGAAGAGAAGAGCCAGACAGAAAGATGGCTCTGGCAGGAAAGAGGAAAAAAGGGCTGAGCATATGTAGGGAGTGGGTTTTTATACCCTCTGGAGCCTTTTGTTTTGAGTTGTTTCCTGTTCCTGTGACATGAACTTTGACCTGAGTCTGAGTGTGCTTTTCTGGTATTCTGATGGTGATAGGTAATCCTATTATATCCCAAAAGTCATATCCTGCTTCCCTGGTGCTGGGGCTAATGACTCCTAGAGTTTGGGTGAGGTATGCAGATTTTAGGTGTCTTTGTCTTCTTAATCTCCTAGCTTCAACCTTCCTGATGGTTTACATCTGCATTTGTACAGAGCTGGCTTCTGCTTGGGGGAGGGAGAACTGAGGCTGTCAAGGAAAACAGGGCATGCTTTTCTGCCTCTTCAAGATCCTTTGAGGAAATATATTTTCCTGCCCTTTTAATATTTTCTTCTCGGGGGGGTGTGTGTGTGTGCTGGCTTCCCACAGTTGTAAGTGCAAATGATTGCTATCAGAGGATGTCACTAAAGAGGACTACCTGTATATTAAGATTGTACACCATGTGTTTTTTTTAAAAAAAAAGGTTGGAAGGTTGATGCCAAGTATATTTACAGCTGGAATGTCTGCTTGTGATAGCGAATCTAATGAAAGTTCAGGGATTTGATTGCATTGTTGCCGCATCTGACATTTGTGCATGCAAACAGTCTCTGGTTGAGTTCCCAGGCCTTCTACATTGGGCTAGAAAGACTTAGAGACACACTGAAAAAACATTAGCAGTTGGTATAGAGCAGTGGTTCTCAACCTGTGGGTCGGGACCCCATTTGGGGTCGAACGACCATTTCACAGGGGTCGCCAAACAATGCAGTCTGCCATTTTTTCCCCCTTTTCCTTAGCTGTGCTACTCCCTTTTATTCTATTGGCTTTTGAAAGCCAATAGAATAGACTCTCTGAATAGAGTCTAATTCTATTGGCTTTCAAAAGCCAATAGGAATTGTCCAGGCTGTCTCTGCCCTGCTGAGCCCGCCAAAAGTCCCATTCTGCAAACGGTGCTGCACCAGTTGAGTAGTCCTCGACTTACGAACAGTTGAGTAGTCCTCGACTTATGACCAGTTGGGTGTCGCGGCATTAAAAAGGTTGAGAACCACTGGTGTAGAGAAACATTAGCAGTTGGTATAGGTGGACCATAGTTTGACTTCAGGGTTATCTGCAGTGAGGATTTAAAAAGTCAAGATGGCCACAAGTGCACAATGAAATCACTCCTTTTTATGTGTGCTGTACATGTAAAAAGGGACTAGTTTTTGGTCATGTGATTATAGCTGCCATCTTTATATTTTTGACATTCTTCTTCTCACCTCTTCCCCACTTCCATTGTAGACAGCCCTGTCTGATTTGGAATAAACCATTTCCTGTATTCTATTGTACCATGTTAGCTTTAAAATGTACCGGGTTTTTTTTCCATATTAAGATAACTATTGTCAGGGATGCTTTCTTTGTGTAGCAATGGTTTGTGGTCACTGCCAGAACACAGGTTATCTTCTTGTAACTGTCTAAGAACATGATTATTTACTTCTTTTTTTAAGTCTAAAAAGTTTTCTCCAAGCCATGGAAAAATTATACACATATATTCAAGAATATAAATCATGTATCCTGCTGGCATTGAAAAATCCAAATAGCTAATAAGAGCATCCACCAGATGGAAAATAATTTTGCTTGCTGTGGTTGATGAACTATATAAGGAAAACAGAAGACAAAATAGAAGACATGGCATAACATGTTGGTCAAGTATTGTGGATTTTATCTTTCTCCATTTTGTATTTTGTTTCAATTATACGAGGATAGATTGAGAACAAGAAAAATAGTGTCTTAATCGTTCTATTACTTTCCAAACACCTTTGCTGGATGGTTCTGGCTTATATATGCTTTGAAATTACTAGAAAGCATTATTTTGCTTGGCTTAAGTCTTGGTTATAGCTGTCATGTGAGCCCAGTGGATTTTGGCTTACTTAACAAACTGTGATTAATCAAATTATCAGTGTGCCTATTGATAGGATTTTTTTCTATTTAGCACACTTTGTGTCATATCTGATTTTGTTTAACTTCTAATTAAATTTAAAAAAATTCTAAATTCTTTTAAAAAATGTCTTTGTTTAAAAAAAAAAAAGGACTTGGGCCAGGTGGATGTTATCGTAGTTACATTGCTTGGTTGTTGGTTTTATCTTGGCTCCTGTGTATGTTTCCTATGTTTTAATCTTTTTTTTTTTATTAAAAGTTTTAAAGATTTTATACAATATATATCCCAAATCCCTCCCCCCCCCACTTCCCAGAGCTGATTACAGGGTTACAAATAAACAATCATAATCTAACTAACATTACCCAACTATACAAACAATCAAATCCATAACATACTTTAACTCCTTTTCAAAATAAATATTAACAAATTAAATATGAAAATAATAATATAATTAAACCATAAAACTAAGACTAATATAAGTTCTACCATATTAAACTATTAATAATAATCTAAAATTTACTCATAAGCTAGATAATACTTTTTAGTCTCATTCATATTTATTCTGAATATAATCTATCCATCTTCTCCAAACCGAAATATATCTTTCTTGTGAGTAGTCCTTCAAATAAGTGGAAATTTTTGCCATTTCTGCTAAATTAGACACCTTGAGTATCCATTCTTCCATAGTAGGCAAAGAATCTTTCTTTCAATATTGCCCCACCAATAATCTTGCAGCTGTTATAAAATTCAACATCAAATTAATTTCTTTAACATCAAAATCTACAATAACACCTAACAAAAATAATTGTGGCGTAAACTTTATCTTTCTCTTAAAAATCTTTTGAATGTTCCACCAAATCTTAATCCAAAAAGCTTTTATATTTCTACAAGTCCACCAAATATGAAAATAAATTGAATCTAAGCTTCCACATCTCCAACATTTGGGCTGTAAATTAGGATACATACAGGACAGCTTTTGAGGATCCAAATGCCACCTATAAAACATTATAAAAAAATTCTCTTAAATTTTGAGCTTGAGTAAATTTTACATTTCTAACCCAAATTGTCTCCCATGTGTCCAATAGAATCGCCTCTTGAATATTTTGTGCCCATTTTACCATACAGTCTTTAACTAACTCCGTTTCAGAATCCAATTCTATTAAAACATTATAAATTCTCTTTATATGGGCTCGAGTTTGATCTTTAATCTGTTTTACCAAATTCATGTCATCTAAACTAATACCAACCCAGAATCATATGTCTGAGATGGGCAGCCAAATAAATTAAATATTTTTTTAAAAAATGGGAAGTTCATAATTTGCCAAGCAATGCACCCACTCGTGTGAAGTCTCCTAAAAGCACTCTTACACAAAAATAAAATATGAAAAATATGAGTGGGGGGTGGGCAGCCATCCAGTAATCTATTTGAAAGTGTTACCACTTGCCTAGAAAAAAGAGCCCAAAAGGAAGATGTAGTAAAGAACGGCCCAGTGTTTCTAAGGAGCAACCTCACCGGTGTTTTCTAATAAACTGATATTTTATTTTTATTCACCAGACTTCCTATGAAAACCATTCTGTGAAAGCACTCTACGTCTGAGTCCACTAGTCCCCAAATTTGGGGGGGGGGGTTGTCTTTGGTTTAGTGCAATATGTAAGGCCACTTTTAGAATCCGAGTAATTCAGTCTATCTATATCTTAACTTTTGATATAATCCTAGTCAAAGAAACTTTGTTTTTTTTACAGTACCAACACAAGTCTTTTTTGTAAGCTGCAGACATCTGGACTATTACCAGATGCCATCCAGATTTCCGTAGCTCCAGCTTCGTAGCTCTAGATATTCTTTCTTGCTGAACTCTGGATTGAATCCTTCTCTATTTCCTTAAATATTATATTTTGTTATTATATAGAAATACATTGTTTTCTTATACTGATTGAGCGGAAAATGCTGCATAGAAGAAAAAAACTTCTTAGAATAATAAGCTTCGGATTCTTGGATTCAGGCAAGGAGTATTATTAATTCTATGTAAAGCTAAGAGATGGGATCAATAAATATAAATAGCAGAACTGCTTGGAAATAATAATCATAACATGTCAAATTCCCCATCTTGGTGAGAAATCCCCACCACCACTGCCACCCACACATGCTACTGAAAAATAAAAGAACAAGGACCTGTGCCTGAATTAGAACATTTAATAAATCGTCCTTCCTCAAGAAAAACATACTATTTAAAGATATCACATCAGGGGCAACATATAAGTAGGAATATATGCCCAACATGCGGTAGGAATAAGATGCTGATGATATTCTTGGAGATGGAGAAATAGCTGGTATTCTAGTGATCTGCCCTGAGCCCTGGTCATTCCACATCTTCATTAAGGATCTTGTCAAAACAGAGAATGATTAAGCTGCAAAACCAGAGGAATTCCAAACAGACTCTCAAGTTGCTGTGAGAAAAAGCAATGAGCTGACATTGTTGGTTGATGGATATAATATCAGTTCATTAAAGTGATCCTAGTATCCTGAATATCTCATCTGCTTCCAAATTAGCCAATGCCATGCAGGTACAAACTTTTGATAATCATTGTGAGTAGTTAATATAATGTTTTCACCTTATATAATTATCAGAAAGATAAATTGTATTGTAGGAAGAAACATTAATAAGATCAAGCAAGTAACACCAAGGCCACGTGCAACACTCCATCCCCACAAAAGGTGTGACACACGCGATAGAGGGGATAAAGAGAGGAGTTAAAATGGATAGGGTTTCTTATATACAATTACTTAAATGGGATGGTCAGAGCTGGCAGTTAAAATCTTTGGAAGACTTAGCACATGAAAATATTACCTATTCATGGTTTCAATACAGACAAATAGTGGACAGATGGAAGATGGATTGTAATGTGGGCTGGCTTAAAGAAGATGAAAATCTTTTTAAACAAGTAAAGGATCAAAAACAAACTCACATTAAGAGGGTTTATGGGGTTCTAGTGGAATTGGATTCAGAATCTGAATTAATTAAAGACTGTATGATTAAATGGGCACAAAATTTTGGTGAGCCAATCCCACTGGATACCTGGGAAATTATCTGGGTGAGAAATGTTAAATTTACACAAATTCTCTTAAGGGAGAATTTTTATAAGATGTTTTATAGATGGCACCTTGATCCACAAAAAATGTCTCTTATGTACCCTGACTTACAGCCTAAGTGTTGGAGATGTGGCTGTTTGGACGCCACTTATTATCATATCTGGTGTTCGTGTAAAAATATAAAAGCTTTTTGGATTAAGATATGGTGGAATATTCAAAGAATTTTTAGAAGGAGGGTAAAATTTACTCCGCGATTATTTTTGTTAGGTATTGTTACTGATTGTGATGCTAAGGAGGTTATATTAATGTTAAATTTGATTACAGCCGCAAGGCTGTTAGTAGGGCAATATTGGAAGAAGGAATCTTTGCCTACCTTGCAAGAGTGGTTTTTTAAAGTTTCCTATCTGGCAGAAATGGCAAAGATTTCGGCTTTTTTAAAGGGGCAATAGCAAGAGAAATTTCTTGCTGTATGGGAAAAATGGATAAATTTTATACAACATAAATTGGATATAAAAAATATTATTTAGCCTTTTTGTAACTTGTATATAATTTTTGATATTTTATAGATTGTTTTCTCTTTTTTTTCTTTTTCCTATTTTTTTCTCTTTCTTTCTTTTTTCTTTTTTTCTCTTTTTAAGTATTTTTTTTTCTTTAACGTTTATGTCATATATATTTTATTATTAATTATTTTATAAGTTGTAAAAATTTGTTTAGGTTTCTTAAAATTTTAATTAAGCCTATATTCAGCTCTGGGAAGCTCGGGGGGGGGGGAATGGAGGGGGTGGTTTGGGAGGGGTTGGGTCAGGGTTGCTTTGTTTTGTTTTTCTTGTTGTTTTTTTGTTGTTATTTGTAAAACTTTTTAAAAATTTTAATTAAAAAAAAAAAAGGTGTGACACACTTCTATGGGGTTTCCATTCTTTCAGGGTCAATATTCAACGCAGAAGAGAAGCCTGAAAATCACTTTTCCACTTTCCATTGATAGGAAAGAAAAATCCAACATATACAAGTACTGAGCGTATTTTTTCTGAAATGTTGAAGAATACAGTAGAGAAAATAAACCAACTTGAAAGAAGGAAAGGATCTCAAAAGAACAATTATGTAGAGTTAATTCAGTGGTCCTTCTGTCATACTAAGGCAAGGATAGGAGGGTTAATTTGGCTTGCTTTTGGCAATCAGTCTGAGCTTTTACTAGAATTAGAGGAATGATCTTAATGTCAGTAGATTACTTGCTTGATCTTATTAATGTTTCTTCCTACAATACAATTTATCTTTCTGATAATTATATAAGGTGAAAACATTATATTAACTACTCACAATGATTATCAAAAGTTTGTACCTGCATGGCATTGGCTAATTTGGAAGCAGATGAGATGGCTTATGAAAAGTTGCCAAACAACTGAAGATTTATTTTTTAAGAAAAAAATATTTTGGCCAGAGACAATTGTTTTCTTCAATTATTATTTAGTATTTTTAGTATGTTTTATATCCAAACGTTGTATAAGCAAACAATAATAAAATTACTCCCTTTCTCCCTCCCTCCCCTCCCCCCTGTGTAAAACAATACATTTAACAAACATAATTTAAACTGTTGGATACTACAACTAGGAATAATTACTTTTGCATCTGAAAAAAGAAGCTTTACTTTTTTGGAACCCCTAAGAACAGGGGTTGGTTCCAAAACCAAAATAGTGCCATAAAAAACAGAATAGAAACACAAGTTAAGATAGGCAAGAAAATGGTAAGTGAGCATCTGTCCAGCCTAGACGAGTTCAAATTGCCAGGACCAGATGGATTATACCCCAAGGTTCTCAAGGAACTGGCAGATGTGATCTCAGAACCATTGAACTATATTTTTCAAAGATCCTGGAGCACAGGGGAACTACCGGAGGACTGGAAAAGAGCTGATGTAGTTCCCATCTTCAAAAAAGGAAAAAAAATGGACCCAGGAAATTACAGACCTATCAGCCTGACCTCAATACTTGGGAAGATCCTGGAAAAGATAATCAAACAACAAATCAGCAAACACCTAGAGGCAAACAAAGTCATTACTAAAAGCCAACATGAGTTTGTCAAAAATAGATCACACCAGACAAATCTTATTGCATTCTTTGACCAAGTGACAAAATTAGTGGATCAGAGGAATACTGTGGACATAATTTACTTGGACATCAGTAAGGCATTTGATAAAGTAGATCACAACCTACTACTTGACAAGATAGAAAAATGTGAGGTAGACAGCATCATCACCAGATGGATCCGTAGCTGGCTGACCGGCCATACTCAGCAAGTGGTCCTCAATGGAACTGCATCTACATGGAGGGAAGTGTGTAGTGGGGTGCCCCAGGGCTCTGTTCTGGCCCAGTACTCTTTAACATCTTCATCAACAATTTGGACGGGATAGATGGGGAACTCATCAAATTTGCAGACGACACCAAGCTGGCAGGAATAGCCAATGCTCCAGAAGACAGGCTTAAGATACAGAAAGATCTGGACAGACTTGAACTCTGGGCACTATCTAACAAAATGAAATTCAGTGGTGAAAAAAGCAAGGTTCTACATTTAGGCAAGAAAAACCAAATGTACAGGTATAGTATAGGGGGTACCTTGCTCAATAGTAATAACTGTGAGAGGGACCTCGGAGTCCTAGTGGACAGTCACCTAAATATGAGCCAGTAGTGTGCTGCAGCTGCCAAAAAGGCCAACACAGTGCTAGGCTGCATTAACAGAGGGATAGAATCAAGATCACGTGAAGTATTAATACCACTCTTCAATGCCTTGGTAAGGCAACACTTGGAATACTGCATCCAGTTTTGGTCACCACGATGTAAAAAAGATGTTGAGACTCTAGAAAGAGTACAGAGAAGAGCAACAAAGATGATTAGGGGACTGGAGGCTAAAGCATATAAGAAACGGCTGCTGGAATTGGGTATGTCTAGTTTAATGAAGAGAAGGATGAGGGGGGACATGATAGCAGTGTTCCAATATCTCAGGGGCTGCCACAAAGAAGAGGGAGTCAAGCTATTCTCCAAGGTGCCTGAAGGCAGGATGAGAAGCAACGGATGGAAACTGATCAAGGAGAGAAGCAACATAGAACTAAGGAGAAACTTCCTGACAGTTAGAACAATTAACCAGTGGAACAACCTGCCTCCAGAAGCGGTGAATGCTCCAACACTGGAAGTTTTTAAGAAGAGACTGGACAGCCATTTGTTTGAAATGGTGTAGGATTTCCTGCCTGAGCAGGGGGTTGGACTCGATGACCTCCAAGGTCCCTTCCAACTTTACTACTACTACTACTACTACTACTAATAATAATAATAATAATAATAATACTAATACTATTATTATTATTATTATTATTATTATTATTATTATTATTATTATTATTATTATATAGAACTCGATGGGAAAAGACTCTGAGACATGAGGCCTAAACACAAGTTGTTAGAGCCACAAACAAGGAAAGCAATTTACTTTTTTTTACTTTTACTTTTTCCTGTTGCAATTGTTTATTTTGTTTTGTTTAATGTGCAAACAATAAATAAGATTACAATGGAGATTTTAGTAGTAAGTAATAAGATTAAGACAGAAACATTGATTTATGTTAATGTATTTTGCAATTATTTATTAATGTGGCATTTACCTTTGTATGCAAAAATTAAATATCTATGCTTATCAACACTGACATATTTACAATCATAGTTAATATTGATAAAAACTTGTTTGAAGATTCAAGTTATCTAAATATTAGAATGTTAATTTCTAATCATTATACAAATACCATTGTTCCCAAATAATATTTATTTTCTTTTGTATTACTTATGTTTTATAATAACCCAATAAAAGAAACTTTGGAAATAAAAAATAGTAGTTGGAATGAAGGGCATTTACTATTGGGGAGTGCTGAAATTACTTTGGCTACCAGTATCAGTAAGTGAAGAAAATGAAAAACTAAATAAACAACTTAGAGGAACAGAATCATGTCTTGCCTAGAAATTGAAGCCTGCAGTGTTTCAGTTTAGACAAAAACTATTTTCAAAAGTCCTCAGATACTGTATAAGTAAAAAAAAAAACTTTTGATAGCAACCGTGGGCAAAGATTAAGATAACAGAGATTCAAACACATCAAAAAGCTATCCGGGAGACTTGGCTTGAGTGGAAATTAAATTTCAGGAACACTTGACTTGTTCCAGCAATGCAAAGAAATTGGTAATTGCTGTATGAAAGGAATCCTTATTGCTGCTGAACAAATCCTTTCTGTACTTTCATTCTAGTTTATGAACATGACTTTATATGCTCCCTAGATCCAGAGGCAGCCATAGATAAAGACTCCATTTCAGGACTAACTTTTCAAAGGCTGGAGCCAAAAGGTCAAGTGGAGCTCAAAGAGCAAGTTAAATGCCTTGGCCAATTTCTCAGGAGATTTAGATTCAGATGAAGTCAATAAAGAAGTAACCAATGCAATATCAGAAAAAGAGCGAATAGAGTATTCTATTTTTTAAAAAGTAAGTTAAAACGGAACGGTATGTACACTGAAGAAGAAATACGATAAAGTAATCAAATTGTTTTTTTCATACATCTTGAAATGCAGGGTGCAAATAGATCAAAGTGAGGTTGTTTCTGAGAATGAGTTGACCTAATAATTTTACATAAAAATAAATTAATAATTAATAAACATTGTTATGAAAATTAGAGGGGTATAAGTAATCCTGAAATTCCTAAGCAGGAATAATTGACTAACTAACTCTAGTCAAGAGGAGAAAATTGACCCCTGGAGCTATTGGGAGGTGGGTAGTATACAGTTGTATTTAAGCAATGAAATGGGAATTGCATTTCAACAACTACAAATACAAAGGAATTATCAATGATTGCTGAAGATATGGAGACAAATGTATATGCACTGTTAAGTAATAAAGCCACACCATTGTCCTACCTAAATGTCTGGGAGCCTGGACTAGTTGGAATTCACCTTGGAAAAGGATTACACAGACTATGTATCTTCAGGGGTTAATTAACTTTCAATGATAACAGCAAATAGATTACTCATGTAGATAATAAGAAAAAAAACTAATCCTTTTTAAAAACAGGATTCAATCTATAACAAGCAATTAAAAATAAGTTTATCAATTAGATTAAATTCTAACTGGTATTAAAGCACTCTGTGAAATAGCAGAAGACCACATAACCTGTTTCCTAAAATTACTGACTCAACCTAGTCATCTGGGAATAGTAAAGCAGCATGATATCAAGGTATTATGAGGAAAGACACTAATAACCATAAAATGAATACACTAGAACTGCCCCAGCCACAACAGTGCAACGTTAATAAAATTACCAATATAATTAGAACCATGAACAATGTAGAATTAATAAAATAACCAATGTAATTAAGACAAACTTTAAAAGATGTACCTAATTCAATTATATTTGAGTAACCAAGAGAATATATAATATAATATAATATAATATAATATAATATAATATAATATAATATAATAGTCCATCCAGGAATAATTATTAACAAATAAATTGAAACATGATAACAGTTATTCAATTAGAATTACTAATAAATTAATACAATTATATAAATTTCACCCCCAAAGCAAAAATAGTAACAAGCCTGGAAAAAAAAAAACCTGAGATGATATTATAGAATGATCCAGTGTTCATCAAACTCTTAGTACTATCCTGCTACTATGAGGTAAGCTTTAAAAAAGGCAATCAGTTAAAATATTCCAAATATTCATTCCATTCCACCTCCTAGGAGCAACTATTCTACAGGTCATAACAGGTCAGTCACGAGGGAGGTAAAGACACATCATTCCATTTTCATCTCCCACTGAAAACTGCCGGTAGATGGTGAGGCAGGAGACTGCATGTATATGAGCTCCATCTCATAATTTTAAAACTTACTTTATAAATACATTGGGTAGGAGCTTTTAATTGAATTTTAATGGAAGCACAGTGTCAGTATCAGCTGTGGTTTGACTGTGACAACCTAAGTTGACTGCAGGAGTGTTGAATGCCAATAATAAGAATCTCTTACTGAAGAAACTCTAAGAGCCATCCATAACTTTAACTTCTGTATTTCCACTGACAATGTCCAGCTCCTTTTCTTTACTCAGTGATGAAATTGTCAAGGAAAATTCACACTCTGCTCTTCCCCAAGTCAACAGTGATACTTTGGAGAGAACTGGTAGATGGAATTAGATAGGAATCCATTGTTCCCTATGGATAATGTTCTCATCCCAGTTTGACCACTACTGATTCAGTGGAACAACAAATTTATGCATGCCTAAAGTTATGTGAATTTTCTGACCTTTGTAAAAAAAAAAAGTATAATGTGAATTAACATAAGCATTACAAAATGTATAATTGGCATGTTTATTTCGGCTAAAGTATTTGATGCAAAAAATAGCATATTTTATGAAGATTGAACATTTTATTCAAAGAAACAAAAAGCTTTGATATGTTGAGAAAAAATATACTTTTGTTGGAAGGAAGTTGAGCCATTGGCAATAAAATAATGTACAATTACAGTGTTATTTTAATTTATCAGGTTTTCTATTTTATTTATTTTTTAACAATCACGTAAAAAGCAATCCCCCACTTCTGGAAATCCAAACTTGCCTAAATTATTCAGTTTTGGGCAAGTTTGGCCTTTCAGAATTGGATGATTGCACATCAGGATCAAATATAGACAACTTCTTTTCAAGGACTTTGCAGGGAAATTAGCAAAGTGAAATATGAGGCTCTGTTATTGAGATTAGCTTCCTCCAACAATCTTGCTGTTTAGCTGACTTTTGCCATAGACGTTTGACGTTTAGGTGGGACCTGGTCAACCTTCAGGAGAGTAGGTGGCTTCTCCTGTTTAACCAGCCTTTCTTTGAGAATTTCCCTCTTCCACCCCAGCAAAGGAATAATACTGATATTCCTCATGCCCACGAATGCCATCCTACCACTATCAACAGGAGCTGCGAAGCTGCAAAATGTATTTCTGCTATATAATAAATAATTTTCATGTAAAGGTACCCACAAGCTGTTTATCTGTGGCTCAGCAGGTAGAAGATGAAAGAGTTAAAGTCATCTCCCAAGTTATAGGAAATGAAAAATCTGACTTTCCACTCCCAGGGAGATGCCATTTCAAAGTTCAAGATGAGACAAAGCAATTTCATTTGAGGGCCATATTCCTAGTAAGGCTTGAAACTTGTTCTAGGAGGCATTCATTGTTATATTTCAAGGAAAACAATTTAGAGGAGAACACTGTTTGTGATTCCTTTTCATAGTGTTCCATTATGAAGCAGAGGCAAAGTAACTGTCCTCCTTGCCTTCCTGAAAAAGATGAGTGTTCCTATCCTCTGTAGGGGAAATGATGTGCTTATAAACAGGTAGTAACTTCATCCGAGAGCTCTGCCCAATAGCCGGTATTCAGCACTTATTTTAAGATACGTGTATATGCTCCACCCATTACAATGTTCCCTGGAGGCATGTAGAATATAAGTCATTCTGTCATATATAAAATAATTCAGAAATTACTTACCTTAAATATGAGTTACTGTAAGAATCGTTCTTTCAAAATCCACTTGGACTGCAGTTTTATTGCAAGTATATTGTCCTTCATATTCCTGTTTTGATTCAATTATTACGGCATTTCTACTTAAAACTATTCTTTCTTAATCAAGTTCTTCCTTGTTTTATATGTATACGTGTGTGTACTATATTGTTCCTTGTTTTGCATAGGTGGATAGCGCTATTGACGTAATCTTAGTAAGTAGTTGCATGAGAGATTTCATAATATATAACAATACAGGCCTAGCAGGTTCAATATGTATATTGGCAGTTTGTATAGGAAAACAATTGATCAGCTGGAGGAAGCACCAACTATTTTGAGCTTAGTGGCAATGAAGACAATTGCTGGTCAGCTCTGACTTGCTTTTGTGGGATTTAAGAATGGAAATGATGGTGGCATGAAAATGCAGTGAGTATAAGATAGCACAATAGGCCAGTAGTTTTACAGAATACAATTTACTGCTCAGGAGGCACAGGATAAAACTGAATAATGCAATATATGCTGACTTTACAACGTGAGCATGAAATGCCCCGCTTCTGACAGTGAAGAAATTGGAGGTGCTGGAGAAACCCCTTTTCATAACCAATAACTCTTCAAGGTTCAGTAACTGCCATTATTACTTGTTCTAGCTCATTTTTATGTGTGAAAATGCAAGATTCAATTCATTATTTTTTCATTCCTACATATTTGATACTTTTTTAAAAAAAAAATCACGCCTTTCTCACTCAACAGATCTCAAGAGGGAAGCAAAGTTTAGGTCATCCTCTCCTTCCCACTTTCCATCTCCACTTTGCAAAATGCCCACTTTTTAGTCCAAATTTCAAGGCTTGGTTTTTCCCTATTCATATAAAAGGCCTGTGTTTTCCCTTAGAAGATTCTCACAGATAAAAGTTGTAGTAGCAGCACAACTTTGAAATACATTGTGTTTGACAGCACGCAGAAGCCACAGTTAACTAAAGAGTCCTCCTAAAAACATATTTCTTCAAATTTCAGTGAAGAAATAGCTTGAAGAGGTTTGAAACATGTCATGTACTGTACTTTGGGAGTCATCCCTCTGATGGGATCTATTGGTCCAGGCAAATACACCCTGTCTGCTTAATTTGGGGAAGTGGTCAGAGTGAGAATGTTGAAATAGAAGTGTTTTTTGAAGCTTCCATTTAATGACTGAGGCATGATAGCTCAGTGGCTTAAAACAGGAGTCTGGGACAACTTTAAGACTTGTGGACTTCAGCTCCCAGAATTCCTCAGCCAGCATATCTGGGAGCTGAAGTCCACTAGTCTTAAAGTTGTCAAGGTTGCAGACCCATGGCTTAAAAGATGCTGGTCTCAAATCCAGCGATTTTGAGTCCTGTCGCCGCATGGCAGAGTGAGCTCCGTCCAACCTAGCAGTTGCGAGTAGATACCACTTTGGTGGGAAGGTAAGAATGTCTCATGTTTTGCTCTCCGCTTTGCAATGGAGCATGATGTCATGCTGGCTACATGATTGCGGAAATGTCTTTGGACAGTGCTGGCTCAATGGCTTAAAGAAATGGAGACGAGCACTGGCCTCTAAAGTCGGCTAAAGCTAGTAGAGTAAAACCCACAGTGACACCTTTACCTTTTTACTTTTAATGACCAGAGATTTCTAGTCTGCTAATAGAATGGAATATCACAGGGAAGAATACAATGCAAACTACAACAGAGACAACTCAAAGGCTGGATTCACATACTCTGCCATAGTTTATTTTACACATAATTCATTGAACCACACAAAGTGGATGAATTCACAAAAACCTAGTCCAAACTAAGCTTCACAGTGCATTAGTGTAAACTGGGAGAGGGCAAGTGTTGGTAACTCTTGCTTTAGATCACCCATAAATAGCACAATATTTTGCCACATGTGGGAAAAAGTGAATTTGGATTTTTTTTTTTATTGTGCAGGACAGGGCCACATTTAAGTTCTTCTATGACTCAAAATGTCAGTGTTCTGCTTTCATTACAGGAGTGCTGTTGCAGTTACAGCTGTTGGAGAATAAAACGTACAAAACTTTCATCAAATCAAAAAAGCAAACCTATCTAGCATTGATCATAAAGAAACATGGGTGGATCAGTCCAAAAATTCTAGTCCAGGGGTGTCAAACTCGCCACATCACATGACATATTGCGACATATCACAACTTTTTTCTCCTTGCTGGAGCTGGGATGGATGCGGCTTCTGCATAATGCATCTGGCCCATGGGCCAGCAGTTTGACACCCCTGATCTAGTCCAACACATTGATTTCATTGAGGCTATCCAGATAACTTAAGAAACCAACATGTAGAACACAAAGATTTTGGAGGATTCTCTCACTCCTACTCAGACTTATCTCAACTCCCAAATATACTTCTGCAAATCTGTGGCACCACATTATGGCTCATAGCTGTTCCAAGGCCATTTTAGCCACCTAAGGAATCTGAGGAAGGTCCCAAGTTGCTACAGTCTGCCTTATCCCAGATCCCTTGTTAGAAGAAATTCTGAGCTGGGTTTCAAAGAGGACACGAGAACTGCTTGAAGTGGAGGTAGAATATATTTAACAGAAAAACAACCTAGTAATCAAAGGTGGCCACAAATTAAAAAGGATGAATTGATAAAGTTTATTGAAGTCCATCAATTTTCACCTTTTAAGATTATGTTCTTGAGGAAATGAGTTGGAGTGGGGGAAGGAGGACCCAGTTGTTGGCAATATACTAGCTCTGTAAACTGCTTAAAGAGGGGTATAACGCACTAGGAAGTGGTATATTGTAAGTGCTATTGCTATTGTTAGAAGTAAGCACCCACCCATCCTCTAAAGAAGGAAATATTTTGGGGATATTAAAAAAAGGCAGCCACCCCAGAAACATGCTTTGTCACTGAGATTTCTGGCAACTAAATAAACAAGAACCGTCTTTCCAAACAGTCTTCATTTTATTTATTTCCAGCTTGGACTGGATCTGAAGATTTTTCTTTCAACAATTTGGCACCCCGGATGGGACTCCAGGCTAACCTCACCAATGGACCGGGACTCCATCTTGCCGGCAGCAGACCCCTTGTGTCCATGGGTGGGTTTCCCAGACCCTGCCCATTTGGAGTAAGGGTAGTAAAGGGAGTTTTGACTTTTTGAGCTCAACGGCTGTTTGGAAAGAAGGTGAGTACCTCTAAATTTTAACTTTAAAAGCCCAGGAGATGAAAGAGTCTCTCTCTCTATCTATCTATCTATCTATCTATCTATCTATCTATCTATCTATCTATCTATCTATCTATCTATCTCTCTCTCTCTATCTCTCTATCTCTATCTTTAAGAACACTTTTTTCTTAAGTTACTTTTCTTATCCTATCAGTGATCAGAGAAATTTTTTTACTATGGAACTAAACCTGGAACATATAAGCATTTTTTTTCAATCTCTAATATGATCTTTTTATCTATATTGTACATTGGTAATACTGAGCAAAATGCTGTCAGGATGTTTAATTTTTTAAAAAACAAATATTAAAAGTAGATTTTCCTACCCCGGGCAAATTGTACACATTAAAATATTAGGCTTTTAAAATTATTTGGAGTTTTCAGCATTCTCAAGCTGTCCAACGTCTCTTCTCTCCTCATCTGTGGTATCCCCATTTTGTCTGTTTATCTGTTTTTTTAACAACTGCAGTATTAATGCCTGTTCAAAAATCTTGGCTGCAAGCTATCCACCCCCCCCCCCATTCCACTTCTCCATTTCTTATCCTCTGTTCTCCCTTCCTGTGTCAGACCAACAATGCTCTTCTGGGAGAGTCACCTACAAAGCGGGGAAGGGACCCCGTTCTCATGTCTTTCAGCCCTGCACAGATCTTTAGAAATCAGAGCACACTGACCCAGATGTTGCTTCCATTCATTTGAGCCAGAGAATTGGGTTTGGATCCAGCCATCCATTGGAAAGTCACCATGCAACTAGAGTGGAACAGATCTTCCCAAGTCCTACATCACCCAGATGCTTGTGAAAGCTGCAGAAAAAGGAAGGACTCCTAGACCCATTGGCCCCCACATGAAGCCTCAGAAGACAACTGGAAAGACTATGGGGGAAGGGCAAAAACTCATTGTAAGGTTTTCTTTCATGCCTCATTTATCTTGTAATTAAGTAGTCAAATGGATTCATGGAGGGATGACATTGGGAATGGTTGGCACAGGAAGTCCTGAACACCTTGGAGTTCTGTCTACCAAAAGGGCACACTCAAGCTCAGGTCAAAGAACATTGCACAGGAACAGGAACAACCTGAAATACAAAACCCAAAGAAGGTATAAAAACCCACCCTCTCCCAGCTCCATTTTGTCAGCCACCCCAGAAACATGCTGTGTCACTGAAGTTTCTGGCAACTAAATAAACAAGAACCTTCTTTCTAAACAGCCTCCATTTTATTTATTCCCAGTTTGGACTGGACCTGAAGATTTTTCTTTCAACACTATCAAAGATGGTCAGGATTAGTGAGTAACATAGATGGGTGGGTGGCATTGAGGTTTTTTTTCTCACACCCTGATTATGATGAGTAATTTCTTTGAACACCACCAATAATGGGAACAGTTCAGCATTAACACAATGTGATGATGTTTTTGCATTACCATGGAGACTATTATTTGACCAATAAACTTTAATGTAAGGACAGGAGATTAAATGAGCATAGATCCAAGAAAAGCGAGGTGGGCCATCTTTTTCTTTTAAGTTAAGGACTAGACTTACTCTTTGATTGGAATGGCTCTAAAAACAGCAGAGGACAGACAAAAAATCCAGACAGAGCCAGATAAAACTAGATTAAATAGAGTAAATACAATTACTTCCCCAGGTGTGAAATAATGTTTCGCTTCTGTTATTTTAAGAATTACAGTTTGATATCTTCTGGATGTACCCAAAGCTTTGAAGGAGGCCCCATGTGATTCTGGATTGCAGACTATGTATCTCAATAATGAGAGGTTCTGTTCAAACTGAGGGACCTTCTCGTTGCACCTAGATGGGAAATTGAGAATTTTGGGAAAAATTGATTAATTGGTTGCTTATATAGCTTCAAGTTGATTCTTAGTGACCACATATATTTTCTCCATAATGATACATGCATATCTATCATGCATAATAAGTAAGCCATAACCTATATAATATAATAATCTTTAAAAGATACATTAAGAGATTCTCACATAATGCTTTCTTAAGCAAGATCTTCAGCTCCTGATACTTTTTTAAAGATATCTTATCCTAATTAAATGTAAATTCTTACCTCAGTTTACATCTCCTTGGTTTTATCTCATCTCTTTCATTCTGATCTCTTGCAATGAAAATACAGATTGTGCAGTCCACAAATTTCCATCTTCTTCTATAGTGAAATGTCTTTGATTTGAAGAAGCCTTCTGCCTTTTATATGTCTCCTTAAAACACAATCTTATAGCTATCTACTCAGAAATAACCCCCCTTTATTCTTGAGTATGACAGAGTAATATGGGAAAAAATTTACCATGTTCTTTCCCCAATTTGTTATAAATCATTAACTAATGGAATACCCAAGGGATACATTGTCTCTCCAATATCACTGTAACCTTGCTGTTTTTTTTTTTCAATAGCCAAACCATTTAAAATAAGGTGATCTATCACAGTTCTGAAATTGTGTTCCCTTCTCAAAGTCTGATTTCAATTTTAAGCTCTATGCATCATGCAACCCACTAGCAAATGCTGGTAGCGTTTAAGGGAACTACAATGATGTTTAAATTGCAGCATTGTAGATGGAAGTTGCGGGTTGTGTTTCGGTAACAGGATTTAACTCCCTATATGAAGACAGCCTGCTGGGCTTTGCAAAAAGCCACGTCTAAGTTTCTTAGGGGGATATGAACCATTGCTGTTGATCTAGTGGATGCCATTCCTGGAATCATCAACCAACCAAATATGTTTCTCGTGCCTTTCTATTAGATCTGTGTTTCTTAAGTTTAGCTTTAAGTTATGTGAACTTCAATTCCAAGTGGATTTTGAAATCCACATATTAAAATTGCCAACTTTGAGAAATACTGTACTAGATGATAAATGATTTTATACACACACATACACATTTATCATACTATATATTCCTTTAAAAAGCTATATGAGCCAGTATGCCACCCCATATTGTGTAGTAGTGATGGATATAGTCTGTTACTCTTTATTCTGTGAAGTAACATTTATCAGCCAATCCAAAAGCTAAGCTTCCCACAGTTCCAATCAATCTCTTTCTCATTTTTCAGGTAGACCCTGGGAGACATTCTTTAGCTCTTTAGCCAGACAATTAGGAGTGACCTTCATTGCTTGATTATTTGTTAATTATGTTTCATTGCTTGTAGCCAAGCCAAAGTCCCTGATAGAGGCTTCCCTCTGGGTTAGCAAGTCTAATCGAGACGCAGTTATGTGAAAAAAAAGAGAAAAATGAGTTAAAAGGCTGTTTTAGTATATGAAACCCAAATAATTCTATCTGAGTTTATTCTCTGGCTAAAAATAACTTGGCAACTGCTCCTGGAAGTGGGTGTCTTCAGGTAAAGTCTCCCTCAAAGGAGAGAAGCACTTAACAGAGCTCTTACATCTACTGAGGTATATGTGTGTGTTTGCATACTGTGTTAAGATTTGCCTTATATTACAATAGAAAAGTATTATATTACCCATCATCACCATTTTACTAATCTTTGAGTATCTTTGTATTTATACCTATAAAGCAGGCCAGTACCATTCTTCATGGAAAGAGGTCAATTACCTGAGGAAAAAGTATGTATTAAAGTCATACAGGTAGAAAAAGCTAAGTTAGCAGTTGAACTGATGACTAAATCAACTTTTAGAATGCAATATTTTCAACTGTGTTCTTGGGTAAGAAAATTATTTAGAGTTGGCTTACTCTATTATAACGTGTGGAAAATTCTGCCAGATTAGATCAAAGTCCTACTTAATCCAGCACCCTCTCATCTCTCTAGCAGCCTGATAATGCTTCTAGAAAGAATTAGCAGACAAGCCAGTTCAGCATCAACATCACATCTGCCCAAGAGGCCACAGTTATATCTGCAGGCAGTGACAATTACACATAAATCTACCATCAGTGATGGTTTCAGCTGTGCTAGATTCCGAAAGTAACATTCAGGCTTGAGATTGACTCCAGGCTATGTCCTCCCACTTACATAAGCCTCAGTCATTCTAGCCTGAAGATGAAAGAACTAATTTCTCCTCATGATTTTAATTGAATTTCCACCTCCCATAAAAATATATTATGACTTAAATAAATAATCCAAAAGAACCTGTACTTTGGCCAGTATGTGTAAACCAGCATGGGTTTGGAAGTAGCAGAATTTTTAATGTAAAAAAAAGAGAGAAACTAACATTGCAATAGTGAAATGGGAATCTAGCAACTACTGTACTACAAAACAATAGTTAATTGTTGTTTTGACCAAGAATGCAGTCATTTTTCCAGGATCAACAGAAAGCAATTTTATCCAGTTTATTGCCTGATTAACAGATTTGTGTGTGATGACTGATCATGGCTTGCATGACAGCTCCCACAACATACTTTTAAATGTGTCCATACCTACAGACTCAAAGAGATAGTAAACTAAAAGCCCACTAACAAATAGAATGGCGTAGCATTTTGTGTGAACCTAACCAGATAATCTAAAAAGTTATTCTAGTTCAGTACTCCAAGTATGAGAAAATATAATTTATTGGGTCCACGTGATTTCTCCTTTGAGAAGATGAATGGCAGCATTTTATCTTGAAAGAGGCATTCTAGCCACCAAATTATCTTGGGATTATGAACCAAAAGGTTTTGAGCCCCAATCACAGGATCAGCGCCAGCTCGATAAGATGACTTACATTCAGTTTCTAGGCCTTGCAGACATCTATGCTTTCACATATGCATAATATGATTTTCCTTCAACACTTTCCTACAGCCCCAGCCACATCCACATATACAGTCCTGTGAAGGAAAACATTTTCATTTAATTCTGAAATTACATTTTCTTACTATATATTTCTGAAATTACATCATTGCCTTCCTGGGGCTTTTCCATCAAGTCTTCAAACACCTTCTTTTACTAGTTTTTCTTAACATAATTCCCAGAGTGAAAAAGAATCCTCTAAAGCTTGCTGACAATTTTTTAAAGTTCTCAGTTGTTCTTCAGTCACAATAAAATATTATCCTACCCATCTTTTGATTTTGTTTTCCTAATGGAAGAGCTCAACTGATAACATTTCATAAACAGACCAATTCATTTTAAAGCTTTATTGTGCCGACACTTGCTTCTTGCAAAGCCATGAATGATTTCCCCAAAGTCATCTCTTGCAAGCTCACATTCAATTGATGAAACGGAAAACTTGCTTCATTTTAGCTTAGTGGAAACTTCTTTTGAGCTTTTTGACACTGTCGCTGGCAGCATGTAAGATTCCCTTGAAAGATAGTTGAGTTAGTTTCTAAGAAAATCATTTAATTAAATAACCAGAGGTAGTTTATATCATTCCTTCCCCCAAAAAAAGACCAATCTGTGACCTTGATTATAAGGTTTTGATGCTCCTACTATTGAACTTCCTTCCTGTGTACAAGGAGCTTTGGAATCAGCAGTTTGTAAAAGAGCAAGTCACGTGCAGGAGTACAAATCTCTCTATTTCTCAAATCCTACCTGCTAGTTTTAATAGTATAAGCACAGCATTTAAGAGGAAGGCCTTGGCCAGCACACTGTTGTTCCCTGTGTTGCTTGTTATACAGTAGTCCATCTTCTTCCCTCTCCCACAAGCTTTGGGCCTTGTTGCCATCCTTTCTTCCCTTTGAAAAGTGATAGGTTAGGCTTGAGGTAAGTATAACAGTGAACGAAGGGCAATGATGCAGTGTTTGCATAATGGAATGTATGGATGACCTTGGGGGATGAGAGAAAGAAATGCTGTCTCGGGAATGATTCGACAAGAGAGGAGGAGTCCACAGTTGCTTTACAGTCAGAGAAAGAAACTTAGGAAGGATCCACCCTAATTGATAAGGTAGCTAAAAATGGTGACTGGAAGTTTGTACCTTCAGACTTGCAAGATTCTGTTAATGTAGGCTTGCAGTAAAGTGGATTTTGCTCATCTAATTATGTTTCCTGTAGCTCACTTTATCCTGTATATTTTTCACCTACAACCTCAGTATTGGAAATATGTGAAAACATTTCCCTCAGGCCCATTAGGGGTGCTGAAATGGTTCAGATAATAGGTAAATGGTATATCACTATTGCAGTGTTGCCAGTGAAATTTCTCCCTTTTAGTGAATCTATTTAATCAAGACAGTAACAAAAACCACAGAATTCTACTCAATAATTACTGAAAGTCACACCAAGAATAAATGGTCTTAATTCTTAATATATAGAGAGAATCAGTCCGATGGAGTTTTCAGTGATGCTGATGGAACTTTTCAGTGATGCTGAATACAGGAAAGCTAGTTACCTTCTTAAACTAAAATATAAATCATCATCTGGGGGAAAAGACATCAGAATCTGCATTAGATTTCCTCAAACTACTGTCCTTTGAATGTGGTATCCTACATCAAGCTGGCATAGTCAAGAACGGGTAGGCAACCTTGGCTCTTTTATGACATGTGGCCTTCAACTCCCAGAATTCCCGAGCCAGCCATGCTGAACCAGTTATGTCATTGGTTATATATTTATATATTTATTCTCCAATTAGGATCTAAAATAATTACCAAAAATGCAAAGAAAAACCATTTGACTTTATGGAATGGATACTTCCCATGAGAATATTAACACTGTTCCTGTCTACACCTATGATTTGGGAAGGGTGAACAATTGTAACTATCATATAAAAATGCTCCACTAAACTATAATAGGCTATCTCCAATCAAGTTGAATTTTTTGGCATTGCTCTAATACAGGGGTCTTCAAACTTGGCCCTTTTATGACTTGTGGACTTCAACTCCCAGAATTCCTCAGCCAGCATGTCCCAACTGCTTCAGAAGTTTCTTTTGTCCTGGTCTGCAGATAGGAGGGAAAGAAAAAAAACCCACGCACTTTCAATTCTCTTGTCAAATGTGAAACAAAACATTGTGAACAACTTCAAGAATGCAAGACTGCGAGGGTTTTCTTGTGAGGAAGGTTTTATGGAGAAATTCTGTTTTAGAACAACACAGTCAAATGCCTGGATATTAGAAAGAACTTAATTTAATGAAAGGAGAAAAAGAAGATAACAATCATGCACCCAGAACTTCAAAATAATTCAGTAGAGTTGGGTTGATTTAATTTAGATAGTTAAATGTTATCTGTTTAAATGAGATTTTAGAATTATATAAACAGTTCATTGCTGAGATGATCTGAGAAACAAAACATTTGGGTTTCCCAATTAAACTGGGTTAGTATGACTTCAGCTGAGAATTTTTAACATTTAAAGTAACCTGAACCAAGTGAAAGCCAGCCTCTTAAAGGACTTTTAGCTGTTGTCCAATAATTAGCTAATATACATAGCTAATACCAGGTGTCTCCATGTACATTTTTGTGGGCTTGACTGTACTGATACCACTCTTCCTGCCAGAGGAATCTGTACCAAAGAGAATCTTAAAGATTTAGTCAAAGAAAGTAGGCAGCACAACACACAACAATTAAAAAATAAACACTATTTAATGCTAATTTAAAAAGGCAAGTCAGGTCCTGGAATTCAATGCTAATCACTAGTTACTATGTAAGTGTCAGTAATAAATACACATCTGTCTTCAAGTATCTTTCCAAACAAGATAGGACAGAGACCAGAGCTATTCTAAATTCATTGAAAGATTGTCCTCCCATTGTCACTGCCATTGGAAGCCCCTCTCCTAGCCACTGCATTGCCACAGAAGGGACCACAGGCATGGCATCCCTTGCTGATCTTATGTCAGAAAGCAATGGGGTGAAGTGGCATTTTATGTGATGAAGTTATGGGCCATGTACATCTTAGAAACTAATGTCAACACTTTAAATTGGGCCTTCTAGTTTACAGGAATCCAGCATAACAACTTTCATGGTACCTGAATACATCTTCATGACCATCCCACACTTCATTTATAAAAGACTGGGCAAAGCATGTAGAACACATTAGTTTTGGATTGTATTAGAAAACAAAATAAAAATTTCTGCTCAGATTTGTTGATTTTGTGTCAACACTGCTAAGTTCCATCAAGAGGCTGTACTCCAGATAAGGGGATAACTGGAGGGATTAGGATTTTTTCTGGAAACATAATGGGTTTGTGTTTGATTTTAAGTTTCCATCATACATTTGAGTTATTTATAGAAAACCTGCAAGGAACTTTTTAAGTAAATGGGCAAGATTGTACTTAAATTTCAGCTGTTAAAATGGACAAGTTCCCCATATTCCTCTAACTAGCCATGAGAAAAAAAGAAATCATAAAGATAAAACACATGCTTTTAACCTAGCTGTTATGTAGGTGATACTTTTGACATTAGTTCAGTTAGAATTATCACCATAAGGTCAAAAGCAGGTCTAAACAGGTAATTGTTTTCACTTAAGCACATTCTGTATTTGAAAAGCAAGTTGTATTTCCCTTAATAAAATACTAAAATATGTGGGACTATTAAACTTCTAAATGAATTTATTTTTACGATGACTATGATCATGATTTATCACTTATACTTTTTATGTACACTGAGAGCTTATGCACCAAAGACAAATTCCTTGTGTGTCCAATCTCACTCGGCCAATAAAGAATTCTATTCTGTTCTGTTCTGTTTCAATCAAGGTAGTCTATATTAAATGAGATGTGATAAATCACAATAAAATGAATTTCCATATGTAAAAACAGCAAAAATTAAATTTTTGAGCAGCACATGCCTTCAATAGTTAAAATTATATTGTTGTCACAAGCCAAGTTGCTTGAAGTTGCCAAAAATATGACAGTAGTTAATATTTTTGCAATAGACCAAAAAATAAGAAATAAAACCACACTGCAGAATAGTTAAAAAAAAAGTGTGAGAATCTAATACTGAATTACAGTTGTGCGTATTGTTTACAGTGTAATTTGGAAAGGTCACATGAATCATAGAAATGTTAGAATTGCATTGGGACAAACATACCACTCTAACAATTTGCAATTGTTGTGGTCTAATCATAGCTATACTCCCTACAGAGTTGCAAGGGGTCTCCACACTCTCACTGCTTAGAAAACACAACAAGCTGCATTGCTTCAATATTTTTATCATGTTCTTAATTATTTTAATTTACTGTTGAGTGAATTTTTTAATATTGTTTCTTCAGTCAGTCTTCCTCAGTTTTTTCTATAGGATAGTATGAAATAAATTCAAGGAGTGAACTAAGAATATTGTCCTAAGAATGAAGATTGGAATATATTGAGTCAGAGAATAGTCCTGGAGATACTGTTGGAAGTGTGAATCTAATGGCACTGAATCTTTAGCATCTCCTATAAGGACATAATGTGAGGATAGATAGAGAGTGAAGGATTTATTCCCTGTCTCCTTTGTCGATCACTCTGCCTATTTTTTCTTTTCAGAAGTTGCTAATCTCAGATGATTTCATCATGTATTTCCTTTTTCCTTTCCTGGCATGCATCCACAGAGTACTTTGATTCTCCTGGTAGGAGGCACATCTGATCCTGGGAAGCAGACTATTCCAGGGGTAGAGAGCTTGCTACTGAAAATGTCCCACTGTAGTCCCACCAGGCTGAGCCTGAGGGAGGGGTCATGTGCATCATCAATCTCGAGTCCCTTCGCGCCCACAAGTGATCTAAATCCAGCCCACTTTTAATTCCATTGACTCTTATCTATTGCCAATTTGTTTTGACTGTAAATAGTTCGGATTCTTGTGGAGTGTTAGCATACAATAAACCTGTTCTCATTTGAACTACCTTAACAGTCATTCTTTGGATCTCAGTTCTTTTAGGTTGGTACCCAAAGTATCTTCTCCCTACTAGATCTCATGAGACAAGCCAAGGCCACTTGAAGATAACCACAACCCAAGTTATAACAGATTTTCTGTAAATAAATATTCTTTATATTATAATGATTAAATAACTTGCTTCATTTATCGTTGCTCTGATTCTCACTCTTAGGAAAGCTTTCAGTTGCACACAGAAGTCCTTTAATCTCCAACAAATGCAACTAGGGTATTTATACCACTGTGTATTATTATGATTTCAACACAGTGAACAGGCTCTTTATTTTGTGTGAAACCTATAAATGAGAATTTATCATCCATTGTTCAGAATAAGGAAGATGTATCTGATAGAAAAAAATGCATCCATTGCCAGTCAGCCCCAAAAAGGACTGAAATATTTTTAAAGTGTCATTTTAAAGAGTCCTAGTGGAGTCCTAGTAGACAGACACTTAAGTATGACCCAGCAATGTGCTATAGCTGCCAAAAAGGCCAATGCAGTCCTAGGCTGCATCAACAGAGGGATAGTGTTAAGATCACATGAACTGTTAGGACCACTTTATACCTCACTGGTAAGTCCATACTTAGAATATTGCATCCAGTTTTAGATACAAAAAAAAATGTTAAGACTTTAGAAAGTAAGTGTATAGAGAAGAGCAACAAAGATGATTACGGGACTGGAGGCTAAAACACAGGAAAAACAGGGATTTGGAATGTCTGGTCTAATGAAGAGACCAACTGGAGTGATATAATAGCAGTATTTCAATATTTTGAGGGGCTATCATAGAGAAGAAGGGGTTCAAACCCATTCTCCAAAGAACCTGACAAGACTAACGGATGGAAGCTTAACAAAGAGAGATCCAACCTAGAATTAAGGAGAAATTTTCTGTCAGAGAGAACAATTAATTGGTAGAATGTCTTGCCTCCAGAATATCACTGGAGATTTTAAAGAAGAAATTGGACATCCAGTTGGCCAGAATGCTACAGGGTCTCCTGCTTGAGTAGGGGCTTCCAACTCTGATATTCTGTTAAATCCAGAGCAACTAAATAACAGTCAGAAGCACCTCAGACAGAAGCGTCTCTTATAGCAAAAGTAAAGAAAATGGAGGAAATTTGGCACAATCCAATCTGGAAGATTCTGTTAACATAACCAGTCTCAATAAAAGTAGTTTTAGACTTCCTGGTTTAGTTCAGTTTAGTTTCCTGGTCTGGTCTCCCTATTCATATTCAATTCATATTCAATTGTCAAGAAAGAATGACATTAAATATCACATGAATAATCAATATCCTCCATGATTTCCTATTTACAGCTCTAAAATACAGTATATTAAGAGATTAAGGAAAAAGACTGTCATGTGGTAAATGTACATCAATGTGAATGTGATATCTGAAACTAAAACATTATTTCCCAAATATGCAAAGTTAGTTTGCAATTCTGTTGCAAAGTAGGGTCAGGTTGACAATGACAGAGAAGGATCTAAGGTAATCATTACCTAGTACAAAATACACTCAACTATATGCATGAATGTGCCTTGCATATACAGCATATTAATTGAACATACACATGCTGGATGGTTGACCTTTAATTATGGATACTAAAGGAAAATCTGACATCTACACTAAATAACCATTGACAAAACTCTGAAATGTAGCAGCTCTGAAATGTATTTAGAAAACTAAAGCAACTTCAAAATACACATCAAGGGAAATAAACTCAGACTCTGAACTATTACTAGAACAAGGAAGCTAAAATCATATACAAAATGCAATAAACATAAAAAATAATGCAACAACATCCAGTGACAATAATGTTTGTATCTGAGAGAAAGTTCAGTTAGAAATTACATTCACATTATTTCTAGTAAGGATACATACAGTATATGACTACAGTTGGGAATGAGAGAATTATAAAAAGAGAGCAGGAAAGCCAGGAATTGTCAATTTTTTAAAAAAGCAGAATAAAAGAAAATAATGAGCAATCCGAAAACATAACTAGGGAATAATTCCTGGGAGTAGGTTGAGCGGAAATGTTAGAGGTAAATAGCAAAACAGTTTGGAAATATAGTTTTGTGAAGTACAATAAAGTTAATTGACTGAGGACCACCCAGAAAAAATAGGAATTAGAAAGTAGGCCTATTCATATCTGCTGGCTTGGATAAGAATACTTCTATTGGTGGAAATTGCACAGCTTCTTTTGAAGAAAGGAGAGCATAAAAAAAAGAAAAGGAATTTCTCAACTGAGCAGCAAAAATGAAGTTCTCTCCTGGGTATGATTTCCCCCCTCTCCTAGATGTCCTAGATCAGCGGTTCTCAACCTGTGGGTCGCAACCCCTTTGGGGGTCGAATGACCCTTTCACAAGGGTCGCTTAAGACAATTGGAAAACACATATTTCCGATGGTCTTAGGAACCGAGACACCGCTCCGGATCTGTCTCCGCATGGCCTTCTCCGCCATTTGCAGAGAGAGAGAGAGAGAGAGACAGGCACTTTCGCTTCCCTTCTCTCTCTCTCTCTCTCTCTCTCTTTCTCTCTCTCTCTCTCTCTCTCTCTCTCTCTCATGGACTTACCACCTGCAAGCCTGATTGGCCCTGCGCCTAGGTGCCCCACCCCCTGGGAGAAGCATGGCCAGGGTCTTGGAGCCGCCCGGGGAAGCTCCAGGATCCCTGCTGGGAGTGGCCTGCTGGACGCTCCGCTGAGTGGGCCAGCCCTCCTGCAAGCCGTGGCTCAAGGGAGACCAGCCCCTGCGATCACCAGCCAGCCCGACCATTGGCCCCGCTGGCCGGGAAGACGCGCCGGAGTCCAGGCTGCCTGGAAGGAAGAAGGAGATGCAGCAATGGTAGGAGAGGAGAGCCTCCTTCTGGGGCCCAGCGCTGGCGGTGGCTTCCTTGCCCTCCTCTTCCTCCTCCTCTTCTTCCTCCTGCTGCCTCCCAGATGGCTCGGGTGGGCACCGGGACAAGAGGGGTGCCTGGGGGGAGCAGCCAGGCTGGCGGAGGGGTTGGCAGGGGCCACACGGCACCAGCCCCCTCCGTGGCTCCATTGATGGGTGGAGGGCGAGGCCAGGCAGCATGGAGTCCCGGCTGGGGCGGCTGCTTCCTCGCCATCCTCCTCTTCTTCCTCCTGCTGCCCCCCAGGCGGCTCGGGTGGGCGCTGTCCCCACCGTGGCTCCATCGATGTGTAGAGGGCGAGGCCGGACAGCGCGGAGTCCCAGCGGGGGTGGCGGCCAGGCCGGGGGTGGCGGGGACCCCTGATGATGCAGCCATGCCGCCGCCACCACCACCGGAGCCGCTGCTCCTGTCCTGCTCCCCCTCCCCACCCATTCATCTGAGGATGCGGCAGAGGCTGGGCCGGGGGTGGCGGGGACCCCCGATGATGCTGCCATAAGAGAGAGAAAGAGAGAGAGGAAAAAGAAAGAGAGGAAAGAGAAAGAAAGGGGGAGAGGAAAGAGAAAAAGGAAAGAGGGAAAGAGAGAGGAAAGGGAGAGAGAGCGAGAGAGAGGAAAGAGAGAAAGAGGAGAGAGGAAAAAGAAAGGAAAGAAAGAGGAAAGAAAGGAAAGAAAGAGGAAAGAGAAAGAGGAAAGAGACAAACAGGAAAAGAGGAAAGAGAAAGAGAAAGAGGGAGGAAAGAGAAAGAGAAAGGGGGAGAGGAAAGAAAAAGAGAGGAAAGGAAAGAAACAGGAAAAGAGGAAAGAGAGAAAGGGAGGAAAGAGAAAGAAAGGAAAGAGAAGAGAGAGGAAAGAGAGAAAGAGAGAGAGGAAAGAGAGAGAAAGAAAGAGGGAGAGGAATGGCGCTTCTCCGGGTGGAGCCGGCGGAGCGGTCTTCCTGCCCCCCTCCCTAGCCAGCTGAATGGGGGGTTGGGGGTCACCACAACATGAGGAACTGTATTAAAGGGTCGGGGCATTAGAAAGATTGAGAACCACTGTCCTAGATGATTTCCTAGATGTTGGAGAGGGGAATCAAGATGGTAGCCACAACACATTTTAAAAGGGGCAGGGCTTTGATTACCTGGTGGTAACCCCCATCTTGGTTTTTTTTTTTACCCTCATCCCCTCTTCTTCCCTGGTCTTAATTCCCAGAATTACAGCTAGCTTTTAACTTTTTTTTTAAATGCAGTCTATTTCAGTTGATGACAGTCAAGGTGCCAATCGTATTTTTTAATCTGTATTGTTTTACATGTTATTATTGTAAACTACTATAGACCTTGAACTCTGGCAATATATCAATAAGAGAAAAAAAGCAAGTCAGTGTTAGAATTTTACAGTATTCTAGGGTCTCAAGATTTAGTCTATTTGTTTCAAGTTCGTCATTAGAAAAATAATATATGTTGTTACACATATATTCCCCTCTGGCTTAAATAAGAAGGTTAAAATCAGCATAGATATTACTTGGAGACTACTTGCCTTGAGGCAGTTTCTGCAGTTTCACAGTATGAAAGAGAAGGGTAGATGTATTAAGAGAAGGCAACAGAGTCCACCAGAGGTTCTTTTCAGAAGCTTACCTACATCCATCGTCCTGCTAGAGATCTGTCCTGCCTGAGGACATCTCCTGCATCTTTGGCAAGTTGGAATGGAACACTGGTACATCTCCTTTCAACTGCAGGCTACCTTTACTAAATAAGTGATGCTTGTCTCCCTGAGGATTTTTTCTGGACAGCTGAAAACACTGAAGCATAACTAGGAGAAGTAAAACTGAAAGCTTTGAGGGAAGGGGGAAAAAATTGGGAGGTATCCTACTCCTTTCCTTTAGGAGGCCTTTTTTAATATATAAATATTTTATTTTATATTTTTACAAACAAGTGCTTAATAGACAACGTGTTGACTGAGTCCATTAATAATTCCGTGGTACATATAAGCTTCTTCAAACTAAATCCAATATTACGCCATCCAATACCTCCTCTCTTCTTCCAGTAATAAACATTTTTCCACATTAAGCAAATACAATTCGTATTGTTATTAATAGATATACAGATATACATCAGCATTTATTTCAGTTTTCTAATAATATCAATGATATCAGTTTAAAATATCTTTTCTAACCAAAACATATCTTAATTGCATTTGCACTCAATATCCATTTATTCCAGGGGTGTCAAACTGCCGGCCCACGGGTCGGATGTGTCGTGGCGAAACCGCACCCACCCCAGTGCTGGCAATGAAAAAAAAGTCACAATATGTCACGACACATCATGTGACATTGCGAGTTTGACACCCCTGATTTATTCAGTCAGTATCCTATTTTCGCTTTTTTTTCAGTTTTAATTTCCCATCCATATCAAAATATCCCAATCATTTATAGTTTCAAAACAAGTTATATTTGGGTAGCCAAAAGCTTCCCTTATTCAAACTTCTTAGCATTTTCTTATTTCACTTTTTATGTCAAAATACGATATTCTGATTACCAATCTTATCTATCTAATTATAATAATATTTCTATTTCTAGCAATCTATTCTTAACCACATTCAAACATCTAATTGATAATATCCCCTCTAATAGGACAAAGCTTCTGTTTTCTTCAGCTTTCTCTAGTTTTCCTTCTATTTTCTGGGTTGCTAGTTCCTTCTCTGTGGTTATTTTCTGGATTTGTAGATTTAAATTAGAAAATTGTTCTTTTATCTACTTTGTGTTATTTTTAATCTCATCACGAGCTAAGGCAATTGTTTCTTGTATTAATTTCAACATGGAGAGAATTTCTTTCTGTGATTTTTACCACCAGTATTTTCTTGGTGGTATGTCAAACTAACACTTCTGGAGACAGATGTTAAGGATGGTTTTTTACAATTTAGAGCTAAATATGGAACATCCATTTTATTTTTTGTAAATTGCCTTTATAGAACTCTGTTTGAAAACTTAGAAAGTTTCAATTAATTATTATTGGAGCTCCAGATTATCCAACCAATTTAGTAATCCTTTCTTAAACCTCCCCTAAGCAAATATAAGTAAAATTCAATTTTTTCTGTCCAATGAGAAATATATCCTTTCTGTCCATGGAGAAGAAAGAACCATTAAAAATTATTTCTCAGTCAAGATTTATAATCCAAAATGTTCCATCATACCAGACAATATTGTATATTTCTTCTACAGGAAAATAGTTCCACAATACAGTTCTGAAAGTCAGTATTTGTATTCATAGTTCAGACAGGCCAATTTTAAAATAGTTTATCATCTCTGCCACACAGATAAGCAGTTCCCAAGCCTTTTCTTTCTCAGCTGAAATCTTCAAAAGTAAAAGCTTCCAAGGCCAGCCAAAGTCTTATCTAAATCTGGGCTTTGAGCCAGGTTTCTTTTAGGCATAATAAATTGTAGTGCCATATATTCACCACTAGATGTCATTGATGCCATTTTCCAGTTTTGTTTTGTTTTAATCCAAAACTTATATTGCAGACTTTTCAAATCTCTTTTTTTTTAAAAAAAAGGTCTTAAAAGCACATTTAGTCTCCAAATTTCCAATTAATATATATATTAATTCCAACTTAGTCTTAGTTTTCTCCTTTTTTCCCAAGTAATTAAATCACCGCTTTTCCCCTTTCCTCTCTCATCAGGGGGAATGCTTTGGACAGTTTTTCAGGAACAGGTCTTAAAATCATAAAGAGAGGATCAGGTCTCACCCAGTTTCCTCCACGTTGCTGTAATGTTGCTTGTTGGTGTTTATTAACTTCAGTTGTCAGCAGCTTAGGACTGGCTACGTGAATGTAACCAGTCTTTCCCCCACTGGTTTGGAGGCTTCCTCGGATCAAACATGAAGGCTGCCATCCTCCATGATCAACGAGGGTCCCCTTCTTGCTTGTCACCTCTACAGGGTGACTTTCGACCCTTTCCAGGGTCCCCCAGCAGGGCAAAATTGAACGCGAAAGAGCCCCATCTTCCTGCCTCTGCATCGCTGCAACGTCAAAACCAGAAGCCCTCTTTAGGAGGCCTTGATGGGCTTTGGAACTCCTTACATCATTGGATTTCCAGATAAACATGCTGGAATGAATAGGCTGCTGATTTAGCAGGATAGATAGATAATGGTAGATAGACAGACAGACAGACAGACAGACAGACAGACAGACAGATAGATAGATATCAATCTAATATCTACTTACTTAGCTACTTTCATCTGTCTGTCTAGCATTATACTTGGAAATTATGTCTTGTTGCATGCCAAAATGAGACAAATCTATTTTAAATTAGTGACAGAGAATATAGCAACATATAATGTAACTGGTATTTTTAGCTGGAAGTCTGAGAGCAAATATCTATTTTCATTCATGGTGCTTAGAATTTTTGTGAAGAAGGTAAATATGGTTATCCACATTCTATTGGCACAGAAGAGTTGTCAGAGTGCCAGGTAGTTTATTTTAACAAATATGCCAATTCTAAAAGCTTACAAACTGTAAACTACATTTAATGAAGAGAGAGAATTCAGCAACTCTGTTTAAAACTAGAATACTGTTACTGCTTATTGGTAAAATAAGACACCCACAGCTAAAAAGATGACCAAGCATTTAATTATTGTAACCAACCAGATTAAAAAGTGCATAACAAAGTACTTTTCAATTCCTATTCTGTAATTTATAATTATATATTTTTCTATATTTGTAAATTTATTTTTTTCAAATAATTTTTTATTTTAAAAATAAAAATCACATAGTATATGAAAATAGTATTCCAGATTCTGAGTCTTACTTAAACTGGGTTGCCTTTCTTATACATGCATGTTATCATGCCAGAAGGTTATGGCTTTTGCAAAGCTATGGATGGATGGAGGCTAAAGAGCCAGGTTTAGTATGAAGTTAGCCTATGTTGTGTAGATGTGTGTGATTTGCAGAGTAGGCATATAAACACTGTAAAAATCAGGTCTATTCAAAATGGATAGCACATCCTTGAGCTGGAAAAGAAAGATAGCTTATCAAGATGGATATATCTCAAATCTATTTTGATTAATCTGCATTTTTTGTTCTCTTCTCATTAGCATAAGTCTCAATGAGTTCAGAAACTGTATCATATGCTTTAATCCAGCCACATCATTAGCACCAGTATCATTATCCAATAGCACATTGAATACCTACAGAGGAGCACATAGGTGATCTTGAGCAAAATCAATAGCAAACATGAGCTTAGTCTAGGAATGCAAGAAAATGTGAGAAAGAAATTTAAGATTGCCCTGCCTTGAATTTCTTTGGTATAAGAGAGAGTACATTATTAAGCAGTCAAGTATAGTTCATACTGTATCAAGAAAGTCAAGTTCCAGTATTTCTTATAGTGTCTGTTTCCTGACCTGGCGTATCTCAAAAGGCTAACAATCCCTTCCAATTTTGGGTAGAATTCATCTTCCAGTGTCATGTATTGACACTGTCCTGGTTGTGAGAATTCATTTGGTTTTCTTGGCAGAATACTTGAATGGCTTGCCATTTACTTCTCCAGCGAGTTGTATATAGCCTGACTCCTTATTTCTCACTTGCACATCAGAGGTGACTCTTCTGAAAATATACATTCCCAGAGGTTGAGCTTATAATGCCACAGGGATCTTCACCATTGCAAGATAATGATCCGTGACGCAAAAAATATATAAAAATATATACACTAATATTACTCAAGGCTTGTCATCATTTTTATAATATCCAGTTGCCCAGGATGTATGATCAATTTGCCGGAGTTGCTGGCAACCACATTTAATAAGCAGAATCTTTATTAGCCTTCAAAATCAGAGTCATGAAAGCAGTATGAAAATAAGTGGAAAAACTTCATTCAAAAATCCATCATTATAAAATTTCAACAATATAGGAGCGAAACAAAAAGGTATATGTCTTCTTCCATTTGATAGGAAAGCTATCAGGGTTAGATGCTTTTCTAGTTTTCATAGAAGTAATATATTATTGTTTCCCAAATATATTATTTCCTGAAGAGATAAAGGTACAACTGGATAAGCAGCTTGGTAATAGGTAATCTTCAGAAGAACTACATTATTTTAAAATCGATTAATTTCTGTTTGGGTAACCATTGACTCACTATTATAAAATCAGATATAAAAGCACTGATTTATAAGATCACAGTCAACATATATTTTGTCCTGAGCATGCTTAATAATGTAAATAATATTTCTTGTTGTTGCTGTTTCAATCAGGAGGCCAATAATTTACCAGGTTTTCCCCTTTACACTCAATATCATTGCTTTATATGATTTATTCAGCACATTAAAGGGGATTAAGTTTAGCAAATGTAAAAGCTTTATGTAGTTCTGATTATATAGTTCAAATACAGTTATGTAGTTCATAGATATTCAAAAGTTTTCCAAGTTTTCCTGTTTAAAATTTTATTCCCCTTCTTCTATGAAGCCTAAGCAATAATACGATTATAAATATGTGCCTTAAAAGCATTTCAAGCAACCATTAAATTTGTAGAGTGTCTATTTATACAAAAAAAAAAAATCTTCAAAGCCTTTTTTTCTTCCATGATCAAGATGCTAAAAAATAATCAAGCTGAGAACAGATCTGATGTTGTGCTGAGAAAAAAGACTGTATTCTTGTGATAGATTTAAAGCTGGGAATCAGGAACAGATGTATTCTTGCCAGACTGGCTTCTGTAATGAGGCGCTATTCCATTAAAGCCTAATAGTTTCAGATCTCATAGTCTTTCAATATCCCAATGTAAAATTATCTTATAAATCAGCAAAATTGCTCAAAGAGAACTTTGTTTCTTCAGAACATGATAAGTTAGTGGCAGGGGTGTTATGTATCAAGTTCAGTCCAGCTTGTGCAAACCAGTTGTAACTTTTTTCTCACTACAAGTGGAAGTGGATTACCCCAGTTTATGATTCTCTGCCAAGGACCAGGTGCCTCTCGCCTTTGATGGTTAAAAGAGCAAAGTGGCAAAGAGAAATATGTGCATAGTGTCTACCTACCACCTCCAGATGTTTGATTTGCTCCACTCCCACCTGCTTTGGAACCAGTTGTTGCCCAATTTAGAAAATATTCCAGAAGGTTGGGGTTTGTCAGGTCTCTGGAACAGGGGGTTCCAAAGAGCAGGGGCAGCTACAAAGAAAGCATATTTCCTAAGACCCATTTGATGACATCATTTAAGAGAAGAGACTTGGAACACACCCACTCCCTCTAACCTGGTGGGAGAAGCAGATATCCTCAGGGAGAAGTAGTCCTGAAAACCAGGGGGTGCCCAGAACTGTATGTATCGTCATCTTCTGGACCAATTATAGTTTCCAAATAGTCTTCAAGGGCAGCTCCATATATAGTGCATTACAGTCATCCAACCAGGAAATTATCAGGGTGTGAGTGACTGAGCAAAACATCACCAAACATTAAGAAGCAAAGCTCCAATTCTCTTTTTGATCTAACAAATTGTTACTGTGAATATAACTATTACTCTGAGGGAATGGAACCAGTGGAACAGCTTGCCTTCAGAAGTAATAGGAGCTTCAAAACTGGAGGTTTTTAAGAAGCAACTGGATAGTTACTTGTCTGAAATGGTATAGGGTTTCCTGCTTGAGCAGGGGATTGGACTAGAAGATTTCAAAAATCCCTTCCATCTCTATTTTGATTGATTGATTGAATGTAAAGTCTCTTAAAAGCTTACCACCCAGAGGGTTTTTTAAAAATACTTTTTATTAAAGACCTTTACAACACTAAAACATATTCAAAAATATCAATATAAACGCCATCAAGATATAAATTCAATCTGAAAAAAGAAAATAGAAAGAAAAGAAATATAAATTGCAAAAACATAGAAAAGATATTTAAAGAAGCAACTTCCAATCTTCCTTGCAACAACATTAATATTTCCCCAATCCTCACAACATTAAATACTTCTTCCCTTAAATCCCTCTCATCCATTACAAACCCAAAACCCATAGCCATTTCTGTTCAAGAGTCTCAAAAAGTCCCTAAAGGGTTTCCAGAATTTTATAAAAATATTTATTTTAACTTTCATCAAACAAGCCAACTTTGAAATTCTTTTTTTTTTTTTTTGCTTTTGATAATCTTATTTTTTTCATTCATCGTTGTTGGGGGGTTAAATTTCCATTCAAATTTTCTTTTCTTTTTTTTTCATCTCAAGGATATCTTCAAGATTTTACCCAAAGATGTTTTTTTCAAAAGGCAACTGGTCTGTTTTTTTTCTCTTGAAGATGCTTCACTTCGCATCCAAGAAGCATCTTCAGTTCTGACTGAATGGTGGGGAATGGAAGAATTTATATTCCTTACAGTCATCTGGTTGTTAGCATTTTGAAGGTCAGTCATCAGATCTCTGGGAGTCATTGAGGCCCCTTGGGGGTTTTATCTGGGACAGCCATGAGCTGGATGTCTTCATTTGGGGCAGCCATGATGTTCTTCAAAAACCTTCTTTTGCAAATCAAAGATAAAGCCTTGCCCAGGTTTCTTTTCATCCTTTGGTTTGTCATTTCTATTTCCACTCTGACTGTAATTTGTATTTTATATTTCACAACTTCTTTATTTTCCAATATGTCTACCGTATATCAGCTTGGATTTGTCTCCCCTCTTCTTTCTGTCTATCCATAAATTCCTTCATGTTGTTGTTTGTCACATCTTTCAGTTCTTTATAATCTTTGTCAAAAATACATTTACAGGTGCAGAAAATTTTGCTGTTAGTTTGGTTATAAGTCCTCTCCCAATTCTTCAAAAATCCCTTGAAATGTCTCAAGTGTCATATGTTTGTCATTTTGTAAATTTCACTTTTCTTTCTCCTGCCTGGAATTTTAAACTCCTCTAGTATCCCAGTTCTGTATTCGTAATCTCAAGTTTCTTTGTTGTTTTATTTTTCTACTTTCAGCCAATGATCTCTCTGACTAAACAATTTTTGTCCCCACAGACATACAACTTTTACAATGCAAACAGTTTGTATTTCCACAAAATACAAGTTTTCTTTACTCGGTTTTTCTAAAGACATAGCACAAGTCACTTTCTGTAAGTGCTATGGCAAGCTGAGGTTTTGCTGGGGAAATTTGTGAGGGGAATCACTGCTGGATGCTGGATCTGAGCTGGCGTAATTTCTCCAGAACTGATCATTGAGCTCATCCATGGGACTCCAGACAGTCACCCCTCATTAGTAGATTGTGGAAATTGCCATTTTTACAGTCTGCTAATGAGTAGAGTGGCTGTGAGTCGGGATTACATCAAGCTCACTCTTGCAAAGCAACCTTTATGGATATTAAGCTCAACCAAGGTTTTTATCTTAATCACTTTTTGGGATTATTTTTATTTCTTGTATATTGGAGAGATTGAGATCCTTCAGATTGGCAAGGTTTTACTTAATTCATTGGGAGAGTTTCCACCTCCTTATAAGACAATGGTGTAAATTTGATTTAAAGTATTTTAAAAATACATTTATTTTTGTACCGTGCCGCAAAACAGAACTTAGTATATGGATTTTGGAAAGCTAATAGTGGATTAAAGGGCCAGAGGGATTAGAAAGTATAGCTTTGAATTATTTAGAAGACACATCCTCACGGGAAAAAGAAGACTATTTGGGTTTTGTTTCTTTTTATAATAAGGAGATCTTGAAGGCAGAACACTAGAGCTGGAGGATACAGAAAAAGGAGCAGAAATCCTTAGTGCAAACTTTTGAATACCTCTCAGCCAAGCTTTTGGACAGAATGGATCAGATGATTGGTAAAATTGACAAAGCAGGTCCTAATGAAGTTGTAAAAGAAGACCAAGTTGTAATGGATGCCTATGAAATTAATTTGAAGGGGGATTTATATGAAATACAAATGGATCCAATGGATGATTACTCCTTAAAGGAGATGAACAGATATTAAACTAGGAAACTACTGTATGTGGATTATTATTTTTTCCTTCTCGATAGACAGAACAGCTCTGCGAATATTTGGAAGTAGTTTTTTAGGAGTGACAAACAAAAGGATAAATTTCATTTATTGATACAAAAGAAATCTGTTAAAATTCTGAAGGATTTTCGCTTTGAAATCCAGATGATCAGCAAACTACCTTTGAGATTTGTTAAAGTTCTGTTAAGGTTCTGATATAGCATTTGTACCTCATTTTCCTTATGTAAGAGATGAACTATGGTAAAAATAGAGATTATCTTTTATTTGGATACAGTGATAAGCTATTAAAATTGTGTTTTATTTATTTATATTCCTTTTTTATTATTTTTACAAATAACTCAAGACAGTGATCCATATCCAACACACCTTCCCCCTTTGATTTTCCTCATAACCACTACCCTGTGTTTGGATTGAGAGAGAGTGACTGGCCTAGAGTCTCTCAGCTGGCTCTTATAGTAAGGCAGGACTTGAAATCACAATCTCCTATGTCGTAGCCTGGTGCCTTGACCACTAGACCATGGGTGTCAAACTCGCCACATCACATGACATGTCGCAACGTATCATGACTCTTTTTGCATTGCCAGCAATGGGGTGGGTGCGGCTTCGGTATGATGAAACCGGCCCACGGGCCGGCAGTTTAACACCCCTGCACTAAACCAAATTGGCTCTCATTTTTACCTGCTCCGATGAAGAAATTATTTCTTTTTTTCCCCTCCTTCCCTTTTTCCTCTTACTCCTTCATTTCACATACTCCTTCTTTAATTTTTTGCCATTTTACTGTTTTTATTTTTTATAGTTTGTATTGATTTTATTCTATTTATAACTATTAATAAAGTTATTTGGAAAAAAAAAACAAAATAACTGAGCCCAAAAACCTAACTTTGAACCAAAATTGTATATTGTATAGTATGTTGCATGAAGCAAGTTACACTGTCCTATATCTCCATTACTATATATATATATATAATCTTAATTAGGAGAGAATCAAATTGGCATTGAAGGAGAAACAAAGTAACAGGTGGCAGCAACAGACATGGAACTTGTACGTGCAGCTCTTCTTTAATAATTGACCAGATATGGGAAAAATGCCACCTGAATAAATAGCTTTTAATGAGCCTGATTACCTTGTTCTGAGGGAGTGGGTAATTCTGCCCAGCTATATCACATTTCTATATCCTAGGCATGTGCATAGCAGTGTGATACCACTTGTGCTTTGAATCTGCTGCTAATTGGATTTTCACCTTGAAACACAGATGATCAACAAACTACTTCTGGCATTTTTTTTGAAGGGGCTAAAATAATTTTAAAAACTCAGGGAAGATTTATAAGATTGGCTTGCTTGACCAGGGTTAAAAAAGCAAAATAATTAGATCTGGTTGCACTTACTGGACTTTTGCTGACTAAGATTGATTGACATAGCATTTAGACTTTGTTTTCTTTAAAAAAGAGATGAGCTATGAGAATAAGAGAGATATGCTTTATTTAGAGATGATAAGTTACTAAAATTATTTTTACCCTGCTTTTGTCCTTTTTCTTTTTCACACCCCTCTTTTTCTTTTTTCTTTATATATTTTTGTAATTTGTATTAACTTGTATTCTCTTCATTTATAATTCTAAAAAAAATATTTGAAATAAAAGTCTTAGCATGTCCTAATATTCTAAATTTGCCTGATTCCTTAATCTGTTTAAAACTTTCTTAAATTCTTATTTAGCTTTTTGCCATTTGTTTTATTTTCTTTAAACAATTTAAAATCGTTAACTTTTTTCTACTTTGGGATGAAGTTTTACTCACCGGTAGTTTTTTAAACTTATTCTTTGGAAATTATCTTTTAACTATAAAATAACTGTAAATTTGAAAGTGATTAGAAAATGAAGTGGACGAACCAGTGTTCTTAGGGTCTCCACCATGGTTGAGAGCCCTATGATTTCCCTCATCTCCTGGTACTTAACACTCATGAAGGGTCCACTATTTAGCAGTTTTTTCATGAGAAGCAGCCACTTGGGGCACAAATAATCTCTCATCCTCTCCTTCTCTGGACAGATTCCATTAGATCAAGCTTGCTGTTGATCCATCAGCCATTGCTGTGTTATTGTCTCCACTCTTTCAGAGATAACCATTTCACCATTTTGTCACCCATAAGTCTCCACCATCCAGAGTTGATATTAGTCCTGTAAGTTATTTACCAAGACCACCCCAGAACCAAAACCATCCCAGCTTTCCAGAAGCTTCTAGTTCTTTGTTGCTGCTGCTGCTGCTTACTCACCTGTGTGGTCTTAGGATATGAATAGCTAAGGAATAACAATTTTCATTTTGCTTTGACTCTTTTTCCTTCTGGGCAGTGATATAGAATTGAATGCAGTGGGGAAGGAAACAGAGAGGGAGCAACAACAGCGGCAAGGATTTGGGCCTCTTAAGGCATCAAAGAGCTATGAAGATTTTTATTTGTATCAAAAGTCTGAGCTTAATTAAGATCATGTCACACATTGTTCTATGTGTGGAAATAAAGAAAGCTACGAAGGCAGACATCTAGTCCTTTGTCAGCACCAGCTGTCAGCAGCTTTCTATGCAGGAAGTTTGTCTTGTGCTTCCAGGAAACCTACCTGATCTCCTGCATGTGATGCACCTGCTTTATCACTCAGCTATGCCAAGTGTGACACAGATAGATTTAAAGTCACATTCATCATTTTTTAGGGACTGCATCCAATCATTTATGTTGGGAGCAAATTCAAAAGTCTGTTTTTGAGAGAAAGCATAGTTTAATCACAGTAGTTATTGCCACCACTATTCCTACTACTAACGATAATAAATAATTATAACAGTAATAATAGTTGACTACTATATAATATGTGAAGCAGGCTATAAGGCTTCCTTTTTGCTATTGCTATCCCAGGCAAAGTATTAAAAGTATCCAACAAAAACTCCGCTACATGGAAGAGGTACCTTAAAGCTGTTGGTGAATGTGTAGGTACTACACAATTATCTGCCCAATGCTCAATTCATTCTCTTCCTTACCACCATCTTGATTCTTCCCATGACATACAATGGGGTCATTCTGTTTACACTGGCAAATATAATGGGATTGTCTGGGGATCCAGAAACTCACCAGCCTATTTCCTGTTGCATCAAGCTCTGGGTCATGCTCTCATTCTGTTTTTATAGTTGACAGCAAGTTCTCTTTGGTGACTGATACTCACCAGTTGTGTAATGGGCATCATAAAGGTGCAGAGACTTCCTTGGCAAATGAATCAATGCAATGCAATTGCCCACATGGGAAATCCGTTGGAATGTGCCATCACGCCTCTGGATTTATGCTGGTTTCTCTGATGTCAGATACGCCAAAGCCCAGCAGTTCTTGAATGTGTTGGTGTGTATTTATTTTTGTGAAAAATGTTCCAAAGTCATTGTAACCACCTTACAGGAAAATATTCCTGGGGATGATCTATTGCTGACTTTTCTTTCAGGAATATATCAAAGCTAAGTTATGAATAAAGGGGGTTTGCCTATACAGATCACAATTTGTTACCAGGGTCCTGATCTCACCAGGGTCCTTTCTGCAGACAAGATCTTCCCCACCCCCAGCCATTCCATAGCCTGTTTCTGACTAGTGAACAGTAACATTAAGATAAAATAATCTATTTTTTAAAACTGCGCCTTAAGGGATTCTCCCCTCTTTGAATTACAGTTCATAATTGGTTGCTTAGAGTGAAGAGGGCATGTGGATTACCTCCAAGTTGAGAATGTGGGATTTTATAATGATGTTTTAGCAGATGAACATGAGAGCCAGAAACAGATAAAAATATGTGTGTTCTACTGTCTATTTCCAGGCTTCAGGCTAGACTGACAAATTAAAAGAACAAATCCCAGAAGGTAGCAATGTCAAACCACTTCAGTACTGTTGCCAGGAAAACTATACAAATGTCCCTGCATGGTCACCAAGAGTAAAGCTTAGCTTAAGTGAATCCTTCCTTGATATTTCTATTTCCATCAGTCATCATGCCAACAGTTCCAAATGTTATCAAGGCTCATTTTATCCTGGTCTAATGTCTTTGGCCCACTTTACTTTTTTCTGTGCTCTTCCATCAGATATTACACTTTCCATGAGCTTATAGCCTATGAGGTTCCCTCCCCCTTCTCCCTTGAGAAAAGTCAGAAGCACTCCATATCAGGATCAGATATAGGCAAATACTGTTCTGCAATGTAGTTTTCTCCTTTCTTTGCCTCGTTTTGCTGTTCTTTGATCTAAAATCAGTGTTTTCTCCTCAACTCTGAGGACTAAGCACTTATGGAACATACTCTTTCAATATTGCCCAAGTGAGCATTCTCGTGGCGATTGTTACTTTATGATTACCAAAGATGACATATTTTGCTTTTCCCAGAAAATGGCAGTGCCAAAGCCTAGGCTGAGTATTCATAGGTAAGCAATATATTGGCAGCCTCTCCATCTCTCTGGCATAGTTGGCAGCATGGAAGCTTGTAGATCTGGAGATGCCACTTAGGAAGAACAGTAACAGCTAAGATGAAACTGCTGGATCAGGTTTGTTCTACTGCTTTTTAAGGTCCACCTTCTGACAGGTACTAACAATAGGAGTATTTTGTAGTCAAGCAATAAAATTTATCTCAATCTGCTGTCAGAAGAAGAAATTGCTTTCTCTGTTTTCCTTCCCTGGTGCTTGTTCTTAGAAAGAATAGAGCAAGGTGAGATACCAGTTTTATGCCTACTGCTTCTCTATATTTAATCAAAGAGATGGACATCCCAGTATCTTTTTAATGAAAGTCAACTCACCTCCTTTTGCTACAATCTTCTGAAAACAGTTCTCTTTATGACTATTAAAAAAAAACTAGCAGAGTTATGAGAAAATACCTAAGCCAACACTGTCTTGTTCTCATTCTGGAGATTATGAATGTACCGGTACTTGTCCCCACTGGGTGTGCCATGGCAAATTTGAATTGGGTATGTATCTTTTCAGAGCACAGTACAATTGTTGTCTGAGCCACTGCAGATTCATTCCTCTTGAAATTGCACTCTTATAAAACAACTACCATTTATCTTTTATACTGCACCACCAATGTACTTTGAGGAACAAAATAGTAGAGGTACCCTGTTGAATGAACTTTACAAGTGAAACAAGGCAAGGTAAAAAGACAATAGGAAGGAGCAAAGCGTAGCTTTGTGTGATATGTATGGGAATAGAGGTAAGAAAAATCATGTTTGGAGTAGAGTTTCAACAAAGGATTTGACTTTGAGAAGAACAATGACAGGGAGCTGGAAAGATGTCTTTGTAATAACACTCCTGAAAGATGGCAAAGTTTGGACTTCTGTGAGACTCTGTGTTGTGGAGAGCCAAATAAATCAGAACTCTGAGACTAGAGGCTTCCTCAAAGAACATTTTTGTTAGACACAAAATATTGGCATGGTCAAAAGTGAAACCAAGTCTAAAATTCTCTCCAAAGAGTTACACTATTACAAAGGGGAAGAGACATGTTCTGCCATCTCCCATTCTCCTGCATAATCTTGGGAAGCCTTGTCTCTATTATTTTCATGGGCTACAATCAGGTGCAAAATGCACTGAGCAACATGATAGATCTAGAGAGCCAATTGGCTCAATCTGCCCTACTCAGGAAAGTTCTTTTGAGTAGTCAATCCTTTTGAGGAATCAAACTAATTCTTTTAGTTATTTAAATAATCATAATTAATCACACTTAAATCACAATTAAATCAGAGCCAGTTTGTTAGTGGTTAGAAATGAAGAGATCATAATTTCTAGTCTTGCCTTAGACACAAAGCCAACTGGGGGACCATGGACTAGTTACTTTCTCTCAGCCCTAGCAAGGAGGCAAAGGTAAATTATTTCTGAAAAACCTTGCCAAGAAAACTGGAGGACCTGTTCAGGCAGTCTCTGAGAATCAGACGTGGTTATACAGAAGGGGGAAAAAGTCATTTTCAAATTCTATCTAAACTTAGCATGTTTTAATGGTCTTTCAATAGCTGTTGAGTTCCATGTGAGATTGTACCCTTGTGATGAACAACCCATTGAATCTATGTCCCGTTTCGTTATCTTGTGCCTTTCATAATATCACGAGGCCCATTTTATAGCCCATTTGGTAAAGTTCTGGTGTATTTTATGTAGAGCTGCTTCTATCAGACCAATTTGATTCTGTTTCCTCAGATGATCAAAATTTTGTGACACTGACTGTAAAATCATGCCTTGATTGCTTTGTTGATTTCATTATTTTATGTTTGCATTATATTTCACTTGAAATAAAAATGGTTTATTAATGTTGTTCACCTGGTCAGTGATTGTAAGAAAGAACTAACCTATCTTATCCTTTTAATGTCAATTCTTTGCTTTGTCAGTATCCCATAGACTTGCCCAGTCAAATGTCCTTCAGATTATTTTAAGATTCCCAAGTAATGAGAACTTGGCTACTGGCTTTGAATTCTGGGAGTCATTGCAAACACATCTGAAGGGCACTAGCCCAGAGAAAAGATTGGTGAGTCAAGAAGGAGGGATTGAGATAAAATGCAATTCCATTTTTTTTTTTGAAAAAAGGTTTTAAAAATCAGAATGTAACTCTTCAAATCTCAACATGTGACCAATTTTCATTTTAAAAATGAAATTTTAAACTTAAAAATCTGAAATTTTGGCTACTATGTCCATATTTACATTTCTTTGATAAGAAGCATTTAGCCATGACTGTTGTATAAGCCATCTTCTTGTGGCCTAACCTTTCATCAGATCTGGATTAGAACTATAACTGGAATGGGACCCAGATCCTAGATGTAACAAGCAATAATAAGCTATATTCAGATGATTCTTTCTATTCCCCATTCAGATTTGCAACAGTTCTCCTTATGTAATGTGTTTTGTCAGCCAAAAAGCACAATCTGTGGCACTCTTATCCAAAAAAGGATATTGCAAAATGGCCTTTTTTCCTGATCTTAGAGCCAAGAGCTCAGCAAGGCTCCAAAGAAGATTCTGGGCATGATAAGCTCCAGGTCCCTTCATTAAAATGAAACACTCAGCAATTTCTATTTGGCTGATGTTTCGTGTTAGCTTCTATTGCTCTACTATTGTTAGCTGTAAGTTTTGCTGCAAGGAATTTTGAAGTATTTTTCTCCTGAATGGATTTTGCCTGTAGCATTCCTTTACTTATGAATGGAGCCATTTTAATACTTACTACATTTCCCCCCCCCCCTTTATGGATTACTGCCTTGTCGTGGCGAAGGGGCTTGCGTAACTCAATGAAGCTATAAGCTATGCCGTGCAGGGCCACCCAAGACGGACAGGTTATAGCAGAGAGTTCTGACAAAATGTGATCCACTGGAGAAGGAAATGGCAAACCATTCCAGTATCTTTGCCATGAAAACCCCATGGACAGTACTAAAAGGAAAAAAGATATGACGCTGGAAGATGAGCCCCTCAGGTCGGAAGGTGTCCAATATGCTACTGGGGAAGAGCAGAGGGCTAGTACTAGTAGCGCCAGAAAGAACAACAACAACAAAGGGGAATGCACCTTTTTAAGCTAGTTCCCTCAATGGCTTCTCTTTTCTGTCTCTGGAGGCTTTTCCTTGTTTGATGAATATATGGAAGAGGGAAAATATGGGGGGGGGAGGTTTCAAATTCTTCCTTCAGAAGGAGATGGGAATGAGAAAGAGGGAGGCAGGGAGGGAGGGAAGGAAGTCCTGCCTTAGCACTTGGCCACCAGCAGCCCTGCCAATGACTTTGCTTGTCAAAAAGTTGCAAAAGGGGATCACATGACCTTGGGACACTGTGACTATCATAAATATGAATCAGTTGCTAAGCATCCAAATATAAATCACATGACCCTGGGCATGCTGCAATGGTCATAAATGTGAAAAATGGTCATAAGTCATTTCAGTGCAATTGCAACTTTGAACAGGTGGGTTTTTTTTTTTTTTTGGGTCATCAAGTTTTTGACACCTTGCTAGGTGGTACTCGAATATTGCCATATCCTAAAAGTGGTACAGTCGGGGAAAAGGTTGAAAAGTCCTGCATTAAAGGATATGGCATTAGTAACATTGTTATCTAATTTATTATATAGATAGTTCAATATTTTTTTTCAGTTTAACTGCAAAACAATTGCTAAGAGATAGACTGACAGACAGACGGATAAACTTTATTGTCATTTTTTAAGAGCCTCATTGAATCAAACTCAGCTTCTGGTGACTACATGAATATATGATATTTTTTTGGAAATCATATGGAAGTTGGTTAGCACTGCCTCCTTCTGAAATATTTCCACTTCATAGTCTTGCCTACACCCCTGTGATTTCCTCATGGTCTCTCATCCAAATATTAGTTTACTTCAAACATGTTTGTTTGATCCCAGCATTTTGAGGTCAGCCAAAGACAAAGATAAAATTCTTTGTATGTACCGCTCCGAGTTGGGGAAAATAATTGTTATGTATTTTAATACTTACTTGTCAAAATCATGAAGTGGCACACAAATCACACATTATTTTGGTACTATACTTTATAAAAGCTGGAGGTTTTATGGCTCCTGGCTTCAAATGTACCCAAAATGCATTTCATAGGGCAAGTGGACAAAAGGGAAATGGAATTTCTATATTATCAAGATTTACTCACAAAAACTTATTGTCAGCCAAATAAGAGCCGAGGTGGCGCAGCAGTTAGAGTGCAGTACTGCAGGCCACTTTAGCTGACTGTGTTCAGCAGGTCAGCGGTTCAAATCTCACCGGCTCAAGGTTGACTCAGCCTTCCATCCTTCCGGGGTAGGTAAAATGAGGACCCAGATTGTTGGGGCAATGTAAATATATATATACATTGCTTACTGGTGTACACCGCTTAGAGAGTGCTTGCACTTAAAGTGGTATATAAGTCTCATAAATAAATAAATGTAGTTCAACAGCTGCTTAGCAAAAGGCAATCAGCCTTTGCTGGCCATGAAAAGGTAGCTTGCATTGCTGAAGCTTCTCTTCTGAGACCAAATCTACACTGAGAAGCTTAGTGTTTGTGTCTAACCTGGAAAGCTTGAAGTTGAATGCCATTTTACTAAAGAATGTTCAATATTTCTAATATCTAATATGAAGGAGAGAGGGAGGAGAGGAGGAGAGTGAGGAAGTAGAAGGAAGGGGGAAGTGAAGAGATGAGAGGGGGATGCGGTTTGGGGGGAAATGGGTGAGCAATGTCGGAATTTGTGTGTTGTATTTTAACTTGTTATGTATCTGAATTTTTTTTCTTATGATTGTAATGAAAATAAAATAATAAAATTTTAAAAAAAATATTTCTAATATCTGGGGAAACAGAGAAAGCTTACATTAGGACATGCAGCATCAGCACACACAGAACTTCTTCCCTTGTCCACCACCCTGCATGCCTCACAAAATCTTCACAAGCATGGTTGCAAAAACAGGGACAATCATGCTTGTGAAGGATAGTTACTACCCAGCTAACAAGCAGACTTTCTCCTTGTTTGCTCACTGCTCTCAAGTACCCTTAATAAAATACTCCAGTCAAGCCACAGTGCAGAATGGTAATTTCTGAGGTAGATTCTCTGAAAGAGACAGGCTGCTCTGTCCCAAGGTGACCCTGGGACTCTGTTGGTCTTGCATAAAGAGGATGGCTGCTGATAGGCTCGCAAGTCTGCCATGCATATTCCTGTGGCATTTCCTTGAACTCATCCTAGACTCTGATGACGGCCAAGCTTGTGAGAAAGTTATTTTGTTCTTTGCTTGCCTTGTCGCCAGTTGAAAAGATAAACAAGAGCCTTTGTTTCCAGGGACATGCCAGCAACAGACTGACAGTTAACAAGGAAGAAACCAGGAGGGTGTGTAGATGCTGTTGCACTGAGAACACATGGTTTCTTTGATGAAATCAGGGAAAGATCTTGGCAACATTTCAATTTGGCATGTTAACTGGGAAAGAAGTGCTTTGGAATTTAAGTGCCCTGTATCAGAATCCAGTCTCTTTTTAAAATTGTGTTTTATTTCATTGCCAAGGTTTGTCAGGTTAAAGTAGCAAGCTCCACAGTTCAAACCAGTGAGGTTCCAGGGAGCTCACTAGATGACGTTCCTTGTAAAAGGAATTGCCCTCTCAGGACTAGCTGTTAATGCATTCTCCAGATTGAAGAGGTGAAGTTTTTCCTTGCCCACAGCCCTGAAAGCAGGGAGGGTCAGTACTATGGTTTCTTGCCACTCTGAGCAAATAAACGTAGGACTAAGTCCTAAAACAAACTCACAAAAGGACAGGAAAGTCTTGATCCTGGCAAAAGGGGAAAAAGCATGTCAAAGCTTCTATCTTTCCTGTTCCCCCACCACTGTCCCCACATGATCTTCTTAAACCAAACAGGCCCTCCCCCCAGGCATTACAGTGTTGTCCATCACTATCTTAGATCAGAATTTTTAAAAATGTTCCAGGTGCCAGAAGAATTTGATTGAAGTCCTGTGAGAGACTAAAGACAAGAAAGAAAGTTCTTTTAAACACAACTATTTTTTGTCACTAGAGGTTTCCTACTGATTGGGGTTTAGCAATTTTTTTTACAAGTTCTGCAGCCTGAAAAAGTTTGAAAAACTTTGCCATGGACTATGGGGAAAGGTTCCTGCATGAATTTTGCATTATTTGCTCAATTCATATCTTAACTATGTTAAGATTTGGTTAAACCTCCATCCTCCATCTACATTATGAGAGGTTTTTGTATTTGAACATACCATCATTTTAATGTGTAACCTACTCCCCATCTACAACCTGGAATGGTGCAGCCAAGCAACATTTTTCATTTAATTCAATTTGTTTTAAAGGCATACAAATTGTGATCCTGAATGCTAGTAAGTACCCAGGACAAATAATAACAGGAGATGCATATTTCCAAATGAAACTTTACTTTCCTAGTTTAGTAGCTTTAGCGCTCAAAATACTGAGAAAATAAAACAGGCCAAGATAAAACCAACCTAACTTGTATATTGTTTCTGTTTGTGTGGCCTGCTGATAAGGAAGCTCTTCTGACCCTTCCTTTCTCTTCTGCATTTCCAAGGTGTTGTTATGACACAGATGCCTTTTTCTGCACACCTCTAGGCCAGCAAAAAATCCTTTCTTCTGCAGTCGGTGTCAATGCCAGCATTTTCATAGTAGATAAAATGAAATTGCATTAAGATAACATGACATCCAGCCTTTTGTTCTCTCTGGCCTCTAACCTGATTTAGAGACAGAGATCTCTGCTTTATGTGTAATTACTGTTACCTGTGGCCTGCCCTTGAGCTCTGGCAATAGCATAACCTCCACATCAAAACAGAATAGCCTTAAGAATGCACTGTACTTGGTAGGAATATGAAACCATTAGGTAGCAACAGAACATCCAGGGGCAAGCTTCAGCTGTGTTAAGCACCCTTGGGCCTAATTTTTCCATTCAAAGCACTTTTGGAGAAGGACTGAATAAATTACATTCTGTGTTGTATCCAGCAAATATGGCCTTCAATTAATATTAAAACCGTAGCCGATCAGGGAGCGAGGGTAAGAGATTGAGGATCACTGCAGTATTAATACCACGGCCTTATGTAGATGTTGGGTGTTATATAACTCAGAGCTTACCACAGGCAGCTTTAGGACCATATCTGATCCCTGGTCTGATTTTTCATGCACCATGCCATTTCTCCCCATCTTCATGCACCACATCACAATATAACCTCATGGCGAAATAATCCAGAAATGGGTTATCCTGATCAAACAGAAAAACCTAATGCCCTTTCTCCTCCGACACCTGTCTTCCATGTTTACCAGTTTCAGTTTAAAAGATGTCATCCCTGCTCCCATAGGACAGAAGGCCACATAAGCCTGGCTGTTTTTATTCATCACTCTGCAGACTCCTTCAGTTCTGTGGGAATTAGTGCAGGCTCTAGTCAAAGTTAAATACATTTTTAAATAGGAGAATGAAATCTTCCCAGTAATAGAACATGAAAATGCATGATTTTGGTCTTTTTGGAGTATTCTGGGAGAAGGGTCCCAGATTGGTGACCACCATTTAACGGTTTACTTAGGTTGCAGTGCAGTCTTTCAGCTAAAAATACGTGTATTAAAAAATCATAAGGAGCAGAAATTGAAGTTTATAAAAACATAATAAATATATTTCATTTTATTGTCTAACTGCAAAGCAAGGTTGAATAGGCACCTGTAGAGTACACGCTTAGTCAATACATGACAAATTCTGGGAGAATTCATACAAAAATTAACAGAAGAATGAGTAGGGAGCAGAGCTGATTAGGGAGCTGAGAGGTCTCTGCCAAGTAGGCTCAGTAGAGTCCATATTTTGATGTCTTCTCCATGATACCACCCTCAGCACTTCTTTTGCTTCCGATGGCTGGCTTTGGTCTGTTTCCAAGTGCGTGGCTTAATCATCATCTGTTTTTTAAAGTCCACTAGGCAGTCTTTGGCTTCAGAAATGGAAGTAAATGATCTAATAGGAGAGTCACTGCAGGGTCCTTGAGGGAAGAATCTTTCTGAATTCTGGTTGCGCTCTGTTTCCTTGTCCATTTCTGTTGAACTGGGCCTAACAGAGAGGATATTTTTAAAAAATGAACCGGGCTTCCCTGCTGCACAGTGAACTCTTTCATAGCTTTCTCACTTTTAATATTGTAATTTTAAAAAATATACAAGTACACAAAGGAATGTATAACTGAAACTATCTAAATCACATATTTAATAACATCAAAATAAGAGAAACCTGACTTCAAAAACTGAGCAAAAATACAAAATCATGGAGTTTAACTAAAACACAATAAAACAAACAAACAAAAAATTGAAACAGCCCATCTGACTTCCAATAAGTAAAAAGTCAATGGAGTTTGCCAGGGGAGATTTACATAATGAGAATGTCTTGTTTTGTGCTTTAATCAATCCACTGATTTCTACTGACCTAATTGAGATGAAGGCTACCAATGTAAATGCAGGAGCATGCCAATTTGTATATGGGAAAAATATTCTACTAGTTACTAATGCAAACCAACAATAATATGCAGTTTTCAGCATACCAAATATACACATCTGATTAATGCAGTCTGTACCAGCTATAGTTTCTGAATGGTCTAGGCAATTCACATAGTACATGTTGCTAAGCATTCCATATCCAGGCTGCAAAAATCCTGACAACCATTATATGACAGTAAAAAAGACACAAAAATTATTGTTATTAAATGGCAGCAAAGAAAGGTGTTTCATATAACACTTTGTAGTTATCTAGCAGGTTTCTGGACTAAGTTGTACTTTATCAGTATATTGATAATATGCAAACTAATGTGCCACTGTAGCTTAGGAGTATTTAAAGCAGAGAGCAGACCCACAGATTAAAAGTCAAGCAGTTAAGGAGAAGTATTGGTTTTAATACCATCCAGTCAAATGGATGGTATTAAAAAAACTGCAGAGAGATTCAGAAGAATTAATAAGGAAACCCTTCCTAATATAGGCCACCCATCTTGACGGTCAAAGCAGTTTCAGTCCCCAAATGAGGCCTGAATACAGATTGCAAAAGATCGAGATAAGGAGTTGTTAATTTGTTTATGAGTAATAAACTTACAGCAAATTAACATATTTTTCCACTCACCATATGCCCTCCATAAGTTTAAGAAAAGAAATCTCCTGTCTAATGTAACTCAGGTTTTGGTTCTAAGAAAAAAAAAAACATTGTTTAACTGCATTATAACAGGAGTAGACTTTGCCTTCAATGCTAAAAACTAGCTTCCTACAGGATTTCTTAATTTCATTTAGCTTTTCCACTTTGTTGAAAAAACAGCACTGGAAATAAGTGACAAGGAGTGTTGCTGCAGCCCATTTAACCACCGAAAAAGCCTATAGTACAGAAAGAGCACTAACTAACCTCGAGTCTTCTTTTCTGGATGGTGGAGCAGCCATCTTTGCATCTGGAATATAATACACCACAGAATCTTAATTACTTCAGCAGGTTGATGATGGCCTCTGTTTCCAGATCAGCAAGACTCATTCTAGTGGGCAAGCAGAGAAACTGCAGCCATCTGGTAGTAAACACATTCTAAACAATACCCTCCTTTCCAGCTTGGTGGGCGATATGGGGCAATTTATGCATTATTTGGACTTGCAGTTTTCTCTAATACAAACCTTTATCTGATACAAGGAAAAGGAGCACAAAGGGCTTCTCTTGTCTTATTGTAAAATACACACAATCACCTAATATTATCTCACGGAGACTCCCAGGAGTGATTCTCATCTTCATTAAAGTCCAGAGAAATCCTGTTACAGTATACAAATGTTTAACTTTGAACTGATATACATGCAATGGGAAGAAACACAAAGACTACCCATTTGTAGTGGCCCAGGAGCTATGCTGTATTGCTTAAGGACAAGCCTGTTCCTGTGACTCAACCTAGATTGCGTCAATACAAGAATGCTGGCTGGGTGCTAACTTTCCTACCTGCAGCCTTGTTTTCAGATTGTTCTAGCATACTCAGTAACCGGCCTTCACACCTTCCCTTCTCCTAGAAGAAAGTAAGAGAATGTCCCCATTAGGTCTTGCACAAGAAGGCTTTTGACAAAGTATCTCATAAGAACCACCTAGAGACAGAAGCAGAACTTTGGACATCTTGTGGCTGCCCAGAACAAAGACCAGCTTTCTCGTCACTACACCAAGTTTTTTTTTTTTCATTTTATCATATCTGCACTTTAGTAGATGTTGACCTAGTGAGCTGGCTTCGGGCCCCCCAAATACAAAGCCACCTATGTTTCACCACTATACTCTCAAGCTTACATATATTTATGTAAATGAGTAACAACAAACCAACAGCCACATTTTTGTTGGAGCTGGCACTAGATGGTAAAAGTTCCCTGTCACAAAAAGGCAATCCTCCTTTCTTCTGTCCTCCCTACACAGTAATCATGAGGGAAGAATTGTTAAGCATGATGACAATACAGGTATTTCACCACGTTAGATGTTCTGCAGGAAAGGAGGACGCAGGAGTGTAGCTTTGGGCAGCAGCTATAACCATATCTTTCTAGCCTCAGAATCCAATGTAGGCTTGGAACAGAACTTTTCCATTATCATTTTTGCGTAGCCAAGTTTCATCCATTATCAACTGCATGTTCTTTTGGTTGATTTAATTACCTTCCAAATGCTATAAAGCTTTCAGACAGAATTAAAACAAACTTAATTCCGAAGGTTCCCTTTTGGAAATATTGTTTTACATTTGTTATTATATACTTCAAAGAGTTCTGGGCAGACATCCCTGCAGCTGTCCCCAGGGACCAGGGCCAAGATAAGCAAAAAGAAGAAAAGGATGCTCGCTATTCAGAGCATCTAGGGTCAAAAGCTACAATGCTCATATATGAAGCAGCAGAAATCATTTGTGTTGATTTTGAAAAGCAACAGGGAGGCCTTAGGTGGCAAAAAGTCACGTTAACATTTCTGGTGATTGTTTTAAACATCAGCCAAGTTCTTCCGTGGAGAAAAAAATTAAAAGGAATTCTGAACCAAAGCTAGTGACATGAACAGAAGCTTCCCATTGCGCAAGAAAATGCAGAATGTTTGGCTGTGTCCCAGCTAAACTCATCAACAGGCAGTCTTGCCATTTGCATATAAATTCCTGAGGGGCCAGGGCCTGTGATGGATTTAAGGGATTACATAAAACAGAGACATCATGTTGCATCTTCCTGCTGAGAAATCACATTGCCTTAGCATTCACACTGCTCTATGGATTAAAATCTTACCATCTGAAATAAATCAGCACAAAGGCTACATGTAGGCCTTTGCTGCACAAGATGGGTAATGCATGTAAGGCAGCAACCATGCACAACTTAGAGAGGGGACGAGGACCAGGACATGATTCTCTCCTGTCATGCCCGGAGTTAAACCCTGTGGGAATTGAATGGATGAATTACGTAAATTAATCGGCTAGACAAATTTGACACCTTGATCTAGATTAAGGTTGGCAATAGCTGACGGAAGGAAACATAGCTGAAACCTAAGGGCTATAGCCAGCAAGGGCTTAGCAAATGGTTCAGAATCAGCGGCTGTACGCAGTGATGTCTATGTTTCACAGATAACTATTTGCATTTTTTCCCCTAATGGTGATCAACTGAATGCTCTTTCATTCCTCCTCCTGCGATATAGGAATAGGTCTTCAGACACACCGTATTTTAAGCAGTAGATATAGGGCAAATGTACACTTACACATACAATATGTCTTTCTTGGCTATGGTTCATCTTTCCCTGAATATGGGGTGGTATTTTTTTTGCAAATAATTTATTTTCAAGTAAGCTGACTGTAGTTTTATCAGATATACGTGTTTTTTCCTTCCTCTGCAGTAATTTCCAGCTCTGACTTACCCACTAAGACTTTCAGTGTCTCCAAATCCAGCTGTCTTCAATCACTCCCATGAGTGAGTCCTATTCCCTTCCTCCTTTTTATACTATCTTTTTAAATATATATATATTTGCCTTCCCGTCCTTATGCCTTTTATTTTACATTTATTTCTGTAGCATCTAGTGCAGTGGTGGTGAACCTTTGGCATGTGTGCCAGAGGCAGCACTAAAAGCCCTCTCTGTGGGCACACATGCCGTTGCCTCAGCAGAGTTCGTCAGAATAGTGAGCACGTGGCATTTGGAAGCGACAGGGCAGGAAATGAGCGAGCAAGTGGCATTGCCCCCCCCCCGGGATGCCCCGGAGATGGCGAGGGACTGGCCCCAGCCACGCTCACCTAGTCTGTCATTACCACTGCAGCCACACTGACCCCAGTGGGCCACACACACCCGCCCCGCCCCCCGAGGGCACCACAATGCTGATGCAGCCCTGGCACTTTGCGATAAATAAGTGGGTTTTGGGTTGCAGTTTGGGCACTCGGTCTCTAAAAGGTTTGCCATCACTGATCTAATGGCTCACTCAGAGTACATGCATTAGGCTCCCTACAAATTCATTATCTCTGCTACTGCTTCCTTATCAACTGCACTGGTATGCCTGACATAGGATGAAATACAAAGAGTTACTATAGTGTTTGGAAAGAGTTCCAAGTATACCGAAGGAAAAGAATTAGCCCAGACTTTGTCTTACTACCTGTTGTCCACCAGTAAGGTTCAATTCTGCACTCTGGTGTGACAGTAATATTGTAGGCAGAGGTCATTTTTGTTCAAGATAGCAATTCTGAGCAGGGAAATACTGTTAGACTTTACAAAAACATTTGCATTTACCAATTATGTCCTTTTCTCTCTGCCAAGAAGTTGAATATAAAGGATCATAAACAGAAAAATAATATTGTGAGATAGTAAGCGAATCGTTGTACAAGTAGAATAGAAAGCACATTCATAATGCGGGATTTGTAAGGTACGGATTAATATGGGTGAACATATAAACAATGGATGGCCATGTGAATAGCCAAGTATTAGACAAAAATGTTTCTCAAAAGAAAGAACGACCTACCTGGGGAATGAAGCTGGAATAATTAAAATAAAACAGACATTTCTCATTATTCATCTCACTCAAAACACCCCACTATGGCTGCAATGCATCTCTCAGAGGTGGAGAGAATACTGTGCTGCAGCATTTTAGATAGAGAAGAATGGAAAATTGAAGGGGAAGCAAGTACATGTTTTGCACAGATTGTGAAATTAAACATAGCTACAAAGATGGGAAGAACAGCAAAAGCTGCACACTTTAATTTCATAAACATTTCAAAATGGCTTTGATTAAAACACCACATTAAAAAGTATTTATAAATAAATACATGTATATTCTATGCAAACAATAAAGGCTAAATTATTGATGCCAACAGCGGTTCAGGGTTCTTCTAGTTCAAGAATACTGAATGATATTAAAGAAAAGGAACCACATAACTATTTCATTTTTCCTTTCATGGAAAAAAAGGCAGGATTCAAATGGAAAAAGATCCACTCTACAGCCCAGTACAAAAAAAAAAAAATATCCATAAATACAATACAGTGGATGCAGACTTCATCTAAGAGCACAACTCCAGTCACAACTGGGGAGGATTCAGCAAATATTTTATTAAAGCTAGCAAGTTACAATGAGCCACTGGTCTCTTGCAATTAAGAGACTACCACTGACTAGTAAACCAAGTTCTTATATAGGTTTACTGAGTTTCAAGATAAGTGTAGATATACTTTTGACTGACAATTTTTTTTTTTACAACCAATAAGGAGTATTCAGGAATCTGGGAGTCCCTGTATCCAGAAAGAGAATACTTCGTAATGCAGAACATTTAGCTTTGAAAAGTATAAATTCCAAACAAGTTGACTGTTATTCTAAGAGTTTGACACTGCATCCGACATTGAATGGGAAGCATTGTAAACATGCTCATTATCAGTATTCTTGTGAATGTTGCAGTTTCTGAAGACATACTGTTTGTGAATCAAAGGCCATTCCTTGGTATGGCAAAGGTTACAATTCTGGGAGGATTACCTTCCTCATTCAGTCTGTTGGTTAACTTTTTCCCCTATCCTTGCCTTCCTTCTGAACACTGATCATGATGAATGGAATTGATGGAATATGGAATCAACCAACATCTAGAGGGCTGTGGACTGATATTCTAGTTGAGATGTAATCCCATCATTTAAAATCAAGTCAAACAGCCAGAGTGTATTTTTTTTTTCAATGCAGCCAAGCTTATTTATGGGGTTGGAGAATCAGACAGACCCAATCTCTCTTCAGAAAAGGATATAAACAAAGACAAGAGTAGACTTGCTGGTCTATCCATGCAAGTGTGAACTAAGAATACAGATCCTTACTTTTGTATGCCGCAGCCTCTTATGACTCTGGGTTCCATCAACATTCCGGCTACAAAGACAACCATCAACATGGCTCTGATACTCTTTCCTGAGCACTAGAGATTTACAAAGATAACACTTCTCATGCCTGCCAAATAAGGAAGGAAAGAATTGTATTAGAATTCATTCTTTTTCATTTTTGCTGCTTCTAGCTGTTCTGTAGGTAAGACTTGTCAATGGAGCAGGATCTGCACAGTGATCTGACCGATACTGTACTGTACTGTTGCCTAGTCAAAAAGGACAGAATGATTAGCAGTTTTCTTCCAACTGCTTTCTTGGGTGCTGCTACTGCAGCAATGGGATATAATGAAATCAGCTCCTCTAGCTATCTCAAACAATACTGATTTCCTTTCAGAACCTGTCAACTCAGTTGAATGAAGTATCTGCTTTTGCAAAATTGGAGTTATTTTGTGCCCCCAAAAGCAAATCAAGTGTATTAAGTCAGAGACATGTTTTTCTCAGTCTAAATGAAGTCATCTAACTAATAAATCTGCCAGGGCACAATTTCCCTTTTAAAGCATGCGGTACTGACAAGGAAGCATTGAGCATTTGGAGCTCAAGAATATGGTAAAACACCAGCCTCTACCAACTCTCCGATCACTCCAACTAACTCAACTGTGTCCCATAATTCCCCTGCTAAACAATCTAACCATATCCAAGAAGCCAATCTGCCCCCCCCCCCCCGGTCTTGGCACAGGAGGGCAGAAATGGAATTGGAGGTGGCTGCTTAATTGATGATCTGGAACTAGAAAAATCCAGTGAAATTTGCTGCACAATGATATCTGGAATGTGTCTGAGGAGCCTCCTTGATGCTAAATCCCGCAGTACTTTTCCATATTTTCTTTCCAGTCCCTGCTGATTACCAAGATAATGTGCCTAAACAGAAGCTGTCCTCTCTATAATTAGCCTAATTCTATTAGTTATGTTGCCATCCAGTGTTTGTAGCAGCAACATTATTTTCAGGCAGGATTTTTACTGACAAACTCTTTGTGGGTGAACAGGTGGGGGGGAGGACAGCAATAAGAAGATTAAACAAAACCAGTTTCATTTGAATTCCTTAATTTCATTAACAGTGTAACCACAGGTAAGGCACCAGACCTGCTAATCTTCTCTATCATAGCTTTGTTCTGATAGAAACATGTAGATATGCACACCAATTAATCTACTTTTCCCACCTACGCTGCTCTTAGAGCACGGTTTAAGGTGACTTCCTATGGCTGACAGTTTGGCTGCTTTGCAGAACTTTGCAAATTGCCTTGATATTTATTGCCTGTGCAAGACCAAAACAAATTGTGTGATTTTGTCCCAGGACCAAAAATACCTTTAAGAACAGTAGTGCTACAGGAATTTGCTTGTGGTCTCTGTTTAGCTTGCTAACCACAGTTTTAAGATCTCCCTTTATTATTATTTTTAATGCTCAGGGGACTTGCATGTTTCCACCATGCTGAAACACCCTCACTGCAGGAATATATAATTTCCTCCAACACTGAAAACAGCTGTGAGACGACAACGGGTACATTTGTTACAATGTGGAATGGCAAGCAGAGGCTTAAAGACACTCAAACTCACATGAAATATGGTATCGTAATGGCCAAACTGGCATTTGTGCTTGAATACTAGTTCTATTTCTTATCTTTATCTTTATCTTATTATATCTCTACAGTCTGAATTATGCAGACACAATCGGTACAAGGAATATTGCTACATTTACATGACAGTCCCGGCAGATTCCAGAGCTAGATTATTAAAGCTGGGAATCCACCTTTGCCATTGTGAATAGAGTTTTATAAGTATTGTTTCAATCACATTATGGGTTTAATAATGCAATTAAAAGGGGAGACGGCAATGAATGTGTTTAACTAGCAGCACATCAACATTCCCTAGGTGAGTGTTTCTCAATCTCATCCACTTTAAGATGTGTGGATTTTAATTCCCAGAATTCCTCAGCCAGCATGGATTGGTCTATACCAGTGGTTCTCAACCTTTTTAATGCTGCGACCCCCAACTGGTCGTAAGTTGAGGACTACTCAACCGGTCGTAAGTCGAGGACTACTCAACTGGTGCAGCACCGTTTGCAGAATGGGATTTTTGGCGGGCTCAGCAGGGCAGAGATAGCCTGGACAATTCCTATTGGCTTTTGAAAGCCAATAGAATTAGACTCTATTCAAGAGAGTCTATTCTATTGGCTTTCAAAATCCAATAGAATAAAAGGGAGTAACACAGCTAAGGAAAAGGGGGGAAAAATGGGGGACTGCGTTGTTTGGCGACCCCCGTGAAATGGTCATTCGACCCCAAATGGGGTCCCGACCCACAGGTTGAGAACCATTGGTCTATACATTTTAAAGTGGATGAGATTGAGAAGCTCTGCTGTGGGTAGACAATGCTGAATTAGGTGTTCTAAAAAGAATGTAAAACCTAGGCAAGCCCAACTAGAAGGAAAGGTAAAAAATAGGTAAGACTGAGGTGGTCTTTCCTACTACAAGATGCTTCTTGGACACAGAATGATGAATGATTCTATCAAAGCTTCAGAGTTTTATGTAACAGAAATATCTACCAGGGCTCCAATTGAAAATTGTCAAAATGGACTATACAGAGCATACCTACTTACTTGTCAATGTCTACAGATTGTGAGGCTTTTTTGCAGCTGGCAAGCTTACTCTTGGCTTCCCTCTGTCTTCGGGTCATTACTTGAAAACAAAAACAAAACAGTTGTTCTATCTCTCTTCTTGGAGATCTCAAGAAGTGTCAAGTATCACAACAAAACACACAATATATGTTTTAGAAAAGAACGTCAAAGCTTCTTGCCAAGTAGGACCAGTTTGCTTGGGGCATCACCATGAGAATCGTGAGGTCTAATTTATAATGATGTGATATTTCTCATTATGTAAGCTGACATTTTAAAGCATTCACCCAGTGCACGAAGACAGAAGCGTTGACTTAAACTGTGTATGAAGGATTTTGCACCAATCATCTAAATTATTTCATTTCTACATTCACATGGGAACTCTAAACAACCTAACAATTTAAGTCACCTATCTATTGCTTTGATACCTAGTAGAAATGTTGGACAAATATCGAAAACCTGGAAACCAACTCTGACAATGCTGCATTCAAAAGATCTGCTCTTTCTAGTATTATTTCAAATCCAAAGGCGTATGAGACCTCTTTGACTCCGTTAAGAGTTGGATAAATGAATGATATCAATGAATCAAGGTGAGAAGTATTCCAGTGGCTTGGATCATAGGGTACATTTATGTGTTTACTGGGGAATGAAAAAAGGGTAAAACCCAGAACAAGTGGTAGCCTGCATTTCCATTGTGGAATGCATGTCTGCATATTTGCATAAGGTACAACATTTGTTTTTAAGAAGTCCTGGATTTGGGTGGATTATGAAAAGGGGTTTTGACAAGAGCCTAAGAACTGAGGGATAGGTCTGAATAGAGACATAAGGGAAGAGAAACCTATCTGGTTGGTTAAAATCACATAACCAAGAAGACCCGAAATACATTTTAAACAGGGAAAAAAGGGTAAGAAAGGCTAACAGCCAAATTTCCCCATATATCAGAATAATCATGTACGCAGCAATAATTCTTTATACTGGTTAGATTTAATCACTATAATAATGAAATCAGGGCAAACCCAATCAGAGGCCACAGCTTTTCTTGTCAGCCATTTATAAACATGATTTTAAAATGTTCGTTTCATACAATTGAATTCCTTTCCATTTCTTTCTGTTGACAAACCACCAGCTATGCTACTTGGGGAACATATCAGATATCCTAAGCCATTTCCACCAGGGGGCTAGAGTTGCTAATGTAGAACAGATGCTGCTTTAAGCACTGTTGGGCAATCCAGTGGAGGGGGCAGCGTATCAGAACATTTTTACAGCTTCGTATCAGATCTTCCTGTGCTCAATGCTCTCATTAGGAGAAAGGTTTGAATTTGTGTTATAGGCGCTCTAAAACTGTTACTGTTTGCTCAACATCTGTTCTAAAGTAGGTGCACCTACAGAGTTCAGAATGGAAAGATGTCTTATCAGCAACGTCTGGGCTTTGAAGCATTCATTTTGGCTCCTTTGCCAAATGCTCTCGGGATAACTACTATCACACACTAGTTCAAATAACAGACCAATTTTCATGGGTACATTTCCCCTCCTTACATGATGCAATGACCAGTGTGAGGACCATGTATTCTCTGGGTTAAAGTTTATACTTACAGACACTTCCGGGCTGCTTACTTGCAAGGAAAAAGTTGGTGATGAACATTCACAAATTCAAAAAAGGCAGACTCCTTAAGAGGGGACAACAACTCATTTCTGCAAACCTGGCCTGGATCTGGGTACAAGTAGTTTCTATACTTGACTGTTAATCCCCAAGTTACTTGACACTCCCAAAGGCTTTTTAACAAGCTAGTCTGCAGCAGAAGCAAAGCAGTTCTCTGAGCCAGTGCATAGTTGTTAATATTCCTATAACAGTCTCTTGTGCACAGCTCAGGTGTTAATCAGTGCTATTTTTTTCCAGCAGAATAGAACACATCTGACACAATAAGACTGCTAGAAACCTCTGGGACCAGAACATCAGAAATGCCAGGAAAGACCGGTGTTTCTACTGCCAACGGAAGCAGCAGCAGGAGACGGCATCACCGGCAGCATTAGCCTTTCATAGTTGAGTTGACCTGCTCCATTCCAAACACCAAAGTCAACAAGGCCGTGGTAAGATTACGCCAGCGAGCTCAATTTCGAGCAAGATTCCCAAGGAAAAAACCAAAAGGGAAAAACAGCTCTGACATAACTCTCCACTTACAGCAAAAGAAAAAATGTGCTTCTCAACCCTCGATACAGAATGAGCACAGCATCTTCTCTCTCAACATGCTGGGCTAACTCAAACATGTTTGCAATGTTCACTGCAGTCACATTAAAAGTTGATCAGTTTCGGTTTTCTTCTCGCCAGTGCCAAAGCTCTCTCGATTCCTCTGAATATAAAATAATCTCCCTTCAGTGCATTCCACATTGACTAACCCTTTCCATCCATGCTGAGAGGGTCTGGAAGCTAATGGCAGCCCTTCATAATTAAAATACTCCTGGAGGACCCATAATGGGCCCCTGCAAGTATTTTGAATAATTTGGTACATTCCTGGCAATTTCTCCTTTGATTTTTTTTATGAGCACATTTTGAGTTCTTCTGATTCTCCAAAATTTTAGAACAAACTTTTCCAAACTATTTCCTAGCCTATGAGATGGATTATTTTTCTAATGTGACTTCTGACATAATCTGACATAATCTTAATGACTTCCTTACTATTTAAAGATACTGTTGTCACTACTTGAAATCACCTTACTATTTCCAGAAACATAAATTTACATGTTCAAAGCAAAAATTATCTCAGAATGTATCTAATATACTTTATTTTGAGGGGAAAGAAATAGGAAGAACATCCAATAAACAAAGGACTCAGTTTCAGTTTACTCTTGGGACCATTAAACAAAATCTTTCAGGGCTCCTCGAACACGGGGGAATTGCCAGAGGAAAAGAGCTGATGGGGTTCCAATTGTCAAATTAAAAGGGGGTGGAGAAGTGGATCTGGGAAACTACAGACCAATTAGCTTGACATCAATTCTTCTTCTTCTTGTGCCATATCCATTATCGGATGTTGGCGATCATGTTGGCAATCTTGTTTTTATCAGCAGCCGCACAAAAAAGTGCTGCTGAGTTTTGTCCAAACCAGTCCCTTAGATTTTGAAGCCACAATGTTCTTCTTCTGCCTGGACCTCGTTTGCCTTCAATCTTTCCCTGGAGGATTAAATGGAGTATGCCGTATTTTTCTGGGTGTTGCATCACATGTCCGAAATATTCTAATTATCGTTTTTTAATTGTTTTGATGATTTCCCTTGGCTTTCCCAGGCGGCTTATACCTCCTCATTTCTGATCTTGTCAACCCAGCTTATACGTAATTGACATCAATACCTGGGAAAATCTTGGAAAAGATAATCAAGCAGTGGATTTGTGAGCATCTAGTAATGAGCAAGGCAGTTACTAGAACCCAGGGTGGCTTCGCTAAAACAGATCATGCCAGACAAACCGTATTGCCTTCTTTGACAAAGTGACTAAATTAGTTGATAAGTGAAATGCTATGGGCACAGTTTTCTTAGGCATCTGATAAGACATCTGCCAAAGTAGACCACAGCCTACCCTTAATAAGACAGAACAATGTGGGACAAACATTATCACCACCAGATGGATTTGCAATTGGATGACCAACCAAACTCAGCATGTCATCTTCAGTGGAAGTCCATCTACATGGAGGGAAGCATGAAGTGAAGTACCTCAAAATCTTGTCCTGAGTCTAATGCTCTTCAGCATCACAAATGATCTAGATGAGGGCATAGAAAGGGAACTCACCAAATTTGCAGATAAACACCAAGCTGGGGAGAACTGCTAACACTTTAGAAGATAGATCAGTGATGGCGAACCTTTTAGAGACCGAGTGCCCAAACCGCAACCCAAAACCCACTTATTTATCACAAAGTGCCAGGACTGCACCAGCATTTTGGTGCCCTCGGAGGAAGCATGGAGGCACCTCTGAGTGCTGCCTCTGGCTCGCAAAAACCGGGGGCACAAAAATGGGCCACCGTGCTGCCAGGTGCAAAAGCGGCTGCCACTGCACCACAGGGTGCAGATATAAGGCGCTGCACCATGCAAGAACGGGGCAGGGCTAGTGAGTATCACGCAGGCACTAGCCCTGCCCCATTTGCAGCATGTGCGTGCTCGCGGCCCTGTGCGTGCATGCACGCATGTAAAATGCTTCCCCCTCCCTTTTCTTCCAGTCCACCAATTGACAATGGTTGGTGACCTCTGCTCTACCACCTCTACTCAAGCTTGCTAGTCAGCCGCTTCGCCTCCTTTGTGGTGGGCGGGGCTCCTGCTCTGGATGGCGATGGCAGCCTGATGGACTTGCTGCTGGCGGCAATGGCACGTGTGCCAACAGAGAGGGCTCTGCCGTCTCTGGCATGCGTGCCATAGGTTCGCCACCACTGAGACAGACTCAAGATTCAGAAAGATCTTGATGTATTTGTGCAGTGGGCCCTAGCCAACAAAATGCAATTCAGTAGTGAGAAAAATAAGGTCTTGCACTTAGGCAGGAACAACCAAATGCATAGTATAGAAGAGGTGATACCTAGCCCAACAGTAACAATTGTGAGAGAGATTTAGATTCCTAGTGGACCATCACTTAAATATGAATCACATTGTGCTGCAGCTGTCAAAAAAGCCAATACTGTCCTAGGCTGCATTGACAGAGGGATGCTTCCAAAATCACATGAAGCAATAGTACTACTTTATATTTACACTTAAGTGAGGCCCCACTTAGAATACCATGAACAGTTCTGGTCACCACAATTCAGGAAGGATGCTGAGACCCTAGAGATAGTACAGAGGGTCTGGAGGCTAAATCACGTGGTGAACAGTTTAGGGAACTAGATATGTCTAGTCTAATGAAGAGGACTAGGGGGGTGACATGAAAACTGTCTTCCAGAACTTGAGGGGCTATCACAGAGAGGAGGGAGTTGGCTTATAATCCAAAGTACCTGAGGGCAGTAATGGGTGGAAGCTCATCAAAGAGAGATCCATCCAGGAGAAATGTCCTGACAGCGAGTACAATTAATCAATGGAATGGCTTGCCTCCTGAAGTTGTGCGTGTTCCATCACTGGAGGTTTTCAAGAAAGATTGGACACTCATTTGCCAGAATGGTATACGGTCTACTGCTTGAGCAAGGGGTTGCATTAGAACAAGGGTAGGCAACCTTGGCTCTTTTATGACTCGTGGACTTCAGCTCCCAGAATTCCTGAGCCTACCCCTGCACTAGAAGGTCTCCAAGATCCCTTCTGACCCAATGATTCTACAATTGCATACCTTGGCTATATTTACCAGACTATGCATGTTAAATATAGGGAAATATAGTTGAAGGAGCAGCATCAGCAATGTATATACAAGCCCCCAAGTAGAAAATAACCTCCACTTCAACTTTTTCATAGATTCCCATGTCTATGATAAAATACCACTGAAAGTCCCTCATACTGACATATTAGGTCCTCCAAGAAGCATCCTGTAAATCTTGGAGTATTTTTTCGATGTACCAGTATCCTTTTGCAAAGTAGATCTTTTCAATTTTGCATCATATTCCATATATTACCAGAAGAGAAAATAGCAGGTATTTAAATTTTTTATAAATACTGGGGAGAAATCCCTAAATGAGATAAATGACTCTAAGCTGGTTTCCTTTGCAGCAGGCTTCCCACTGTGTTGATACAAGACTCCATCCCACAATCATTACATCCCTCAGTATTAAATACACACATATTTTTTAATCAGCCTTGCTATTTTTAAAAATACCTATTAATGGTATTATTTCTTGCTATGTTGGCCTTAAAATGCTATATCAGTATCACTTCTCTTGATGTTGAAGCTTTTTTAAAAACAGCATCAACAGGAGAGCTAAGGGAAAGGAAGACTGACACCTTGCACCTGAGGTGTGGCTGCAAGGAGGGTAAAAATGGCATCCTGTCTCAACGCCAGATGCATTCTGCAACACTGCGACACTATTTCTCTTCAGCAAAGTTGGAAATTGACTCCTTATGGAGCGGAAGACAATTAATTGTTAATCTTTGATGATATTCTTAGTTAACATCCTGGAAATACCTAGACAGCAGAACAAAGAGAAGCAGAAGACTGCTCCATAGAAGAGACTTGCATTATGTAATTAGCAGGTGTCTAGCAAAGAAATCCAGGGGTCTCCCTATCCGAGTTACAATGGTAACCTACCAAAAAAGGGCCAACCAAAACAGGTATGCAGGAGGCTCTAGCAGCCTTCTGTTGCCCAAAGCCCCCTTTCTTCCTATTAGGATCATGGAATGGAAAAAGACCACTCAGTCCAATATGTTGCTCACTACAGGAATTCAAACTAAAGCATCCCTAATATGGCATCCGGCCCTCTCAATTCCTGGCAAATAGATGGGGAAGAAATGGAGGTAGTGACAGATTTTATTTTTCTGGGCTCCAAGATCACCTCAGATGGGGACTGCAGCCAAGAAATTAAAAGACGCTTGTTCCTGGGGAGGAAAGCTATGGCAAATCTAGACAGCATACTAAAAAGCAGAGACATCACCCTGCCAACAAAATTGCGTATAGTCCAGGCCATGGTTTTCCCAGTTGCAATGTATGGCTGTGAAAGTTGGACCATAAGAAAGGCTGAGCGCAAAAGAATTGAGGCCTTTGAACTATGGTGCTGGAGAAGACTCCTGCGAGTCCCTTGGACTGCAAGGCGTTCAAACCGGTCAGTCCTAGAAGAGATCAACCCCGACTGCTCTTTAGAAGGCCAGATCCTGAAGTTGAAACTCAATACTTTGGCCACCTAATGAGAAGGAAGGACTCACTGGAGAAGGGCCTAATGCTGGGAAAGATTGAGGGCAATAGAAGAAGGGGACGACAGAGAATGAGATGGCTGGATGGAGTCACTGAAGCAGTAGGTGTGAACTTAAATGGACTCCAGAAGATGGTAGAGGACAGGAAGACCTGGAGGAACGTTGTCCATGGGGTCGCGATGGGTCGGACACGACTTCGCAATTAACAACAACAACAATAGCTAGCTGCCCATCCTCTACCTAAACATAGTCAAAGAATTGAAGCCACTACCTCTCTAGGTAATTGGTTACACTGTCAAAACTGTTCTTACTCTTAAGATCTTTTTTCCTGGACTGCAACCAGAATCTGCCTTCCTGCAACTTCAGTGTATTATTCTGTGTTCCACTCCGTGAAGTGACAGAAAATAGATCTTGCCCTTCTTCTGTGTGCAATTCTTGCCGTTAACAACGATCATATCTCCCCTTACAACTTTTCTTCCAAAGGCTAAACTTGATACTACTGCATGGCATGTCGGTGTCAGGAATGGCTGAGAGGAATCCAGCTGGAGACTTCTGTTCAGGCGACTCCATCTGAGCCACAGTTTGTCCATATATAAGTTATGTTATCCAATGACACATCCTCGCATATCAGCATCCCTTCAGTCTTGACAATTACGAACAGTGGTAAAAGGCATTCTGCACACTTCCTTAAAAGATTTCAGGTAGGTTTGCCAAAGAAGTGAAAGACCAGCTTAGCTAAAAGCTGCAAGTGTGTGTGTATTTTCAACCACAGTAATTGCCTGAACACAAAAAGCCATGTAACCATACCTCGGATGAAATGGTCTTCTGTATCCACCAAGCTGATGCAGCATCTTTAAATTACGAACTCAAATAACAGCCAAGGCATTTACAGGAGGCAGTTACAGAACAATAGATGGACAAGTCACAGAGGTTATTTTGTAATGAAAAACACTGAAAAGATGGTAGAGTTTATAGTATCGGAGACCTCCACAGGAAAACCAATTAAGAACTCCCCAAATTGAATCATTGACCCCCCAAGTCAACATTCAGGAAATACAGTAGCCTTCTTGGAACAGACTAAGGAGAAGGATGGTTCAAAGTTTTGATTTTCTTTCACAGTGCTGCTGCCCTGATTGCAGAGCAGCCAAATATAAAGACTATTCAGAAGCAACTGGTCAAATATGGGGGATGTGAAATAGAGAATTTTCAAAATAACATCGGGCAAACTTGACTCAGCTAGCTTCAGATAGTTACATCAACTTTTAGAAGATTGCTTTAACCGGAAAATATCAAAAGGTCTTAACAAATTTTGCAGATGCAAGTCTGATCTAAATCAAATCATTGATCCAGAGACCATGAAAAGCACTAAATCCCCGAGGATTCGATTATGATTTTGATTTGCCATAGTGCAGTTTCAGTATTGCAGACACCATGTGAAGGGTTAAGGGGGCTATGGAAAAAATAGTAAAAAGCTAGTTTTAGGGAAGGTATAGAAAATTTTATTTGAGAGCCATTTTAGCCATACAGTCAAGCAAGGTAAAATATTAAGTGGAGGAAAGATGTTTGTGAGTTTATATGCAAAGTAAAGGATAGCTTTTATTGCATTCTGTTTTTTTATATTATGCATTTAAAAGGCAAATAATAAATATAAGGCATTATATTTTGCCTTACTTCTACCATTTCCAAAACATTAAACTACAAAAAAAATATCTTATGCCTGGATAATTACATTCTTTTCTTCATATTTCTTCCCATTAGTATCACAGCAATTGTTTTTAGAAACGATCATATTTATAAATGTGAATAACTAACCAACCAATGGGAACAAAGTGAAAGCAAAGACTTTCTCCATATTGGAAGTAGAATCTCTGTCCATAATTCAGGTTGTACTACTGTTCTAATAATATGCTGCACAGGCCACTACATGTACAGCAGTGAGTGCATGTTACAGCTAATTATACACAGAGGTATACACATGTAAGTAAATAAAATAATTGAAATAATTGTATACTTAGTATACAACACTATGGTACAAGCAGGGAGACAACACAGGGCATATTGGGGAACATATAACACAGGAACACTTCTTAGAAATACACAAGTCCTTGTTAGAAGTTAGAAAAAAAAATGTCATTCATTATAGAAATATTAGTCCTCCCTGAAGCATGAAAAAATTTAGGCAACTACTGACAACAAATGGTCAGAGACAAGGAAACTATTTTTTTTAAAATTGCTCAAATTCATAACATTTGATTTTTATAATTTCTAATTCAATAGAGAAAGATTTCTGAAGGGCTAAATCAACTTGTTCATATTTGAGAGTATGAGAGTAGTAATTTTAGAACTGTAATAATGCCTACCTATAATGTACTGCAGCTTGACATGACATGGTTAGTGGCATGGCAAGGTTAATTAAAAGAACTATGCCATTATATTAATCATACCATTAAAATGCAAATTGGTAATACCTTCTTCCTATCTTATGATATATTTACAGTATGGTCTTTGCTAGAAATCAGGTGTCTTATCTCTCCCTTTCTAAAGGGGAGGCCAGACTCTGCATTAGTGATTCTAGTTAATTTGGTCTCCTTTATGAACTATAATCAATCCATCTGTAGAGAAAACTGAATTGATACTATAGTAATCAGATCACAAAAATATCAGGGGAACATTTGGAATTCTATACTTTGAATTCCAAGTCCAACACTGCTGTTCCCTGGGACTAGGTAGATGGGGAAGGGGAAGGAATGACAGACCAATCACCTGACCAATTGGAGGGCAGAAATACTGGTGCTCCAACCAGTATGCCTGCCATCCATCCATCCATCCATCCATCCATCCAATTTCTATAGCCACCCATCTCTTTGTTCTCATTCCTGTTGCTTATACAGTAATGGGAAAAGCAATAATGATAGGAGGCAGGGAGAGCAACAGATCTCTCTTGTTGTTTTTAAAGAATAATGGGAGGAGATAGCATCTACAGCGTTTTGGCTCTGGGATGTGAGAATTCCTACTAATTGGAAGTCACTTGTTCTGCAGCTCCAGAGGAAACACCACAAAACTATCTTTGCAATGTTTTTCTGAAATAGGAATTAAGCTTAGTTAATTGCTAATCAACTCAGTTTCTCAATCTCATGTAAGCCCTGCAACATTGTTGGGACACAGGAAGGCAATATCGATTTAAGCTTGGTACTATCCCTATATGTGGAAAGAGCCTAAGGCACCATTCCTGCTGCTAAATATGACGACTAATATTTTTTTCTGCGTATTATACAACTGTGCAGATTAAATATTTAGGATACTTGTCATATCAGGCCGACATTCACTTACTAAAAATCAATGCCTAGCAAGAGCTGTTTGCAAAGTTAACTTTTTTAATCCAGCAGCATATGCAGCAATGTTAGCCACTGCTAAGGACAGGATTTCTCACTGGTAAATAACTTAGTAGACCTGGAAAGAGAAGCACGTTAGGGATGAGAACAGGGACTAGTCAAAATAAAAAAGCTTGGACTTCACTTCAAAACATGAAAATGAGAGGTTGCATTAACAAATAATGGAGACTAAATTATGGACTAAGGTGCTAGGTCTAGAAGCTACATACATTCTGAGCACTGGATAAACTATACAGAAGTATATGGAAGTTGTCCCCCCAACGGATTTTCCTAACTAATGCCATAATTGCAAACAGATGCAGGGGGTCGGCCAGAACTGAAGCACAGTTGCAAATCAGAGAAAGCAGCAAACCTGGACCATCTTCAACTGCGTCCTCTCCAATGCCATTACAATTCATAGCATGTAGCTCAATTTCTGAAGCTGGGAATCTGAGTTCGCACAGCGGACATGGCATGAGGTTATCAGCTTGAGGGCTGTGCCCGGGTGCATGCTCTCTTGCATCTTCATCAGCCTGTGAAAGAGGATAACAAGTCAGCTAAGCTGGTGTTGCAAAGTTTGTTGTCTGTGCTCAGCCTTGATCATTTGTCATTTCTGATCTTCCCTTGGCTTGATCTTCCCAGCCCAGGAACTTTTTTGCAACTCAACAGGTCAGAGAGCCTGACACTGATGAGTGAGCATTATGCTGCTGATAATCAATGCCCCTTTCAAAGACACTGTGTGCTCCCAAATCATCATGAGAGCCAATGTCCTATTTAAAGCAACATTCCCTCTGCCCCAAGTATGCCACTCTCTTGGGGAATAGAATAGAATAGAATAGAATAGAACTTTATTGTTATGATGAATGTACACTAATCGTTGATACAGCTCTCAAAGGGTCACCACCTCCAATATACACTATGTAAATACGACAAAAATAAATAAATACAGAATTTTGCATATACCCACATATATGACACAGAGAAACAACAGTCTAATTTGGATTATGTATACATATGCATGGCGAGAAAAACGAATCTTAAGAGTTTACCAGACGAATGGCATAAGGAACAAAGCTATTACAGAATTGGGTAGTCCTGCTAGAAATACTTCTAAACCTCCTCCCAGAGGGGAACAACAGAAACAGACCGCAAAGTGGGTGTGTGGGGTCTCTAACAATGCTTTGAACTCTAAGCACACAGCGCTTATTAGCAGCATCTTGAATACCAGGAAGCCAGCTTCCTACCAATCTTCTCGGCTGTCCTTACCAATCTCTGTATGGACTTTCTATCTGAGGCACTGCTGCCACCAAACCAGACAGGGATGCAGTTTGTTAAAATGCTCTCAATCGTGCCTCTGGAAAAAGTGGCCAGGACAGAAGGAGAAAGATGTGCTCTCCTCATCTGACGCAGGAAATGCAGACACTGGTTTGCACGCTTCACTAAGGATGACGTGTGGCGAGACCTATTCAGATTGTTAGTTATCTGCACCCCCAGATAACTTTATACTGTTGACCGCCTCTACAGCTGCATCTTACAAATGTCAAAACATCCTTAAATTGAGAAAATGAGAGCATTGGCATCCAAAGTAAAAGTGGCTGACAGATTTTTCAGGCACTGAAGCCAGAGTTTGCCTGTCTCTAGGTGGCCATGCTTCCATCAGTGTGCTCTTTACCAGGATAAAATACACCTGGGAATCTCAAGGCGTCTGTATGAATATTTCCTCTTTACTGACTCCATCTGGTTTCAGATCCACCTATAGAATAATTGAAAAAGCCTTAACATGTTTCCCTTTGGGAGCAGGATATAGTTTAGTTTTTAGGAAAATAGTGTCTTCACTAGAACCTGGTTGATATTCAGTTCTGCAGTGAATAAGTGGCTCATTTCATTTTCCGATGATGGGAATTCAAGTAACAAAGAGGCAAGCCCCAGTTCTGAATTCCAAGTTAACATTTACACAGTTAAGCATTCAGGCTGTGCAGTACTTCAGATTCAGTTTCCCAAAGGTGCTTCCCAATGCACAGGAGTGTGAACACAGCACCTATATCCACCTCTTAAAACAGGGGTCCCCAACCCCATGGGTGACAGCCCAGTACAGGGCTGTGGCCCATTTGAAACTGGGCTGCAGAAGTGGCAGGAATGTGAGCACAGCTCCAACTGTGTGAACAGTGGACCCACGTGCCCGCCGCTTGCACAAATGGAGATGCATGAGTGATAAGCCTAATATAAATGATCCTGTTACTTGTACATGAATAGAAGAAAGTTTGCTTTAGTTTCCAGGCTGGAAAAAAATTGCATATGTAGTTCTTTTACATCCATCCATCCCTCCCTCCCTCCCTCCCTCCCTCCATCTATCTATCTATCAATATTTCTATCTATCAATCTTTCTATCTTTCTATCTGTCTGTCTGTCTGTCTGTCTATCTATCTATCTATCAAATTTATGCCACCCATCTCATGATAAAAGGTGACTCTGAGCAGCATTTATTTATTTATTTACAGTATTTATTCATTCTTGCCTGATGTAAGAGCTGGTTCTCATTTTCACAGGAAGATTATTAGCAGTTTTTACAATCTACAGATGCAAGCCGACCTACTTTCTCAAAAAAAGACAGCCCCTCCCCTTATATTAAACGAGTGCAAGAAAGTCAGTCTCAATTAGCCTATAATATCTATATTATCATCCTCAAAGTAAAGTACTTGGCAAAATTCGTGAGTTCTTACTTTAATCTTTTTTCCTAAAAATATGCTAATCTGAGATCTGAGAGACTTGTTCCTTGGACTGATCATTTCTAGTTACTATTTATTTTAACCACATGTTGCTGAATAAGACACAGTGACTATTCATACAAGACATAAAGCATGGTAAACAAATCACAATGGTTACATTCACAGTCCAAGCTAAAGTAAACTAAACTATTATGGCTTAGAAAATATACTGTGACTTAAGTTTCTAAAAGGCACTCAGCCACATCATACAGTAAATTCTTTGATGCAACTGTTCTAGAAGGGGACAGTCAATAGGGACTCCTTTCTTAGATTCCATCTCCCAGTCCTCAAAATATTTTTAAATACTTCAAAAAACAGAATAACAGAGTTGGAAGGGACTTTGGAGGTCTTCTAGTCCAATCCCCTGCTACAGGCAGGAAACTCTACACCAGTGGTGGCGAACCTATGGCATGGGTGCCAGAGGCGGCACTCAGAGCCCTGTATGTGGGCACGCGCGCCGTCGTCCCAGTCCTAGGCCTTCAGCTGGGTTTTATAAAACCTTTTCACTTTAGGCCTCCGCCGCCGTGTACAAAAAAAAAGGTTCAATCAATCAGTCAATTTCAACTTCTCGTGGGAAAAAAAGATCTTGCAAAGTTGGAATTGATTGAACTTTTTAGTCCCACCCAGTCTGCCGTTACCACTGCAGCCACGCCCACCCAGTGGGCCACACCCACCCAATAGGCCACACCCACCTGGCACCCGACGATGCATAAGTGGGTTTTGGGTTGCAGTTTGGGCACTTGGTCTCTAAAAGGTTCGCCATCACTGCCCTACACCATTTCAGACAAATGGTTGTTCAATCTCTTCTTAAAAATTTCTAGTGTTGGAGCATCCACAACGTTGGGAGGCAAGTTGTTCCACTGATTAACTGTTCTAGACTGTCAGGAAATTTTTCCTTAGTTCTAGGTTGCTTCTCTAAAATTTAAAATATTAAGACAATTTTGTGACTTAGTTCTCAGCTCCTGAAGATAAGAAATAGATTATTCTTGTAAACATGCTCTAATCCTGTTTAATAAATTGAACAGGCCAGTCAGCATACTCTGAGTCCTGGATAATTTTCCTATACTGGATTTACAAAAGAGGCTTATTAAAGCTTTGAAGAATTTTGTGAGAAGGGGCAAAGAAAAAAAAGAGAAATCTCTAGGACATTATTTGGAGGTACTAAATATCAAGATTGTTAAAAGTAAAAGAAAGAAATATAAAGCTGGTTTATTTGATCCAGGTTAAAAGAGATATGTTATCTCTGGTAACTCTTAATAGACTTTTGCTGATCAGGGCTGAACAATAGATCTTTAAGGATTTGTTTGTAGGTAAGAGATGAGATATGGGAACAAGAGATCATTCACTGTGTTTTAAGAGAAAATGAAAAATTACTAAAATTGTTTATACTTGTGGTAAAGGGGGAAGTCATTTGTATATATCTTTTCTTTTTCTTTACTATATTCTTACTTTTTTCTTTTCTATTTTTTTTTTCATTTCTGCACTTTCTATTTTTTATTCTTTTTTTTCTAGCTTGTATTAGTTTTTAACTTTCTATTTGTAACTTTTAATAAACTTACTATATGAAAAAGAGAGTGTGTATTTTCTGACATACCCATGAGAGTTTGCTCTTTCTATCGGTTTAATTGCTCAGAATAGCTATCTGTAATTATCCCTAAAGGGATGTGAGTGGAGAAAACAGGCTGCCTACTGGAACCCCCAGAAATTATATCCAGATTCTGTCTTCATTCCAGGGTGCTGTAACTGTCTCTTGCAGTCATAAAATCCACCCCCCCCCCCAGAATTAGAGGAAAGAAAGGGGAGACAGCAGCTAGCCCCTTGGCTCTTTAAAGACTGTGCCCATTTAATCTATTTCAAAAAGAAACTGTGATGCAAGAGAAATCCTTATTCTTTAAAATTATCCTTTCATGGACACCTCCCTATAGTTTTCTTGGTAGCAGTAAAGAGGAGTTTGCCCCTTCCAGCCTTGATGTTCCTCAGAAGTCTCCATTCAAATAGGAACCAGGCCTGACCGTACTTAGCTTCTGAGCCCAGATAAGATCTGGCATATTTCAAAAGCATTAATTCAGTTTCTATGCCTGTGACAAATCACAGCTAAACACACTGGGAAAAATCCTTTGATATAATGGGAACATAAATTCCAGAAGTTGCTGTCTCATAATAAGCAGACATTCTTACCTACCAAAATCTTTACTTACATCTTTTGTTCCCACCCTTCTTCCAAAAATGTGTGCACTGCTGTCCACTGACAAGAGTTATGAGCAGAACTTTGAGTTAAAAACCATCTTGGGGTTTGATTTGCACACGAGAACCATACTGGTTTAGCAAATCATATCTAATTCTATACCAGGGAGAGAAGATAAAAAAAAATGTACTTTAGAGTTCTTTCTTGGATTTTTTTGTAGACTGTTGTCTACATATCATCAAGGTTACCAATTTTGAGTCTCAGAGTCACCATGTGTTTACCCATCTGAAACATACAGCCTATTCCTTAAAATACTCAAGTTTTCAACAGGCAAACTGACTCTGCTACTATCATATTCTCCAAATATCAATCTACTTAAAGATTCCTAAGCATTTCAAACAAAGATTTGCCAGAACCATTAACAGGTCTGTTTAAATTTTAAACTAGCTAGATGGAATATATTCTATATGAACTAAGATAAGGTTATTTTTATTACGATAAACTAAGAAACTCTCTCTTATTCAGATACAGGTGAAGAGAAATGGAGAGAAAATGTCATCTATGTCCTTAGAATGGCTCAGTTCTCAGTTCCAAGGAAACCATCAGCAGAGGCAGTCTGATTGATGGCTTTGGCATGCTTCATGTTTTGTTTTATGAGCAGTCTCTTTTAAACAGGCCTGTTGCTTAGCAGTTTCATTACAAAATTTACATTGTAAAGTAAGAGACCAATAAGGAATTTCACTGACTGACTGAACATTGCTTACATGTATGGGGATTTGTATGATTGGCCTTTAAAAAAAAATCTCAGCTTTCTCACCCTGCTGGCATGTGATCAGAATTAAATTGCAGGCAAACCCTCACAAAATCCTTTTTTTTTTAAAAGAAACCTTAAGGCAAATAATTAAACTGAGGTGGGAATTCTGTGGCTGTTAAGTTATATGGCAACTATTAGTACACCACCACATCTTCTGAGTATTTCACATCTTAACATTGCAACATCTCATTTTTCTTTGGTGTGTCGTGAAGATATGCTAGGCACAGAATGAGACATGCCAAAGATGAGGCGTTCTGATCAAATCGGTGTTACCCTAATAAGATGACACTTAGAGAGATGTGAGGAGCAGTCTATTTCTACCCCGTTTCCACTCTATACAGCCTTGCAGCGCAAATGCCAGGTGTCCAAACAAACTGCTTACACTCCCAGAGTAAATAACTCATTGAAAATGTAAATGCAGTATTGTGTAGCAACACTTGTCAGTCCCTTCCCTCGGAATGGCTTTTGATAAGACGTGGGAGAATGGCAGAGAGATGCTTTAACTGCATGATTGGCAGGCTAGCCAGCCAAGGGGAATGCCACAGTATCCCCTGCAGTTTGCAGCTGAAACCTCCTCTGTGGGCCAGCAAATGAGGCAGCAACAGTGTGGATAGAGAATCAAGCTTGCTGAATAGTTTTGTCTCATTAATTGCTCAGCCACGGAACTCAAGATACTATTATGCTTCGTCTAACTCTGTTTAACCTGAGGATTAAATCATGCCGTAGCATTTGGATCCCTCTGCTCAACACCACAAGGCAAGTTGTAAGATGGGCTACTTTCTTATTCCAAGTGATTACCTGCTGCCTGCCTGCCTAGTTCTTTTATTTAATTATTTTAAATATTTATATACCTCTTATCATGGAAAGGCACCTTCGTATATTGCATGGTGTTTGAAAAATGTGTTTTAAGTCCAGGAATAGATAACACAGCATACAATGATGAAATACGTAAAATAACATTGCAACAGCTATGAGTAGTTCAATTGCACCTTCATAACCTTTCAAATGTCAGGAGGAATAAAAAAAAAAAAAAAAGACTTGCAGCCTAAGCCTAAGTTGTAGCAAAGCCTTATTTATACTTTCTTTCGAGGGAAATGTCATTCCAATGAATCGGCACCACAACAGAAATCCTCCCCCTCCTAACTCCAGCCCAGAACCCCTTCATAAAATATAAAGGACCCTCTCCTAATTGAGACCACCCTACTGCCCTTTTAGACCACAAGCACTTGGCTATTCATTGATATACTCTCTCATACAGCCCCAAATTCTAGCAGACTAAGGGCGCTTGGCCTTAAGTGGCTAAGCCAGGGGTCTGCAATCTTGATAACTTGTAAGACTTGTGGACTTCAGCTCCCAGAATTCCTCAGCCAGCTATGCTGGCTGAGGAATTCTGGGAGCTGAAGTCCACAAGTCTTAAAGTTGTCAAGGTTGCAGACCCCTGGCCTAAGCTATGTATTAACATGTCTATGACAAGGTTATGCTGCCTCTCTATACTATAGCCATCTTCGTATAAACACACACCCTGTGGAGGCTGGGGGGGGGGGACTCTTAAGAATTAGCTTTTCACATACGAGTCACCTCGTCAAGCATTCTTCAATTTGCTGCATTCATGTAACCTGTCAGAACAGCACTTGGAAGTTCTTCTGATATCCCCTCCCCCTTAAATTGCAACTTAACTATTTGTCTTTACCAGAAACAGCAACTGAAGTCAGATGTCATTGTTATGACAGCTGCCTGTGACTGTAGCACAGGTACACTGAAACAGGGAGAGAAAACTCAACCCAACAGCATTCATCTGGTGATAATGATACAAGCAAGAGAAGATTTTTGTCTGGGTTAATTTAGAGAAGCATCTAAGCTCGTTAAATGAAAGCAGTAATACGAACGTAGCCATCAGTCCAAAATTCAACAGCACCATTCAAGCCAGCATTGACACCACACATTCTGCCCAACTCCGTTTCCATAAGCAACGGTGGGAGTTTAATCTCACTGTGAAATCAATTTTGCTCTCATGCTTGTAACATGAGCCGGGAGCAACTAGTTGCCCTTCCACAGTAGCATCCAGTGGTGTCCTCTGGCATACTTTAGCATATTACTGCTCACAAAGCACCATACGGATAAGTGTTGCACCCAAAATGACAAATGTGAGAAAGTCAACAGAAAACCCTTAATGAACAAGAAGTGCCATAACCACGGAGGAGAAATTGATGATAAAAAGAAAAGGAAACACCAGGAGGCCCGAGAAGAGAGCACGCCATTTCTGGACGAGATTTTCTAGCAAGCTGCCTAGTTTGCAAAGCAGCTCATTTTGTAAAATGGGTAAGAAATGAGACTTCGCATTCCAGATGCTTTTACTGGCTGTTATTCCCTAAGGACTTGCTTACCTGCGGAAAGACATCTTTGCTGGATGAATGGATTTCTCCACTCTCAGGCTCAACCGCTTGTGATGGACTCTGCTGGGTTTCTGCAACAGAAATCTCCATGTTAAAAGCAGCGGCGGGGGCAGCCCACCCCCTTCCTAGACTCTGTAAGCCCCTTCCAACCCCCTCCCGCTCCCAGCACACTCCACACTAGCTGATAAAACGTATCCCCATTTGCTTTACAGTGTCTTCACAGTTTCTAAACATTTTTTAGACTTGTCACAAATGTTAGCAGACAATGTGCAACAACACAGCTGAAGTAGAAGTTTAAAGCCATAGTGCAGCCATGTGTAGATAAAACTAATGCCACTCTATGGCTTAACGAGAAACAGGGAACAGAAGGGCATGTAAACTGTACACTGTTGGTGCAAGCTGGTGAATAATATTATGCAAGAATAAAACCCCTCAGCTCAGCACTACGTGGCCGGTATTTTCTTTGTATCCTTATACTTCCCTCGATAAAAACCTTAGCCAAATCACCTGTAGGAAACCTCACAATTAAACTTAATCCTGTGTCAAATATACAACGGAAAAAAGCTTGCTTTAAGAAAATAATGTCAGAATTAGAATGGCTTTGGAAGAAAACAGTTTAACCTTGAACCATTTCTCCTTCGCTGAATCAAGTTGTTCATTCAGAACTAGGAGGAACAAGTATTTCACTCAGTCTCTGAAAGACAGGATCAAGAGATCTTGTCCTGTTAAATCTAACTAAGAAAAAAAGGTCACTATAAAGACTTACCAAAATAGCACTTATTCAAAACAAAGCAGCTCAGCAAGTATTACTTATTTCACCCTCAGTCTGGTGCCAAGCAAACAATAGAAAAAGGAAAATAATGGGGCAAGAAGCATCTGCAGGCAATATACCATGGAAGCAAAGGGCTTATGGGGGGGGGGGGGAATGCTCTGAAGTCCCACTTAATAATAAACAATATGGGCCTGCCTGAAAGGAAAGGACATAACCTTTCTGACTCAAAATTGCAAATAAATTGTAGCAGAGGTCATACCAGGGCACACAGTGATTTCCTCCTCAGCGTGATCCTCTGTGGCAATGTCTGGGTTCTTCGTATTGTCCAAGGGAGTCAAGGCAGAAATGCTGCCAAAACACAAACACATGATAAATCAAAGACACAAAGCATTCGATGAAAGGCGGATGGAATTCTGTAAGCTCTGCTTATTCAAAGAGGGTAGCAGGAGAGAATGCAACAAGAATAAAAAAAGTGTCTCAAGAAAAAGCCTGCAAACAATTTGCCTCCCCACATGTCCTAAAAGAAATGTGCAAAAGGAAGGCTGTTTACTGAGATCTCTAAATGTTTCTTTGATGCTTTTTAGTCCTGGTCACAGGAATATGCCAGGTAGCAAAACAGCCATATGCTTAGTAACTCCTTAAAACAGAACAGAGTAATGATCTTTTTGACAATGAACGCTTCATTATCCATATTTTACTGATCAGTTTTTTCTGTTATCATCACTACACTCAGAAGGCAGGAATCTGACACAATTCAATGTTTCTGTTTAGCAAAGACTTGCCAACATGAAAACAGCATTTTTTTTTCTTATGCTACATTCAACTTTGCCCAGTTCCTCTCATTTCCACTTTCCAGCAAAGTCATGTTGTTTCCATGTCATAAGAGAAAGAGGCTAAGCTACTACAACATAACCATCCTTTCCTACTTCCCGTGAATTCTGTGTAGTTCCCTTGCTGGAGTGATCAAATATGCAAGTGTATATATAAAAAACATAAATCCCAGGACTGACTGAAGAAAATAGTTACTAAATTAAGCAGCCAGAAACGGTCCTTGCCAATTTATGATAAATAAGAAAATTCTAATGGAAAATCACGTGACTTCTCTCACTCTTTAAATAAAATAAAACTACTAATAAATATTAAATAATCATTTAACATAACTGTTAATAAAACTACTTTAAACCAGTTGTTATGAAGCCAAGCTCCACGTAAACTATCAAGATTTACATCAAAAGGCCTCATGCTAAACAATTTGCTATGACCTTTATAAAACAGGCTAATCAACCTGAAGTCCTCATGCATTGCTTGCTACGTCAACTATCTCTTGGTAACAAAACATATAACCATTTATTAAAATCTCAATCTCTGTCTCTCAATCTGTACTTTGCATAAGCTAGGAAACAATAAAGCTGAGTGGTCCACGGAAACCAGCAGAGGAAAATGTCTTTGGAAGAAACCATTTCCAAAATTACTCCAGAAGCTGAAGAACCAAAGAGCGTTTGAAACCTACTAACTTGGGTGCCGTGCGCCATCCAGCACGGGGCTCTGCTGGCCAAGGGCCACTTGCCAGATGGCAGCTTTTAATGTGCACAAGACCGAGAACAGCATGGCTATGGTTAGTTCAAGGCAGATGCAGTTTCTAATGAAATTAGATGTCACAGTATGGAATGGTCAGCCTTGATCCCAGAGGTCTGATGAGGTCTTAAGAGATTGATGGTTTTGCATTATGACCATTTGAAATGTAGATAAATGCCATCCAGAATTAGGGCTTTTCCTTTTAAATGCTAGCTAATGAATACTTCCCAAACAATGTCACAGTGAAGAAACAAGAGGGTTTTTCCCCCCTCCTTTGCTTTTCCCCATTCAGTCCCTCCTGACAGTAATAGTGACAAAGAAACTGACCCACACTTGAATATCTCACCCCCCCAAAAAAAGCATTACTATAAAAAACAAACCAACAAATTCCTTGCGTAATTCTGTACATATTATTCCTTCCTTGTTGCAGAGTGGGAAGAGTTATCACATCAGTTAATCTGCTCCCTCGTTCAGCATTCAGCCAAAATGTTGTTAGATCAATGAGAAGAGGATATCAGGCAGTGAAAAAGTGGTGGCCTCATGCCAAGGCCATTTAATTATAAGACCTGGGAAAACAACCTAAGAATTAAGTGGCTTTTCCCAGCAACTTCTGATTGAGCACAAATATTGGAACTTTCCTGGGAATTTATTTCATGAAACACTCCCTGACCTGTGCCATCTCCTCAAACAGCCTTCATTTTCTGAGCTTGCACATTTAATTCTTGCTTTACGAAGCTTCTAAGAAGCAGACTTCAAAGAATATATCCCTAGAAATGGTCATCTTGCTATTCCTGCTAAAGAAGGTACGTAGCAGTGACCCAAATGTAAAAAGTAAGCAGCAGCTCCCAGTCCTTCTGTTTCCTTTTCCTGAAGGAAACAGACTTTGAAACTCCCAAATTACATGCCTCACTCGTTCCTACCTTATTTGGGCTTCCAAGAACATTGTTGTCTCAAGGAAACAAATATTGTCACTATTAGGTTGATTTTCTTAGATTCCTCTTCTATTCTTTCCGTTTCATACACATCCACATTTGTGCGTGCACACACAGACGCATACACAAAACCCATGCCTTCATACGGACTCTGGATTTATTGCTGTCGCTATTCCCGAAAGCCTACTGCTTTGAGCAATATCAAATTAAATCATCACATTTTTCTGGCCAGGAGCTGTACTTATGAAAAAATCTTTGTTGCAATGGATACTTTTTCCTTTATATTTTAAAGAATGGGGCACATTTCCGATGGCTATTCTCTTCTGCTGGACCATACATGCAATATAAGTAGTCTTGCTTAGTAACCATTTTGGTTATTACAGAATCAACAGTGATGAAATATATCTCCTTGCCTTTGTGTAATCTGCACAGGCTCCCTTTCTTCAAGCATATCTTCTGCAAACAGCACTTGGGAAGCCTAAGAAGAAAAAACGTAATTATTATTTGACTATACATTATATTATTTCTTTCCCGATATTTTATTAAATTTTATCAGGGTATGGGAAAACAAGGATCATTGTGGATAGTGGAATTCGGGATAAGGTTCAGAGTGGGAATGGGTACAACAATGCGGTTACCCCCAATAACATTCCACGCTTTAGCAAGCAAACTATCATCCGGATACAAGTGTTCAACAGGGTTAATATAATAATAAGTAACTGTGGTCAACAAAAGTAGCAAATATTGTAAAACATATCAATTAATCAAAAGAAAAAGTCAATCCTCTTAATAAGTTTCACTTTTCGTTAACTCATTTTGCTAACCATTGACACAAAAATTTCCCATATTTTAAAATAAACTGAGTCTTCTTTCTCTTTAATCTCTAACGTTAATCTGTCCATTTCTGCAGACTATACATTATATTATTGACTATATTTACAAGTAGTCCTCGACTTACAGCTGTTCATTTAGTGACCGTTTGAAGTGACTCACAAAAAAGTAACATGATTTTATAATCAGAGATTTCAGATTGCTGCTCAGGATGTTATAATTCTAAAGGAGATTTGATGAAACAAATTAAAGATCAAAATCGAACTCATATAAAAAGAGTTTATAATGTTTTAGTGGAATTGGATTCAGAAACAGAATTAGTTAAAGATTGTATGGTTAAATGGGCTCAAAATTTTGAAGAGCCGATTTTATTAGATACATGGGAGATAATTTGGGTGAGGAATGTTAAGTTTACCCAAGCTCAAAATTTGCGAGAAAATTTTTATAAAATGTTTTATAGGTGGCATCTTGATCCACAAAAGCTGTCTCGTATGTATCCGAATGTACAGCCCAAATGTTGGAGATGTGGTTGTTTGGATGCAACGTACTATCATATTTGGTGGTCATGTAGAAATATAAAGGCTTTTTGGATTAAGATTTGGTGGAACATTCAGAAGATTTTTAATAGAAGGATAAAATTTACACCACAATTATTTTTGTTAGTTATTATTGAAGATTGTGATGGCAAAGAGATTACTTTAATGTTGAACTTTATTACGGCGGCAAGGTTCTTGATTGGGCAATATTGGAAGAAAGATTCCTTGCCTACTCTAGAGGAATGGTTTCTTAAAGTTTCTTATTTATCAGAAATGGCAAAAATTTCGGCTTATCTGAAAGACAATTCACAAGAGAGATATAACTCTGTGTGGAAAAGATGGGTAAATTTTGTACAGAATAAATATGGGATTAGAAAGTATTATTTAGCTTTTGAATAATTTATAGTTTAATGTGGCTATGGTTGGATTTATTGTTTCTATGTACTGGAGTTAAAGTACTTTTAATTTTTTGGATGTATGTATAGTTGATTGATGTTCATTTAATTTGTATGGGTTTTTTTGTTTTTTTTTTAACCCTGTATTCAGTTCTGGGAAGGAGGGGGAGGGTTATGGGGGGGGTGGGAGGGGGGAAGTATTTTATTGTAAAAACTTTATAAAATTTTCAATAAAAAATTTTAAAAAAAGTAACTTATGATCATTTTTCACACTTACCACCCTTGCGGCATTCTCCGTGATCACATGATCAAAATTCAGAGGCTTGGCAACTGATCCATACTTAACAATGGCTGCAGTGTCCCGGGGTCGTGTGATCACCTTTTGTGACCTTCCGACAAGCAAAGTCCACGGGGAAGCCAGATTCACTTAACGACCGGGTGACTAAGTGAACAACTGCAGTGATTCACTTAATAACTGTGGCAAGATTCACTTAACAAATGCCATGCTTAGCAACAAAAGTTTGGGGGCTCAACTGAGGTCGTATGTTGAGGACTACCTCAACTATTACACATCTCAAGAGACCCAAAGATCATCTGATTTCAAAATCAAAAAAGTTAGAAGAAGAAGTTCCCAAAAGGAAAAGGTCACCTAATACTTGCTGGCAACTCCTTCAAGAAGCTGGGTCTTTTCCTGGGAATTATGGCATACATTCTTATTCCCCTAGAACAGTGATGGCGAACCTATGGCACGCGGGCCAGAGGCGGCACTCAGAGCCCTCTCTGGGGAACGCCTGCCACCATCACCACCAGCTCGCGCAGGTCCATTAGGCCACCGCTGGCGCCCGGAGTGGCTGTCCCACCCAGCACAAAGGAGGTGAAGCAGCTGGCTAGCAAGCTTGAGTAGAGGTGGTAGAGCACGCCCCCCCCATGAGCTCGCTGGCCTCTGTGTGCGGGGGCTGATAGTATCAGGCAGCAGCCGCCCCCACCTCGCCTCGCAGCAATGGCACCCCCGCCTTACCCCCTGCCTCACCCCGCAGGATGAGCCGCCTGCCCACTGCCCCACCCACCAGAGACCCCCTGGATCTCCCCCAATCCTGCCATGCCCACCCAGTAGGCCACGCCCACCCCAATCCCGAGGGTACCACAATGCTGATGCAGCCCTGGCACTTTGCGATAAATAAGTGGGTTTTGGGTTGCGGTTTAGGCACTTGGTCTCTAAAAGGTTCACCATCACTGCCCTAGAAGTGTATTTAAGGAGGTCTCCTTCAAATCAAATCGCTACAGGGTCCTAATAAAAGCTAGAAGAAACTAGATAACCACCATAACTAATTTCCCATAATTAAGTTCTCATCAAGGAAATCTGCTTAAAAACCAATACCAAAACAGAAAACAACACAAACCAAGAATTGCAGCAAAGAAGGCAATGCTCTGTTGGACAAGTTGGGATAATAATCATAACAAGAGTTTGTTTTCATGAAACCTAAACTCAAAAGTTAAATTCAGAAGCAAGGATGTTATAAAAGCTAACTCTGAAAAAGAACCAATCTGGAGAATTAATACATTTCAGATATTAAATGCATCCCTTTATTGTCTAAAAGAGAAATACAATCTTGCAAAATGTTTTGTGAATGTGTGTGTGTGTGTGTGTGTGTGTGTGTGTATACATACATACATCCTGAAAAATGAAGTCCACATCAGAATTAATCAGTTGGAAATAAAGTTGACAAATGGATTATCATTTCATATCTACAGACATTAGTGAGAAACTAATTGTACTAAGTGCCTATTCTGAAAAGTAAATATGTTCTACTATACAAATTTTAAATGAAGTGGCTTTCTGGATTTGAGAATTCTTCCAGGGCCAGGTGCTAAATATTTACCTATCTGTGTTTTTCTACACACAAAGCTTTTTGGTGTAAAAGAATAAGAAAACATTCTGAGAGCAGAAAGCTAGAATCTCTAGCCTGACAACTGTCACACTCCTTATTCTGCTAAATTTGTGATTATGTTTTTCAATTCTCTTTTCCCAATCTCCCTCCTCCCACCCACATTTACTCTTCTCTTTCTCTCTTCTTCCTACGTCCCCATATTTTTTTTTTTTTTGTCAATTTAAGCAAACATACTGTGAGTTATCCATTTTGGGTGAAGAATATGGTCCTAACTACAAGTGGGGACAAATGCTATTACACATAATCTCCTTCCGACTATGTTTCAAGAGCAGAGTCAATGCTATGGGAAAAGCTTGCAAACACTGCTTAAAAGGGGAAAGGCAAATAGCCCTAGGACTCAGCAAGTATACTTTTCCAGTGTGTATGTGCCATCAGGTAATATATTTGAATCCTGGCACCTGCCTAGATTAGTCCCTTGGCAAGATTTTTCGAAAATGGTTTTGCCTTTCCTCCTTCCTAGGGCTGGGAGAGAGAATGATTGGCGCAAGGTCACCCAGTTGACTTTGTGCCTATAGAAATCACAGTCTTTTGGCTTCTACCCTGAGGCCTCTACATCAAACTGGCTTTTCCTTTGCACTTTGCAAAGAACCTCCTCTTATATTCTTAAGACTGTAGAGTAGATGTTTAAAATACAATACAAATGATCAACCCCAAATTTATCTTTCTCAGTTCCTTTTTTTAAGGGAACATGCTTATTCAGATTCAGAAGATCTTAATGTTTGTTCAATCAGTCCTAGAAAACAAATTAAGAAACTGACTTCCTTCCTTAACAAGAAACAGTCATAATAATTATTCTTAATGTTAAATTAGATAGATTTGAAGCCTCTTGTCCCCATACCAAAGCATCCCCCTCTCTTTTTGAAATAATTATCCTCAATCCAGATGATTAAATTCCTGGAGACTAAAACATATGAAGAACAGTTGCAGGACTTGGGTTTGGCTTGTCTAGAGAAAAGAAGAACCAGGGGGGACATGATAGCAGTATTCCAATATTTGAGAAGCTGCCACAAAAAGGAGGAGGTCAACTTATTTTCCAAAGCACAAGAAGGGGGATGGACTAGAATACCTCCGAAGTCCTTTTCAGCTCTATTTTGATTGACTGAATCCCAAGTAGCTGCCCATAAAATGGAGGAGAGAATGGAGAATTAGCATGATTAGAGTATTCGCAACAGTTTCATGGGAATACTATTTTCAGCAGAAGTCCACAACTGCTGCAACCACTTGTTTCACTCTGGACAACAAATAAGAAAAATGTTCCCCTATGTCAGTGTTTCCCAAACTTGACAATTTTAAGGCATGAGGATTTCAACTCCCAGAATTCCACAGCCAGCAACGCTGGCTATGGAATTCTGGGAGTTGAAGTCCACATGCCTTAAAATTGTCAAGTTTGGGAAACACTGCCCTATGTCAACAGAAGGATATGCTTCTTCCTGAAGAACATATGGAGCTTGAAAGAGTCACTCAATCACTTTAACCATTTTAACACAATTACATGTAATCACAGTAAGCAAAGAATCACTAGGGAAGACTGGAAGAAACTGTAGCTGTTGCCTTCATTTTGCAAGTGAGCAAATGCAAGTATCATAGTTAAATAGGCTTGCCACTAATGCAAACCACCCGAAAAAGCACCTTGCAGATTTTACATTGACAAGTTATTCAGCTACATACTGTAATAGTAACAAGTGGCTCAACCAAGCAGCTGGCTGATAGCATCTGCTTGGACTGAACAACTAAGGAGACACGTTGGCACTTTAAATACATTAGTGCTTCCACTACTGTCAACACAAAGGGCACTGAAACTGTGACAAAGTATGCTGGTAGGTAATTACAACAAAGAAAAATACGATGCTCAAATGAAGCTTAAAACATGGAAAGTAACCTTTGAATAATCTGCCCACTGCTTCCATGTTCTATTTCATGTGGAAGAAAGAAAAGCAATGTTAAAAATTACCTGTCGCGAAGCATATTGTTAGACTTGGCTGCCTTCCTGCCTTTACTTCTCTGTTCTACTATTATAAAGTGTTTTTGTGTCTATTTACAAGTGAGGACTTAAGCTTTTTGCATTTTAATTGTATTTTCAAGTTTCCCCAATTATGCCATTTGTCTCTTGTGGTCCTAAAGCAATTTTAAATGTCAAGACCATTATTCCCCAACTTGAGCTGCATAAAAAGCTCAAGAATTCAGCAGTGATGGAGGTTTCCTGTGCATTTCACTTGCCAAAATACATTCCAAATTAAATATGGTCAGAAGTTCCAACAAGAGAACAGAAAGTTTGACCTTAAACCATTCAGGTGAAATTGCCAGCTTATCGTAAGTGAGTAAAGAAATTGGGCACAAAGCCAACTGTTTCTCTTTCCAGGTCATCTTTAAGGTTGTTTCAATATAACCACTTTGGATCCAAGTCTGTGAGACCTAAAGCACAAACTGTACTGCTCCTCCATTTCTAAAAGAAAATGAAGACGTTGACAGATTTTCCTCAGAATGTTCAATATTATAAGGTTGAATATAAATATCACAAAACAAGTTAAGTATCTTTCCATCACCAGGATAAACAATCAAATATACTCGAAAATAGTAACCACAAGGTTCAGCTTCAGTCGGAAGAAGATAAAGTTATACAATGATCTAGCAGCGAAGTCATTATGAAAAATGAGGGTTGAAAAAGGCTGACACAAACTTAAAATACAACAGCAATAAATACTTCATCTGACTAGCAATGGGTTTAAGACACGGTGGTGACCAAAAGCTGCCTCTTGCCCCTGAAGAGAGAAAACCTGACACCTAGCGGCCACTCAATAGATATTTAAAGGATACTTTCAGCAAACGAAACCAAGATTAAGCTTAGTTCTGGCCCCACTGCATAAACTTTGACAACTAGAGAGACTATGAAGTTTTCCTCATTTTTTTGTCCTATAATACAATGAATGAAAAAGGAGAGTGCACTGCTCAAAAATGCAAAGCAGAAACACAGAGGAAGCATGAAAGATTGATAGGTTTGGGAAATGTAATAACTCCAAAGGACAAAGCAATAAAACAAATTCAATAATATAAATTAAAATTTCAGCTCAGACTAGCAAAAGTTCACAGCTGAAAACAAACCATGTTCCACCACAACTGTCCAAATATAATACCATACAGATTCCATATCTTGTTGATTCTAATAAATGCAAATAATCTAGCCCAGTGATGGCGAACCGTTTAGAGACCGAGTGCCCAAACTGCAACCCAAAACCCACTTATGCATCGTCGGGTGCCGGGTGGGTATGGCCAAGTGGATGGGCGTGGCTGCGGTGGTAACAGAATGGGTGGGACTAAAAAGTTCAATAAATCAATTCCAACTTTGCAAGATCTTTTTTTTTCCCGCAAGAAGTTGAAATTGACTGATTGATTGAACCTTTTTTTTTTTTTTGCGCACGGTGGCAGAGGCCTAAAGTGAAAAGGTTTTATAAAACCCAGCTGAAGGCCTAGGACTGGGGCGACGGTGCGCGTGCCCACAGAGAGCGCTCTGAGTGCCACCTCATGGCACCCGTGCCATAGGTTCGCCACCACTGATCTAGCCATTATTTTAGCAAAACCCCTTGATCAGCAACCCAGAGCATCAGTTTATTCTACAGTGCTGTGTGACTTTGTGAATATAATTTTATTTACATTGTAAAAACTAAATTAGTATATAGGTAGTCCTCGACTTACAATCCTTCATTTAGTGACTGTTTGAAATGAAAAACAGCACTGAAAAAAATGGCTTATCACTAATTTTCACACTTACAACCACTGTCGCATCCCCACGGTCACATGAACAAAATCAGGAAGGTTGGCACCTGGCTTGTAATTATGGCAGTTGTACAGTTGTGATCATGTGATCACCATTTGTAACCTTCCTAGCCAGCTTCCAACAAGCCAAGTCAAAGGGGGGGAAAAGCCAGATTCACTGAATGACTGCATGATTCACTTAAGAACTGCAGGGATTCGTTTAACAATTCTAGCAAAAAAGATCATAAAATGGGGCAAAACTCAATTTAAAAAATTGTCTTTTTTTTTGGCTCCATTGTGATCATAAGTCAAGGACTATCTGTACTCTTAAAAGCAGATTTTCAGAGGACTCTAATGGCTTCAGAACCCTTGAAGCATCACTGGATAGCATTCAGCACAGCAGTTGGAAATTTACAACTCCCAAACAATTCTCTGTGTCCCCTAGAATTCCCTTTAACCTTACCTTTACTGCTGAAAAATCAATAGCATAATTCCCTGCCATTTTGATCTAAGAACGTGCACGCGGCAAAATGCTTAGCCATTCTGCTCTTTTTGTTGTTGTTGTTGTTGTTGATCCATAATTCTCCAGGTAGGGCAAACTTACCTGAAGAGAGCTGCTTGCTGGTTCATCTCCACACTCAGAGTTTCTTCCCTCTGCTACATCCTGCGCTGGATGTTTGTAAAACTCTCCATTTACTCGGGAAAGGAGCCAGGCCACATTATCGGGTTCCTTTTTCTCATCCTGGTCTTCCCCTTCTTGATCATCGGTATCTTCTCTTTGTCGTGATGTTTCCTCCTCTTTTGCAAGTTCACTTTGTCTCAGAGAACGTGAATTAGGAACAATCGGTTGCCCAAATGGCTTCTTCAGCAGGAGCTGCCGCTGAGCCTGTTTCAGGCTTTTCTGGTAAACCTCAAGCTGGCACAGGATGACTTGAGTATATCTGTTAGGATCTATTCCTTTGGGGCAGAACGGAACACCCCAATAATAGTGCACCACATCCGGTTCTTCACGTCGGCATTTCTTGTCAGTCCAAGGAAGGGTGCAAGTTGGCAGGGCGCTTTCTGGGAGGCCAGTCCTTTCGACAAGCTCAGCAGACCCACGTGTATTTTTGCCATGCTCAGCCTGATCTCCAAACTTGGAAGGACTTCCGTCATGATCAGAAGTACTCTGCTGCTGGACTTCCTTCTGTAGGGCTCCTGGGCAATCAACATGAGGATTACCTTTTAAGTAATTTGGGGAATGTTCCATTTCTTTATCTCTTGGTGTTAGAAGGCTGCTCTTTTCCAGAAAGAGCCTCCGGGGTGCCAGTTGCCAAGACCTCCGAGGTCTTTGGGGAAAGGTGGGACTTTGGATAATAGGTAACTCCTCTTCTGCACTAAGTGATGCCTCACTGGAGCAGCTCCCAGCCGGCGAGGAAGGGCCTGACCTTCCAAAAGGCTGGCTGTCCCCTGGAGATACAATTATGCTAGAGACTAGTGAGTTTTCAACTATGTCCTGGCTTAACCTCGTCAGTACTACCAGGGGACTCTTGGTGACATCTGTCTGCCTGTTCTCATCAGCTCTGTCACTTGGAAAGAGGGAGCTGTACTTGGAGCAAGGAGACTCAGAGGAAGCTGGCGGAACTTCAAGGAGCCGGGAATCCTCTGCTCCAGATGGGGGGTTTTGCACTGGAGACACTGATGCCTGGGAAAGGAGAGGCAAAGGCGCTGCAGCAGAAAACTCAGAAGGCTGGCAGCTCTGCGGGAAGAACAAGAGCAAACAGAAAATGAAAATGGTTTGCATGTATGTTTATATGTATTCTTCTAATTATTAAATCAAATTGACTGCTGTTCTACACAGTGAAAAAACATAAATGATACTTCCACATTAATCTGCTCGGTGATAGCCAACGGTGAAATTAGATATTACGCATCAATAAGTCCATTAGCACAGTAAAGCTTAACAAATATATTTGTTATATTTGCTCTCTTGTCAGATGCTTTGTCTAAGACTACGATTCCAAGTGAAGTTTACATAAGCCAGCCTTGGAGAAAAGTCATTTTTGAAACCTGCAGGGCAAAAAAAGAGTAAAAGGAGGGCATCTCTTCTACTTACACTTAGGCTCTCAGCAATGGCTTTTCTCAAAAGTTCTTCTTCTTCCTCCTCTTGTGAATTTAACTGTCTGGCTTCTTGCTCACTCATTTTTAAAGCCAAGGCAAACTGTTCATCTTCCGACATCTCTGAGAAGATTAAAATAAAATTATAAATTATGATTAAATCATGGACCCTTAATTCTTATACCTGAAGGAGCCTGAAGACTTTCAGCTTCAGAAGGGGAAAAATCAGCCTAAATTATATAAGAACCATTACATAGGAAATTATTATAGTGTCTACTCTCAAAATTAGAATAAGCAGTTCTAAACATAGCATAATACATTCTCAAAAATATCAAATAATTGAGCCCAAGTCAGGCAGTTAGTTAAAGTTCTCACAGCAACCATAACGTTGACTTTTTAGATACATTCATCATAATGAAATATTTTATCATATAATCATACGGCAGAAGCTCTATTTTGTACTTTCGCATCCAACATATAAATCAGAGAACAGAGGAAAACAGCAGACTGAACACAAAAGAATGGTTTAAGAATATTTTACAGAATAACAGAGTGAAACCTTGGAGGACATCTAGTCCAACCCCCTGCTCAGGCAGGAAATCCTATACCATTTCAGACAAATGGTTGTCTAACCTCTTCTTAAAAATCTCCACTGTTGGAGCATTCACCACTTCTGGAGGCAAGTCATTCCATTGATTAATTGTTCTAACTGTCAGGAAATTTCTCCTTCGTTCTAGACTATTATGTAATATATATGTAATACATTACATATTATATGTATATAATAGTATAGTTCTAGACTATAATATATATAATATATAACACTATTATATATTACATATATATTATATATATATTATAAATGATATAATATATAATATATATATATATATACATATACATTAGTTCTAGACTATTGGCAAAGCAGGATACTTCCTTCCTATTGAAAAACTTTTAGCTAAAATAAACCACAATACTTTTCCCTTCAAAAATATAAAGTGGAACAGCTCATGTGCCAAGTTCTCCAGAATTTGTAGTAGGGAAGAAAGAGAGAAAATAATACCTTGGAGAATGCTGTTATTATTCTGTTCAGAAAAAAAAATTCACTTAGAAAAACTGCAATAGCCAAGTAACTTTTAGCATGATTTCATAGGTGCTACTATCTACTTCCTAGCTCTAGCAAGATTTTCCAGAACATATTAGACAAGAACCACAAAAAAACCCGAGTAGCTTCAGAAAACATCTATTCACTGTTATTTCTGATCCACCATTTTTAGTTGGCAAAAAATATTGATGCTCAGAAAGCCACATGATAACTTCAGTGATTCTACTCTGAGTTTCAAAACCTCTGAGGATCTGAAGAATACTGTAAAACATTTTTCCATCAAATAATTATAGGCTGTTGTGAGTTTTTCCACACAACAATTCTAAGGGAAACAAAAGCATCAAAATACCGTATTTAGGAGCACAAAACAAAGAAAGAAAGCAGTATCTTGAACAAACACATCAACTTGCAGTAAGATAAGGAAACATTCTAGTGAAAATTCTCTGTGCACCAAAACAAAATACAATTTTGTGTCTTCAAGAGCATTCTGACATATGTTCAGTTCACATAAGAAATAACTCCAGAGGAGAATAAGAGCTGACAGGTAGATTACTGAACCCCATTTCTCTCTCAGTTGCAAAAGAATGACAGCAAGCCAGTTTGGCTGTGAAAGGAACATAAAAGCAAAACATGGACTTCTCAAAATCTGATGAAGATACAACTGAGATAAGATGGCGTTTAATTCTGAACTCACTTTCATGCTGCCACATGGGCTGAAATACGTGTTGACAGGGCATAATGCTACATCACATAGAAGCAGTCTATTGTCATCAAATCACTATTTATAGTGTAATCTAAGTTTCAAAAAAGAGAGCGAGGGAGGGAGGGAGAGAGAATAGTTGACTCAAAAAGCAAGAGAATTAGTGACTCTCCCACTTTCGGATCTGCCCCATTCACTTTCATTCCATTCTCCCATCATTTCCATAGAAATGCAGTCTTTGACTGAAAAAAGATTACCCACTTCTGTCTTAAATGGAAATAGTGGTGTTTAAATTTGTTAGCAAGGTAAGTAAAGTAAGGGTAAAGATACTGGAATTATAGTAATTATAGCAAAGCTATTGTAACTGTTCCATTGCTAATAGTTTTATTAATGGAAGGCACAAAGTTCTTATCCTTCATTCCCACTGCCCAGCACTTGTGTATCCCAACTGTGAATACATTGTACAACTAAGCTTTTTGTTCAATTGATTTGACCATGGACCTGGTGCAACTCAAGCACTACCAGAATACTTTAAAACAATACTTCCAGATTTAGCAACTTCCAGGTATACGGACATCCACTCCCCAAATTCTCCTCAATGGCCATGCTGCCTGCCTTTGAAGTCCATGCAACTAAAAACTGCCATGACTGAAAAGAGTAATTTAAAATGATTGTGGTTGTCTCTCAACCTTTTCCCACCCAGCCTATTCTACAGGAAGGCTGAGAGCAGCCATATCCTCCCGAGGTGGTCAAAGTGCTCACAAGCTGGAGGCTCTGGCAAATACTGAAATAATACCAGTATCTACCACAGAAGGAAGGCTTAGATGCCCTTGGCCCAAGTCAGCATTTCAAGACAAAGTGGTTTAAGTGTGCTGAATGCCTTGTTCTCCAGCACTGGAGATGGAGAATCCACCAATGGGTTTAGACTGTATTCCTGCCCAATCAGATAAAGTCAGCCAAAGTTGCCACACCCGTCCTGGACCATAGAGATCCCAGTCTTGACTTGATCTCGCCCAGGACAGACATGCAAGTTTGGCTCTTAGGCAGGTACAGTCTATATTGGTGGATTTCCCATTTCCCCAGTTTGCTGTGCAGTGCTGTATTCAGCACAGAATTTGGCTTCCCATTAGCAAATTTTCCCTTTCTTTCCCATTCAGGAACTTCAGAATTTCTTCTCAATTCCTGATTTGGGGGGAAATACGAACTGAGTTTTCTCTAAGGGAGGGGCTCCTTCCTTTCCTCCCCCTACCTAACCCAACAAATAACCTCCCTCACAGCCCCTAATTTGTTGGATTCAACTGAGGACTAACAGCTGTTAGTCCCCAGCCGACATTAAATCAATTCCCTTTCTACCAGAGCTTGCGGCTGCGGCTCTGGTGGCTGATTATGAGCGTCAGTGAAGGAGGCTTCTTTTCGCGATGTGCTTAGGCCTTCCCTCGGGAATCCCACGTTTCTGGGGTCTTTTGGAGTTGCGGCTGCAATTTCACCCCCGGCTTCAGTCTGTCGGCTCCATTTGTTTTCTTCAGCTCGCGGCCCTACGATCGTCCTTTTCTCGGCTGGAGGCGCGTGTGCGCCAAGAGGCCAGCACCAATCAGCTGTTAGGCGGCTGATCGGAGGGACGGAAAGCTCCCTTTTTGACACACTCACTATCCTCCAGACGCGGACCTTTCCCCTTACCTAAGGGAGCGTTCCCTCTGAATCAGCCTTACCTTCCAAAGTCCTGGACCTCGGCAGGCTTAGCTGCCTACTCGATGTGTGGCCACCATTTTGGACCGCGTGGTCTTAGAAGGTCCCATTCAAGTTCAGGGAGAATTCCGGAGGAAGGGGCTCCTTCCTCCTCCTTTACTGTGATTGTCCCCGGAGAAGGGGAGCTCATTGGGGGGGGGGTAACTAAGCAGACAGTCCAGGGAGAACAAACGGCTCCACTGTCGTTAGGCAGGCCACCATTTTGGGCGTCGGCCGCCATTTTGGGAGCCAGATAGGCCCATTTTAACTTGAGGCCTGCTATCTGGAGATACAACAGAGCCTCCAAACTCCCTTAGAGCACAATTTGTGGTCCTGTCTCGAGTTTCCCTGGTCTTTAACCCCATCTAAGATCTGATAGGCCTTCACAATTAGTCAGGCCCTCTTGGCCCTTTTCAGGTTTGTTCATAACAGACTTAACCCAGCGTGACTGGGATCACTAAATTACCAACTGGATTCCAGGCGTACCTTACCGTGCGTCTGTTCTTATCCGTACAATTAGTTTTCATCTGGATTCCAGGCATCCCCTGTAGTGCACCTGTCCTTATCCACAACAGCTCTATCCGGATTCCAGATACCCCCTGTCATGTGTCTGTCCTTATCCGCGCAACAGCTATAGCTGGATTCCAGGCGTCCCCTGTTGTGCGTCTGTTCTTATCCATGCAGCAGCTTTACCTGGATTCCAGGCGTCCCCAATAGTGCACCTGTCCTTATCCAGTGTATAATACTCTCTGGATACCAGGGGTCCCCCATCGTACTCCTGTGTTATCAGAGAATGGAGGATTCGATGCCTTCTGCAAAGGACGCTTTGCTGCCTTCATCGGCTCCTATGCATCCTAAATCCTCTAGTCAGGAGGTTGCTGGCAAGAAAAAGCAAGCCAGCCGGAGACACCAAGCCCTAGAAAGGGAATTTTCAAAGGCACAGAAAATAGCCAGGTTGGAGACCCCCCCAAGCCAAAGGGTCAACTTTTGACTTAACCATGAGGCCCCCCACCTCCCCCCTGGGGATATGGTCGACAGGGGAACCCTTACCGTCCCTGACACCATGTGGGATGGGCGGAGCTCTCCCCATTTCCCACTGTTACACGGGCTCAACACGGGCCACCCGAGGCTACCTTCACACCCACTGCGGCTGGGTTTCGACCGAGTGAGCCAGTCCCCTTCCCCACAGAGGACCGTTTGGCCTTGCTGATTGCTCAAGCGGTAGATCATGCTCTTGAGGCAAGAGCGCAAGCTCCTAGGCCAGCGGCTGTCATGCACCTGCCTATTCATCAACCAGTTTCTGAAACCTATTACACTCCTTCTTCCCCATCTGCGTCCACCTGCTCGGAAGACTCATCCTTTTGCGAACATGACATTGATCAGGGGATTCCGATGTCTGAGGAGCAGGAGGCTCCTCCCGAAGCTCTTCCTTTACCGGCCTCTTCAACCCTTCCTTCTTTGTTCCCTTGCTCCACAAGGTCACATCCACGGCCCATCTCAGGCCCGATCCTTCCTCAGCAGCAACCACCGTTTCCCCAGAATCGGAGGTGGACCCAAACTTCACCAAACCAGTGGCAGCTCAACACCATATTCCTTGTCCTCCCATGTTCCTAAATGTGGTCCGAAAGCAGTGGACATCTCCGGCCTCCCTTCCCCTCCCAGGTAATACTGACAAAAAGCTATACAATGTGGCTAAGGATTTGGAGGAGGCCCTGGAGGTGCCCGCGGTGGATGAGCCCTTAGGGCCTCTAGTATCACCCACTGTCATTCCCAGCGACGTCTCTGAGGGTCTCAAAGCCGAGGACTATAAATGCGAACTCGCCTACCGCAGGACACATCAAGCGGCTGCATGGGCTATTAGAGCGGCCACCTCCGCATCTTTCTTTAACAAATCAGCCCTTCGCTGGCTAAGGCAGCTCCAGGCCCGTATCCCAGCAGAGGATATCCGCACCCACCAGGATCTTAGCAAGATGGTGGCGGCCACTGAGTATGCGTCAGATGCCGCTCTCCAGGCCGCCAGATTTTCCTCCAGGGCTATGGCTTCCAGCATCACTGGTCACCGTATGCTTTGGTTGAAGCACTGGCACGCCGACGCCAAGTCTAAGTGACATCTATCAGCGGCACCTTATCAGGGAGGCAAGCTGTTTGGGAATGCTTTGAATCCTTATCTCACCAAAAATAAGGACAAATGCAAGGTCCTTAATCATCTCCTTAAGAGATCGAACAAACGGTCCAATTTTTACCCACGAAGACAGTCCTTTCGTGCAGAGGCTAGGTACAACTACACTCGGCCCATCCGTCCCTTCCCAGCCAGGCAGGACAGACAGGATAGGCAGTCTGACAGACAGGCAGCCAGACCTAGACAGCAATCTCAGGGCAAGCGGCCCTTTCGCGGGAATGGCCAACCATTCCGCCGCTCCAGGTGACTCTCCAGCGGTTCCTCCCATAGGGGGAAGACTGTCTCTCTTTGCCCACCAGTGGGAGGCCATCAGCACAGACGCATGGTACTAAACACCGTATGTCATGGTCTGTCCCTTGAGTTCATTTCCAACTCCAAATCAATTTCTCTCTTGCCCCTACCCACGGAATCGAACAAAGAAAAGACTAATGAACGAAGCCATTCAACATCTACTAAACATACGGGCCATAGAACCGGTGCCGGCGGACCAGAAAGGTCGGGGTTTTTTATTCCATCCTCTTTGTCATCCTCAAGGCGTCAGGGGGATGGAGAGCCATTTTAGATCTCAAGGGCTTGAATTATCATCTTGCATACCGCAAATTCAAGATGTAAACGCTCCGCTCCATCTTGGGAAGCGTAAGAAAAGGGGACTTCCTGATGTCTATCGACCTCACGGAAGCGTACCTTCATATCCCCATCTCTCTCGCCCACCGCCAGTTTCTAAGGTTTGCACACAGGGGACGCCATTGCCAATACAGGGTACTCCCATTTGGCCTATCATCGTCTCCCAGGGTATTTACCAAGATCCTGGCGGTGCTAGCAGCTCACCTAAGGATGGTGCCAGTCAGAGCCCAATGCTACCTGGACGACATGTTGATCCAGTCATTGTCTACCCAGGCTGCCCTAGCGGACCTCAAACTGGTGGTGAAGCTGCTCCAGGATCACGGGTTCTCGATAAACTTCCCCAAGAGCCATATGGTTCCCACAACAAGGCTGTTACACTTGGGGGCCATCATAGACACGATGGAGTGCCGGGTGTATTTATCACAGGAACGCTGGGACAGTATAAGGGAGTCAGTCCTCCAATTATGCAGGGGTCGAACAGCAACGTTCGTCAGTCTCTCCCAATTGTTAGGGAAGATGATCTCAGCCATAGCAATCGTCCCGTGGTCCAGGCTCTACTCCAGGGAACTGTAGTGGTTCCTGCTCCCCTTCCAGAGGCAGAACCTCAGTGCCTCCCAACGAAGGGTGAGACTCCCACCTCAAGTATTGCGCTCCTTCACCTGGTGGCTGTCGCCTGCCATGCTCAGAGGGTCCTACTTCAAGGAGCCAGATCGGCTTGTGCTAACGACTGATGCAAGCCTGTTCGGCTGGGGAGCGCACCTTCGCTCACAGTGGGCACAGGGCCGTTGGTCTCACTCAGACCTTCGGCACAACATCAATTGGCTGGAGCTCCAGGCCATACATTTAGCCCTCCGCCACTTTCACAGACTGGTGGCAAGGCGTCAAGTATTGGTCCTCACAGACAACATGGCTGCCAAGGCTCATGTAAACTGACAAGGGGGCACCTGATCTCGGACTCTATTGACCGAAGCTCTCCTACTGGGCTCCTGGGCAGAATGCAATCTGGCCTCCATCAAAGCTGATCACATTTCAGGGGAGGTGAATACTCAGGCCGACTTCCTGAGCAGAGAAACGGTAGATCACTCAGAATGGCACCTCCACCAGAGAAATCTGTCACCGCTTCGGCCTGCCATTTCTGGACCTCTTTGCGTCCCCGACCAATGCCCAGCTGCCTTGATTCTTCTCCCGGTTCCCCTCTCCAGGGGCGGAACAAATGGATGCTCTTTGGAGCCCATGGCTGGAGGGTCTGCTTTATGCCTTCCCCCCTCTCCTTCTCCTCCCGGCGATAATCCGCAAGCTTCTTCGGGAACGAGCAGAGATAATCCTAGTGGCCCCTTACTGGCCAAGGAGGCCTTGGTTCGCTGATCTGATAAGTCTGTCCCTTGCAGATCCATGGAGGATTCCTCCGGATTGGGTCTCGCTCAGCCAGGGGACCATCCTCCATCCGGACCCCCAATGGCTACAGTTAGCCGTCTGGCACTTGAGTGCTCAATCTTGTCACGGGAGCTTTGCTCACCAGGGGTCATTACGGTAATTCAGGCTTCCCATCGCCCTTCTACCAACCGCATTTACGAGGCCACGTGGAAGAACTTTCGCTCCTGGTTCTTGGGTCGACACTTGTCACTCCCAGAATTCACAGTTCCCCATATCCTGGACTACCTCTTAGAAGGTTTGGAGAAGGGCTTGGCCCCAAACACATTGCGCAGACAGATAGGCGCTCTTTCCACAGTCCTCACTTGCGGCTCTGTGGGGTCCTTGGGACATCACCCCTTACTCCGCTCCTTCCTCAAGGGTGCCGCTAATACCAGACCCCCTACAGTGCACAGGTACCCTTCTTGGGAGCTACCACGATTCCTGCAGGCTCTGACCAAGTCACCCTCTAAAACATGCGATGTTCGCTACCTGTCCCACAAGGTTGCATTCTTGGTGGCAATCACGTCAACGTGACGTATTTCCGAATTGGCAGCGCTTTCTACCTGGGATGACCTGTGCATTTTCCACCAGGATTGAGTGGTCCTTCGCCTCGACCCTACATTCCTTCCAAAGGTCAATTCCCTTTTCCACAGAGCCCACGAAATAGTGCTCCCAGATTTTTGCCCTAACCCATCACATGATCTGGAATGGCAATGGCATCTGCTGGACATCCGCAGAGCGCTCCGGTACTATATTTCACAGACAGCAGCATTCCGCAAATCAGAGGCCCTCTTCGTCTCCTTCCATCCTTCCTCCAGGGGTCGGAAGGTTTCCTCTTCCACAATTGGCAGGTGGATTAGGACGTGCATTGCGAGGGCGTACCAAGCTGGGTCACTGCTGGTTCCTCCATGGGTTACAGTCCACTATACACGGAGTGCAGCTACTTCCACGGCTTGGGCCATTCAGGTGTCCATTGAGGACATCTGCAGAGTGGCCACATGGTCCTCACCATTTCCTTTCATACGGCACTACAAGGTCGATAGGTTTGCCTCAGCGGAGGCCTCCTTCGGTAGGAGGGTTCTTCAACAGGTTGTACATCAAAGTGTCACACCGGACCGGTCTACTTCCCATCCTCAGGGACAGTAGGCTTTGGTATGTCCCATTGGTGGATTCTCCATCTCCAGTGCTGGAGAAGGGGGTGTTGTCTTACCTGAATGCCTTTTCTTAGCACAATGGAGAATCCACTCCCACCCTTGTAGGTCATTTGGGCCTAGGGTTAGTCTTAGTTTAGTGAGCCACAACGTCTTGCTGTCAGTTAATGGCTACGCTCGCGTCAAGACTGGGATCTCTATGGTCCAGGACGGGCGTGGCAACTTTGGCTGACTTGATCTGATTGGGCAGGAATACAGTCTAACCCATTGGTGGATTCTCCATCTCCGTGCTGAGAAAAGACGTTCAGGTAAGACAACGCCCCACTTCAATATAATCATAGAGCCACATAGCCCGGAAGCACTTTAGCTAGTGCTGGAGGTGAAGGGTAACAGGATGCTTCACCTGGACAGGACAGTCCAAAGTGATTTGAGCCTACCTGAATTGCTTCACTGGAATCCACTCTTCTTTTGGAAGCAGATAATATCAACCCCTATAACATGAATTGCTTTGCCAAAATAAATCTAATTTGCTTCACGCAAATTTGCTATTAAAACATAGTTAATAAGATTATAGCAAAAAACATGGAGCACTAAAAACTATACTTTTGACACTTCAAAGCTTTGTACTACCCCACATTCATGTATGTAATGAAAAAGAATAAGTGTTTGTCCCCTATGAAATATGCAACATGCAGAAGAATAAAAGAATCAAACAGGGTGTCTGCTCTATGGAAGCCATACTATGTATCTCTGACAGTCATACATTATTCAGATCACTTCTAAACACTGTCTGCAATTTGTGTATGCTTGATGTTGATTACATTGGTCATAATTAATTATGATTAGAAATTCTAAGTATTTTTGTTAGTTTCTTTGCGATGTGGATAAACAGACATCTTGAAAACTTGAGACACAAAAATAGAAGCTGAGCTTTGAAAAATAAACACTGTTGGGATGTTTAGACAGGTAAGAATGGACCAACACTCTGCAAGTAGAAAATATTTTCTAAGCTCTTTTTGCACAAGATAGATGTATGTACAAATGAAGAGTCAAGTCCAATTATAACATCTGAAATGCCGTTTGGTAAAACCAGCATAATTTTGCTGAATCGATGTTTGGCTTTTTGTATACTCCTAAATCTACTGAGAAAAAGCTTGAGCTCGCATGAACAACAAATCAATCTCACCAAGAAAACATGGAGAACGGGGTGGAGAGAAAAAAAAAGGAGTGTTTTTAAAGAACTGAAGTCTGAAAATTAATCAAACAAGTTTAGTTTTTGAAATTTCATATCATAATAAGAATTATTTCTTCAGAAAAATATTACTGACAACTGGCTCCTCAATGGCACCACACCTTAAAATAAATATTGACTCTTTTACAATCAGATTGTCATAACATTAATGCCGAGAAAGAGTTCCTCCCAACTAAAAAAAAAAAAAAGCTAGCTTTTTTCCCCTACGGAAGAAATCCCTCATTTTGAAAATTTTCAAAAATGTTAAAGGGTATTAATGCTTTTGAATTTTGGTGTTGGAGAAGTCATCTAAGAATGCTGTGGAGAGCCAAGAAAGCTGTTCAATGGATTATTGAACAAATCAATCCAGGGTTCTCCCTCAAGACACAAATGACCAGGATCAAATTATCCTACCTTGGACACATTGTGCACAACCCTAGCTCTCTGAGGAAGGCTTTAATCCTGGGAGGGGTAGAAGGAAAGAGAGCCAGCAACAAGGTGGACGAACTCAGTTACAGTGGCAAAAGGTGTGCCCTGAAAGACTTGAAGGACTAGGTTGGGTACAGATCGTCCTGGAGAATATCTATCCACGCAGTCACCAAGAGTCAAGAAAAATTTGATGGCACATAGTCAATAGAATTATTAGCTGCAGATGCTTGCCCTACTTTGTCATGGAACCTGAATTCCAAGAAAGCAGGCTGCAATGCCATGTGGAAGGGAGCCGAGAAGCTGTCCTTCTCTGTGGCGACTGCCACAATGTGGAAAGAGCCTGACCCATTCCAAGATGAGGACAGACTTTCCCTGTTGTTTATTTGAAACCGCCCTTTTCCAATACGCCTTCCAGGCAGAAGGTATCATCTATCAGGAATTGCAGCGAAGTGCAGAAGTATTTTGAACCCTTGAAGAACAGTCTAGGCTTTTGTTGTTGATGATTATGCTGCTTTTAATGTGATGTTGTGATAGGTTTTGCCTGAATTCATTGTGAGCTGTCTAGAACTGTATGGGGAGGCAGCATATAAATTATTGCAATTAAAATATACAAATAAATAAGGACTTCTCCATATGTACAGCTAAACCAAACCCGATATGCCATGTAATTAATAATAAGATGTCAACTCAAGGAGCGGTGTACACCAGGCCCGCTGAGAGATAACCCTTTGCACCATCCATATGCACGCATACAATACACATATACACATGTGTGTATATCCACACACACACCCCGCACAGATACTTGCTAATTGCTTCAGTAAGCTCAATCTAAATCCCCAAGGAAAAGGCCAAGCAACCCCCATCCTCTGCATGCAGTCTCTTCTCTAAGAGACCAATTTGTCATCAAACTCAAGCAACCCTTTAAAACATAGACAGCATTTTTACTTCAAAGAAATGAACCTTAATTTGCCTAAAAATAAACACTAAAAGGCTAATTATAGTTCTAATAAATAAAAGAGCAGACATGTAAATGGATGTGCCTAATTAATTATTGCTAATTGACTGCTCTAATGTACTGGATGAGACCCGCATCCAAAGCAGCAAAGAGAGTGGGAAATGCAAATACTTTTGCTTAGGTCAGCCCTGTTAGGTAGGGGTGGCTAAGGCCATACTTTACAGAAGGTTGGACTAAGGAGTTAGTTAGATGGCGCTAGATAGAGGGCACCGAAAATAACCGGGATGGACAGTGGACAGAACTGTTACCAAGACAACAATCAGAGAGGGGAAGCGTAATTTCATTAAAAAAAAACTAGTTTGAGTAAATAACCCAGACAGGCCCTTCCCAAATTCATATGAAGATAAAGTGAGGGAGGAAGGAAGCACATTCAGACTTAAGAGGGTCTGTTACTGTAGCTATTCTTTAAACTTCTATAGCTATTTATAAAACTACTTTAGTGATGTGCTGGACAGTGATGTGCTGGAGCTGGCTTGCAGGAGCCAACTGCTACATTTTCAGAAGTTTTATGAGCTGGTTGAGAGCCAAACACCAATTCCTAGTGCACCAATGCTGTGGCTTGTTAGTAATGGAGCTTGCCAAGCTAGTTGTGATGCATATGTTATCACACCACTGCACATAAGCATTTGTTTCTTAGCTTGCTCTACCTTATAAGTCTGACATTAGTGGGCTCCAAACAAGTACAAGAGATCCAAAATTTCCAAGACTGTATGCGATGTAAATTTCATATTCAACTGAAATGAACCTGTCTCGTAGGTGTTCTGCGTAAATGGGAGGGGGTGTTTGTGCCCTTCTGCTTTCACCTCTTGTAAAGGAATGTAGAGATTATCTTGGTAGGAAAGAATTCTTAAGGACCTGGAGAAGCGCTTACCATATTTTTCCATCTATAAGACACACCCTTGTATAAGATACTCTGGCATGCAAGTTTCTCTGCGCTGATCAGCTATTCGGCGGAGCGCCGAACAGCTGAGCTGGCAAATCCGGAAGTTTGACCGGCCGGCCGACAATCTTGTCCCCTCCCCCCTCCTGTTAGTGGCAAGCCCACAGGGGCTTGACACCTGCACCAGGCGGCATGGCAACCCACACAGGCATGCCCTGGGCTGTGGAGGTTATCATTATTTTTCTGTGTATAAGACGCTGCACTTGTATAAGATGCACCTGATTTTTGAACAGGGTGTTTGCAGGAAAAAATAGCGTCTTATACACGGAAAAATACGGTAAATAGTGTAGAGGTTGAAGCAACCCCAGCAAGAAACTCAGAATAACCCCACCCTGATTTTGACAGTATAAGAGGGAGCAGAGAAAAACTTGGGACAGGCTCCAAAGGTTCTGTTATTATCCTTTCCTTTAATTAAATGGCATTCCAGGGATCTCTAAGATGTTTGTCTCTTGACTTGGCCTACTTTAAAGGGCTGAGAGCTCTAGGCTTTCTGCTACTTTGGATTCCTGAATATAACCTTTTTTTTTTCTATTAGAAAAATCTACAGAGAAGACTTCTGAAATACTGACTCGAATTTCTGCTTAGAGTACAATCACCGCTTTCACAAATGCATCTCATATAGTTTCAGATTAGATATGTTGCAAACATTATTTTATTTATTGGGCTTATTCCATCCGCTAAGAATTCTGAGCGACATATATTCCAACACGTATACATCAGGTTAAAACATAAATATATCACCATATATCAACATGAACAAACATTGGGGCACCATTTAATGTACAAAAAGATAAAATCTAGTTCCGGAGGGAACACATTAAAATAACCCACTCCCGGAGCCAGCTGAAATAGCCAGGTTCTAAGGGCCTTTCTAAAGCATACAGTAGCAGCCTGTTTCCATGACCCCTATAGATCAGCAGTCTCCAACCTTTCTGGCACCAGGGACAAGTTTCGTGGAAAACAATTTTTCCCCAGATCAGGGGGAGATGGTTTCACGCGCAACTTAAATCCCGCATATGCATAGATGAAGCTTCACTAGTTCACCTCACTCACCTGATGCTTACACAGCCCGGTTCTTAACAGGTCACGGATCGGTATTGGACCTGACCTGCTATAGAGGGGACCCATGCTATAGAGGACCCCTGAACAAAGAGACATGAAAGGAGCCTTTCTACTAGATTGTATCAAGTGGGCAAATACTGTTGGGCACAGATGCTCCTGAATACATATTTTATGAATCAGAATAAAACCATGAAGCTATCATGAGGAGACTAAACCAAAATTTATTCTGTGAATTATTTTATTTTTTGCTACATTTTTAATGGTCCATCAGACATAACACTTTAAAAAAACCAAAAAAATCCTGAAATCATCCTACTATCAGAAATGGGTGCAGCAAATCCTTGACATGTTCTTATATCCCAGACATCTCAAACTCGTGACGTCATGTGACGCCGCACAATGTATCAGGATGGTTTTGCCATTGCCGGCAGTGGGGTAGGCACAGCTTCTGGATGACGCGTCCGGCCTGCGAACCGGCAGTTTGACACCCCTGTTATATCCCTTTCAACTTCATGAGTCCATGACTTGTTTCTCAAGTAAATTACCTAGGTCTACCAAGATTACAGGGCTAGATGGAGGTAAAATTAAATACCAAACGCCAACAGTCACTATTTCCATATTGAACCAAGGGAACTCTATGGATATATTTGTGAAGCCATTAGGCATTAGAAAAGAGCAGCTGGCCCTTTAAAGAACAAGCCCATATCTGTCCATAGTTGACTTGAGCCCTGAGAGTCAATAAAGGAAAAGAAGGGGGTTCTGGATGAAAACATGTTTTGTTTATAGAAAGAACTCTATAGAAGTTTATAGAAAGCTGGCATCTTAAATGAGGGAATTTCCCTACAGTAAGAATTGCATTAGGTTTGCATTTTTAAAATTCTTTTTAACTGTCTGTTGTGTCTGTGGAACCTTATCTTCTTCTGGCATCTATAACAATGCTGAATTTTATTTAAATTCTGGAATTATCTAGTTTCCCCTGGGCACCCACATCAATTTAGCTGAGCTAAAAACTCCTACAGTTTAGTTTGGCTTCCTATTCTGCAGTTAGCCAGACCCAGAGTGGGATCAGGACTTCCCCTTCAATCCTCTCCTGGTTTCCCAAAGGCTGATTTATTTATAAGGAAGAGTTGGTGGCAGCAGAACCTAGTTTTCCAGTTGCTGTTTATTGACTGATACTGGTTACCTCAGAACTGTAGCTCCTTAATACAAACTCAAAGGAGGCTTTTGGATTAGACCAGGAGTAGGCAACCTTGGCTCTTTTATGACTCGTGGACGTCAACTCTCTGAATTCCTGAGCCAGGAATAGCTGGCTCAGGAATTCAGAGAGTTGACGTCCACGAGTCATAAAAGAGCCAAGGTTGCCTACCCTTGGATTAGACTGATTAATGAATAAATCGGGGTCTGCATTCTTTGCCTAATGGCAAGCTACCTAACATAAAAAGTATGAGTGCAAGGCTGCCTTTAGATATGGCTTAGCCAGCCTTCCTCAAATCGTTACACCCCAGATAGATTTCAACTCTTAAAAACCAGTTACCAACAAAGGCAAATGCTGGCTGGTAATTGTGTGAATCAAAATGTAATGCGTTGGAGTCGCACCAAATCTCACAATACGTAGCTTAAATAACATATATGAAGTGATAATAACCACTTTTCATTCGTACATCTGGGTTACCACATAGTGCAGCACCAGTAACCTTTATAACTCCTTTCATTTTTCTGATCTCAAATACACAACAGTGGGAGATCACCTTAAGATATATTGGGGACTAGGAGCAACAGTATACCAGAACACAGCGGCAGCCTCACTTACACATGCATATAAGCTAAATCATTAAGCATCGACAGAGATGTTTGACATACATAAAAGCTGGATTTTTTTTTTAAGTGTGCACACTTCATTCTCTCATATCCCCTTTTCCCCAGACACGTGACACCTACGTGCAATTTTCCTTTTTGTGGTGAACTTCACTCTATCCAGCTGCTGCTTTGTTCTTTTCTTCTGCAGACCATGTTCCTCTTTGGACTCTTGCTGCAGAAGAAAAAATATGATAAATATATAAGCTACAGGAGATGCTCCCATTTGCTGCCCTTCCTAGCCCCCTGCCTAACCTTTGTCCAAATCTCCAAGGCCAGGCAAAGAGAACAAGAACCGAAGAAAAGAACTGGCATAAGTGCAGACTCAGTTGGTGAGAAATTTCAGACACAAAGAAAAGAACACTCTGTAGCTAATAAAAGAGCCGTATGATAAATATAATGAGCAATAAGACATGCAGACAAACAAGCAAACACATGTCAGAGAAGACAATATACTTCACGTCAGTCACTGCCAAGCCAAGTACCCGCAGTATGAGATTTTAATGAGAAGTTGTTTTGCTGGAAAATTCAAAATTTGATGGGAATATAAAAATCATATTAGCTCATGCAGCTAGCATGCACAGTATAGTTGGATACTTCTTTAATACAGCAGAATACAGCAGAATGCAGCAAAGATATTTCCTCAAAGAAAAGGACTAAAAAATCAGGAGAAAAAGAATCCCAATTTGAGTTGTGAAAAAAGCCAGCCTATGTCTCAGTTTACTCTACTAACTCTATTTGTTTCCCTCCGAGCTGGGCGTGGAGGTGGTCGCATCCTTCAAAATGGCAATCATGCTACAATCTCTTGAAATTGTCAGCTAAGCATATTTTAAAAAGTCAACAGCCTAATAAGCAGTAGTCGGGGACAGTTCAATTCTACAGTGCATAACAATGGAGGTACAATTGCAGACCATATTCATGCCAGGAAAGACCAGAAGACAGTAAACATAAGTAGTTATGCAGGACTCTTTTTAATAATGGGAGAGATGAAAATGAAAATTGATCAAAGAAGGAAACCTGGGATGATTGCTAAAATGAAATCAAATGGTCCAGTACAAGAATGTGCCTACCTAGAATAGAATAGAATAGAATAGAATAGAATAGAATAGAATAGAATAGAATAGAATAGAATAGAATAGAATAGAATAGAATAGAACAGAACAAGAATGTGCCTGCCTAGACTAGATTAGACTAGACTAGACTGGAATGGAATACCTTATATGGCAAAGTGTGATTGGACACACAAGGAATTTGTCTCCAGGGCAGAAGCTCTCAGTGTACATACAAACAGTAAAGTAATATAATTCTAAGATACCAACAGGAGAGGGTAGTAGAAAAAATGAGATAATAGCATAGAATGAACTGCCACCAACAAAATAATTGAGACTGCTTTTAAGAAAATTTACATAAGTGAAACAACATATCTTAGTCTGCTACTCACCTTAAAAAGAAATATCAGTAGAGAAAGCAAAGTTGTTTAATATTGATTTCATTTTTAAAAAACTAAAATAGCTATGAATATTGACAGAGACTAAAATGTGAAACCTAGATAAACTATTTGGTTTATCTAAATGGAGCATTCATTATATACGCGAAGACAAACTAAGGAATCAAAATGAAAACAGATATTGCAGCAAGTATGTGGAGAAAACTGAAGTGAAATATTAAAAGATACCTTAACCAACTGATTTAATGCTTTTTTCCAGTCAATCAGGATCCTCAATACACAGCTAAAATATAATCTGGTTGAAAAGCCTGGGACACATATGCTAGGGATAGGCATGTTTTGGCTTGCAAATCCCATAATCTTAACATGGGTGAGGTCAATTGAGGTGATGGAAGATGAAGTTCAAAACAGCTGGAGGACCACAAATTGCCCTTCATTACGATAGCCTCAGCTTCAAATAAAAGCAACACCAAGAAAGCTACAAATGGTGTGTGTTCCATTTCTTCACTCTGGAATAAGAAGTCCTATAACTGTACATGGGATTGCCTTCCAGATATCAAAAGTATTGATCCAATCCCAAATCATGTTCCTTAAGCAAGCATGAATTATTTGAACCAGATTAAACATTCACAGGTGACTAAAAAGAACTGCACTTGGAGGATAACAACAAATTGATAAAAATGAGAAAAGAGAGAGCAGTTGGAGCTCCACTGCAGTCAATCCTGCGCTTTAGCTTAATTAAAAAAATGTCAGTAAAGAATTAGTAGAGCCGGTAGCCATATTAGATGTTTAAAAAAAAAACAATGAAAGAATCTTACAATACCTGAAACAACAGAAAACATAAGCTTTCAGAAACAAGTCTGCTTTGATTCTAGGTCATAAGACTACATATTTTACACTATTAACTAATTAGTTATTTTTTTCTGTTTTTAATGAAAAACCTGACATAGCAGGTATCAGATTTGTGGATGATATCAGGCTGGGCTGAATTTCTAACACACGATATAACCCTTTCTAAATGAACTGAATGCAACTGGAATTGGACATCTGCCCATCAGAGATACCAGACTACTGATCCAATCCCAAATCATGTTCCTTAAATAAGAATGAATTGTGTGAACCAGATTAAGTGTAATGAGCAAGCATAGAAAATGTACTATTAAAATAAAATGAAGCAGAACCAAGTACTGGTTCAGACAGTGGCAATGCTGTGAAAAATATATTCTTTAATAACATTACAGTATTTCTGAGTTCTTCTTAAGCCCCAAAGTAATTTATGATTGTTTACTTTGAAACGCTGAAGTAATAAGAAGAGTTCCCCCAACTAACATCAGCAGTTTAGGAAGGTATCAAGGCCTATATAAGTTCAAAGAAAAAGGTGGACAGTGACATATTTTGAATCCTTGTATCAGTTGACAGCCAGTTTGGTGTAGAGCAGTGGTTCTCAACCTGTGGGTCGGGACCCCATTTGGGGTTGAACGACCATTTCACGGGGGTCGCCAAACAACGCAGTCCGCCATTTTTCTCCCTTTTCCTTAGCTGTGCTACTCCCTTTTATTCTGTTGGCTTTTGAAAGCCAATAGAATAGACTCTCTTGAATAGAGTCTAATTCTATTGGCTTTCAAAAGCCAATAGGAATTGTCCAGGCTGTCTCTGCCCTGCTGAGCCCGCCAAAAGTCCCATTCTGCAAACGGTGCTGCACCAGTTAAGTAGTCCTCAACTTATGAACGGTTGAGTAATCCTCGACTTATGACCGGTTGGGGGTCGCGGCATTAAAAAGGTTGAGAACCACTGGTGTAGAGGCATCAGACTAGAAACCAGGAGACTGAGAGTTCTAGTCCCACCTTGCCTTTGGGCCAATCATTCTTTCTCCAACCTAGGAAGGAGGCAAAGGCAAACTACTTCTGAAAAACCTTGCCAAGGAAACTGCAGGGACTAGTCCAGGTAGTCGCCATGAGTCAATGCTGACTTAAAGGTACAAAGTAAAAGAAAAAAGAAAAAGTTTCAGTTTTTCCTTACAGGAAAATGATTGATTGATTTAAAAAATTATTTGCTGCCCGTCTCATTTCCAACGGACTCTGGGTGGCAAATAAAAAGATTGGTAGGCTAACGTTGTCTTCCAGATCTAATCCTCTTTGTTTTGGAGCTCTGACTATGTAGGGGGTGGGGCTAAATGATTCATGAGGTTCTTTTGAACCGCATTATTCTACATTCTTACAAATAATGGATTCTATTTGCTAATTTTAATACGAGTTTGTAGGGGATGTGAAAGAATTTCCACTCTAACTTACTACAACTGCAAGGGATCTTGCAGAGATCTTTGAAAAAAGAGAAGAGGCATATTAATTTTGGTTCTATAATTGTTGCAGGGAAATCATTCCCCTGATACACAGAGCACTGCTCCCAGTTGGCTTTAGCACCAAACGAACACGCATGAAATTTAACAGAGTTCCAGCAGCATTTCCAACTTTCCCTCTTGTTCCTATTTGCAGTTCTATCTCATGCCAATGTTGATCTTCCCCACCTCTACAAGTATTCATATTTTTAGAAACCAAATCTAATCCTGCAATTTTCTGTTCATGTTTTCGAATTGCTCCTGGGGACTCCTGGCATCTTCTACTATGATGTGCTTGCAGCTTCACATAACTCACCGTCATTTGTTGATTTCATTAGTATGCAAATGCTGATCAATAGTGAAGATGTTAAACAAAAGCAGTCCTAACCCTTGTCCCTTCCTCATTATTCCTCTGTTTTCTGTTACTCTTTCTGAGATCCAGGATGGAAGAGAAATTAAGTGGTTACAGTGGGCTGGGGCTTTGTATGATGCATGGGGAAGGTTCCTTTTTCTACCTTCAGTATCAGGAGCTTGGACGTCCTTCTCCAGATTTACCTGATGATCAGAGATAATAATTCTAACTATGTATTAGCTTTCCTAAAAAAAAGCAACAGAAGGCAATCAAAGCACTGAGCAAATTCATATCACATTGTCAGGGGAAGAGAAAGACTTTCAGAAAAATAATGGACTGAAGTCCCACAATCCAAGTGACCCAGTTTCGCTAACCAGATTAGGTTGGTGAACCAGAGATTCCACAGTTTTTAAAGAAAAAAAAATAGAATATTTCAAGATTCACCATTAAGAGCACTTATTCTCATCCTGAACAAAAGCCCTGTTCAGAGTTTCCACTGTATCCTTAGAATAAGGTGATGGGAATAAAAGGTGACACCATGACGCTTCAGCTCAAACCTCTACTAATTCTTTGACAGCTCATATTCATCACAACAAAAACCCTTCTACTTTGAGCAACTGGTTTATGCAAACCTGTGAATATATTAACTAAATCTATACAAATAGATTAACTTAAAATAGTTTTGCTTTTTTGTTTTTTCGTGAAGAATCAGAACTGCTCTTCAGCAATGAAGATGAGAAGGGAGCAAATTTAGAAAAAACAGGTAACAATAGCCAAGACCTTACCATTATCAAAAAAGATTTTTGAGAAGTCTAGAAAACATTTTCCTACACTACTGTTTCTCACTATTTCCCCAATCTTTTGCCTAATTTTTAACTACTTCAGTGTCCTATATTTATGTTATTATGCTTCCATACAATAACCTTAAAATTTAACACTTTCAAATGTCAAACTGTTGCAGAAAATATCTTGCAGCAATCCAAAAAATCTTGAGACTATGGATTTATTCAAGATGAGACAAGACCTAGAAATGCACACTTTTCCCTTAACATCAGACTTCTATTAGTATAAATGAGCATTTCTCAAACTGATGCTTTCTAAATATGTTGTGATTAAGCCTCTCAGAATTTCCAGCACTGGCCATCCTACCCAGATATGCTGAGACTTGTAGTATGGGACTGAAGTAGATCCAACCAACAGCACAAAAGCTGTTCTCTATAATCAAATGGATTTAGTATCTACAAAAAGCAGCTCTGCTACTGACTTCTGTTTTGTACTTATAATGAAAGGTGGGCATCCCAGAATCCAAGACATACTTCATTGCCGAAGGAAAAAGTTCTGTCTTATTAGTATTCCCACTTTCTTTATAATATAAATATATCTCATATCACACACAAATGTAATATATGACTAGCTGAAGTCGGGAGGAAATTCATTTTCTCTCTGGAAACGTGCTAGCATTTAAATACTGAAAAAAGGCAATTATAAAAGGCAAAACAAGTAAATCTCCTGCAGTAAAAGAAGTGAATATTAATTGCAAAAAGGTGATGGTTTCAATGGAATTTATGTATGATTTGCTACGCCAGAAAATTATCAGTACAGAGCTAAATTCAATTCATTCTCATGGGCTCAACACATACATGCAGTTTTTATTAATTGTGATTTTAAAACTATTTTTATTTAATAGAATTCAAAAATGAAAGATACTGCTTAATTACATCTCCAATACACTCATGGGAAGCAAACTCCTTAATCCAGAAGCATCCATAGTCTGTCAAGAGTGATCTTGAGACACTTGTACTGTATGAAAAGAGAAATAAACAGATAAAGGCTATAGGGCTGCTCTAATCTGACCTATAGTTTTAATAATGCTCATCCATTTACAAGAAAAGCTAACAGGTTCGGTTTGATCTGTACACTATATAATTCTGCCAATAATAAGAATTCTGGATAGAGACTTCTTGTTTGGGGAGGGGAGGTGTTAAACATTTTAAAATATCACAATATAAACATATAATATAAACTACATTGCTTTCTTTATAAAAGGACTTTATCCAAGGACACAGAAAGAAATTAGTTCTTAAACAATTCTACATTTAATGTAAGCACTAATCTTTTTTACCATTATTATGGAATGGCTGTGTAACACATTCAATGACTGTGTGAAGGCCATATCTATGCCTGACAATTGGAAGGACCTTATTATTGTTTCCCTGTTAAAAAAAATAAGGCAGCAGTATCAAGACCACAGGTTAAAAAAAACCGACAGAATCAGAATTCTGCCAAACACCTTCCCAGGCATACTTAATAAATTCAGTGAGATATAAATTTAATAAACAAACAAAAGATATAGTATTTACACTAACTATTTTTACCTTTATTATATGGCTATAGGAGAGGGAACAAGAAGTGACAGAGAGCAGAATTTTGGAAGTGAAATGTGATTTTATACCAGGCAAGGAGTGTGCAAATCTTACTATAGTAAACAAAAATAGTTTAGATGGTAAATGTAAAAATGTGCTGCATTTTGTTGATTTAGAGAAAGCATACGATAAAGGATGTAGGTTTAAATTATGGAATATTTTGCATTATATGGAATTGAAGTTTGTTAAATATGATAAGTGCAATATGACAGATGTAAGCATGTGAATAAATGGAATATTTAGCGAAAGATTCACCACTGAAGTAAATTCTGGAGTAAAATAAAAATCCGTGATGGTCCCTTGGTTATTTATGGAAAAGGTATAAGGAATGCTCATACAGTAGATGGTAAAAACATGTTAGGAATGTAAATGTACACACACTAATGATTGTTGTTGGTTGAGAAGTCTCATGTTGGAAATACTGTAAAACGTAAAAGCTTTTTTTTTTTTCTGTCCGTTTGAGTCAATGTTGTTTCCTGGTGACTGCCTGTACAAGTCCCTGCAGTTTTCTTGACAAGATTTTGCAACTGTCTCCTTTCTAGTGACTGGCCCAAAGCCACACAGCTGGCTTCATGCAGCTGGCAGGATTAGAATTCACGGTCTCTTGGTTTTTAACCTTGTGCCTAAGTGTGGATCTGGAAATAATCAGTGAATAAGAGATCACGGTTATTGTGTTTGACAGGAAAAGTGAAATGAGTAACTGCAAGTTATATATAAATTGCAAAGAAGAGACTTGTCAAGTTACTGCAGCTAATAATATAAACTGTCCATTTGTGAGCTCTGTGATAAAAGTTGCTGGGGGAAAAAAGGCTACTGTATATAGATTTGTCACAACGCACACACATACACAGACACACACATTCTATGACAACAAATAACCATCCATTTAATAAGAAAATTAATAAGATTAGGCAACCAGCAGAGTTTATATAATGAGCCTTGATCATATTACGGCATTTCATGTATTTCACTACATGTCTTCATTAACAAAGTAATATAGGCTGTATGTTACAATTACAAGGCTCACAACTGTAATCCTGATAGCAACTTATTGTTAAAAGCTAAGCAGGAAATATAGAATTATTAAATCTTAAGGGATCAAGATCTTATATAGAGGACAGCATATATTCAGATATTTAGTGGAAAGGTTTTTAGATTAATATGTGAAATTCAGGTTCCCATCTTCAGCTTTCCTATCCCACTATTAGTGTTAGGTAAATATATCTCTACTTTTTTTCATGCCCCCCACACACTTTCCTTTACAGTATTTAATTTTTATTCAAGTGAATGTGTATTTCTTTTTCTCATCTATATTCTCCACCCTTACTTCAATTTCAGATGGATTTCAACTAATTGGAACATTTAATTCCTTCAACGTTAACATACCAACTAGTAATCAAGAGCTTTATTTCCCAATCATAAAACAATACTGAAGAGCAATAGAAAAATTCATCTGAGATCAATTTAATCAAGTATATAGAAGAAAATGTGTAGTTGGATTATTGCTCCATTAAAATGAATAGTTCTAATAAACTATAATCTAAAAATATTATGTAGTGTGGATATAGTCAAAAGGTAAATATACTATGTTTCTAAGCTGCCATCATAACATAGGAAGCCTGTTCTATATTAGTAAAAAAATTGCGTAGAATATAGTTGGGAGAGAAATGAAAAGAAAGATTTCAAAAATTAATGTTGTAGTAAAGGAATGCAATTGAGTTGGAAAATGATTGCTACATTCTAATACATTAACATTTTTATATGCTCAAACGTAAAAGTAAACACATAATGGAATGGAAGTTTGAACATCATCTTCAAAACTAGGAGACATTAAGAGCTTTGTAAGAGAAAATGTGAATTATTCAATATCTGGATTGTTTTTCACTTTTTAGGGACTAAAGTAATGTTTATTCCTAAGGGTTAGGGTTACATTTGGTTAAGATTAAATTTAAATGGCCTAAATTTAAATTTAGGAACAATTTGATTACTGACAGATCCCCTATAAAACTGAGGAACAATAAAAAAAACAATGAAGTATTATGCTTCCTTTACATATGGTAATTTTTGCGATACACAACCATGTAAATTGTAATTGATGTGGTGGGTCTCAAATAACGATCAAACTCCAATGTTGTTGTCAGTTCCAGAATAATATTTTCTAATTCCAAATATCTGATTTTAATAAAGTCTTTTCCTTCTCTTCATAGTTTGTTACCATTAAAATACATTTTTCCCTTGAGTGAAACCTCAGGCTGCATAGCTTCTTTAACAGAATCCTTAGTCACATATAATAAGTAATTATATTTCCATCCACTTCCTCACCTCCTTATTCTCTCCCACAATCCATTTGTAGGTAAAATCTGGGGAGACCAGTGGGCAGACCAGCCAGTAGGATATGCCAGGTGGGGAACTGGTTCCTTACTGCTGAGTCATTACTGCAACAAGGGCCATGTGCCAATTTGTGGTGACTGAGGTTGATGGAAGATGAAAGAGCAGACCTGCACGGGGGAGAGGTAGGTGATGTACTCTGTAAAATAATCTGGGATTGATCACAATTCAGCAGAAACAAAACCTGACATGTTTTGGTTGTTTCAGGTTTGGGATGAAACAAAACCTGAAACAACCAAAACATACCAGATTTTGGTTTTGGTCAAAGCAAGCTTAATCAGAAACAGTTCAGCAGGACTTCTAAACTGCAGTAATTTGTTTTGACTTTGAAACATACCCTTAGCTTTCTCTAACATTTAATTGAAATTGTCCTTCCTCTGACTTAGATTCATTTGTCATGCCCTGTATTATGGAATGATAAAGAGCAGCTCTGACCTTCTTCTAGGTGACATCCTTTCAAATATTTGAAAAGCATTATATGCCCCTCTGTCTTCTCTTCTCTTCCCCCAGATAAACATTCCCAGTTATTTCAATCCCACTTCTGCGTTTCCATTAAAGTGTCCTTTTAAGAATCCTTAAAGCTTTTTATTACATCCGTTCTCCATGTTAGTTTATTTTTTAATCTCCTTAATATTGCAAATGTGATTATATAAATGCCCTGTGTATGCATGTTTGCTTTTATTTTCTTAGTATTTTATGCTATGTTGCTTTTATTTCTATGTTGCATTTTCAATTATTTTGTTGATTGCTGTATGTAGCACACAGAAGCAAGGGCTGTCTTTTCTTGTGCCTCTTAACCTGTAATGAAAGTGTACATTTGACATTGCGATTTGACGAATAGGTGCCATTCAGCATATCTTTAAATATTACCATATAGATGAGCACCTGCTTACTGGGATTTGGGATCTAGCTCAGTCCCTTTACCAAAATATTTCTACTGTAGAAATATATTGAGCAGAATGTTATTAAAAAATTACTTTTATATTTGTTGGTTTGTTGTTTTTGATACTTTGTACTTGATTTGACTTTCTAAGCTTTTGTTTTCTTAATGGCAAAGAAGATAAAATGGAAGTAAAATGAAGCCTAGACTAAAACATATTTTCTTTCAATATGCTAACTTTACACAACTAGAGCTGTTTTTCAGTAACACACCATGAACATGTAATCTCTGTGGGTAATCAGAAGTGGTAAAATCCAGTAACAACTGTATCGCCTGCTATTTTTACACATTTCAAACAGCCCTGAGACTGCAAGAAGCTACAGTGACATACATATGCATGCATACAAATCTTCCTCATCTTTCAGAACATCTGCGTTAGAAACTTAAAACAACATAGAATATTACAGAAGTTAAAACAGATCTAATATGAACTGACCTACCACATTTTCACTAACAAGTTAGAGAGGACTTGCAGTAATTAATGCTGGGGGATTACTATTCCAATCTGCCCATGTTTTCTAGCCCTTATGAAATCATTGTGAGGATTTGAAGGAAGATGTTATCGGTATCTCAGTGAGGAAGGCTGTAACTTCCTCAATGGTAAAGCATATGGTTTGCATGTAGACCAGCGGTGTCAAACTGCTGGCCCGCGGGCTGGATGCGTTGTGCCGAAACTGCACCCACCCCAGCTCCGGCAATGGAGAAAAAGTTACGATACGTCATGACACGTCACGTAACATGGGAGTTTGATACTCCTGATATAGACAGTCCTAGAATCAGTTTCAGGTTATATCCAAAAAAAGAAAAATCAACTTCCTAAAATCCAGGTTTTGAATTATAGTGGTGCTTTGTGAACCTTTTTGAATTTTCAAAATTTTTGCATAACTATGACTTGAAAACAAGTCCTAAAACTAGATCGAGAACACAATTAAACAAATGAGTCCAAGACATTATTCTTGATCACTGATGTATTGAGGGAAATGGCCAATGCTACTTATTTGTGTGTGGCGATAGTAAGTAAACTTTTGCTTTCAGTAATTGGTGGGTCCTCCTTGGATAGCAAAAACTGTAACTAAATGTTGCCGATAACCATTGATCAGCCCTACATATTGGTTTGGAATTTTAGCCCATTCCTCCTTACAGAACAACTCAGGGATGTTTCCCAGAGGAATTGCCTGCTTCAGGTCCTTCCACAACATTTCTGTAGAACTGAGGTCAGGACTTCGACTTGGCCATTTCAAAATACTACCTTTCTTCTGTTTTAACCATTCTACGGTGATACAATTTGTGTGTTTTCAATATGGTGATGACTATATTCAATAAACAAGGACGTATTTGTCAAGATGAACCAGCCGTCTGCATTAGTGTAAAGAAATTTTGTACTTTCTTAGAAAAGATATAAACTTGTTTCAACAGTTATGGTTTGGCAAATTCACAGAGTCAGTTACAAGTGTAGTATAACAAATAATGCGGCATTTGTTGTTTTGATTTTTTTTAAAGAAAAAATAAGAGAATTTAGGAGAATTTTTTTAAAAAGGAAAGGAAATAGGATAACCTGATAGTCCAGTATGAATTAACTACATGGGGACACTAAATGCAATCTCAACAGAGGAAATTATTAACCTTGGTAACAGGAATTCGATCTATCATAATACTCAACAGAAACTGATTCCCCACCATTGCTTGAATTGCATTTATTCCAACAGTACTGTGTATTTTCTTTTTCTTTGGGTTTTCTGTCACATTATCATAATTTCCTGATTATCTGATCTTACATACTGGTTTCAACATGGAACATTTTAGTTAGTAATTATATTCTATTGTGGAATACTTCACTGGAGAAAAGGGGGGGGTATAAATGCAGCAAATAAAAGAATCCAGCTTATTAACTATACCCAGGTCTATTAGAAAACTACATTTTTTTTATCAACAGCAATAAAAACTGATGAAGACACTAATTACATACAGTAGTCTGTCTCAAGTCACTTTTGTCATCTGCTCGCACTGTTCAGAAGCAAATGACAATGATCAAACAACTGGGCAGAAACACTTCTCCTGATTAGCCTTAGCAGATGCTGAAACAAACAAAGCCTGTGCAAAAAAAGATTTTAAAAAGTTGCAAGACGGCATAAATGGCCCTGACAATAAAGCATGACAGAAAATGCAATCTGCCAGAGATACACCAAAAAGATACATAGGAGACTTACCAGCTGCAACCACTCCAAAACACCCCAATTCAAAAACAATACTGGAGACTAGTTCTAAAGATGTCTGATGAAAGGCTGCTCAAGCAACAACAGTTCAATTACTCTCTGATTTCTGAGTTTCTCTTTATATGGGTGAATCGTAAGGAACCTCATCCAAACGCCGCTCGATGAAATGAGAATGAACTCCTCTCTAAAACTGTATAGTACTTTAAGCCAGACTTTTGCATCCTTTTATTATAAGGTAACCGGACGTTTTAAAAGTCAGAAATATTTTTTCACAATTCCAAGAAAACATTTTTGTCAAGAAACAAAATGAAAGGCAAGATTATATTTATAAAGAAGGGAAATGGAAAAAATCCACTCACTAAATGTATTGAGAAAATTTTTCACTTAAACAGCCAAATGGACTCTTTCAAGGCCTCCTTGTGTATATATTATTCTGCAGCGTGAGAAATTATGTTCGGATCAATGTTTTTCAACTGTGACAACTTTAAGAAGTATAGGGACTTTAACATCTTTCTATCTGGGGAATTCTGAGGGTTGAAGTCCGTGCCTCTTAAAGTTGCAAAGGTTGAGAAATACTGGTTTAGATATTCGAAGATACAATCTAAACCAGTGGTTCTCAACCTGTGGGTCGGGACCCCATTTGGGGTCGAATGACCATTTCACGGGGGTCGCCAAACAAGGCTGTCCACCATTTTCCCCCCTTTCTTTGGCCACGCCCCTGGGACCCGGTGATGTATAAGTGGTTGGGGGTCACCACAACATGGGGAACTGTATTATGGGGTCGTGGCATTAGAAAGGTTGAGAACCACTGATCTAAACAAAGTACTAAACCAGTGGTTCTCAACCTGTGGGTCGGGACCCCATTTGGGGTCGAATGACCATTTCACGGGGGTCGCCAAACAAGGCTGTCCACCATTTTCCCCCCTTTCTTTGGCCACGCCCCTGGGACCCGGTGATGTATAAGTGGTTGGGGGTCACCACAACATGGGGAACTGTATTATGGGGTCGTGGCATTAGAAAGGTTGAGAACCACTGATCTAAACAAAGTACTAAATCAGTGGTTCTCAACCTGTGGGTCGGGACCCCATTTGGGGTCGAATGACCATTTCACGGGGGTCACCAAACCATGCTGTCCGCCATTTTTTTCCCTTTTCCCTAGCTGTCCTACTCCCTCTTATTGGTGGCCACACCCACTTGGGGGTCACCACAACACGGGGAACTGTATTATGGGGTCACGGCATTAGAAAGGTTGAGAATCACTGTACTAAATGGTTAACAGAACTATTTGAAGAAAAAATTGGGGGTTTTGTTTTTGTGGGGGGTTTTCTGCTTTCAAATGTATACACAATAATATAATTATAATCAGCAGTAGATTTATTCTCTCAAGTTCAGCAGACTCTACTAAGTCTCACTTATTTGCTCTTTGCAAATTTCAGCATGAAAAATAACACAAAACGAATCCAAAGTTTGTTAACACATTTGTCTGGTTGGAAGTTCAGCACAAAGAAATAATCACTGCTATATTGTATGGTTCTTTGAAAGAGTTTCCTTAGGAGAGAGGATTTCTAATAAATATACAGGTGTTAACTTCAATATCATTAACATTTCTTTCTTTTAACATTTGCAGCATTTTTTAGTCCTTTCAGATAATAACTATATCAATATTAGCCATTAATATATTAGGCACAAATCTACTAATTAGAACTGAAATCCTCTAGGCAATGTATAAATACTGTAATCACAGTCATCTTTTTTTAAAAAAAAAAAAAAAAAAAACAGGGCAAAGCTATAAAAACTGCAAGCATACATTAGCAAATTAAAATCCATCACTAATTTTACAGGGCTTAAATTCAATTTATAGGAAAACTTAGATTATTTCTAAAATCTAAAATGAAATTGTTAATTCATGAAACACCATTAATAATATTACTAGCAGCAAATTAAGAATTGCTACATTTATTATATGAATACTGTACTGAATACTACAAAACGGCAACAATCTAAATTAGTGATTAAATATAACTTTGTTACATTGGACAGAATATAGACTCCTGTTTTAGTCTAGTTCATTTGTACATCTGTTCATACAGTACCAGTAAACAACACTTTTCTCAAGTTGATGCTATCATGAGAATTTAACATTAAAAGCAAATGAGTATCAAAGGAAGCGTTTTGGAATGAATTGTTATCCCCAAAACCTTTAGACATTTCTCATTAAGCAGACTTCCAGGCAAATTTCAAAATATGGCAGCATTTAAAAATCTTTTACAGGGTTTTTTTAAATACTATTTTTAAAGTCCCTTGATGGACATCTGGTACCTAAAAGAGGTAGAATCATTTACTTATAACATTAGCTGCACCAGATTTTTGTTGTTTTGTTGAAACTATTCAACCCTCAGTCATCTTTTCCTAAAATCAAGTAGGACTCTAAAAATGAGCTTCTTATCAGGAGCGTTATTAATCCACTGAGAAGCTGCAATTGATGCAAGATTTTTTTACTTGAGGTAGAAGCTGGATGCTGGCTTTTGACTGCTCTCTATAACCTCTCCTTAGTCAGCTAGAAATAATGCTATCAAATTACATGCAACAGTCCTCTCCAATGTGTAATAGTATGTAAATTTAATATGTTTTACTTTCTATTTTTAGTATAGAACCCTGCTTTCTATGAATTAACTTTGCTGATTATTGACTGTAATTAAACAAATTTGAATTTTTAAATTTTATATAATTAAACATGAAAATATTTCAATATTAAAAACAAAAATGGAGATAAAAATGGGGTAAAGGCATATATTGTTAAATCCTAGAAGCTACACATGAAAGATTATTGGGAAAGAAGCAATCCCAATTATATCTTAAGTAGACCCAATTTATACCTTACAAAAGGTAACAGTCCTCATGTTCTAGTGACCTCCCATTTGGATTCTATAATGTGCTCTACATGGGACTGTCTTTGAAGAGTATTCAGAAGCTTCACCCAGTGCAAAATGTAGTGATGACATGGGCAGTTATATGTGCATGTAGAGCGATACACACCTTTGCTCTGTGAGCCACATTGGTTGTCAGTTTGCTTCTGATCTAATTCAAGGTGTTGCTTTTTACCTTTAAAGCCCTCCATGCATGGAGCTGGGTTATCTGAAGAACCGCCTCTCCCACCTCATCAGGTCTCGTAGAGTGGCATGCTCTGGGTCCTATCTCCTAGGGCAGTGTTTCCCAAACTTGACAATTTTAAGGCACGAGGACTTCAACTCCCAGAATTCCACAGCCAGCAACGCTGGCTGTGGAATTCTGGGAGTTGAAGTCCACATGCCTTAAAATTGTCAAGTTTGGGAAACACTGTGCTAGGGAATTGAATTTGGTGGGTCCCAGCAGATGTGCCTTGTCTGCCATAGTGCCTGCCTTGTGGAATCTTCTCCCCTCAGAGAAGATCCATCCCTCTTTAACATTCCACAAATTCCTCAAGGCCTGGCTATGTTACCAGGCCTGGGATTGGGTAGATTTTTGTGATGGCCCCCTCACTGTGGTTAATATCATCCTCTCCTGTTCTGTGTACCTCTTTTTATTTTTAAGTGTGATTTTTATGTCTTTTTTATAATTAAGTTTTGTATACGCTACCCTGAATCACTTTCATGTGAGATGGGCAGTTTATATGATAAATAAATTACCACACCTGTGATGTCATTCCATCAACCTCATGCCTTCTGGGGCTTTTGAACCCTGCTTTAAAAAAAATAGAATGGTTCCTACTATATATACAAGATGAGCAGCAACTAACTTCACTAAATAAATAAATAAACTCTAGTTCACTTCTGCTTTTATATGGGAGATTTTCAAGTGCCTGAACTCATTTCAATCATATATATTGGTATATAACTAGATCCCCAAAGTCAATATTTATTTTGTTTAAGCTCTTGTTTACCCACCTCTCCATCGCTGTCAGATATGATAATGAATGTATCTGCAGAATGTGTTAACTTTGCATTTGACAGGTCCCTTGCCTCCTTCTCTCCCTGATCTTTGGAATCAGGTTCGTTTGCAGTCTTCCGCTTCTTCTTTGGCATCTTTTGCACTGAAACAAAATGCATTAAAAGCTTTTTAGCTGGTTTCCTTTTCTATTGACAGAATGTTGCCTTACAACCTTGACGTGAAACACCCTAGTTTCCATTTTAATCATATTGACTGGTAAATTGAGAGTATTAAAAGACGCATTCATAAATCCCTGCTTATCCAATTAAGGGTACCTTTTAAAGCAGAATAAGGTGGTATAACGAAAACTAATTGCATATTCTAAAGAAAAATGGGAAAAATGGGAAAAGCTTAGTTAACCATTGTGCAAAAATTACACATTTAATATCCAGAACTACCACCCATCCTTCCCAACACATTAGCTTCAATCCTTCTCCAATGCTGGTGCAGAACCCATCAGGTTGAGGGGAAGTGAAGCAGGTTAGATTCAGCAATGTAGAAGGGAAAACCAACATATGAGAAGCAATTGCAGCTTCCATATTCAATTAGGCATAGGATGGGGGTTACATTTTTAAGACACCATCACTCACAAGGGCTTGAGGGTACGCTGTAGAAATTAGGCAGAGGTGAGAAGAATGGCAAAATGATTAAATGACACTTTGAGGAGAGAAAAGGTCAAGAACTCTTTTGAGTTTCCTTCTTTTTGATTAAGCTTCTTGCTAAACAGCGTACTCATTGTGCCCTCTACTGGGCTTAAACCAGACTAATTCCAGAGAAGGTACTTTGCAGGTACAACACTGAGAAAACCTGTGACTATTAGCCCTGGACATGCTAATGAGTTAACGTGAAACAGAGAGAAAGCAAGTATAAATGTAATTTAAAACTAATGTTTTTGACAACATTTTCCAAACTATACTTAACAAAAGAGTTAGATAAAAAGCTTTATCGGTGAAAGCTGTATGGACTGTGGGACAACTAAGAGAAGAAGGCAACATTGCAAAACCTTTTCTTCTACCACATGCAAATCTTTTCTGGCAATCAGTTCATCACGTGAACCGATCATAACACATTCTGATAACGTATTTCTCACTTAGAGAGTTTTTGTAGAAACAACTTAACAACCATGCGATTCACAACCATGTGTTCACTTAACAGTAAATAGTGATTCACTTAACAACCACAGAGGAAAAAAATACAGAGTCAAATTGGGTGACTGACTTAACTGCCTATTTAGCAATGGAATTTCCAGTCCTAACTGTTTTCATTAAGTCGAAGACTACTGCACCTGACTAGATTATAAAATGAGCATTAAGATAGCCAAGAGACTACTTGAACAACAGCTAGAATCCAATATGGATTCACATAACACAATCCTCAAAAAAGATGACGGGGTAGTGAGGGGCTGTTATATTTTTTCTATATGCTCAATCCTGTCATGCCTGGATACATAATGCTCTTAGCTTTCCAACTGCAGCCTTGTTAATCAACAAAAGTCACAGAATAAAGCCTATTCCTTCATACTGTGCTATATATAACCCATTTCCTGAAGCTAGAATAATGGCAGTGGTGGGAAACTGTTTTGATATGAACTGGCATCAAATAGAAAAATGGATCTTGCTGCACTATATAGATCAACAGTACAGTTTTAACTATGATAAGAAAAGGGAACAACGGAGCAGCAAGAAAAAGAAGAAGAAAAGATTACACAAGATAAATTCAGATGGCTGTGTTGAAGAATTTAAAAAAAGAGAGACAGGGGACTTAATGTTGTTAGTCTTGGAAGAACTTTCAGGCTGAATGAAACGCAAGAGAGAATGGACAAAGTTATGAAAAATAACAAGCACCAGGCTACAATTACCCAAATGACAGGTGGAAAGTGTTATGTTAGTCTTGCCTGCATTAACCGCTAGCATGTATTCTATCAATTCATAGAAGCAGATAACAAAAAAAGAAAGTTGAGGAAATTGATTCACGAACACTTACAATATTGTAATGGCATTGGATTATTTTTCGTCAAATACTATTTGCTGTTTGTGAATTTATCATATTTTTTTCACATAATAAAAATAAAAGGTCAATAAGCTTAAGATTACATTAGTATGTAATTGTCTCTCCATATTTAACAAATTTGATTTTACAAAATAAGACCTGCGTACTTTTGAAGTTACTGTTTAGGTTTCTCAGAAAATATGAATCAAATCAAAGATGCTAAACTGTACAAGTTTACATGCTAAGTTATTAGTTATGTGTGTATGTGTGTCTGAAAATATATAATTTCTATATTCTTCCCAACTATATATATTGCTCTACAAATCCAATTACCAGAATTTTTTCAAACCTATTGTTTATATCGTTGTTGTTATTTCTATTATTGTAACTGCCTGTATTCTCTAAGATATCAGCTGCCATTTAAAATGGAGATCTAGTTTTTAAACTTTTACAGAAGTTTCATTTCATTTCAGTATTCTCACCTTGAAATTAAAATAATTCAGCATTGCCCTGAAATTTCTGTAGTTTTTTTTTTCAAAATTCTGCTAATTTTTTTAACCACTCAGAAGCCAGAAGGTCAAAATATATCAGATAAATATAAATAAATACAATGAAACTTTTTTTAATGGACTAATTGAATGGAGGGCAACCATTATTCCCCAGTCCAATAAAGCAAAGAGTGTCAATATAGCAATGAAAATGTTGTTCACTGCATTATTTGCATCTTTGGTATAATTATATAAAATAATAGAATTTGGACCACTGAATGCAATATCCATTGGATGAAATCTAGAGGAATCAAGATTTTACTGTATTCAATTTTTTCTCAATAATTATTTCGGCCTCCAATATTATAAGAGGCAGACATAAATAAACACAACCTTCTTCAAAATAAACTAGGATCTTCTGTAACTGATTGTTCTTCATATTTCTTGATGTAATAAAAAAAGTCTAGAATCAGAGTAGAAAAAAAAACCTCTATTTTAACATTATTACTAACATTATTATTATGATGTGCAGAATACAATACTGATATGTTTTTATCTTATATTAACATCTTGGTATTCACCGAGGTACATTGGGGAAGACGCCCTAAAAGGCAAGATTCGTGCTATTCTTTAGTTCCTTCAGCTCATGCATTCCTTCATTATGCCTTCAAGTTAGCTTTTTACTCCTGGTGACTAGAGTATATAATAACTCATGCTTATATTCTACATTTTCAAAATGGCCTATAGAGATTTAATCACAATACTCTCATAGCAGCTCTGAAACTCAAAATGACTGCTGTCCCTTAGCAGTATTGAGACCAAGACAAGTGAAAAAGCACTGAAAATGCTGTTATGCTTTCATGCTTTTCCCCACCACTGCCACATCCTCTCTTTCAAAATCTGGTGTTAACAAACACCAATATTCAGTGTCAGCCGAAAGAACATGTATCGAATTAATAACTGCAACTAATTCTATGCACTGGCTACCAGGATGATTTTCTAGTCCAGTGATGGCAAACCTTTTAGAGACCGAGTGCCCAAACTGCAACCCAAAACCCACTTATGTATCGCCTGGTGCTGGGTGGGTGTGACCCATTGGGTGGGTGCAGCTACAGTGGGCTTGGCAGACTGGGTGGGCGTGGCCAGGGTGGGTGTGGCCACTTTGATATTGCTTATGGGGAGGGACACCTGTGGGAGCCGGGCAGGGTTGGGGGAGATCCAGGGGGTCTCTGGTGGGTGGGATGGTGGGCTTCCCAATGGCGGCTCCCGGCTGGCTGGCCTTAGGCCAGTGATGGCAAACTTTTAGAGACCACGTGTGCTGGGGCGATGGCTCGTGCCCACAGAGAGGGATCTGCGTGCCGCCTCGGCACGCATGCCATAGGTTCGCCACCACTGTTCTAGTCCCCTGCTTGTTATTAAGGAGTTTTTTTCTTTTCATCTTGAAACTTTTCAGAACATTTTTCTTTCTCAGTGAAGACAGCCAAGGTGATCCATTAACAAGGAAAACCACGTGCTTCATTTGAAAACTTGCATTTTCAAGGTATCCTTGACAATATCCTTTCTATGACTGCTACTTCCCCTTTTCATCATTTATCACTTTGATGAATCAGAAAATAATTATCAGTAAGATAATGCACAATCTTGACAGCTTAAAACACTCAAACACAAAACCAAAAACAAGTAACTCTCATCCTTAAATTACTCCTGAGAATTCAAGCAATAGGCTTGAATACACTATTGATAATCAGCACCATAGATCAAGCATACTAGGGATTATGTATATATAAGGAACGGTTGCTGGAATTGGGTATGTCTAGTTTAATGAAAAGAAGGACGAGGGGGCACATGATAGCAGGGTTCCAATATCTCAGGGGCTGCCACAAAGAAGAGGGAGTCAAGCTGTTCTCCAAAGCGCCTGAAGACAGGACAAGAAGCAATGGATGGAAACTAATCAAGGAGAGAAGCAACCTAGAACTAAGGAGAAATTTCCTAACAGTTAGAACAATTAACCAGTGGAACAACCTGCCTTCAGAAGCGGCGAATGCTCCAACACTGGAAGTTTTTAAGAAGAGACTGGACAGCCATTTGTCCGATATGGTATAGGGTTTCCTGCCTGAGCAGGGGGTTAGACTAGATGACCTCCAAGGTCCCTTCCAACTTTGTTATTATTATTATTTAGAATATATCAAGTAACGATAAATCCATCAGCTTTCCAAACGAAGAATATATCTGTGATACCTGTATAATATTGCGTGTACAGATAGTTCTCAACTTATGACCACAATTGAGTCCAAAATTTCTGTTGTTAAGTGAGACATTTGTTAACTGCGTTTTGTCCCATTTTACAACCTTTCTTGTCACAGCTGTTAAGTGAATCACTGCAATTGGTAAGTTAGTAAAGTGATTGTCAAATGAATCTGGCTTCCCCATTGACTTTGCTTGTCAGAAGGTCGCAAAAGATGATTACATTACCTTAGGACACAGCAACAGTCATAAATATGAACCAGTTGTCAAGCATCTGAATTTTGATCACATGATTGTGGGGATGCTGAAAAGGTCATAACTGTGAAAAACGGTCACACTTTTAGTAACATTGTAACTTGGTCACTAAATGAACTGTTGTAAGTCAAGGACTACCTGTATATGCTAACAGAGCAAATCACAATAATTCGCAAATAACAATTTAGAAGTACAGAAATGCAGAATCACATCTTATGGATCAGAGAAGTCTCTTTTTTGCAATGACTGAAAATCTCATATCTTAAATGGTTCCACTGAAATCAAAGGCACTTCTTCCTCAAAAATATACGAGTTGCTTATGGGGAAAAAAAAATCTGCCTTGAAAAATTCATGCCTCAGTAGTTAATTATGTATAACTGTTGCTGAACAAATCTTTAAACCATGAATAGAGAATCTCTGGACATAAACTGACCCATATAGTTCACAGCACCTCATGAGGCATGAATGCTGGCAAGAGCAACTCTGCTCGTCCATGTCCTGCCCTTCCCTTTCCCCCTTTCAAGTGGGAAGGATACAACAGATGTAAAGCACCAGATTAGCCAAAGCAATCCTATATGTTCCCCAATCCCTGGAAATCACAAACAGGCTCTTGTGGTTCACCTAACGCAGGGGTAGGCAACCTTGGCTCTTTTATGACTCGTGGACTTCAACTCCCAGAATTCCTGAGTCAGCCATGATATGATTGGTGCTATAGGCATGAATGAGGTGATCTACAGTTTCATCTTTGATCTTACATTGTTGGTATTTATCATTTGAAATGTGCTCAGTTTTGACTTTGATGATGTATACTTGGGTTGCTGTGATTGTTACCATAGCTTCTTTTTGAAGAATTGCAGTTTTTTAGCCAAGTCAAATTTTAATTTGATTTTTCTTCAATATATTTAGCTATGTTGTGAGATCCAGCAGCACAGGAACAAACCGGGTCCCATCTACTAGAGAGGGTCATCTGGAAGGCGTAAGAGAAGTCTTTTCTGTTGTGGTACCATCTCCTGGAGATTAGACTTACCCTGACCCTCTTAGCTTTCTGTAAGAGTTTCTGTAAGACCTGGTTCTGTAACCCTACCTGGGGTTGCCTGTATCAAGATTATTTATCTGGTTTTATTCTGGGTGGTATATTGTTATTTATTGTTATAATATTTTACCTTTTTTATTCCCCATTAGCTGCTCATAATAATATGCTTAAGACAGGCAGCCATATAAATTGAATTCATAAAACATAAAGATATTGCCCATGAGGAGTTTAGGTTTTAGTTTGGCTTTCAGATGCTTTCTTTGTGTAGTCTTTTGCTTTTGTAGTCTTCTTTCTTTTTGCAAACTTCTATCAGTTGCTATGCCTGATATACAAGTTGTACTTCTTTCATTCTACCATTTACTTGGAATAATCCCCTCCCTATTTTATTTACAACAAACCCGTCAACATGGAAATCATGATTCATAATTAATACTATTACTTTCCCATCAAGGATATCTAATTCAACCCATGTCCAATCAATTATACCTGTGGTATATTGAGTAATAGGCGTAGCCTGAGGGTTTATAGGTTTACTAATGTTCCCTCTATTTAAATTTTTCAGATTCATATTATATAATTAGAGCTAGTATTTTCTTAACAGTCGTGTAAGCAGAGGCCTATATTAATTCTAAATATTTATATCCTCCTCCTGACACCAATTGTCTTATAGTATTGCCATTCATTAGCTGTAATCCATCTTCTTCAATAATTTTGTTGCCTTTAATTCTAAGTACACTTACCTAGACTGAATTCCATTTTGCCATCCTCAGTGAATATATAGGTAATATTATTTATTTTTATTTTTTTATTTTTAAAATTTATAAGCCGCCCCACTCCCGTAGGACTCTGGGCGGCTAACAATAAAAACAACATAAAACATGACAAACGAACAGCACAATTACAGTCATCCAGGGGTCAGATTTTATAAACCCCAGGCCTGCCGGAAAAGCCAGGTCTTAAGCAGCTTACAGAAAACCAACAGGGTGGGAGCGGTCCTAATCTCCGGGGGGAGCTGGTTCCAAGACAAGGGCGCCATCACAGAGAAAGCCCTCCTCCGCGGCCCTGCCAAATGGCACTGCTTGGCCGACGGGACCTGAAGGAGGCCCAGCCTGTGGGATCTAACCGGACGTAGGGAACTATGAGGTAGTAGGCGGTCTCGCAAATAGCCTGGCCCTGAGCCATATAGGGCTTTAAAGGTAATAACCAACATCTTCAATTGGACCCAGAGACCAATAGGCAACCAGTGCAGCTCACGGAGGATAGGTGTAACTTTAATATAAAGCAGAGGTTCAAATTCTACCTTTTATTTTGCAAATTATTTTAGGTTATCCATGTATAGCAAATGAATTATTTTTGGACATTTGATAGTTGATATTTATATTTGATTCTGTTTAAAGTATCTGTAAAAAGTATCATTGCTAAAACAAATAGGTCACCATGGAATATTTCATTGCTAATTCTGACTTTTCTCATCTCTTTTTTATTTTTCCATGCATTCATTCTTTCAAATAATGTTTTTATAAACCACAAAATTTCTATGCATTTTCTGATCATATTAAGTGGAAAAGTCTTTCTATAGTGTATCTGAGCCATAAAAAGATTTTTCTTTGACTTTTAAGGATCATTTTGTCCATTAGTAACTGGACTTCTGAACCTCATGAATTTTTGAAAATTGTTGTTTTGCTCAATGGAAATAATTCAATGATCAACAGATTTTAAATTGTCTATTTTTTCTAAGTATATATGGTGGTTCTGTCTTGACAAACAGGTTACATTCCAAGAGGCTTTTCATTAGTCCAACCAAATATTAAAAACATGCACATACATGCTTTTGCTTAATTTCACACAATACAGTAATTTAGTCACTACCAAAGAAAGAACACCACAAACTAAATACAAGATTAGCAAACACACAGGACAGGGCAGCATCAAAATGGTGTACACTCAGCCTCCCAATGTGCAATTGTACTGCCAGGTATACCTATGCGATGCCCTGTAAATGAACAGTTTCCTGCCTTCTTCTGCCTTCTGGGACCTTCTACACTGCAGTTGCAGGCAGATTTATTCTGTGTACAGGTAGTCCTCAACTTACAACAGTTCATTTAGTGACCGTTCAAAGTTACAATGGTACTGAAGTGATTTATGACAATTTTTCATACTTATAACTGTTGCAGCATCCCCAAGGTCACATGATCAAAATTCAGACACTTGGCAGCTATAGTACTACAATCATGTCGGGAGTGCCAAAGCACTTTTGGGCTGAAAGGATTAGCCGGTGACATCACCATTGCCCAGAGGACACCCAGTTGGGGGCCTTTTCATGCCTCCACTAACCCTGCCCACCAAAGTGGTACCCATCTATTCACAGTCGTCCACTTTCAAACTGCTGGATCAGTTGCAGTGCCCCAGAGTCATGTGATCACCTTTTGTGACCGTCTGACAAGCAAAATCAATGGGGAAGCCAGATTCACTTAACAACTGTGGCAACAAAGGTCGTAAAATGGGGCAAAATTCACTTAAATGTTTTGCTTAGCAACAGAAATTTTGGACTCAATTGAAATTGTAAGTCAAGGACTACCTGTATATATATTTTATATACTATACTATATATATTTTATAATTATTTATTTATATATTTTATATCCATATACATATACATTTTATATATGTATGCATTATTACATCCTGCATTTCCTAGGTTAGCGTACATGTAGTTCTCTCTCATCTTATCTCCAGAACAACTCATGCGGCAGCTTTGCAATCCAGTGTGAAGTATCAAAAATGCACAAATAGCTTCTAATTTCCTGCTTCAATTTCCCAGTCTAGCCCATAGTTCTGGAATTTACTGAAGTTCTCCCATTCAGTCTCCCATTTCACTCTGTGAAATAGGTGGTGTCTAAATTTAACAAATAAATAAATATATAATTCATTCAATTACTAATAAACTTCGGTGCTGTTTGCTTTTTTAAAATCAGTCAAAGTTGGCTAGGACGTACCATCTACCTAATTCCAGAAAAGGAAGAAAAAGACAAAGAACTTTTCCATGCAATCAAGGCCCAAATGAAAAATTTCCTAACATTATTGAAAATCAAAGAGCAACCAAGATACATTCTTGATGTCTCTGAGTTCAACTTTAAACACTGTTTGAATAAATGCAATAAATCAGTATTTCCTGGAAGATCTTTTCTTTGAATTTTTTTTTCAAGCTGATTAGCATCCTCCATATTCTCTAATTATTACAACGTATTCTATTTTGAACTTGCCTGTATCCACAAACAACCAATGTTCATATAAACTACAAAAAAAAGTTAAAATAACAAGTCATATCTTGTGGCTATTTACCTATTTCAAGAAATGGCTAGAGGCTAGAAAATAAGGTTTATTTGAAAATGTTATTCTGCAATAGACATCACTACACAACTTCTAATAGCTAATCAACATTTCCCTCACTGAACATGATTTCCCACTTTCCCTAACGCATTTTGCAAGAAATATTTTTAAACTAGCTTCCACGAATCTAGGTACTTTTCTAGGTACAATTAAGTATGGTGTTTAACTGTCAGAATTTTAATTCTGAGGATGCTCAAAATTGTTATTTTTCTCCTTGAAACAAATACTGTTCTGTGTTTATGGGAAATGATTGAGAATATTCATTTCATTTTTTAAAAAACATTAGCCACTTTTCTTCTTCTTTGCATAATCGTTCTAATGGCCTCTTGTAGTACTATTTACTATTTACAAACTCAAGGACAGGGTATATGAAAAAGAATACCGGTATTCTACAAGAAGGCTGCTATTTGGCTTGTTCTCTTAAACTGCGCATGTGATTTATTAACCTCAACTATGACATACAGTACAACAGCATATAAACAAACTGGAAAACATCTTGAAAGAGGTACTAATGAAAGTGTTGCTGTTTTGATATTAAAACGAAAACTTGAGAATATTGAAAAATATCTAAGTTTCCCAGTTAGTATTTTTGTACAATATAGCCTGAAGGACTGCAAGTGCAAATAAGGCCGCAGATAATGGGTTTTATTCCTATTTTTATATAAAGATATCAGACAGGCAAAAAGCTCTATCCTCTTTGGTTGGCTACATGAGGGTAGGAACAGACATTCCAAAAGTAAAAGTTACTGAGAACAGGCTTTTTATCATGGCGGCGGGATAGTATGAAGATGCTGTAAGTTACCAGAGGGAGAAAAACGAAACACATATATTTTTTTTTCACATGAATATGAAGAGCAAGTAACAGCACACCAGTGCGAGAAAAGTAATCGAAGCACACAGAGATTAAATAATAAGCAGGATAAGAGCCGAAAGGACGTGACTTTTAAATCGAATGAGCCAACTGATTTAATAAATGTGATCGTCTTATTACTCTGGAGGCTCATTTCCGAAAGGACTCTTACAGCTATGCCTTTACATTACATTCATAGACAGACCACACATATCTTTTGTCCTATGAGAAGCTTTTTCTGACGATTTCTGCGTCAGCGACCCCCACCCCCACAAACTTTCTCATTCTGCTTTGGCGGAAAAAGTGAACTAGAAAGACCGCAAATCCCTTCCCCCCCCCCCCGCCAAAAAAAAAGCCAGGCTCACAGGATTCACTCTGCAGGGACTATCAGTCCTGGGAGAAGATCCCGAGATGGAAGATTTCACCGAAAGGCAGATCCGAAAGGCAGATTGTCAAGCGAATTTGGCGGGTCGGGATGAGCACGAAGGGATTACTGTACTCACCGATCCAGTCCCTCCCCACACCGGGCCTCTGTCATTCCCCACCCTTTCCCTCCCCATTCAACTCTGCCAGGAGGCAATGATATGTCCCGGACTCTGCTTCTTCTCGCCGGGAGACTCAAAGGCAGCCAACAGCGGGCCTTTTGCCCACATTCATGTTAGCTCCGGGAGCTTCAATTCCCGTAGCTAAGATGAAGGGCTTGTTGCGGAAAAGGGTCACATGACGATCCGCGTACCCTGTGAGCAGGCGGGAACTTGGGTCGCGCTCGCCTTTGGGGAGGGATCGTCCCCTTCGAGCCTCGGTCGGGCATTGTGCTGGAACTGAAGGCAGACAGTCTGGTTTTGTTGCCGTTTGGTTTGTAACCTTCCTCTTTTCCGCAGTAAAGTGTTATGATGAGGGTGAAGGTTCGAGCTTGTGGGTTGGTTTCTGAACGTTTCGTTATGTCGGTGCCATCCCCTAAACTTCTTGAAGATGTTATCTAGCTTCGTAACGAAACGTTCAGAAACCAACCCACAAGCTCAGAGAATGAACCTTCACCCTCATCCTACACCCGAGCTACAGATACCCGCCACTATTGCAAAGTGTTATGAGTTACGGTGCTGTGCAATCGATACGGCTGAGCGGCTTTTTTTTCTCTCGCTTACCTCCCAATACTGGAAAATGAGTGTCTTCTAGGATTCTGACCAGCGTCGCCCTTGAATACAATTCGGCATTGTTCTTTATCCTCATTTAACAGCATTATTCCTTGCCTTCCGTGCTTGTCTTAATTATGACATGGGATTATAATCTTTTTTTCACTCCCGCAAGGGCTTCAGATTAACAGTTTTAATCAGAATTCCCACAAGGATTCCTACAGACATGAGAATGCACATTTGAGATATACAACCGAAATGTATTAGTCCTTTCGTACACTGCACGAATTATATACGTTTCTAAAGAACTTTAAACGGTTGACTGTTCCGAATTAAAGGCAATCAAGACTTCCCTTCCCGCCGGAACCGCAGAACATCCGCCTATCTCCGGGCACTAATAAGACTCAGCTTCAATCACGTGCTCAATTTCCCAAGCTTTTGAATCAAGCATCGCGAGAACAGAAACTTCTCACTTCGATTTTTCCAATCTCCCGATTGAGAAAGTGGACTCTCGCGTTACTGTATATATCTTTGCTTCAGGACCTCTCGCGATATTTCGGAGTTCTGGGAGCAGATACTTCGGGGGCGGCGACACTGGACGAAGATGGCGGACGAAGCGGGTAGCAACGGGGACGCTTCAGCCTTACCGGTGGGAAAGGAGGCAGGTGAGGCTGGGGTGGTTCTGCCTTGCTGTTGCGGAGGACCGGTGTCTTGTACCTTATCTTCCTACCTGTTCCTATAAGCGTACAGTATTGCGTCAAAAAAGTAGGACTTGGGGATGATTGTTGGCCATTACCCCTTCCCCGCGCTCTCAGGCGGGGCTTCAGGATTGGGACGGTTGCTGATCCTTCCCCCGCGTATCAAACGTGCAGAACGGGCGCCGCTCAAAACGTGCTTCCCCACGCGTGGATTGCTCTCTGCCTCCTCCGAAGGTGCTTCACAACATTTCCAGCTCTTTGTCAAGCTGAGCTCCGGAGACTTGTTTACATTCGGTACTGGCGACAGCCCGCAGACACGAAATTCGTGGACACTTTTGAGATTAAACAAAAATTAGTTATGACAAGAAGTCGGAAATCTGATTATTTGAGTCAAAACTTAACGCTCAATCTGTTACTTGTTAAGATGGTGTAAGAGTGCACCGTTTCCATTGTACTAGGGGAAACGGCACTCTTTGTCCACAACTTTAGAACTAGTGTCTCAGGAAGTTTAGTGGTGTGATGAGAGAAACGTTCTTTCCCTGTGGTTTATAACGTCCTCCCTCCACCTGGGATCTTCCAGAAGAGTGAACCTGTGAAACTTCATCATCTCCAGCGAATAATGGCCATGATAGCTGATGCTGATAAGAATTATAATCCAAACAGGGATAAAAGCTACCTTATATATTTATAATCTTTTCTAAATCAATAGAGCACAGTGAGTCAATTTTGTGGTTCGTTTATTGCTAGTCCTGGCATTGGGTTTTATCCTACTTGATATATTGCCCCCCTCATTGTAGATACTGTATAAGCCGAACTTCCAGAATGAAATCCCAAAAGAGGTTTTCCCAAATTGTTGCTCTTTAAATGTGTCAGATTACAACATATATTGGAGAGATATGTCTTATCCCTAACTTCTGGAAAGCGCTGTGTTGTGCTAAAAGGAATGGAAAGTATGATAGATATTTTAACAGGTCATAAATTAGAAACTGAAAGAGTTACATTGAAAAGGTGATTTCTGAAAACTTAAGAGACTTGTTACTTGGTAAAGAAATAGTATTACTCCAAATGGGCATTTTTTCCTGCCAATGTTCTTTGCAGGCTTATCATAGAAGAATGCTAATAACTTACGGGGAAATCTCTTTACATCACAGATGAATCAGTAGTGAGGACACATCTAATAATAGTTAAGCACATGTAGTAATAGCTACAGATTATGCCCCTTGGCTGACAATCTATGGGTATGTTGCCTGTTCTAGAACATTATGGATCTGATTTGATTTAGATAATATATAAATCTGGAATAGGCAACCTTTTCAGGGCCAAGTCTTTCATTTAATCTTTCATCACACACTAGAATCAAAAAGTAAATGTAGAGGTGGTACCAAATCAAAGAAGGATGGATAGATTACTATGGTAATTTAGTTATCAGGAAGTTTAAGTGGGAAAAATGAAATAAAGCAATTTGTAGAAAGATGGTAATTATGCGGTGATGCAGTAAATGCAGAAATGTAAAGGTTAGTTGTACCTGATGCTATGTTTTCTCAGTTAGAGTTGCCAATTTTCAACCTAGAAATCTTTTCATCTCTTTAAATGATGCACTTAATGCTACTGATATATTTTAAATGCATCTTGCTTAGTTACCAAAGATGGAGCTGATAGTGAAAATTTAACTTTACCTCTTCTAGGAAGAAGATCTCAAGACTTCTTCCTATGTCGTGGAGGAAACTCCTTCATTTCATTCTTTAGTTTTGTTGACTAGAAGAAGCAGTGACTTTTCTCTTAGTGTTACATTGAGGACTGCAAAGACAAAGGAAAGAATTCAAGTCATAGCTGAAGTTTCACAAATCATAAATATTTGGTACCAGCACTGCAATGGAAAGGACTTTGGCAAGTATGGCAGATGAGCACACCAAAAACAGCTACAGTAGAAAAGCCATTTGGAGACTAAGAATTAAAGTAAGAGAATGCTGGGGCAAAAATGATATTACAGCTTCATAGATCTAGATTTGAGCAGACCCAAGAACACTCACACCTGCATCAGTCAGAGGTGCTTTTAGGTAGCAAATGAGTAGTGGACAAGTGCCAGGTTTCTTCAACTATAACAACCCTCTGGCAGCCTCTCATTCTCCACAAGTGGGATACAAGGTGATCTAAATGAGCACTGGATTACACTAATATTAGTGACCTTCTGGCATCTGAACCATCCCTTGATGAGACTAACAATACTTACTTTCTGTGGGTTTGGGTGTGCATTGCTGATTCTGATTAGCTGGTGGATTACCAACTAGGAGCCTACAACTCAGTTAAGCATTAATTCGTTAAAAAAATATTTGGAATATTTGTTAATTCCATTCTAATAGAAAACAAGAAAAAAATCCTTCAGCCCTTGTGAAGGAGGAAAGTATTAAAGAAGACCAACTTAATAATAATAATAAAGTTGGAAGGGACCTTGGAGGTCATCGAGTCCAACCCCCTGCTCAGGCAGGAACCCTACACCATTTCGGACAAATGGCTGTCCAGTCTCTTCTTAAAAACTTCCAGTGTTGGAGCATTCACTGCTTTTGGAGGCAGGTTGTTCTATTGGTTAATTGTTCTAACTGTCAGGAAGTTTCTCCTTAGTTCTAAGTTGCTTCTCTCCTTGATCAGTTTCCATCCGTTGTTTCTTGTCCTGCCTTCAGGCGCCTTGGAGAATAGCTTGACTCCCTCTTCTTTGTGGCAGCCCCTGAGATATTGGAACTCTGCTATCATGTCCCCCCTTGTCCTTCTCTTCGTTAAACTAGACATACCCAATTCCAGCAACCGTTCCTTATATGCTTTAGCCTCCAGTCCCCTAATCATCTTCGTTGCTCTTCTCTGTACTCTTTCTAGAGTCTCAGCATCTTTTTTACTTCGTGGTGACCAAAACTGATGCAGTATTCCAAGTGTGGCCTTACCAAGGCATTGTAAAGTGGTATTAATACTTCACGTGATCTTGATTCTATCCCTGTTAATGCAGCCCAGTTTTTTGGCAGCTGCAGCACACTGCTGGCTCATATTTAAGTGATTGTCCACTAGGACTCCGAGATCCCTCTCACAGTTACTACTATTGAGCAAGGTACCCCCTATACTATACCTGTACATTTGGTTTTTCTTGCCTAAATGTAGAACCTTATTTTTTTCACCATTAAATTTCATTTTTTAGATAGTACCCAGTGTTCAGTCTGTCCAGGTCCTCCTGTATCTTAAGCCTGTCTTCTGGAGTGTTGGCTATTCCTGCCAGCTTGGTGTCATCTGCAAATTTGATGAGTTCCCCATCTATCCCCTCGTCCAAATCATTGATGAAGATGTTGAAGAGCACTGGGCCTAGAACAGAGCCCTGGGGCACCCCACTACACACTTCCCTCCATGTAGACGCGGTTCCATTGAGGACCACATGCTGAGTACGGCCGGTCAGCCAGCTACGAATCCATCTTGTGGTGATGCTGTCTAACCCACATTTTTCTATCTTATCGAGTAATAGGTTGTGATTTACTTTATCAAATGCCTTACTATAGTCCAAGTAAATTATATCCACAGCATTCCTCTGAGCCACTAATTTTGTCACTTGGTCAAAGAATGCAATAAGGTTTGTCTGGCATGATCTATTTTTGACAAACCCATGTTGGCTTGTAGTAATGACTTTGTTTGCCTCTAGGTATTCACTGATTCATTGTTTGATTATCTTTTCCAGAATCTTCCCAGGTCTGTAATTTCCTGGATCCATTTTTTTTCCTTTTTTGAAGATGGGAACGACATCAGCTCTTGTCCAGTTCTCTGGTAGTTCCCCAGTGCTCCAAGATCTTTGAAAAATATAGTTTAGTGGTTCTGAGATCACATCTGCCAGTTCCTTGAATACCTTGTGGTGTAATCCATCTGGTCCTGGTGATTTGAACTCGTCTAGGCTGGACAGGTGCTCACTTATCATTTTCTTGTCTATCTTAACTTGTGTTTCTATACAGTTTTTATGGCACTATTTTTGATAGGTTGGTCTTAATCCTTTTGGCCTAGCGATCTTACCTTAAGCGTTATTTGAGCAAAAAACAGGATAGGGAAATAGTTGCTGGAGTTCTCAGATCCACTAACAAGACATGCTTCCACAAAGATAGAGAAGATGCAAAGAAAATGTTCCTCAAATTAATGCTATCATTTGCCAGGTGGGCAGACAACTGCAAAAAAAAAAAAAAAAAAAAAAAAAAAACTAAGGCAGTTGCATCATGGAGCCCACATGCAGATATAAGTGGGTATTAGAGTCTGCTTGGTGGGGACAGGCTCTTTAATTGACAAGAAAATGGGAGAAGTTGCTTTCACTCACCTTCAAAACCAGGGAGAAGGAGTTATGGATGAAGAAAGCAATGAATTACCTACTGTATATTAGTATGATGGTGTATTCCTGAATTGTCCCCATTAGCTACCAGTCCTGATCTACATTTGTAGGACAGTAACCCAAGCAGACATACGTGCATTCATTTAACATAAAATAGACAAGTTTGAGCCTTCGGGTAAATACTGCTACAGAAGATACTTTAAACTCTATTGACTCCATAGGAATGTGTAGTATACCCATGTCCTATTGGCTCCATCTTCAGTGATCAAGAAAGTAGTAGGCCTTAATTCTGAACTACCTGTCTTGTTACTGAAAGATAGACCTGACAGTCCTATCTTACAAAAGAGGACAGAATCAAGAGTCAATTTAAGAAATTATGGAACCATCAGTTAACAATAGTGTATTTGCTAACTATTTACACATAGTTTGGTTTTCTAATTTTTGTTGTGGGTAGCAAAATGGAACTATACTCAGCTGAAATCATTATGTGCAATTGAAAGGAAAGGACTTTCTTCTGCAGGACAGGAAAAAGGTCTAAAAATTGTGTTCTACCTGGAAGAGGTTGTTGCATACATCTTTTGGTGACCAGAAAGGTACTTTTTCCTAGTGTATTTGTTTTGTTTACTGTGCTAGTTGGATATTTAGTTATATACATATTCTTACATTTATATGGACATGCTTCTTTGCAGTGAGAAAGGCAAAATGTGTTTACCTATTCAATTATTAAAATGTTATTTATATTCTAAGCTCCACCTAGCCAATTATTTTTGTCCTGTTGGTATCATAAAATAGAGCGTAACAGTTGGAAGGAACCTTGGAGGTCTTCTAGTCCAACCCGCTGCTTAAGCAGGAGACTCTATACCATTTCAGACAAATGGTTGCCAATCTTTTCTTTAAAACCTCCAGTGATGAAGCACTCACAATTTCTGGAGGCAAGCAGTTCCACTGATTAATTCTTCTGGCCGATAGGAAATTTTTCCTAAATTCTAGGTTGAATCTTTCTTCAATAAGCTGCAATCCATTACTTCTTGTTCTGCCCTCAAGTACTTTGGAGAATAGATTGACCTCCTCTTCTCTGTGACAGCTCCTCAAGTACTGGAAAAATGCTATCATATCACCCTGATCCTTCTCTTCATTAGCTAATTAGATGGGAAGAGCATATTGTTCCCTTTGCAGTCTCATAGAAAGCTGCTGGGGAGAGGTGACCATAAGTGGACCGTGCAGTTCTTTTGTTCAGTATCATATTTTATAACAATCTTACATTTTAAGAGAAATACCCTCCCAAGAATGTACTGGTGTTCTTCTGTTAATTCATGTTATAGTATAGTTCAGTATAGCTCTTAATAATATTTTAATTCTGTGTTGTTTTAATGCTTTAACTATTTTTTTACTTGTTTTATAACCTGTAAAGTGCCCCAAGTCACCTTATAGGGGAGATGGCGGCATAAAAATTTAATAAACAAATGAAATGAATGCTCAGTCGAATCATATGGGCATAATTGTTTAAGCGTTTTTAATTTCACATCTTAAGTTACATTCTGTAGTTTGCACAGAATCAAATTGGATAATTTCACCTGTAATAATATATGCTAAATATCTATACCTCCAACCTATAGGTTTTCTGCATTTTGCTTACCTAAATTAATATAGTACCATTTGTTATTTAATCAGTATAATGAGTTAGGCCCTTGAAAATGAAAGATTACAAGTTGTCTTCAGTATTAATTAAATGCTTTTTTTCCAAAGCATAGGGCTGGGAAAATGTTATAGTGTAAAAACAGTAAAATCATCGTTGTCTAAATTAAGATTGAAAATATGAGATCTTTCAATTACAGCTGAAATATCGGCTCTTAGAAATACAGTCAACATGATAAATGATGAAGAATCTTGGTCATTGTAATTCAACACTTGGAAGGGTATTACTTTCCTTTCTTACATCTAGGAACTATGGTCCAGTACAGGGGTGTCAAACTGCTGGCCCACGGGCTGGATGCGTCACACTAAAACTGTGCCCACCCCTTTGCTGGCAATGGGAAAAAAGTCGCAATACATCGTGACACATGTGAAGTCAAGAGTTTGACACCCCTGGTCTATGAAACGCTACATGAAGTCATCAAAGTCTATTGACATAGATTTGATACTAAGAAAGGACAGAAATATTTGCAGACATTGTAATTATTTTAGAATACCAGACTTTGTCTCATTCCTTTTAATCTTTTATGTGATAAACATACTGGTCCACTTTGGAACACAATTTAAAGTGTGAATTTAACAGTTCTACATCAGTAATGAGCAGATTTCACAATGATTGGATTGATCTTATTTTTGATAGAATTCAAATTAAGTGTGCTGGTTACAAAATAAAAATAAATTTAAAGCCTAAGAATTTGTCTTAATTATCAGAACATTTCAGTAGGTCCAGTTTACCTTCTCTGTCAATAAGTAAGAGATCTTCAATACTGTCTTTTAAAATGAATTCTTCAGAAAAGATAAGATCCCCTGTAAATAGTTCCTCTGAATCCCAGCCATGAATACACATGGTCTAGTTCTCATCCTCAGCATAAATCAAATCAAAATGGATAAGCACGGGTATTATTCTTCCACGTGCATTGGATATTAGAAAAATGTTGAAGATTACAATAAAGAGGCAAAGTGGGGTTGAGTGAGAGAAGAGCTGGACCTTTTGTGACAAGTAGTAGAGAGTTTGTATGTTATCATATGTAACATGGATTTATTTGCACATGTAATGGCAACCTTCTTAGAACTCGCGTCCCCAAATAGCTTATATTTTCTGACTGAATTGATAATATATAGCTATTTCCTTATTTTGAACTTTGGCCTCTTTCAAAGTTTAAAAATAGGTAAGGGGAATGTCTGTCCAAATCTAAACTGGAAAGAGATACAGTTGGTGGATTTTCACTAATCATTATTACAAGCTATTGGAATGCTTATCAGGTAACAATTGTCCACAGGATTAGAATTACCAGTATTAAGTGTGAATCTTTTCTATTAAGTAGATTTTTGCATCAGAAATGAGCATCATGTGTTCCAGGATTCTATTGCTCCCGTAATCTTTATAAAAACAAAAATGACAAAGCAGACATTAATCTACAAGACTTGTACAATCTGTTAGCCTTATAAAATTGCCACAAATTCTTGTTCTCTGCGGGTAATTCTTACTATGTTCTACTACTGCCACAAGTAAATATAATTCAGATGATTTTTTTCCCTGATGTTGTTAACAGCAGTATTTGTAATTTGTTGTATCAATGTGGTGATTTGCTGGAGTTTGTAAAATGGGTTGTGTTTGTACAGAATTACAGATCAATGATAGATGAGATTATTCACACATTTTTTTCATCTTCTCAGTCCATGTGTACACAGCAGTTATTTGGTGTAGAATAGTTACATACTTACATTGACCATTACACATATTGTCAAAACAGCCAATAAAATGAATCTTTTTGTTCTTGACACAATGTGAGATGTTAAATGTTGAAGATTTATAAGCCAGAAACAATGCTAGAAATGTACTTTCTTACAGAAAGACTTCCATTGACCAGGTGATTTTTTTTAGCTGAAGACTAATGAAAGCATTGGCATTATATTTAAAATGAAAGAAATGTTGAGCCTTTAATTGTGCTGTCTTAAAATTATTTTGTTTACAAGTGGAAGAGAAGGCAATGGCAAGCTATTTCTAGATTGTTACCAAGAAACTATGTGAACATGAAATCATCAGGAGTCAAGCTCAACCTCAAGGATACTGTTTTTTGTTCAGTTGAATTAAATGTAATAAAATATTTTTTTCTCAAAAAGTATTTGCTTTTTTTTTGATTAAGGCATTAAAATTGTCATTTCAGAACATCTAACTCATATTTGTCAGAAAGCAAAGAATATTTGAGTTCTTTGTTATTCTGGAAAGGTCCATGAAGATTGCTAGGTGACTGCAAGAATTTTTAGTTTTTAAATTATTTACACAAGTTGACATTTATGTGTATATGCATATGTAATGCTGTTCTTACCTTTTACAGTGGATCGGCTGATCAGAGAAAATAGCCACATCTTCACCGACACCCAGTGCAAAGTATGTAGCGCGGTGCTCATCTCTGAATCTCAGAAGCTTGCTCATTATCAGGTGTGGTTTAAACTAGAGGTAGCTGTTGAAATTGCGGATATGTGTATAAAAGATTCGTAGGTGTGCTTAGCGTTCTTGTCCTCTGTTATCTTCCTTCAGAGTAAGAAGCATGCAAACAAAGTTCGGAGATACATGACTATCCATGGGGAAGAGGAATTCAGTCAGAATAAAAAAATAAAGCTGGAAACAGAGCAGGTAATGTAAGAACTCCAAAGAAGAATAAGCACATTGTACATTTATTTTTATAGAAAATTGTCAGGTGCGTTCGGTACAGCAAGTCTTGGCCAATAATATAATGTTCCAGAGAGAAATTTTGGCATTGGGCATTGTTGCAAAAACATTTAATCCTGTCTTCAGTGAAGATAAATTTAAAAAACTTATTAGAAGATTACAATTCAGAGACAATTGTGAATTAATATTGCTACAGAAACATAATAAACCTATTTTCAACTAGAGCTCTCTCTTGTTGCATCAATTTGTTTGATGATAAGAGCCTACTAGTAAATTATTTCCATTTTACAACGTATTAGGTCCTTGAATAATTCTGTGCTAATTTCACTCTCTGCTTTAAAGAAAGAGGACAATATTTAGTAAAAGAGTGGTGTGAACCCATGCTAACAGTTTCATTTAAGTTCCAGTTTTTGAACATGGGACATTTTGATATGCTTTCTTTTTGTCCCTTCAATCCCAATAAATGTCTGTGTTCCTTTTTACAAGCAACAGAGCAGTAACGGTGAAGACAGGAACAAATGCTGCCCCATCTGTAACATGACCTTTTCTTCACCTGTTGTGGCTAATTCTCACTACTTAGGCAAGACTCATGCCAAGAATTTGAAACTGAAGCTGCAGTCTCCTAATACAGAAGGTATGATCAGGAAGGTACAGAGGAGTTTTCTCCTGGCATTGTGGGAAAAAAACCTCTCATCAGAATAGTCTAGGGTTTATATACTTTATAGTACAAACCCTATCCAGCAGTCCCTGTCCTCTACATAATAAGGTTCAAGAGCATATATATATTAAGTTGAGAGTTTGCACACTGATGTCCCAAGTCTGATGACTGATAACAATGGTAAAATGCCTGAGAGATAGAAGCACAAAAAATACATATCCTTGATCATTTTGCTATTTCAGATTATTTGTTTTGTAACCCGTATATGTGTGCATGTGCTAAGAACATTTAACCTTTATGCAAAATAAGAATGGAAATGTCTGGCCTTGTGAGGATATTGTGGTTCTGGTTTTGTGAAAATATGCTTTTATTTTTCCTCTTAATTTTTTTTTATCTTTTGAATTATATTTGCAACAGTTTTACCCATTCAGAAAGAGCCTACTAATCTTCTTCCCACTACCGGGTCCTCTAATGAAGAGAATCAAAACACTTCTGACCCAGACAAATTCTGCAATCTCTGCCATGCTACATTCAATAATCCACTGATAGCAAAACAACACTATGTTGGCAAGAAACACAAAAAGCAGGAAACCAAGCTTAAGCTGATGGCACACTATGGGAGAACTCCCGAGGAACCAGCTGTCTCCAGTGGTAAGTGTTTTATAGAAGGCTTTCAGAATAAAGAACAGAATCCGTTGTACATGTTGATAATGCCATAACTAACCATTTGTTTTTAATGTCTTACGTGATAGTGGGCTACTTCACTTTTGTTACAGATAGTCCTCAACTTAGGAGCCCAACATTTCTGTTGCTAAGCGAGACATTTGTTAAGTGAATGTTGCTCCATTTTACGACCTTCCTTGCACAATTGTTAAGTGAATCACTGAGTCAGTTGCCAAGAGTCTGACATTTGATCACCTGATCAGTGGGGATGCTAGAATGGCCCTATGTGTGAAAAACGGTCATAAGTCACTTTTTTCAGTGCCGTTGTAACTTCAAATGATCACTAAATGAACTGTTGTAAGTCGAAGACTGCCTGTATTATGTAATTGGAAACAAAATATACTCTTATATTCTGCACAGTGGGTGTGTTCATGTACAGAGTGATTAGGTTGGAACTGTTTCTTTAAAATGAGGAGAGAATTAGACGAGGCATCCTGAAAATTCTGGGCTTGGGAAAAGAAGCTTCTCTGTTTCTCACAAATGCCTTTAAAATTCTCCCAAATCTAGTTGGATACTAAAAGGAGAGCAAGAGGACTGAGGCCAATGCTAAGAGAGAACGGTGGGCGGGGGAATTTCTACATCTCATTTTTAATTTTTCATGAGCTGCAAAAATATGGCTTCAGTGTTTATAGTGCTACAATCTAGTGTGGAAGGTTTTTGTTAGGAAGAAAATGAAGAGGAATGTACATGCAATGTATCCAAAAAGAATAAATAAAAAGTGGGAAATTTTAAATGTTGACAGTGATACAAATGATCCATACCATTACTGTAAGTAGAAAGCATGTCAAAATAAGGATAACATTTGGTAGTTCAGAGGTAAACTAGAATTCATAATTAAGCAAAATGATTCATGAAGATGTAAGTAAAATAAAATGAGTATATGAAGAATTAACAGTTGTCAAAATACACTTTTTAAAAACAAATTACAGAACTTGTCAGTAATTTGGATAGGAAATTCTTGGCAGCCACATGAGACTACAATTTTTAAAACTATCAATATAAAAACAGAGTGTCCTGATAGTCTGCCCAGGTGACGGCTTAAATCAAAATGAATAGGAAAATCACACATGTACCAGAAAGATAGACCTCTCAAAATTATATCAAATTGGTAAAAATATCTTTTTAAAGAAATATTTAAAAATAACTATGGCAAATAAAACAATAATTTGTGGAATGGAGCTTCAATCTAATCTAAGCCTAGCATTTAATTCTGTAATTTGGAGGATTCTTCCAAAAGATTTTCTCTAGCCTTCTATTAACCGTCGACTTAACCGTCGATTACAATACTGAAGGTTCATAAGGAACTTACCTAGACACACAACTCCCTTCAGCTGTATGCTTCTCTGTTCCTCCCTTTACAGAGGTTCTGGAATGATTCTCATCTATCCCATCCTGAAATATTTCCAGGCAGAGAGATTAACTTCCATTTGTTGCTCCTCTTATCTGATAAGAACCCAGGTTGCCCAGTTTTGTGTCTCTGTATGTGCTGTTTATCTTACTTCAAGTTGAAGATTCTGATTCATTTATTTGTATTCCTGCAACTCCCTACTTGCTTTGCAGAGATCTGTGATAGAATTATCATCCTAATTACCCATTAAGTGTTTGTTTTTACAAGTAATCCTTGACCTACAACTACTCAATCTTGTGAGTGCCAATAATACCACAAACATCTTCTTCCCAAATATTTATCTTCATTTATCCCTTTTTTTAAGTATAGATAACCCTCAAGTTATGATGGCAGTGAATTTCTGTCATTGAATGATGTGGTTATAAAGCAACATGATCACATTGCTTGAGAACAGCAATCCTGGATGGATGGATGGATGGATGGATGGATGGATGGATGGATGGATGGATGGATGGATGGATTAAAATACTAGATAGCAAACATTACCTTGTGCTTCCATAACAATTTGCCAGGCAGACACTGATTCATTTCATAACTAATATATCTATCTTACTACTCTAATCTTGAAATCCTCCAAGGAAAAAGTCAAATACAAATTGATGGCTTAAATCTTATTTTCTTTTTTCCCAAAATTCAAAATGTGTTTTCTCAGTAAAAGGAATGAACAGTTGTTGAAACTTGTTGAAATAATAATGAATTCCTTTAATTATTTTTTTCACAAAATTTATCATAATTTTATTATTTTTCTTTCTGCCTTCAAATGATTTATTTTCTTGTAGCTTTCCTAGAGGTTTTCTGGTCTCTCACTTTTCTAGAATATTTGATATCCAAAATTAGAAAATTTCTAATCCTTTCTAGGCATGAATAGCAGAATAAATAAGAGCATCGCTATTTTTAAATATTCATTTTGAATAACTAAACAGGTTCATTGCAAGGGGTGGTGCATATGTCTGTCCACATGGCCTGTTACCTGTTAGTTGAAAAGATACCTATTAGATCAGGAGTGTCAAACAGCCAACCCACAGGCCGGATGCATTATGCTGAAACCGTGCCCACCCCAGCTCCGGCAATGGGGGAATAGTCGTGATATATCGTGACACATCATGTGACGTGGCGAGTTTGACAGCCCTGTATTAGATAGATTTATAATTAGATGTTACTGGAGTTCACAGGAGGGGAAATTGCAACCAAAAGGAGCATTATTTAAAGGCTTCCATAATGAGAATTTTACAATTGTCTAATCTGCAACTTCCATCCTGTTGATTTTCAAAATGGTTGGTCTTGTTAGTTATAAGGAATCATTCAGAAATATAGCACATTGTAATGATTTTAGTAGATGTTTTAAGAATCAACATTTTCTCTGTTCCGCTGTTGCCATTCTTCATTCTTTTCCTCTGGAATGGGAAGAGGACCTTTACATATTTCTTGCCTTTAAAATTATTATAATTCTCAGGGAATCTAACAGATGTGTCTTTTTTTGGCCTTTTTCAAACATTCAGTAAAAACTACATGACAAAATATTCATTTGAATATGTTGCTTGCAATTCTTACTAAGAAAAATATTTCTAACATAACCAGAAACAGATGAATTAAAAAATATAATATTAAAATTTGGAATAGTGTTTTTGTGTCACATTTCATTTAACAGTTTTTTTTTTAACAACAACAAATGTTCGCTTTCCTTCTGGTATAGTTTAAGTATCTGAGAATGAGAGTAATGCAAAAAAAATAGCTCTGCAGCAGGAGTTCTAGTTTTCGTAAAGAATCGTGCTTTAGGAGATCCGCGATCAGTACTCCCATTATTATTATTTTTTAATACCATTGCAATTATGGTGGGCTCCGAGCTTTATGAGAGCAGCTCTTTGAAAGACAGTAATGTTAATCTCCTCTCAGATGCCTTTTTCCAGATTGAACACACCCATGTACACCGCGGTAACAATTCTTTTGTTTGTTTAAAAACATACATTTAAATCCTGAAAACAGTCCAGCATTAATGTTCCAATTAAGTTTTGAACTCTATGCAGATGCTATAATTAAAAAATAGGAAAGTTGGATATATGACCAGAAATCTGCTCTGCTTTGTAAATTAAACTGGCAATGACTGTGACACTGCTTAGAATTCCTAGCATCACAGTATATAGAGTCATTGTAAATGTCTCTTTACGGTTAATTATATCGATCTGGCTCTTTAATTCAGTTAATTTGATGCTCAAATTTTATGACATTTTCAGCTGGAAAGGGATATCCCTGCAATGACTGTAACATAGTACTGAATTCTATAGAGCAATATCAAGCTCACATCAGTGGCTTCAAACACAAGAACCAGTAAGTGCTTTATTTTTTTTTTAATCTAAAATAATTGATGTAATTTTCAGATGTGATCACTGAATTGTGTTATGTATGGTGGTAACACTTAGTGGTAATAAAGGTTATGCATCCCTTTATTAAATTGAATTAATATGCTTTCCTTTTATAAGGCCACACAGTTGAATATTCCTAAAAAGAGCTGCTGTGGTTCCCATCCTCAAAAAGGAAAAAAAGAGACCCAGGAAACTACAGACCAATCAGCCTAATATCAACACCTGGGAAGAAAGTGGGGAAAAAAATAAAAAATGTATCTGTGAACATCTAGAAACAAATAAAGTTATAACTAGTAGCAAGCACGGGTTTGTTAAAAACACATCACGCCAAACCAATTTTATTTCATTCTTTGACAAAGTGACTAAATTAGTAGACCAGTGAAATGCTGTGGATATAGTATATTTAGACTTCATCAAAGCATTTGACAAAGTAGACCACAATTTACGTCTTGGTAAGCTAGAAAAATGTGGGATAGACAGCATCACCACCAGATGGATTTGTAACTGGTTGACAAACGTACTCAACGAATAGTTCTTAACGGTACTACATGTACATGGAAGGAAGGAAGCAGTGGGTACCACAAGGTTCCGTCTTCGGCCCACTACTCTACAAATGACTTAGCTGAGGGAATAGAAGAAGAACTCATCAAATTTGCAGATGACACTAAACTGGCAGGAATAGCCAACACCTCAGAAGACAAGCTCAGGATCCAAAAAAGATCTTGACAAACTTGAAGAATAGGCCCTAGCCAACAAAATGAAATTTAATGTGGAGAAAAGCAAGGTTTTACACCTGAGCAGGAAAAACCAAAGGTACAAGTACATATTAGGTGAAACCTGGCTCAAAAATAGTAACTGTGAGAGGCATCTTGGAGCCCTAGTGGACAATCACTTAAATATGAGTCAGCAGTGTGCAGCAGTAGCCCAAAAAGCTAATACAATCCTTGGTTGTATAATCAGAGGCATAGAATCAAAATCACATGGAATATTAGTATCACTTTATAAAACTTTCGTAAGACCACACATGGAATACCGCATCCAGCTTTGGTTACCACATTGCAAAAAAGATGTTGAGACTCTGGAAAAAGTGCAAAGAAAGGCAACTAAGGTGATCAAAGGCCTGGAGACTAAAACATATGAAGAACGGCTGCAGAACCTGGGTTTGGCTAGTCTAAAGAAAAGAAGAAACAAGGGCGATATGATAGCAGTATTCCAGTATTTGAGGGGCTGCCACAAAGAAGATGGCGTCAAACTATTCTTCAAACACCAGAAGGCAAGACAAGAATCAATGGTTGGAAACTGACCAAAGAGAGAAGCAACCTGGAATTAAGGAGAAACTTCCTATCAGTGAGGACAATTAACCAGTGGAACAGCTTGCCTACAGAAATCGTGGGCGCTCCATCACTGGAGGTTTTTAAGAAGAGACTGGACAGTCACTTGTCTGAAATGGTATAGGATCTCTTGCTTGAGCTGGGGGCTGGACTAGAAGACCTCCAAGGTCCCTTTCAGCTCTATTGTGATTCTGATAATTCATTACATTCAGCATTAAACAGATATTTCTTTATTCCCTGAATTGAATTTCTGTTGTCACACCATCCTTTTTGCCTGCTCCAAATTTGCTCCCAATGCTCTGGAACAAATGTAAGCATAGGAATGGCGATACTATTAATCCAGCCAGAGTAGAGATAGTGTAGTCCTCGCTCACTAACCCTGAGACTAGCAACTCAGCCAAGTGAAGAGGTCGCTAAATGGGAATTCATGGGGCTGTGACTGTGCTTTCTGGATTGAAGGAGATAAGACTACATAAGCTCACGCCTTTGGCCTTTGCTTGCCTCCTAACCACTCCTCTGCCCTTTGGGATGCTTGAATGTTGCTTGCTGTCTTACTGTACCTGGCCAATCATGCACCCTGCCCATGTGGCAGCAGCTATCCCAAGTCCCATTGCATTCACGTCATACCTCCTCTGCTGCTCGTGCAGCCCTCCCAAGCTTCACACTTGCACTGTCTCGCCGAACATTTGCGCACTGTTCCCATCCAGGAGCAGTCACCCCAAGCCCTGCTGCACTTGCTCTGTGCCTCCCCCACCATTCTTGTAACCTTGTGCAGCCTCTCTGAGCCTCATACTCATGCCACATCTCACCAGCCACCCATGAACCTCTCGCTTCCTCTCCCACTGGGCAGCAGCCATTTATTTGCCTGCTAGCCTGCTTGTGAGCTGCTTGGGACTTGAAGTTTCCTGCTGGCTTCCCCATTTTCTTATAAGTTGTTGGAAGCCAGTAGAGACTTTTGAAGAGGTGCTCACAACAACAGTAACAGCAATTGCAGGGATTGCTGTTGCTGAGCAATGCAGTCACATGATGTCACACATTATAACTGCATTGCTCAATGGTTGAATTTTTGGTCCCAATTGCCATTGTAAATCAAGGACTACTTGTAAAGTAGAGAAACTTCTATTGTTAAAGAACTCAGGCCTGTGTGGAAACACACTGTATGAATTTGTAAATCATAAATGTCTTCAGTTTCCTTGAGTGAATCAGTTTTTAGTCATCTGAAGTCAGTTGTCTCAGAGCAAATCAGTTGAATAGTTTTGGTCTTTTAATTGTACCTGCTAATGGAAGAGCTTCTTATTTGGACAGAAATTTTTTTAGAATACTTCACATAGAACCAGACAAATAATAACATTAATTAATGGCAAGTTGCTTAATTGAGGAAATCACATTTTATGAAATCTGTGTTGGTGTGAAACCTAATTGGAGAAAAAACCTTTTCAAAGAACCATAAACTGCATGTTCCTATTTGGATCCCCATAACTCCTTTCTATTGTGCCGCTGAAATTTGGCAGTTTCCCACTAGAAACCAACTGCATATGCCTTTTTCATTGTTTTTAGGCTTGCTGATTAAGCAATAAAAAGATTTGTTAAATATAAAAACCACTTTCCTGAAAAGGCCAGAAATTCTATTTTTGGTCAGTTACGTGGCACGGTGTAGCTATTTCACATCATTATTGAAGTTCTTATGCCAAAAAATAGTTTCAGGACAGAATAAGTACACAAAGATTGTTCACCCTGATATAGAAAATGCTGCTCAGGAAAGTGTCCTATTGCGTTTTCTGGCTGTAGAGAGCAAGAAATTCTTTCTGTCCTAACATAGATCACATTGTTATTATTTATTATCTTTTTTGTTGGTTTACCCAAATTACTAATTTACTCCGTTAATTCCATAATTTATTGCACAGTACAATTGGTTTTAGGTAAACTGATATAAAATAGTTCATCAACTAAGTGATTGCTGAGTGCTGGTAATGCAGCAATCTGCCAAATTTATAAGCCTGTGGCAATTGTTCAGCTTTGCTGACAAATCCTGTCCTCTAAATATCAAGCTGTTACATGCAAAGTTAAAGTTTCTGGTTATAGCTTTAGTTGTGTTGAAGAAGAGACTTTCTGCCAAAAGTTCCCAATATTCCTTCTTAGGTAATATGCTCTTTTTATCACAAACTCCAACTTATAATATATAGAACAATTTTTTAACATGAAATTGCATGTGCTCTTTTGAAGTGGCTCCTTCTGGAATCTTGTGAGATTTTTCAATATCTTTTTGTTCTTGATTTAAGCTTCCAGTAGGTAGATATATATACAACTAATGTTGTTCCTTCCCTGTCTCGCTCCCCAGCATACCAGGAGGCATTCCTGTTACAGCACGATACCAGAAACAACTGTACACACAAGAGGAAACCACTGGCCCTGATGGCTACAGCTATTTCAGCCAGGACCTCTAGAGCAAATTGCTGTGCTGTCTCTGGATTGCTCGTGGCTCAAAAGTGAACCCTTTTGCCATCCTGCTACGATATTACAGTTCCGCTGACTAAATGAAATCCTCCTGGTCTGCAGTGTACAGGTTTAGCTGATCCAGAACCAACTATTGGCTAAAGGATTTAGAAGGGACATCATTACTACTTGGCATTTGCTCAGTCCTTTAGAGTAGTTTTCATTGTGTAATCTCTTACTGTAATAGCAGATGGGGGCGGGTGGGATACGGGGTTCTCTCTGGCCCCACCAAGGCTTGGCATTTGCTGGGATTCCATCTTGAGCCCATCCTTTCCTTCTGCCTAGAAGAAGCAGAAGGAAGTCCTACACACAGGAATAGAGTGAGATCAACCTTAGGAAGAAAGCTCTTTAATTCAGGGTAACATAAGGCTTGTTATCTATGAGATGTGGAATGGGTGTAATGGACGGACTAATTATCCTTGCTTAGAATGAGGTGTTACATTGCTGTATTCATCTTGTCCCTGCTGGAATTAATAGGGTTTGTGTGCAGTTTCTTAAGTCACCCATTTTGCCATTCAAAACTACTTTGTATTTCAGCAGATGTTGGCTTTGAAGCAACTGGTGGTCTGTCTGGTAAAGTTTTTGTTTTGTTTTGTTTTGTTTTGTTAATAGTGTGCATAATCAACTTCAGAAACACAAGAAGGAGGGGGCTCTGGTACAACTAGTGGTGCCTCCCTAAAGCTGCATTCTTTCTGTTCCTGGCATTCTTCTAGAAACTGTATTGTGTTTAAACCTATCTGTATCTCAAGTTTTTTATGTTAAAATGTTAATGAGAAATTATTTCATGTGGTGATGGAGGCTCTTGATTTTTGTTCTTTAAGTCATTCTAACAGACAGAAATAAATTGAGAGAATCCAGAAACTGCATTTTGACTCTCTGGTAGAAGTGGTGTTTGTAGGGAACCTTCCCTGAGGCATACTTTATTTTTGGCAGTGTCAGCTCTCTTATTTCTTACCTTTGTAAATTCAGTAACCGTCCTGAAGCTTAGATATTGGATAATGTGTTTTAGAGGCATCTGTTCTCTAAGATTTCTGTTGTCTTCTTGCTGATAAATTTCTAAAACATAGGAGGGAATTCTACTTAAGCTGATTTGGTTGCATGTTTTCTTTAGAAAAGAAAAAGTATAATCAGTTCTGCTAATATTAGATTAATTTTTTCCCTCTGCATGTAAAAATGGAGAATTGTCAATATCCAAGTCTGTTAAAGTAGAGTATCAAAAGATAGTCGCCACTTTATGTACCCCATCTTTAAAACTATTTCCGTTTAAAGCCAGCTAACAAATGTTCTGCTTCAAATGAAGCAGCATTTCATAAGACTTGCTGACAATTTAGAAGTCCTTTGCTCAATGGCTTGTTTAATCTGCAGTCTTCATAATGAACAGGAACACCATGTCCTTTCTAGGCAACTCATTTCTAAGTCTTGAATAGTTTTTCCTATTATCACTTAAGCTTCCTAAATTAAACTAGTTGGCAGGAATTTGGTATGAAAACTGGGGTGTAGTATCTTCTATTTTATGTAGTGACAGGTCATGTGAATTTGCATCCCCTTCTAATTGAGTGAGAGTATTGCCTGGCATTTTTGTCTTTTTGGATAGCCTCTATTTCCATCTGCATTATTTGTGCGATTGAAATACATGAATGTTGCTCCCTTATTTATGTTCTCTGGCATATATCTGTGTTAATATGTGTGTGTGCACACATTTCCTTTTAGCGTATTGATTTTTTAAAAAATTAAAAGAATCTTATCTTTGTGTCTCTACTTCTCCAGCTGAACTATTACGGTAAGGCTCAAAGTATACCAGAAAAAACTTTTTTTCTATAATGATTTATTTCCACTGATTATCATTTCTGGCAAACCTCTTTTGCTGTTTATTATTCTCCACCATTTTTGCCCAATTCAAGCAAAGATTAGTTTTAGAACTCTGTTTACATTCATGATTTCTTATTTACTTAATGGGGTTAAGTATTCTGAGGTTGCATCTCATTATTTCCAGTAAATTCAGAAGTGAGCCTTCCTTTTTTCCCTCAAAATATAGTTTCTTTACAAGAAAAAAGGAGTAATAGGATTTAAGTAATTTTGTGTGTGATCTAGGATAAATATATATACATAGACACTTTCTCATGACAGTTTTCTTGTGAATAATCCTTCAAATATTATCTTCTGACTTTTGGTGGTTATATGTACATTAACAATTTGTTTCTTTCTCAGCATTTAAGTTTTCTGTTTTGGCATTCTCGTTCTCCAGCATCTTGTGCACTATTTGAGACATGGTCTGTGATATGCTTAGTGAGCTTTCATACTCTACACTGTAAAACTTTGGAGACTATGGTTGCCTGTATGAAATTCTGACTTTAGAATTTTATTTCTAATGCATATTGAATTATTGAATTATTTTGCAGTTGCTAAGTGTTGATAATTTTGGCAAATGCAAGGATGAATAAGTAGTCTGTTACCTCAATAAAGTGATTAATATTTTGGTTCAGACTAAATACAAATGGGACATTCGCAATTAACCTTTTGCCTATTTTCTCTTTTTTAAATAGCCAGGCATCCTCTTCCTTATTTTAGAGATTAAAGAATTGTTTTTGTATTCATAGCAAGTATATGTGTTGCTTGTGTAATATTTGTACTTTGGAAAAATTACTCACATCAAGAGTTGGGTTTCAAAAATCACAATTCTGCACATATATCAAATATTGCAATATGGGAATCTATATCATAACTATCATAAATTTAGAATTTTTAGGAAAAGTGTTGGGGCAGAGGCTTGTGACAGGCTTAATTCTTATATTTAGACCAAAAATCTTAAGCATGCACACAGACCTAAGTACCATCTTCTACCATTTTTAATATAGCACTAAGCATATATTTATTGCTCTGAACAATGTGTATATAGTGTTATGGTAAGAGTAGATTCCTGTTTTATTCGTTCATTTCAGTGAATAATTTTGAAAAATTGGGGATAGTATGAAATAAAGATATAGATGCCTATGGGGATTTTCAGTCATCCAGGTCATAGTTATCTCAAAGGTGCTTTTTCACAAGGCAACTGGACTTTGTTCTTTGAAGATGTTTCGCTTCTCATCCAAGAATCTTCTTCAGCTCTGACTGGATGGTGGGGAAGGACATTCGTAACATTGAAGTTTACAGAAAACCACCACACACGGATCAATATTTACCTTTTGATTCTCACCACCCACTGGAGCACAAAATGGGACTTATCAGAACCCTACACCACCAAGCTGAAGGCCTGCCTACCAGCAAAGATGGGAAAGAAAAAGAACTAAAACACATCAAGGAAGCCCTCAGAATGCATGGCTATCCCAAGTGGACCTTCATCAAATCCCAAAAAAGACCCGGCAGGAGCTGCTCCATAACAGACAAAGAAGAAAACAATAAATGAAGCAATGTAGCTATTCCAAATATTGCAGGAATATTGGAAAAGCTCAGAAGGGACTTCCAGTGTTGTGCCTGTAGCGCATGGCCGTGCGAGAGCAGATCTCCGCTCCCCACGGCTTGTTTCGCCCTGCCAGGGGGACCCTATATGGGTCCAAAGTCGCTCCGAATAGGTGACCATGAAGGAGGGGCATGCCGTTGATCACGAAGCGACAGCAATCGCTTCGTTTGATCCGGGGAAAGCCCTCCAAATCCGACAGGCGAAAGGCTAGCTCTTTGCTAGCGTCTAGCCCAAGCTACCTGCAGCGGAGAAGTCCAGGAGCACTAACAAGAATAACGGTGAACAGTGTGCTTGGAATTGGTGAGAGTATTTGATCTTCTCTCCCTTATTTTGCAAGTAAGTCCCTGGGAAAGATCCCCAAAGCAAAAAACCTCCGAAGGTGAGGGGAGTGGATTACATTCCCATTCCCCCATTGACAGAAGCGGCGAATTAATCTTTAAGGAGGAAAGAAACATATTGAAATTAAATTTAAAACACTACAATCTGATCAAACTTAGAAACTAAAACAAACTGCTAAGATTATATTCTAAAGGATTTTAATGAAATTATATATATATAAAGAAAAATAATAAGAACTTCTTGCCTGAAAGAGCTGCAAAACAAATATTTGCTGATATCTAGTGGACAACTAGAATATAGCACATTAAAGACAATACCCAGAAACAAAGAAAAATCTATTCCCATGAACTATAATAACCTTTAAGAAGATAGTTGCCGGGGTCAAAGAAGAGATTGTATACTGGGTCAGCCATAAAATTGAAAAGTGTTTGAAAGAAAAGAAATATTTTGATTGTGGACTAAACTTATGCATTGTTTAAAAACTTTGATCTATGACTAAGCTTTGAGAGAGAAAGTTACAGGAAGGATTTAAGGTGGCTAAATATATTGAATTGCAATTCTGACTGGTTGACAATTGACAATTGACTCCTGAAAGAAAGAATTGTTATAAAACCTTGAAAATTGAAAATTACAGTGGATTATAAAAATTATACATAAAGACAAGAATTATATAAAATTGGACTGTTTGGATTTTGAGTTTTGGCCAGCTTGACAAGGCTAATTACAGAGACTATGGCACTTATGACGGACTACTCGAAAGGGGGAGACAACATGGATATGACATATTCATTAAAAAATGATAGAAAGCGACACTTAATATCTACTCTTGAAGGATTCAACTGGAAAGATCAAAGATCTCTAGAAGCAAAATTTCAAGACAAGACAAATACTTTCCAAAAAGAAAGTTATGCAATGCTATGACAAATACAAATCACAATAGCTCTAAATCATGAGGAGATTAAATATAACTTAGATAACATAAAGGAATATGTTATCTAATTTAAATTTACAATCAAAAAACATTCAAAGAATGATGGTAAAGAATGAACAAACAAATCATATAACAGAATGTGAACTAGAAAAAAGGACTTAATTGGTGAAGTCACAAATGAAGGGAACTATAACTTAATACAAACAAGAAAAACTTCACAAGATTTGGATACAACAATAAATATGGAAAAGATACTTTATGCATTAGAATGTCAAAATAAACCTGAGAAGAAAGAAGACTTAACAAAATGGGCACTGCTAGGAGAATAACTGGGAGTCAAAAAGCATAATCTTATGTATTATGTATCCTCTACGCCTAACAACAACTACAAAAATACAAGAACTGTTTGACAAGTCGAAAATATTAATTTGGAAAACAATTTGGCAAAGGAAGATTAGAGACGGACTTAAGAGACTTGACTCACCCTACCAGATGGAATAATATATGAGCAAACACTTGTTTGAATATGGCTAAATAAACAAATAACTTTGGCTATAAAGGGACTTTAGAATAAATGTGATAAGAGTTATAAGTAATATGGTATTTTTTGATAAGACACAAAATTTAAAAATATTGGAATGATGAAAGTGAAGGAAAGTTTGAATTTTAAAGACAAATTAAGTTTGAAAAGATTTAGGATTAAGGAATGACTGAAATAGTATGGGGAAATTAGGCTTAATAAGAATTTTGAAAAAGGATATATAGTGATTTAATTAATGTTTACAAATAGAAGTAAAATATAAATTGATTAGAAAAGATGTTATAGGTAGATATTATGATAGATAAGTAGTATAGTATTTCTATAATATATGAAATATGAAAATACTGGATATTTAGGTGTTAATTATTGAGAAAATTGTGATTGGTAAGAATTGTTTGAATATTATGGAGAAATTGAGTTTAAACAAGATTTATGAAAATAAGATATATGATGAATTAATAAGATGACTTTTACGAGCAGAACAAGTTAATAAGAAAAAAAATATTATATATGGACGCTATTGTTGGTATAAATATAAAATAAAATATTTTATTTAATCATTTATATATTGTTAATATTAAATATCAAAAATTATATTTGTTTAATGCTGAAGAAGGAGAATACTATTGGGAGAAGAGAGGATCAAGGAAATATATTACCAGTTGATATACTAATTATGGAAATATAAAAATTATTATTGACTGTTAATTAACTATTATTGATTGTAAAAAAAAAATCATGAACCAAGACAACACGCTGTACACCAGGCGCTAAGGTTGTTATTGTAAAAAATTAATAAAACTTTTCCAAAATAAGCAAAAGCTCAGGAGGGTCTTCAGCCAACACAAGAAACCCAAAAATTCACTAAGGCAGAAGCTTGTCCACCCCAAAGATAAAACACCCAGACACAAACTGAGCAACGTGGTATATGCAGTACAATGCAGTGAGCCATGTGCAGATCTGTATATTGGAGAAGCAAAACAACCACTTCATAAACACATGGCACAACATAGGAGAACAAACCCATCAGGACAAGATCCAGCAGTCCATCTGCATTTAAAAGACAAAGGCCACTCTTTCGAAAACAGCAAAGTCCACATTTTGGACAGAGAGGACCACTGGTTTGAAAGGGGTCAAAGAGGCCATTTATGTCAAAACTGAACAGCCCTCTCTACAACGCAGTCCTTTAAACAGTTCCAAGAAGGCTCCACACCCATTTGCACCACTCAGGTGACCCCGACGACACAGATAAACTTCCAGGTGGCCTCAACGACTCTCTAAAAGAATGCAAAAGACCAGCTGTTTTGCAAGGAGTATAAATCCTTCCATTCCCCACCATCCAGTCAGAACTGAAGAAGCTTCTTGGATGAGAAGTGAAACATCTTCAAAGAAAAACAAGGAAGTCCGGTTGCCTCATGAAAAAGCACCTTTGAGAAAGATATAGATGTGTACTCAATTGGAAATATGCGTTGTTAGAATTGTATTTTACTGCGTAAGCTTAGCAGTGTAGAATATCATTGCTTGCCAAACTTATGAAAAATTAATTTCATCCTGTCAAATAGCATCTTACCTATAATAATCTAGATGATAAATACAGTGGGTAAAATTAATTTAGGAAACTGAAGTATTCCTTCATAATCTGTGAATGCAGAATTAATTTTTAAAATTAATGTTTTTCTGAAGACCTCCCATTCAGAAGGTTGAGGGTTCAGTTGTGGGCAGTGACAGATGTTTTTCAGGGCACAAAGAAAAAATATCTGCTGCGAGCTCCGCGTAGGTGTCAGGAAGGGCATCCAGCCAATAAACGCTTAGCTCCATTCAGTCACCCTGACTCCATCCCAAAGCAAGGGATTACAAGATCATAAAAAGAAAAAAAACGTTTTTCTTAATTATTGTGTAGCAGAATCAGAATCATGAAACCTTGTAAATAGCTGGTCAGGCTTATAGTGAGTGTTGTATGTGAAAGAATGATGCATACAGTCAGTCTGCTCTTTTCAATTAGGCAAATGGGCCCTCCATCTGATGAATTAATTCTCCTTTATAAGCATCATTAGAATTTGAGCCATTCCTTTTTTATCATGGTAATTATTAGATCCATATATTAGGAAAGAAGTCATATATTTTACTAGCTTTATAAAAGATGTTCTAGTTCAGTTATGGCTGCCTACAATTCATAGGATTGGTGGCAGACATGATAGATCATCCCATTTTTTGTGAATTACTCTTATCTTAGGAACATTTCCTAAATATAGTTACTGAATTTTGGAAATTCAACTGGATTTCAAAAATCCAGGATTTCTCAGTAGGCTTTTCTTCCGTGTTGGTAAAATGGTCTAAAAGTTAATCCACTTCAAGAATTTAAAATAAGTAGAAGAAGCACATCAGAACCTTTGCTGATCAGTGAAGAGTATTTTTTCTCAAAAGAAAACAAAGCTGCAAATGCAGAGAGGAGATGGGAATACAGGGAATCCTCAACTTACAACCACAATTCAGAGTGGAATTTCCACTGTTGAGCAAGGTGGTTGTAAAATGAGTCACACCCAATTTTATGGCCTTTTTTGCCACCATTATTAAGCAAATCACCGTGGTTATTAAATGAATCACACAGGTTGCTAAGCAAACCCCGCTTCCCCCATTGACTTTGCTTCTTGGAAATCCTCAAGGAAGGTCACAAATGGTGTTCATGGGATCCTGGGACACTGGAAAGGTTGTAAATGTAGACTGGTTGCAAAAGCACCCAAATGTTAATCATGTGACTGCAGTCATAGTGCAAGGATAGGTGTAAGCCACTTTTTTCAGCACCATTGTAACTGAACAGTCATTAAACAAATGGTTGTAAGTTGAGGATTACCAATATGAAACAGCTTGATTTCTCTAGGTTTATTTGTGGTAACTGCAAAAAGCGAGAAGAAAACAAATCCTGCTGCTATCACTGGCTTAAAGTAAACCCTGCCACTCTCCCCAATAAATTGTTGTAAAATGCCCTTTAGGGAGAAAATGGACAAAATGGTGCCCCTCCCCAGTTTGTGGTTGCAAATGAAAAGACTTTCAAGAAGCTTTGGCAGAAAGGTGGAGAGATTCAAATTGCCTAAGCAGATGTATTGATCTGCTGAGAACTTGCAATGTGTGACCAGATGGGGGAGATGGAGAACCATTGTTATGAATTGTTTAAAGCTGCAGTACAAAATCCACTCAAGGCCCGCCCTCATTTATTTCAAATGATTTCACTAATTTAGTGCTACAGTGCTAATTTCCTAATCTGATGTGAACAGTTGTTCTTGACTGAAGCACTGCCAGGCTGCCAACTCAATAAAAGGGAGTTGTACAGTTTGCAGTTACCTTTCTTACAGTGAATAGCAAAAGGAAAATGCAATAGTAGAAAATTATATCGGAGCATTTGTATACTCCCATGGAATCCAACCTTTCAACTTTAAATCTCTGATTTAACCCAACTCTTCATGGCTGCACTAGGTTAAGTGAGAGTATTTTTCTTAGCTTTTTACTAACTTTTGCACATAACTGTCAGTTCTTCTTTTTCATGATGAAACTCATTGCTAAATATGAATCTAGGGGGCTTCCAATAATACTGTGGACATTTGTATGTTTGCTTACAGGTAATTTTGCAGGTATGTAAGGTAGTCTTTCATTTGGAATAATAAATAGCCGGTGAAAGGGTATTAAGGAAGAAAGAAACAGCATAGATTTGATGTGGCTCCTGTTCACTTGTCCTTGATCCCAAGTGCTAATTAATTTACTGCTGTGGATACTGCTCAGTTGATACTGTATCAAGATTTGCCTCAACCTTGGTATAATTTTTCAAGGGTGATAGTATGGGGATATTAGTCTTGGTAAATTGGGCCTTAGACCCATCCAATCCTTCATGTGTTAGGGGAACCTCACAAATCTGGAAAAGAGGATGCTGACCCTCTTTTATTATTGATTCCCAGTAACCAGTAGATGCAACAGCATACTGCCTCTGATGAAATGGTAGATGACTTGCTTTCTACTAAGGTGAGCAGAGGGTTAATGTAGTAATCCCTTATAAGGCTGGTGGGGCATAAAGCTACAAGTGGAAGACGCATGAGGGGAAGGGCAGAGAAAGGAAAAAAGAGACAATCAGTCAATAATGAAAGAGGAAGACAAATGGCCCTAATAAGTAAGCTCAACTCTGAGTAACTAAGCATAGAATTTTGTATCTCTAAACAGCAACTTGCATCCCATATTTTCAATTCATACGATTTTTGTTTAATAAAGTTTTAATTCTTTCAGTTGAGTAAATGAGTGCATAACACACTCTATATATGCCCTAAGGTATGTGCCACAGGAAAAGAACTTATAAGAGAATATCAATAAAAGAACTCATTTATTTTGGGGTGGTAGCATTGAGATTTTAAGTTATATTTATCCACCTGAGGTATTTAAATGAAATTGTGCTGCTTCTTACCAAATAAACATGGTTTTACAATATCACCTATGATGATATGGTAATAGGTACTCATGCACATTAGGAGCAATGATTATCTAACCCCTACCCTCTTAAAATTATCCACAAATTTTGCAGTAGAAGCATAGAAGTACTTCCGTCAGTTTTAAAGTTCCCAACACTTTATTTCAAAGTGGATGATCTCAAATTCTAACATTGCATGTGAGAGAAAAATATCCACAGTATTTATGCCCATATGATTTAATATACAGTATCTCCTCTTACTCAACATCTAAGCAAAACAGCCCTTGTCGCTGTAGGCTTTTCTGATAGAGGAGCTGTTCCACCACATTTTAGTTGCCATTTTTTGCAACTTTCTATATAACATTTTTTTAAAAAATTATTTAAAAACACAATGAAGGAAAAAAGCAGGAAAGTAAGAAAAACAGGGCAAAAATACAGATTTACAAGCATTTTACTTATTTGTTTATCAGTGTCACCCATTTCACTATCAAGCAACCCTGGATGGCTTAGTGTCATAAAATGACATTGGCATAAGGTTAAATTAAAAAATTAAGGTAATCTCAGATCAGTGCTGCATATTAAACTCTTATATGAATGTAGAACTTTAGAACAGTGTTTCCCAAACTTGACAATTTTAAGGCATGTGGACTTCAACTCCCAGAATTCCACAGCCAGCAACGCTGGCTGTGGAATTCTGGGAGTTGAAGTCCTCATGCCTTAAAATTGTCAAGTTTGGGAAACACTGCTTTAGAATATTCTATTTATCAAGGTAATATACAATATGAAGAATAACTAGTCTTATAAATCATAAGTCAAAGAATTACAAAGATTTTTTGTCTAAATTCTTATTTACCAAATCAAGGAAAAGTTTAGATCTGAAAACCTTATATTACAAGAAATCCAAGCTTCCAATGCAGTAGAAACCCATATGTGAAATTATAATCCATGAATGTTACCAAGTTGAGTTAAATTCTGTATCAGATAGTTTTTCAAATACAGTTATTTTTGACATTGATGCATACTCCCTATTTTAAAGTGCAGTGACCAGAACTATATACAACACTCCCAAATGTGATTTCTATAAAAACATTATTACAGTAGATTTATGTTCTATTCCCTTCTTAATGATATCGGCATGGAATCTGCCTTTATTCAGTAGCTGCACACCAAGTTGACATTTTTATTGAGATAACTACCATAACTCCAGATGCCTCTCTTAATCAGTCACTGCTAGCTCAGATAAAAAGATTGGAATTGTTTGTGCTTTCCTTTGTGCCAACATGCATCATTTCGTTCCTCTTTACACAGAACTGTATTTACTTACTTCCTTGTTTAATAGCAATTTTAATTGAATCCATACAATTCCTGGACAATGTAAAATGTTTCAAAAATATAATTTAAAAATTAAGTAAATATGATGGTCACTTGAACAGAACTTAAGGTTATAAACTTGCTAGATTAAAATTGTTTCCTAAAAGATTTGATATACTTTTAGTAGTAAGATATCCCATACTTTTAATAGTAAGATATCCCATAAGGTAAGGGCCACCACTGAGAAGGTTTGTTGCCTGTTTCATGTCCAATTATTCTCACAAAGGGGAGATCCTCAACATCCTCCCTAGATGGGCAGATGGTAGATACAATTCTGGCAAAGCATTGCCTAATATAAGTCACTGCTGTGCCCTAAAGGACTTCATAAGTAATGATCAGCACCTTTAATGGGCCTGGTAGCCTACTGGTAACCAATCTGAAATAGGTGTTATTCTAGACTGACAAGGTAAATCCATCAGCAGTCTTGCAGCTATATTTTGCATTAGGTTGTAGTTTCTGGGTGATCGCCAAAGCCAACCTCCACAGAGTGTATTGCAGTAGTCTTAACAAATTATCAGATAAGTAGTAACTTGTCATGTCATTCTGCTTGAGGTAGGGTAGTAGCTGGCACATTAGCTGATGTCAGGCAAAGGCTTCTCTATCCACAGCTTCCACCTCTGATTCATGAAGCTCCAAGAGTCTACACTACAATATCTCCCGGGTTACAAACCAACTTTTTGGAGAGGATTGTAACCCAGGGTTATAATACAGGGACCAATATTATTGGATTGCCCAGATGTTTACTGAGAAACAGCAACTCTGTCCATCAGATTCAACTGGCTCAAAAGAATCCTATGTTACCACACAAGACACTGCCTCACTATCACTTTAGATTGTCCAACTGGCATCTAGAGTAGAATGAATATGAGAGGCATTTTCTCCCTAAAGTTGCCTAGGTTACTCTAAATAGGGCTTCCAGGCACAAAACTGCAGATGCAGCAAATATGAATTTATACTTGTCTACTTTGATTGCCACTGTATAGTCTCAAACCTGAGCTCTTAGCAGTGCTTGATTGCATCCAAAACCATTTCCTAGTGTGGATATATCTTCCTAGAGCTCTTTTTTATTTTGGAGCTCCAAGTTCTTGTTAGAAATCTCTTTTTTATTATAATATCAAATGTGTTTATAATGTCGAGTGAACATTTTGATATTATAAACAAACTTGGCCACTTCACTGCTCTACAGATTGTTTCTGTACAAGTTAAAAAGTATTGGTCGCCACACACAAAAGATCCTGCTATGCACACCTTGCCACTATGAAAATTGTCTACTTACACATTTCTATGCTCTGTTTCCTACTTTTAACCAATCACCAATCCATAAACAAACTCTTCTTCTTATCCCATAACATGTGTGTTTGTTCAGGGAAGGTCTCAGAGACAAGTCTTACCTTTGCAGAAATCAAAGGAATTCCTTTCCATCAAAGCTCAGGCTTCTGTTTATTTTTGATTGACCGATTATGTGTCATCAAGTTAATGTTGATTTCTGGTGACCACAAAGATTTTGTCTGTTTATTTCCAGTATTTAGTAATACCTGCACCAATTTTTCTAGGAACAGATATTAAATTGTTTTATAGTTTTTTATATTACTCAATTCCTTTTTAAAAATTGGGCTCATGTATTTAAACTTTAGAAAACTATTTGGTAGGCACTTTTTCATCTGAGGATTATTTATTTTCAGTGTGTTAATCTGACATCTATTTAAATATTTTATTACTTCTATTTACCTCAAATTGCTCAACTTCCTTCTAGCAAGCCAGTTTAGGCATACCTATTTGTCCTATACCCTCATCATTGGTGTCAGATGTAAAGACTGAATTCCCTTTCCTTGCTATTTTCCTAGCATACATATTTAACCTCCCTCCCACCTTCCCTAATTATCCAATAGCCTTTTTTTTTCAGTTTCCTATTCCAAATATATTTGAATTCCTGTTGTTCTTTCTCTTAGTTTCTTCATGCTCTTCAAGTATTCCTGCATCTTTTATTTTATCAGTTTGTTTCTTTTGGTTCTTCTCATTCTCATTCGGCCATGCATTCTTTCTTCCATATTTGTTGGATGTATATCCTACTTTCAACAGGAGCTGAAGGAAGAACTCTTTGCTTTAATGCATTGCTAAGCTGTTCATTAGCCCCTTGGATTTTGCAATACCTCCCTTTAGCTTAGTATATTTACTAACAGATTCCATTGATAGCATTTTGAATAAACTCCAAGGGTTGTGGAGAGAAATTCCTTTTTTTAATCTCCATTTCAACTTTATATTTACCACTTTTCTCATTTTTAGAAGTTGGGGGGGGGGTTGAAGTGAATTGTGTCAATCCTGAATTTCTTTTCAGGCCTCCCCTTATATCCACTGCTTATAGCAATATTAGTTTCCAATTAATTCAATAACTTCTAGGTCTTGAGCAAGCTACTTAACATTATGTCCTGAGTTGCATTTATCCTTTTTAGCTCCCTGACTGGCTATTCTAGGGCACAAGAATTTAGAGCGCTAACAATTAGCTTCAAAGCATACATTTTTCCATTCTGTAGGAAGACAGAATTTGCCCATTATTATTATTTCACTTTCATGTGTTAATGCGGCAAATCTCTGATTAGAGAGTCACAATAAGTTGACATAATCAATTCGGGAACAAAACTCTCTTGCGAGCAATGTTTATTTGGGTAGGCAAAAAGCAACAAAGCCATCCATGTGGTTTCTTGGCAATATTCTCAGAAGTGCTTTGCCAGCTCCTTTGTCCAGAATGCGGGGAGGGGGGTTGCCACCCAGGTGGCGCTTTTTTTTGCATAAAAAACAACTAGAACCTGGGTCTTTTTGCTCCTAATTCAGTGCATTAACCACTATGCCAAACTTGTTCTTGGGAGGTGCTTTCTGGGACCTAAGTCTAATATAAAGAAATAAACAGGATCCCAAGAATTACTTTTAGGACTAGTACCTCCTTAAATAATTCATGAACTATCATGAGGAAGGTGATCAATTGAAAGACCAAATTTATAGTGACATCAAGTGTCAGGACAATGAAAATTCCAATTAGCTGCCAATAGCATCCAAAAGAATCTCGATCTTCAAATCATAATCATAATAATGAGGAGTTAATTGAAAGTGTCAATGCTATTCAGTGAAAAAGGAACATTCAGTGTCAATCCTGCTAGGTAGACCAGACCAAGAAATCAATTCCATGGAAAGGCTAAAAGCATTTTTATCAAGATTGGCTATAATACGGGAATCATGCGAGTTAGATAATGTTGCAATACCTCCAACTACATTGGTTCAGTGAATTAGGAAGATGCCGAGCCAAATATTATCTCTGTTATGAATTTAAAATAAGTTTTAACCTTCTGCTTGCATATCTCTACCAAAGTAATGTTCCTTACTCTCAATGTAAAGATACTGTTCAATGTAGACACCAACGTGGAAAAAAACCAAAATACTTCCTCACCAGCAATCAACACCTGGCTGAACAGAGAGTAACACCAAGATTAACACTAGACCAACAATCAAGAAGTAAACAATACCCCAATCAAGGTATTGCCAACCCAGACAAACAAGCTAACAGTAAACAACAGCCTAATCAAGGAATTATTAAAACCATTCTCACCAATACTGACAAGGCAAGCCACTAATGTATAAAATGGGAGCAAACAGCACTCCCTTTTGCAATGATGATGTTAATTAATTTGGTAATGAAACATCTGCAAGAAAACAACCAAGATCAGAGAGCACCAAGGACCCTACAAATATTATCTTCTATCAGACTTTCAGAAGTTGAATTAAAATAAAACTGCTGGCCACATTTGAATCTGGAAAGAGCAATTAAGTCAAATATACCCACTTTAACCAAAATGAAATGAGTATTTTTCCACAAGGCATAGAATAATTGTATCTGCTGTTGCGGTTGGGTTGATTCTCCTTTCCCTGAATTTATTAACAGATAACCAACATTTCCAAACTTGTCTTACTTCCTTAGGTCTGCAAGTTCTACTCTACCTGTGCTAATAATAGCTACCAGACCTCCACCTCCTCCAAGCAGATTGAGCCCAGCCTGTGAGATCAAGTAGGGAGGAGCTGCTTTTGGTCCCACGTTTCCGAGATATCAAGGGAGCCACAGCTTCTCCATAGCTATGCCAATGCTACAGAATGGCTCCCAACTGAAATCAAATTGGGCCCCTCCTTGATAGGTTTTAGGAAGTTATTAAAAATGACTTTTTTTTAATAGAACCCTTTTTTTGTCTCCTATTTCGGTTTTGGTTTTTCAATTTGGACAGCTTGTTTTAATTCTGTTGCTGTTTTTACTGTGATAGTGTAACCAACGAAAATCAGAAGATTATGGATGGATTAAATTGAATAAAGGAAGACTAAAGTGACACATATTTCTTGGCTCTAACAAAATATTTACAATGCACACTTATAATAGATCACAGGTGCCTGTATGAAGCTTTCCATGAGGCTGTGGCACTTGACATCTAATTCACGTGGTTGCTCTGAACTTGCTTTTACGCCACTTGCGTACATTACCTGTTTTTGTTTATGCTGTTCAGCTAAGCATGCTAGATAACTTTCAGCTGTGTTTCAATGCTCTTGCATCCACATCCTGAACTTCCCTGACAAAATTCCAGCCTCTAAAACGCCAGAGTCTATGAAAGGGCAGGGAGTTAATATTCTAGCCTCAGAACAGAATTGGAGCAGGCTGAGCTCCCTGAATTGATCAAACTGCAGCTGCTGCATCTGTAGCAAAGTAAAACCAGGCCTTGGAGGTCCTGTTTATGCCAAGGTTTTGCTGAGGTTGCCTTTGTGGTCTGGGCTGCTCATATGTCCTTAAGCAACACGCCACCAGAGGCCCAACTAGGCAATTTAACTCTGAAAACTCAGTGGGATTATACAAAAAGGAGTATCTCAGTTTGGGCTTTGTTAGCTTTTTAATAAACTATTATACATCTGGCATTGTGAGGCAAGTGGTGTTTTGTGAGGGGACTTCTGTGGAATTTGCAATAGGACCTTATTTAGTAAACAAAAGCCCCTGAATGCCAGCTTTCACTAGAGCAGTAGTTTCTCAACCTTTTTAATGCCGCGACCCCCCCCAACCGGTCATAAGTCGAGGACTACTCAACTGGTCGTAAGTCGAGGACTACTCAACTGGTGCAGCACCGTTTGCAGAATGGGATTTTTGGCGGGCTCAGCAGGGCAGAGACAGCCTGGACAATTCCTATTGGCTTTGAAAGCCAATAGAATTAGACTCTATTCAAGAGAGTCTATTCTATTGGCTTTCAAAAGCCAATAGAATAAAAGGGAGTAGCACAGCTAAGGAAAAGGGGAAAAAAATGGCGGACTGCATTGTTTGGCGACCCCATGAAATGATCATTCGACCCCAAATGGGGTCCCAACCCACAGGCTGAGAACCACTGCACTAGAGTAAAATTGGCCTACTTGATCTCCAAGATGCTGTCACTCATTGGGAATGTTTCAGCTACTGATACTCCATGCTTCTGAACACATAGTAGCACTTTTCTCTGACAAACTTAAGTGTAGGGCAAATCTGCACAAAGTCCAGGGACATCGTTGGGCAGTTTCCTAGGGAATTGCAGCCCAGATAAATATGCTGTAACTCAGCCTTCTTCTACAAGGTGGCCTCTAAACATGGCAGAAGTGCAACACCCCAGTTGGAAAATGTTGACATACAGTACTTGGTCAGGCTGGGGACGCTACAGCAAATCAACTCCTCAAACTCTTTAGTCCTGACTCCCCATCCCCCTTGCTTGTCCATATTCCACAATCCCCATTCTGTTTCCTCAATATCCTGGCCTTTATTTACATTTAGCTAAAAACAACTGGTGTGGTATGGCTTCTATCTCCTCCTCTCCTCCCATGCACCTCCAATGATTTGTTAGATTTTGTCCCAGGTCCAGCATCCCTCCCCACTCCTGTACATAAATCTGTTATCCTTGCTTTGGGAAGCCTCTGCACCCTTCCCTTCTCTCCCTCCACTCTGGAGCCTCCTGGGGCGCAAGGCCCTCCTCCCCTTCTCCTACACACCAGGGCGGCCTGACCTCTTCTCAGAGGCAGATCAGACAGTTCCTGCTCCTGTCCGTGACTGGAATAGGCTGGCTGGATTAAACATTCCTTTTGCTGGGCAGGGAGGGGGAGGGCTGGAGTCGATGCATTGGGAACAGGGGGCCTGACCAGCGAAACATGGCTTTTCTTGGCAGGAATGGAGCAAGCGCTTAATTTCTGCCTATTGCTTGGTGGGAGAGGGAAGGGGGATTAGCATAATCACCTACAGCGTTTCCCTGGAGAGCCCGGATTGCCCAGGCATGTGGAAAAAGGAGCTGAAGAGGAGCCTCTGGCTACTGGTCACCGGGGCTGGCTCAGTCCATTAGAAGTGGGAAAGGTCAGGGCACTTTCCCAGCTGCTATCTGTCCCAAAAGATGCTTTGCTGGACGGTTGGGACTGTGGCTACTTCGCCCCAACTGGGCACCCCAAATGTGTTGGCTTTCACCTCATCCCGGGCCAGCACATACTGGAAAGCCAAATCAGCACTGTAAAGTTTGCATAGGGGACTTGAAACGAAAAATAAACTGCAAGAATGGAAAACGTGTTGGATACTGAGAAAGAACCTGGCTTAAGCCACAAAAGTAAAAGATTGAGATGCCCTGCCCGTTACAAATAGAGGTACAAAGATGCATTTTCACACTGTGGTAGTAAACGGTCTCCTCCCCTTGTAATCCTCAACATTCAGGATTAGAGACCAAAGCTGTGAGAAAATTAGGCCCATTTGAGCATAGGAAACAAATACATCTGCCTTTTACTGTTTCATGCCTCCTGTGGTTTACCAATGAATCAACCAGAGCTTCATTTTGCCTCCAGGTACTTTCAGTGGAAAATCGCCAATGTGACTCTTAACATTGCTAAAAAGCAACATATGGATATATAATTCCCTTGCCGTGCTTCATTGCTTTTTCCCTCCTTGTATTCTCCTTACAGGTGGTATGCACAGGTAAAAAATGTGGAATTGCCCAGAGGAGCCATTTTTTTTTTTTGCATAAGTGTTTAATTTATATTTAATCACTTGCAACTGCTTTACATGTTCAGTTTGTTGTATAAAAAATTCCCAGGATGTTTTTGAGGACAAAACTGCAGATTATTAAAATAACTTTGCCAGAAAGACACATTTTGTGGTTTCTGTGACTTAATTCTGAAAATGCTGGTATACAATTCTTCAAGTGCCAGTTAAATATTTATGTTAAAAGTAGAGCTGTAAAATAGCATTAATAAAATGATAAGACTTAAACAGAGAGAAAGTGGTAATAAGGAAGGTATGCATTGAAAAGTGATTCTTTTGTAACTATGTAAAAAATTAGAAGAGCAGACTACCTTGACCTGCCCCTGTAGATGATTGTGTTGTTATCTGATAGTTCCACAGTTTGAAAAGAAACAGGAGGATGGGCAAACCCCAGTATAACTGTTGCAATCTAAACAACTACTGGTTGAAATCTGAAGTTCTACACCTCATGTGGAAACCATCCCTGGTTTTAATGTAGACAGCGAAGAACATTTGTTTTAAAGAGAAGACAAAGTCCCAGTACTTTTCTTGGTGCAATGTTCATCTCATGTAAGATGTCAGTGTCACACAGGAAATAGTGACAGAAACTCTTGAAAATAGGATTGCAAAGACAAATTGCCGCGCCAGAAGCTAAAGGTAGATTAGCATTTCTCCACATTGTTCCTGAAATTCAGGTACAGCCAAATATTGCTATGCTTGGTTGAGCTCAGAAAATGAATCTAATCTAATCTAAAATGAATCCCCTTGTTCTTTATCTCTGATTCCTTCCTGAGGGGGGTGGGTGCACGCGCGCATGCATGCAGCTATTCCTAGCACTGTACTCTTCTGGACAGAGAGCTTTGACATTTTTCCTGGGATCTGTTGGATCTACTCTCCCAGTTTAGGAATCACAGCCTTAAGTGTTCCTTCCACCAATGGGACTCTTTGGCCTTTGTTTTCCACATCCTCTCCAGTTCCTCCTTCAGATCCTGATACGTTTCCAGCTACTCAGATTCCTTCTTCCTGATTTTGCTATCACTTGGCACTGCTACATCAATCATCACTGCTGTCTTCTGCTCCTTGTCTACTACCATAATTCTGGTTGATTGACAAGTACCTGCTTGTCCATCTGGATCTTGAAGTCCCATAGGATCATATCCCTGTTATTCTCCACAACCTTTTGCGGACTCTACCATCTTAACTTGGGAAGCTCTAGTCCATACCCTGTGCAGATGTTCTTGTACACAAATGCCAGCTACTGGTTCAGTGTATACTGTTCCTACCTTGATCTCACACTCTGCCACTATGTGTTGGACTGCCTCTGAATCCTCTCTACATAGTCTAATAGTTTCATAGAGCCAGTTTGGTCTAGTGGTTAAGACTCCAGGCTAGAAATCAAAAGACTGTCATGGCACTTCCTCTGCCTGGTCTTCCTCCCATTTTTGCTTCAGGAACTCTCTCAGCAGCTAAACTTTGGATGTCATCTTAATGATGTACCCATAGATGCTCTGGGTTTGATCCAGGACATTCCCCAGACTGCCAATTCCCTTTCCGGCTGTTGTACAATCTCTGGGTGTTGGACTTGAGGTGAAAACCTCTGTACATCATGAGGAGCTTCTGAGTCTTCACACTGGAAGCTTCCATGTCCTCCTTTGGCCAGCTCACTCTACTGGCAGGATATATGATAACTGGCAAGGCGCACATATTGATGGCATGGATCTTATTCTTCCCATTGAGCTGGTTCTACAGGACTTCTCTTATCCTTTCATGGTACTTGGATGTTGTGGTCTTCTTTGCCTCCTTATCATGATTATGGGATACCAAGGTATTTTTAACTGGTTTGTATGTCTATGTGGCCCACTGATAGTTCCACACATCAGTGTTAATTAACTTCCGTCTCTTGATTACTATCTGGCCACATTTCTCCAGTCCGAATGATATCCCAATGTCCACACTATAGGTCCGTGTCAGTTGGATCAGCAAGTTAATGTTTCATTTATTCTTTGATTACAGCTTAATGTCATCCATATAGAGGTGGCTGAAAGTAGGGTTAGAGTTCCACTCTTGAACTTGTATCCATATCCTGTCTTTTTGATTATCTGGCTGAGGGTTTTCAAACCTATACACAACAGCAGTGGGGAAAGTACATCATCTTGGTATCTGCCACACTTGATGGCTACCTATGTGAGTGGTCTTGAGTTGACTTCCAATGTTGTCTTCCACAGTTCCATTTAGTCCTATAATCAATCCAGGCTATGCTCAGATTGGTCTATCTAGATCTTGAGTCTTGGGCAATTGCTCTGTCTATGAGCAACTGGTGTTTTGAGCTCTGTTGTTGTTCCCAATGCATTTTTTAGCTGTGCTCATGTACTGGCTCCTATAGTTCTGTAGCTTGGCTGCTCTGATGCCTGATAAGACTTTCCATGTTGTGGGAAGTAGGTTATTGGTCAATAGTTGGATAGTGCTGTTCCCTTGTGGGAATCTTTCATGATCAGCACTATCCTACCTTGGGTTATCAGTCTGAGTGTGGGCCTGCTGCTAGTAGATGGTTCTTCTGTGCTGCTAGGCATTTGTGCATTGTTGTTAGTTTCTTTAGCCACTAGATGTGGATCATTTCTGAGCCAGGTGCTGTCCAGCTCTTCATGTTTCTGAGCCACTGTTGAATGTCTGCTACTGTGATAGTGCCTGGTTCCTGTTCTGGGAGATTGCTGTGATCTGCTCTCAGATCCTGAAACCACTTTGCACTGGTATTATATGTCTTGTGATTAGATTACTCATATATTCCTGGAGAGAGTTAAGTTAAATACCCATTCATCCATGAAGCTCATAGGATAATCATGACTAAGCACCTAGCGCTGAACCAAAGATTATTATGAGGACGCAATTGGAGAATGAGAATATGACATGGTGCCTTGAAGCTCCTGGAATAAATGTGGAATAAAAATCTAACCAATTAATAGAATAAATGAAAACCCTATTTTATTAGCATGGTAGACCAATGCTTCTCAATTATTTTCTGTCATGCCCCCCTAGGAAGAAGAAAACATTTCGCGCGCCCCGCACAACTGTAAATAGTATCATTTGTCTATAAAATTGTTATAAATACACCTCTGCATAACACTGTATCCTTATTAACGTATATGAGAATAAAAAAAGAAAGAAATGTGGATCAATTTACAACAAAGAATAGCTTTATTAACTGTAGCAGAAAAGATTTAAAGGAGCACAATATTAAAAAAAACTTTAACCTGCAAAACAAAAATATATAAAATAATTTGAGCTGATTTTTTAATCAGAGGTGATGTCTGGATTAATGGCTACAATGAGCACGTTTTTCAATGCATAGCTTTTCGAAGCGGGGTTTGAAGCAGGACACAGCAACTCTCAGCTCCTTCTCAATGTGTAGCCGAGACCTGTATTTGCTTTTCAGAGCAGCAACAGCAGAGAAGCCAATCTCACACAAGTAAGAAGTTGCAAATGGAAGAAGAATGTGCACAGCTCTTTGTCCCAAGAGTGGATATTGCTTCTCCACACTCAGCCAGAATTCACTCAGTGTCTGGGATGTGAAACTTAGTCTCAATATGGAGTCAGATGTGATTTCTATGAACTGCTCCTCCTCTGCAAGACTGAACCCAGTAGGAGCTGGTGCATTAAAAGGATTTCTCACCCAGTCATACTGGGAACTGTTTTCAGGGAAGTACTTTGTAAAGAATCCTATCAGTGATGAAATATGCTGCTTAAAATATGGAATCACTGAGGTGGCATCATAGTCAGTAGTGTCAACAAATTCCTGCAAGTTCTCAAATGACACGGTACTTCCTTCATCAAGTCGCCTGCCCCACATTGCAAACTTTCGAGTGAGTTGATCTTGTCTGTGGCCTGAGGGAGTTGATTTTTCCCTTGAAGCTGTAGATTTAGTTCATTGAGCTTTCCAAATATGTCACTCAGGTAAGCAAGTAAGCATCATGTCTATCCAATCGGGTCCTTTGCATGTGTCACGTGCGTTGGCGGTCATGTTGTGCTCCGCGTCGGGCTGCTACTGGGGCTGCGCTGGGACAATCTTCAGTGTTCGCGCCGCGCTGCTCCCTCTCTTCAGCTCTAGAGTTGCTAGGCAACCAATGCCGTGTGGGACGCCGCGTGCGAGTGAGTCGGATGATCCGATCTAGAAATCCAATATGACAGTATTTGCCGAGGTCAAACGAGCCCCCCTTTACGGAGCCTCGCACCCCCCCTGGGGGGCGCGCCCCACTATTTGAGAAGCACTGTGGTAGACTAATACTGAAAATATTTAGAAAGCCTGGGGAAAAAATTGGTAGTTTCCTTAATAAAAAAAAACTTCCACAGACAGGATGGACTTTGGAACTGAGTAAATGAAAGAAGAATAATATGAAAATTAATGTCCCAGTGACATACTGTAGGTAGACCATCTGGTACTCTCAGCTCAACATCCATCAGTCCTAATCAGTGGTAAACAATTATGAAATTGCAGTCCAAAATTTTTGAAAAGTACCAGGTTTCCTGCTGCATCTCGTTTCTTTAAGGAGAAGAGCAACTTCAGCAGAGAAAAGATGATGATGCCATTGATGTCAGCAAGGTCTTTGGTTGCAGGGCATGAGATGCTGCAATCGCTGAAGTTCCCAAAATGCAATAATGGAGCTATGCCTACCTCATCCAAACACCTAATATTGAAGCTGTTTTTGCATGTTAATGGACAACACTACCTCCTACCCTCTTGATTTGGGCTGGATAGTCATGGATGTATTTTTAATCCTGCCAGGATCCATTTAGAGTGAATTACCCCAAGAAAAGAGGCTCACTCTGTAGTAACATGCAATTTTCATCAATTGGCCAGCCTAATTTGCAGAATGATAGATTAGTCATTCAGAAATACTGCTTTGGAGAGCCTTGTCCCCTCAGCCCTGCTCCCCTGCTCAATGCCTCTCATCTGGTGAGGAGCACCCAAACAGGACCTGGGACCTTTGGGAGCACTCATTTACTTGGTTATAGTATAAAAGGGGGAAAAATTCTCCTGTTCTCCCCCCCACACAACCCGGTAACCTTAGTGCTAAATTGAGTTGCAAAGCATGTTGGTCCCATCTCCGGTGAGAGCGGACGGGTGAACAATGGGGGCTTTTCAGCTTGACATCTCAATGAGCAGGAGATGGAGAGAGAGAGAGAGACCCTCCCCCCCCTTCAGTTCTCCCCGCACCCAGCTTTGTTTGGGGAGCAGACAGCAGCCTCCAGCCCCAGGAGCCTTTCAAGATCTAGAGGCAGCCATTCGTCATGGCCTACAACCCCCTCCCCACTCCCTCAGCTGGTCGTCTGGGCAGAGAATTCACACACTTGTCAGTCCTGGATCGAGAGAGACCCTTTGTGCCTAATGGGGCCTGGACCTGGAGATGGGTGAGATGGGTCAGAAGGTTGGGGGGGGGAGAGAGAGAGAGAGAGAGAGAGAGGAAAAAGGAGGGAGGCAGAGGGAAGAAAAGTATTAGGGTTGATCCTAATATACTTCAGGAAGTGTCCTGGAATAAGAGGCTTCAGGAAAATCGCCCTGGGTATTATCAGCTAAAGGGAGAATGATTTCTGGTGACAAAAGTGCCAAGATTATCTCTGGGAACCTATACAGGAAAGATGTGGTCTTAACAGGCAAGGTTGTTCAGAAAACCAATTTTCACTGCATCCCAATTCTATCCATCTTTACTCACAGTTTTGCGTTCACCTGTGAGCAAGACTCCCTACAGTCATAGATTTACTGGAAGGGAGAACAGCAAATGTTCACCACTATCCCTGTCTTTTGGATGGGCTTGTGAAGCAGCACAAAATCAGATGGTTAATACACCCAACTGTTCTTACAGATTTTGTCACCCTAGCTGGCAAAATGGCACTCCTGGCACTGAGCTCAGTTGCTTCCAGGGGGCAAGCCTGAGGTCAGCATTTCACTGGTCATCCAGACAACAGAGATACTGGTGAACATGGGAAAGTATGAATCAAAGATCAAAAAAGTAAATTGCATATTGATTTGATTTATAAAGTAATAGAACCTTCACTATCCTTTCAGAATTGTAAATCTAACACACAAAAGACAGAACAGCGCCTGCCAATAAATTCCCGGCAGAGAGCAATGACTCTAGTCTGTTCCCATTCAAGAATCCCTTCCTCAGAAGCAGAAAACCGCCAGTCCCTGAGATCTAAAAGAAAATTGCCACACCCCGAGTTTAGGCAGCTTGTCTATGGTCTGGGGGCTCAGCAATTCACTGACAGCCACGGCTGTTCCTGTGAGATGGCGACGAGCCCTCCCACTACACCATCCCCTCTTGGCAGACAAAGCTGGGCCTGGAGAGAGGCGGGGACTGCAGACAGGACCATGTGCCAAAAACACTCCTGTCCCTTGTGGCTTCATCGTCGCCAGCCTTAAATTGTGCCCAGATGTGTGAGCAAGGGAGGGCGTCTGGTGGTGATTAGGGCCTTTAATTACAGGCACCCGTGTAGGCTAAGCTGGGCCCTGCCTGGATCATGAGAAGCTGGGCCCATGAGGGATCCACCAGGGGGACCAGGCCATCCCAGAAGCAAAGAGGGAGCCCATGTCTTCTGAACCAGAGCCAGGAGGAGACAGAGACCCTCATACTGGTAGTTCAGAATGAACAGAGTCTTGAGAGGAAAGAGGATAATCTCCTTCCCTTTAGTGCAGTGTTTCCCAACCTTGACAATTTTAAGGCATGTGGACTTCAACTCCCAGAAGTCCACAGCCAGCATTGCTGGCTGTGGAATTCTGGGAGTTGAAGTCCACATGCCTTAAAAATTGTCAAGGTTGAGAAACACTGCTTTAGTGGAAAACAGATCCACTACTCTCATCCTTGCTCTAGAAAGAGGGATTAAGTGCAATCTGTCTCTTCAGGAAGTCCTATCCCAGGGGTAGGCAACCTGACACACTTCAGATGTTTGCAAGCACAACTCCCCAAATTCCTGGCCATTGAGGGGCATGTGATTTATAGCCCAAAATGTTTGGGGGAGGGGTGCTAGGTTGCCTGTACTTATCCTCCATTTTCCCTCTTCCTTTTTTCAGGCTCCAGACTTTTTCTACAGGATCTAAAGCAGGGGGTCTTCAAACGTGGCCCTTTTATGACTTGTGGAGTTCAACTCCCAGAATTCCTCAGGCTGAGGATTCTGGGAGTTGAAATCCACAAGTCATAAAAGGGCCACGTTTGAAGGCCCCTGGTCTAAAGTAACCTAGGTTAATCAACTGTGTGAAGGTCTTGATCAAGATGCAAAGCCAGTTGCTCCGGGGAAGAAAGGACAGCCCTCCTTCAGCAGCAGTCTTCTGAATCTGAAAACGTCAACTGAGAGCAGTCCTCTCTGTTGGCAAGGTGGTTGTGTGTTAAGCAACAAAATAATATTGCTGACTTGCCAAAGCTGCATGAAACCAGATCAGCTCATGTATCCAGTTTGGCTTTGGTATGACTCTGAGCTGAATGTAGCCAAACCAGAAATAAAGTAGCCATCGCACAATGAGCTTGTGCTATAATAAATGTGCTGGCTGGAAATGCAACACACAACTCTTTGTTGCTTTTACACAGGAAAAATGATTCACTCACAAGTACTAATGGGAACAAGCAGGTCAATTTGGATTATTCAATCCCTAAAGCCTGTATTGTTCATAAAACTTAATTATATAGAGAAATACAGTTCCCATCTTTTATCTCCAATGTGATTCAATTGCCTGAAATTATGTGACCACACCCCATAATCCTGTGCTGCTTTATCATCATAATCCATTCCCCAAGAGCACTCCCTTCTAGGAACAAGCCTCAACTACTTACTATAGAGAGATGTCATTCCTCCTTGGGCTGCAGAGAGAAATCTAGGAAGAAAGGGGAAAAAACCCCATTCTGATAACATTACTTACAAGTGATACTGCAAAAACAAAATTGAGGGGTCGTTGATACTCTCTGAGCTTGCTTGTTTTCTTGCAGACGTTTCATCACCCAAACTGGGTAACATCATCAGTGCCAGTAAAAGCAGAATTCCTGCCTAGCTTTTGAGAATGTTGCAAGCAGAGTACATAATGACTACTTTCTCATAACACTGTCCCAAACACTGTCTCATGAAGCTTCTTGGATGAGAAGAGAAACATCTTCAATGAAAAATAAAGTCCAGTTGTCTCTTGAAAAAGCACCTTTGGGACATGACCTGGATGATGAGAATCTCCATAGACATTCTCATAACATTCTTACCCAGGGTTAACTTCAGCAAAGCTTTTACAAAATCTGCAATGGGATTCTAGTAGAGAAGAAAGCAATATGTAGGCTGGGCTGCTTATGGATACACTAGTTACACAATCATACCCCATGAGTGCATGCCAATGGCTCTGTGTCAAGCAGGAAAGAAGATTTGAGTGGTGTACCACAGGGTGAACAGTGCTGTTCAACAGATTTATAAATGTCTTGGATGAAACATGATTTTAAATTTTATAACACACACAAGAGAAGAGCAAATAGTTTGGAGGATCTCGATAAACTGGAATAACAGACAGAAACCAGCAGGATGAATTACAGAAGGAATAAATTCAAAGACCTGTATTTGGGCAAGAAACATTCAAGTCTTAATACAGAACTGGTAGGAGAGGGAGGAAATGCTCCATAAAGAGCAGCAAAGCCTGGGAAAAGAACCTAGGTTCCATGGTGGATCACAAGCTGAATATAAGCCAACAGTGTAAAAAAGCAAATATCGACCTAGGCTGCATTAACAGAATTTTATACGTTACACAAACATATAAAATTGGCTTAATAAATAGAGTGCCTAGATCAAGCAAAATCACAATTTCTTTATTCTGAGTTGCTTGGGTCACACCTAGAACACTGTCTCCAATTATAGGCACTGTATTTTAGGAAAGATGTTAACAAACTAATTCAGAAGGAAGCTATCAACATGATAAGACATCTAGGAGGAAAACACACAAGAAATGGCTGGAGATCTTCAGCGTGTTCAGCCGAGAGAAAAAAAGAATTCAGGAAAACATTACATCTACATTCAGGTATTTGAAGGATCATTAAACAGAAGACAGAGCAGAATGGTTCAAAGTTATTTCAGAAAATAGGGGGGGGGGAACCAGTAGGCTTCAATATCAAGGAAATTTATTTTGGTTGGACATCAGGAAAAAAAATTAATAGTAAGAGGTGTCCAATAGTTGAACAGTTGATGCACAACTCTCCCTCACTGGAGATGTTTGAACAGACTGAATGACCATCTATGATATTGACTCCTGGACTGGGCAGGGGTTGGAATAGATTATATCTAAGGTGATTTTCAATATACAGTAATTCATTGATTCTTAAATGTAATTTATTCACCCAATGTTATAGGTTTGTGTAAGATAGCAGGCTAAAGTGTGTTTGACTATGATTTAGCATGCCATGTGAATACAGCTAATCAGTCATCACTGTTCTACCCCAGTCCCTCTTTGTGGGTGCCTTTGCTATCTTCAGCAATAAACAAAACTGTCTTCTTTCCAAGTAAGCAGGATATATAGCAATGAAGACATGCTACGGGTAAAAGTAAATTAGGATTTCTTGACATTTATCAATAGCAACAAAATAAGACTTTGCCTCTGCTCCAAACCATCCAACTGAAACAAAGAGTCAGATGTATATAGGAATGAAGGAGACTGTGGAATACTGTCGGTTTTGTTTTCATAGGTTACATAACAAATATGTAGGTTCAAATTTCATATATTCTGTATATTTTGTATAGCTCTGGCTGATAAACTAAGGAAGTCTTACCATAACCCCCCCCCACTCACACATGCACCTATATGTGCACACACACATATCAGTGTAGATCCTGCATGCATAAATTCTCCCCACACCTTGCATAGTATTAAAACAGCAGCAATACTGCAGCTGAGTTCAAACAACATGTCAATCTCTTAAGCTGAATTACAAAATTTCACTGGATGGAAACTAATCAAGCAACCTAGAACTAAGGAGAAGCTTCCTGACAGTTAGAACAATTAACCAGTGGAACAACCGGCCTCCAGAAGCAGTGAATGCTCCAACACTTTTAAGAAGAGACTGGACAGCCATTTGTCCAAAATGGTATAGAGTTACCTGCCTGAGCAGGGGGTTGGACTAGATGACCTCCAAGGTCCCTCCCAACTTTATTATTTTTATTATTTTTTATTGTTGTTGTTGTTGCTTGCTGACTTGAACACACAGACATACACAAATCCGGTTAGTAAAAAACATAATTGCTGTGTTCACATAGCACATTTCAGCTACATGAATAAACCATATTCTGGCTTAACTTGAAGACCAGGTTCACGAAACATGTTAAGACAATAGCTACGTTAAAATGTTTTCTTCTTCCTAGCATTTCCTTTCAAATGCAGGATCTGTTTCCCCCTCCCCCCCTTTGAAACAACAGAGTGCTGATCCATTGGTTGTGACAGGAATTGTAACCTAAGGCTGTCATCGTGGGCTGAGAGAGTGACTGGCCCAAAGTCACCCAGCCATTTTTCATGGCTAAGGCAGAATTATAGATAGTCCTTGACTTATAGCCAGTCATTTAGCAACCAGTTACAAAAGACCCTGAAAAAAGTACTCATGAAGTTCCAACATCAGGGCCCCCTCATAGTCACATGACTGCACTTTGGGTGCTCAGAAACTGGCCTGCATTTACAGTTGTTGGCAGCACCCTGTGGTCACAAGACTGCGATCACATGCAATTTATGAAATTTCTGCCAGAAACCTGCATTTACTTCTGGTTTTTTGCAAAAACTGCCCAATAACAGTGAGTTGGCTTAAGAACTCCAGCATTTGCTTAACAACCATGGTGTTTGTTTAACTACTGTCTCCTGAAAGATGATAAAGCGGGTCACACCATGACATACAGCTATAATTCTGGGGCTCAGTTACAGCAGTCATAACGCGAGGACTGCCTATAGAACTCAGTTCCTGGTTTCTAGCCTGGTTCCCTAATTATTAGGCCAAACTTTTAAACTTTGGCCAAGCTAATAAACTTCTTTTAATAGTGTAAAAAAACCCTATTTTGCTAGTATAAGATTTGCAATTTTCTGGGCTGGCTGGTTGGCTGGTAAGCAGGCAGGCAGATTAACTATGAAGAGACTAAGTATAAGAAATGAGTGTGGCCTAGTGTTTAAAGCATCTGGCTAGAAACCAAGAGACTGTGAGTTCTAGTCCTGTCTTAGGTATGAAAGCCAGCTGGGTGACTTTGGGCCACTCACTCTCTCTTAGCCTAAGCCAGGGGTAGGCAACTTTGGCTCTTTTATGACTTGTGGACTTCAACTCCCAGCATAGCGGGCTCAGGAATTCTGGGAGTTGAAGTTCATGAGTCATAAAAGAGCCAAGGTTGACTACCCCTGGCCTAAGCCACTTCACAGGTTGCTGTTGTGGGGAAAATAGAAAGCAGAAGGAGTATTGTGTGTGTTTGTCACCTTGAGTTATTTATAAAAATAGTAAGAGGGGGATAAAAAATCTTTTAAAAAGTATATGGTATCTGTATTCAGACTAGTAATCTGGACAATATCTTTTCACACCTCCCTGGAAAAAAGAGGAATGTACAAAACTCTCAAAGCCTATACAAGCAATCAATCACTGCCACAGTTCTATCAGATACTATTACTTAGAATACAAATTAATTGCAGATATTTAAAAAACAACACAAGGACTTCCCAATAAGTCAAATCAAAAAACGTTACAGTGTGTTTAAAAAAAACCTGTCTAGAAATCACCATTTTTGCCATGATGACAAAGTTCCCAGCAGTTACTATGACTGATTTCCTGGTATGTCATTAGGTTATAGACATATTATTGTTTTCCAGGAAAGGTGGAGATGGAAGTGGATTTCAGCACAGATTACACCACTCCATTTTATCACAGACAAACTTTCATTGCTGCTTTGAAAACTAAGGCTTACTAGGCTGCTGTAACCACTCAGTGTTACCTTATGAGCAGGCTTGCAGTGATAAAAGGCGGCTGGTTTTGGTACCAAATGAAAGCCTGTATCTAAAACAATGGGACTTACAGGAGGCCAAGAGAAACTTCCAGAAGGAAAAAGCCCTTTTGTAGCCACTGTTCCACTTACAGGTGTAACCCCGGTGAGATTCAGGGAGAGGGGCAGCCAACGTGAACCTGGTACAAGGGCTCTGTGTTCCCTGCAACCCGGCCACTGGCCAAGGGAAATATTGTTGGCACCAGGCAGACTCCTTCCTCTGGCAGTCAGACAGGAGGGCTTTCAGAGCTGGGGGTTGGCCCTACTGCACAGCAAACTCTACACACATTGCTGCCTTCCAGATTCTGTCTCTCCTAGCATACTGCTCTGTCACAGCAAGGAAGATACAAGAACTCTGCTGCTGCATGCACTTCTTTGTGCATATAAAAGGAAACGATACCTGTATTTCAGCAGCATCCATGCATAGGTGTATCTCTACAGCCATAAACACATATAAAGAAAATCTGTCATACACATTTTGGGGTATAACATCCAGGGTATCTGCACAAAATCACACGGCTGCTTGCTATTTACATTAAGACTGAACAAGTAGGTTATATTAGCTGGTTTTGTTCAAACTGCTTAACAGTTAAAAGCCAAGCAGTTGCAGCATTTATGCAACATGCTAAGTCTGCCTGGTTTGAGCATTGGCTGGCTTAGTATATTGTCTGAATACAAGCCATTTGGTCAGTAGATGATTCACCACATTCTGTGACCCTTTCCCCCCAAAAAAGGTTAATTCATTAACCAAGTTAAGCTCATTGCCATGGATTTGGTAGGAGTGGGAGGAATGAATGAATTCACAATTCTGCAGTAAGTGGGGATTAGTAAAAAGAATCTATCATTTTACTTTTCTTTAATTGTTCTGGTAATATATACAAGAGGGACATTTGAAGTACTTAAGGAGTAACTGAAAAAATAAAGGTAACATAAAGGAAAAACAATCCATATGTACTCCTGGTTTGCTTTAGTTCATATTACTCTGATGAAAATCTAATTTGGATAGAAATTCCTGTCAATGTAGAACTGTTTGTGCCTTTGCCAATATGCCCAGAAACATGTAACAAGATATGTGTGCAGAAACAGATCTAGAGATATAAAGACTCAGTTTTATTCATTCTATATTTTGATTCAACAACAATATAAATTATCATGCTACAAAGCTCCATTCTACATACTTATAAATGATTTGGTTGAAGAGTTAGAAAATACAATTATCAGATTTCCAGATGACAGATAGAAGGGATGACAAACTGAGAACAGTATCAAGATTCCAGAAGATCTTGACAAACTAGAAAATCAGACAAAAACCAGCAAGATTAATTTCAACAGGGAGAAATACCAAGCTCTACATTTGGGTACGAACTGTCTTAGGCATTAGCATGACCCCAATGATAAAGGCCATGCTGGACAGCAGCACATACAAAAATGGTTCTGGTGGATCATGGGTGAACATAAGCCAAGAGAGTGAGGCAGCTGCAAAAAAAAAAAGCTAATGCAATTTTAGGTTATATCAAAAGAAATAAAGTATGAAGATCAAGAAAAGTCATTATTTCTTTTTGTGTTCTGTATTGGTCAGATCACACACATCAGTTCTGGGCACCGCAAACAGGAGCATGTCCAAAATATAATCACTAAGAGGACAAGGGGCCTAGAAAGAAAAATGTAGGGGAAATTATGGAAGCATTGTGCATATTTAGCCTGGAAAAGGCTATGGGGAAGTCTACCTTGCAGAAAATGAGGCAAAATTGTTTAGCATTGGTTCCACAGGACAGGACAAAAAACGATCCGTGCTTCTTTTGTTATGACAAGAATGTCCTCCATAAGAGGGCTTTCACCGAGGTGTCTAGGAGCGTTTCCCAAATGCTGAACTGAAGTGCTCTTACACATCCTTGAACTGGCAGAAAGCTACATTGACTTGAAACTGGCTAATTCTACTGCCCATCCTTATTCTGTCTGGATGTGTCTGCTCCCAGCCATTTCAACTGCTCGAGTTCCCCCAAGGTAAAACGCGGTAAAACTTAAGAAATTAGCCCTGTTCTTGGAGTACCACAAAAACATGCTACAGTAGTTTTAACACCAGAAAGGTGAAGACAGCTTTACCCTATTTCAAAATGCTCACATGCTGAGGACATGATGAAGGCAAAGAAGGAAGAAGATGCTAGGGCAGCGGCTCCCAACCTTTTCTATACCCCACACTTCTGATATGTTCTTGCACCCCTTACAAAAAGTTCAAAATAACAGCAACGAATTATGCATATACACTATAATTTTGAAAACTCGAGTTTTCGCACGCCCAGTTGGGAACCCCTGTGCTAGGGCATGCTTGAACTATGGCTGGGCAAGTGAGGAAAAGCAGCAAAGCACCTGTCCCTTTCCTACCTGTACTTTACCCCAGCATCTCACGATGTTTATAAGTAGTTTTATTACAATTTTATGACATAAAAATTATAAAGCGTTTTACGACAAAACAAAATGTCATAATATATTTCCTGTGGTCAACTCCTGGTGATTGATTGCACTATACAGTTCAATATGTGCTACTTCCACGGCTGATACATCTCTGAATGTCTACCTGAATTTTTAACAACATGTCCAGTGAAGGCAGTATATTAGAAGCTCTGCCACTGTTGGAGGCACTGAAGAATCAGGTAAGAAAATATCTTGAAATGATGACCCAATAGGTCATAGATTGTCCAGTACAGGGATCCTCAACCCCCAGGCTGCAACCCATTGCTGGGCCATGAGCTGTTTGGAACCGGTCTGTGGAAACAGTGGATGAGCAAGTGTGCGTGCACGTGTATTCCCACTTGCGCAAACAGCAAGCGAGCACATGTGTGCAAACTCCATTTGCGTGAGCGGTATGTGTGCGTGCCCACCGCTCGCACAAATGTTGCTGCGCGCTTGCTTGCTAGCCTCTCGCACAGAACCATACCCTCTTCCCTCTGTCCCAGTTCACAAAGCCGGAAAGGTTAGGGAACCTTGGTCTAGTATAGATTTTTAGAAAGGCAGGGCAGCATATCATTATCCCTGAAATTATGCTGAGTCATGCAAGAATTGAATCATGCTAAAGATTCTGGGGGGAGAAGGGAGCGATTCTGAGTAGCAATAACTATAGGCTTATAAGAACTTGGTTCATCCAACTCTATCCAGGGACATTAATCAGCAACTGATGACAGATGAAATCCAGAGAAATCTCCAGATACAACTGCCTCCTTTGGACTGTCCTTACCTGAAAAACAAGGGAGCTTCATCTGGTGCTGTAATGCATTCCAACTGCTGGAGGGTAACAAGAGCACCACACAATCATATGTACTAGCATTGGTTGATTACCTTAAAACACCCTTTTTTCTAGGACTTCCAGTTTGCGTCGTGGCAGAATGGGATGCAGAAAGGCAGGGCTCTGCCTTCTGCACCTGATTTCGCCCTGTTGGGGGGCCCTAAAAAGGACCTAAAGTCACCTCAAAGAGGCGATGAAAAGAAGGGGTGCCTTGTTGATCACGGAGAGATGACAAGTAAGTTCAATCCAAGGAAAGCCCTCCAAACCAGCAGGGGAAAGACCTGCTATATTCCTGTGGCTGGCCATTAGCTGCTGACAACCAAAGAAGAAAAAGCACCAATTAACACATTGTAAACAGCGTGTTTGGAACTGGGTGAGAATATTGATCCTTTCTTTACTATTTTACAACTGAATTTCCTGGTAAAGGCTCCCAAGAAGCTAAAAACCTCTGAATGTAAACGTAAGCGGCTTTTTAATTTTATGGGGAACAGAAACATATAATACTGAAGTGGAAGTAACATAAAGCTAGTTTTGATAAATTTGAGAACTGAGATAACTGTTAAGATTTCCTCTTTGAAAAAAAACATTGAGGTGAAATATAAGAAATTAATCCTTTGTTTTAAGAGTGGAAAATGGACTTTGAATGACATCTAGTGGTGGATTTGTGTATAGCACTATAATTTGCTTCCTGGCTGCTTGGTGACTCCTACCTTGGGAGAACAGCTGGCAATAAAGGAAAATATTTTGGCATACTTATCACCCTGACTTTCTTGGATTATAAATACCTACTGAGCTTGGACTTTTAACTTCAAGAGCTAGTTGTAGAGAAAGAAAAATCTGACCTTGGACAACTGGCTGCAAGAGACTTTTGAGCTTTTTTCAGAGAGGTTGAACATTTTGAACACTTTGAACAGTGTGGATTACAACCTTGCCTGATTGACAGTTTTTGGATACTTGAGACAAAGGATCACTATAAAATATTGCTTTCAAGACTGAACCTATACTCTGGAACCTACTGGATTATAAAGGATACATATAAAGACCAGAAAACTAGAGGAAACTTTGATCTACTTTACTGAGTCTGGTGATACTAGAGGAAAAGAAAAACAAATACTTTTCAGAAGGAAATATATTCCATGCTACAACTAATTCACCAAACAATTGTTGCATACAAAGAGGACATAAAAAGAAATCATAATGAGAGTAAAAATAGTTTAGACAATATAAATGAGCAAATCTCCAAATTAAATCTACAACTAGAAAGTTCCCAGATAACGACTACAAAGTATGAACGAATAAACCAGAAATCAGAAGACAAAACAGAGGAAATGGATTTAGAGACGGAAGAGATAAAAGGGAAATATAAACGACTATATACAAACAAAATACTGCAAGACTTAGCTATAACAATGAAAATCCAAAAGACCCTTTACCCCTTAGGTCTGCAAAATACCTCTGATGGCAAGGAAGAAGATTTTTAAAAAATGGAATATAGAACTCTTAGGGGAAATGTCACAACTTAGGAGACAGGGAATGAAAAGAGAAACTGAGGGAGAAAAAAACTGGGAGTTGTTTAAGGAATATAAATGGGTGGAATTCCCCCCAAAACATACCCTACCTAAATTGTCTTCCTCATGCCAAGCAATTTTCACAAAAATAGAAAGAAAATTTCTGGGCGATCTAATTGCTCTGGCTTGGAAAGCTACTTGGCGAAGAAAGAAAGAGAGTCTTATTTAAATACTTGTTTGAATAAGATTAAAAGAACGGATGACCCTTAGATATAATTAATCTTTTATAATGAAAGATATGATTTACAACTAAAATAGCATTTTTTTCTTTTATTTTTTTGAAATGGAAAATATGAAAATAAGGATTGATATGAATAAAACTTTTAGCTATATAAATGTAATTAATATTGAGAAAGTTATAACTGACAAAGATATTTCAAATACTGATGGGAAATCAAACCTTAACAAGAGCACAAAAAGCAGGATATTGATTTATGAATTGACATTGATTCATGAATTGATATTATTTGTATATTAGTAAAATATGATGAAGATGCTTATATATAACCCTGTATACATTAACAGTACCAAAAATTGTAACTGTGTAATGAGGGGAAAATGGAAAAAATATGCGGAAGAAAGAAGTATCAGGGAAAAAATACTGGATTGTGTAGTATTGAACAGATTTATATTGAAGAAGTTAATGTTAAATATCTAAACCCAGACAACATGTTGTTTACTAAGCACTGAAGATTGTAATTCTTAAAATTTAATAAAACTTTTATATAAAAAACATCCTTTTTTCTAGCAAGTATAGGTAAGGCAGAGTGTGTGGATTTTTTTTCAGAAGGAAGATGAATGAATTCCCTCCATTTGCACTTAACCATGGATGAACATTCCCACCCCCCCACCCTTTTTTTTTTTGCTATTGAATCCCCTACCAAGGCCTGAAGCTTTCTTAATTTATTCTTAGCTGTTCCTGGGATAATGTTGTATTTTTCCTCGTAAACAACAGAAATCCTTGGTATTTTTCAGTGGGTACAATTTGAGTTACTTCACCAACTATTCAGTTGAAGGTGCACTCAGCCAAGTTTGAAGGGGGTAAAATCAGTCAAATTAGGCATGTATGGCCTTCCTTGAACACTCTTGGGCGGGGGCTCTGCAGCTGAGCAATGGCAGAGCCCAGCTCTTTCAAACCAGGTTCTTTCCCTTTCATATCAGTTCTCCAAGGAACGTGATCAGAGACCTGGTTTTTGGGGGGGAAACAGCTCGGAATTTTAATTTAGAACCTGTTAGAAATAAAGTCTTCATCCTGGTTCATCCAAGCCGGGAATAAATAAGCAAACATGGTGACTGCTTTGGGAAGAAGGTTACAGTTTATTGCAGAAAGATGGTTCTTCAGAAAAGTGCAGAGGAGAGAGAAGGGGAGCGAGATTGAGCACATGGGCAGTAGGTTTTATACCCCCCTAGCCTTTTGTTTGGAAGTTCCTGTTCCTGTGGCATGAACCTTGAGGCTGTTTCTGAGTGTTTGTCTAGGCCTTGATATCTGTGGTTTAATTCTATTATCATATCTTGCTTCCCAGGTGATGGGGCTGATTCCTAGAGTTTGGGTGGGGTATGCAGATCTTCTCTTTTGTCTTTTTGATTGCTCTGGCTCCAACTTTCTGATGGTTTTACATCTGCATTTGTATAGGGCTAAAGTCTTGCTTGGGGCAGAGAGATAGATTTGGGGCCAGGTTTGGTTTTAAAAAGTCCTTTTGAGGAAAAATATATTTTTCTGCCCTTTTTAATATTTCTTCTCTGGGCTAACTTTCATCAAACCATAACCATTTACTTGAATTATTTACATAGACTCTCTCTCCCTTGACTATCCAGGCAAGTCCAGGTCTCCTGGGAGATAGAACATAGAACATGGAATCATAGGGCTGGAAGACACCTCAACGGTCTTCTAGTTCAACCCCTTTGCTCAAAGCCGGAGCCTCATGCCATCCCAGGACAACCATTTGACTGGGATAGCATAAAGCTTTTTTACCTCGAGGTTGGATTAGAACACCTGACAATGTTTCAGTTAACAACAGAATTTTTGGGCTCAGTTGTGGTTGTTAAGTTGAAGGCTACCTGTAATGTGTGGATGGTATCCCTTTTCTTGAAAAGAGAAGAGCAACAAAACCAAAGCGTTAACATGTCGTGCACACATGAACCCAGGACATTACATACCAAGACAAAGCAGAGCGCTGTGGGAGGTGGGGGAAGAGGGAGAAACCGCAGGAGTTCTCCTTGCCTGCGCTTATTAAGAGCCACAGAAGGGTTGCAGTCGGAGTAATTCAAATGCTTGTCCGTTGAAAATGAACTTTTTGGTTATACTGGCCCTCAGGCCAGAGGGATGAAGGCTGCAATAAAAGAACACCGCGAAGGAACTTCTATTGAAGCAGCGCGGGTGATTTCCAATCAGCAAAAACAGAATTGTGCTGCAAGCGACGTTCTGCACCAAATTACAAGAGACCGAGGATCGGTTCCACGTGCAGACGAAAGCTCTGGCAGGTTCCCTCTCCCAATCTTTTAAGAAGTGAATCTTAATTTCGGATCCCCCGCTCCCCCCCCCTTTTGGCGCCGCCCTCTTCCGCCCCACGGATCTTTTCCTCCTTCCGTCTCCCACCCACGTGTGTGGCTGGCAGCTCCCTCTTTCTCCCGACCCCCAGCCCGCATGATCCAACCCCTGGCTGCGATTCCTCCGGTGCCGGAGACGCCGTGTCTCTAGCGGTTAGTGACACAAGCGCTTCAGCATCCTTCGCTAGGCCTGGGAGAGACGCTGCCAAGCCCTCTCACCAGCTTGCGGCCTAGGCACATCCGCCAGAGACGCTCGTCCCCCGGGCTCGGCGGCGGGACCAGGCAGCAGGAAGGAGC